>NC_064245.1:12775357-13377500 GCF_003254725.2 Canis lupus dingo
AGTATTTCTTTGATGTTTTCATCAGCAGTGCACGGGAGATAAAAACAGACATACAGAGGTGTATCTCAGTGGAACAGACTAGAGAGCTCAGAGACAAACCCACACATATATGGTCAATTTTTTGTGTCTGAAAAAGAAGCCAAGAATATACAATGGGAAAAGGAGAGTATCTTCAATTAATGACTGTTCAGCTTTCCCAACACCACGTGTGAAAGAATGAAAATGGACCACTGTCGTATACCTCTTGGAGAAAATAACTTGATTGAAGACAAAAAACCATAAAACTCCTAAAAGCAAATAAAGGGATAAAACTCCTTAACCTGTGACTTGGCAACAATTTTTTGTATGTGACACCAAAAGTGCAAGCAGCAAAAGCAATAATTAACAAGTAGGAATGTATCCAACTGAAATGCTTCTGTACAGCAGAAGAAATAATGCAAATGGAAAGGCAAACCTACAGGATGGGAGGAAATTTTTGTAAACCATATGTCTGATATAGGGTTAATATCCAACATAGATAAGAACTCCTACAGCTCAGTAACAATCTGATGGAATGTTGGCAGAGGAACTAAATTAGACATTTCCAAGGAAGACCCACAAGTGGCCAAGAAGTATGTGACAAGATGCTCAACATCACTAATCATAAAGGAAATGAGAATCAAAACCACAGTGATCTATCACCTTGCACCTCTTAGGATAGCTATCCTGACAAAGAGTGTTGGCAGGGGTGTGCAGTAAAAGGCACCCTTGTGCACTGTTGGTGGGAATGTAAATCGGTCCAATCACAGTGGAAAATGAAGTGGAGTTTCCTCGATATTAAAACTACAACTACCTAAAAGGGCTTCTGTAGTGAGTGCACACGTAGGACAGCTCTGTTTCTCTTCATGCAGGACTGACCTCAAAAATAAAACTACAGTAGGACCTAGCAATTCCACTTCTGAGTATTTATCTGAAGAAAACAAAAAATCCTAATTCAAAGGTAATACACACTTTCAAATTCATTGTAGCATCATTTATAGTAAGTAGCCAACGAAGGGGAACAACTTGTGTCCACCGAGCAATGAATGGATTTAAAAAAAAAAAAAACGTGATATGCACATACAACAGAATATTAATCACCCTCAAGATAGAATGAAATCTTGCCATTTGGACAAAGTGGATAGACCTTGAAGGCATTACACTAAGTGAAATAAGTCAAAGACGAATACCATAAGATTTCACTTACATGTGGTATTTTCAAAAACCACTCCATTTTGGGCACAGAACAGAGTGGTAGTGGTCAGAGGCAGGGATGGGCAAAATGGGAGAAGGGGTCAAAAGGTACAAATTTTTACTTATAAAACTATTATGTCACTGGGCTGTAATTTACAGCATGTTCTGTAGTTGCTACTACTGTATTGCCTATTGGGAAGTTGCTAAGAGTAAATCTTAAGAGTCCACATCTAAAGAAAAAAAAAAAAAACAAGGGAATTGATGTTAGCTAGACTTAATGTGGTAAGTGGTGGTCACAGTATATACAAATATTGAACCACTATACACCTGAAACTAATAGGTTACATCTAAATTATACATCAATAAACACTTAAAAAAAAAAAAAAACCCAAACCAATCCTGTTGGCAGGGTGATGTACTCCATGTGGATATTCATGGATCTGTGCTTTGCCTGTCTGGTGTCCCCACCGTTCCCTATAGAGAAAAAGGAACAATGTAGGTCTTGAGAGGACATAAGAAATTCTCCCGTAAAGGGAGATTTTCTAATTACTTCTTAAAGGATGAACTGGGGCTTCCTAGGAAGAGAAGGAAGTAGGAAGAGCTTTCTGGGATGATGGATCCTGATTGCTTAGGGGGTGAGTGGAAGAGAAGGGGAAAGGGGCAGGGGAAGGAAGTTGTATTTAAAAAAAATGATGGAGGGGAAAAGCAAGGTCAATAGGAAAGCTTTTTTCTTTACTCTTGAGTGCATTGCCTCATTTATGTCACTTGTCCATTGGAGGCATTTGAATTTGGGGGTTCACAATCCACAGTAATGGGGGTCAAGGGTTGGGGGGGACTCTTTAACACAGGAATGTAGGTCACCAGGCCTTCTCTGCCACCTTTTCCTTTGTTCCTCCTGCCGTCTGTGCTCCAGGCTGCCTGTGCTCTCCCATCCCTTAACCGGTACCTCTGCTTCTATCGCTGCTTCTACCTGCCTGTCCCCACTGCTGGGCCACAGTGGCTGTGGGAAGGCAGGTGGTGCTTCACGTGTGGCTTCTGCACCACTGTCCACTGACCTGTGAATAATGGGCGCTGGCCAATGATGTTAATTTGCCCTGTGGGGAGGGTTGGTTGCTGTTAGAGAATGACGGCCCTGGGGGCCTAAGAAAAGAGACCGTTCTGTTCAACCCTTTGTCTAGACAGGTCTCAGGTTTTTGTTTTTGTTTTTGTTTTTTTAAAGATTTTGTTTATTGATTCATGAGAGACACACAGAGAGAGAGGCAGATACATGGGCAGAGGGAGAAGCAGGCTCCATGCAAGGAGCCTGATGTGGGACTTGATCCTGGGTCCCCAGGATCATGCCCTGGGCTGAAGGCGTCACTAAACCACTGAACCACTGGGGCTGCCCTAGACAGATCTAAGTTTACCCACTTTAAAAAAAAAATTTTTTTAAACCCGTTTTCTTTAGTTGGGTCACTATCACTAGACATTGAAAATATTGCCGTAGTTGCATGTTGAAAGGACTCTCCCAAGATAAAGTGTGATGACAGAGGAGATGATGATTAAACTAACAATGACTTAATGTTGTCTTTTCAGGGAGCTTGTATTCTGAATATGCTAAGGGATTATCTTGGTGCCGATGCATTTAAAAGTGGCATTGTCCAGTATCTCCTGAAGCATAGCTACAAAAACACAAAAAATGAGGACCTGTGGAACAGCATGGCAAGTGTGAGTATGGTTTTGTTGAGCTCTGTTTGGGGTTGCCGGGCTTATTACCATGTTTTTGTTTTCGTTTTCTGCACTCTATTAATCCCTCTGAGAGGGATCATGAGTGTTTTCTACAGAACCAAGACTAACATGTTTGGTTTTTAGATTTGCCCTACAGGTGGCACAGAGAGGATGGATGGCTTTTGCTCTAGGGGCTCACGTTCATCTTCATCGTCAGTAAGTTTTTCCATCTACGTGGGACCCCCTAAGCCCAGGTTTTTACTCTATTCTTTGCAGAAAACCTCTGTGCCAGACTCTGAGGTCCTCGTCATATCACTCTTATTTCCACATAAGGTTGTGTGGAGACTGACCATCTTTTTACAACTTCTCTTGGATGCTGTCTCCACAGGGAAGTTGGATAGCATTCTTTGGTAGCCCCTGTCGCTGGTCCTAATCAGCTTCGTTCTCTGGAAAGCAGTGAATGTCAATGACCTGTTTCTGTGGTGGATTGGGGCTGTCTCAGGCTGTGTGGGTCCTTTCCAAAGCTCTTCATTTCTGAAAAAAACCAGGGCAGCGAGCATTCTAGAGCATCTACTATGTGTCAGACAGGTGCTAAGCACTATTACCTCCTGTATTTCTTGCACCAGTCCCAAATGCAGGGTACTTCTATTTTAACAGATGGAAAAGTGAAATCCGAAAGCGTGTGCTCAGTAAACTGCAGAGTGGGGGGGTTTGACTTTAGATCCAATTCATGTTTTTAATCGCTAAGCTGCGAAGAATTCATAATATTTGAGGCCCAAAATAATGTGAGTCTCATTATCTGGACTTGTAGAATATTTTCACAGGCACTAAAGGTCAGGTCTAGAGATTCAGCTGACTTTTACTCACCATATTTTTATGTTTTCTGGCTTTTTGGTTTTTAGAGACCACTTTATTCAATAATTGCTAGTGATGTAGTGTTATTGTGTTACATCACAGTAATTTTGTGATGTATTTTTATCCTTTTACTGCCTTTTAAATATTCTTAGGGGTAGCCCGGGTGGCTTATTGGTTTAGCACCTGCCTTCAGTCCAGGGCATGATCCTGGAGTTCTGGGATCGAGTCCCACGTCAGGCTCTCTGCATGGAGCCTGCTTCTCCCTCTGCCTGTGTCTCTGCCTCTCTCTCTCTCTCTCTCTGTCTCTCTCTCTGTCTCTCATGAATAAATAAATAAAATCTTTAAAAAATAAAATAAGTATTCTTAGAAGATTTTTGAGTTTCAAAGAATATATCCTCTTTTGGGTTTATGACTGTTGAGTATGGCCCATCTTGATGTTACCACTTTGGGAGGTAGAGGCTATTGACTGAACAGTTTTTCCCCCACCTTGCTTGTGTTGTCTGAGCCAATGTTGTTACATGGTTGTTGAAAGCCTGGCCACTTTGTCTCCCTTCCCTCCCTCCATTCACTCACGTGTCTGCTCAGTGGGGTGTGCCAAGCCCAAGGTGTGCCCAGTAGAACCACACAAAGTACCTGCTCTTAAGATGTGACCTGCGTATGTAGAGAAAGAGAACGAAGGGCAAACAGTCAGTGCTCTGAGGGGAATGCCATGGCAGGACACAGTGTGGGGAAGGGGGGGGCTGGTGAGCAGAGGAAGGGGGTGAGGAAAAGCTTCACAGGGGTTGCCAACAGGTAGTAGCCCTGTGAGCGCAAGCCTGGTCCTCTGTTAGACTTGGGCGAGTGGTCCTATAGCTGGTTTCTTCTGTCTCCATCAGCACTGGCAACAGGAAGGCCTTGATGTAAAAACCATGATGAACACGTGGACGCTGCAGAAAGGCTTTCCCCTGGTAACCGTCACAGTGAGAGGGAGGAACGTACACATGAAGCAGGAGCTCTACAGGAAGGGACCTGATGACGCCTCAGAAACTGGGTAATGTTCTTGATGGAAAACTCATACTGTTGCCTAGAGAACACCTGCCTTGTAGGATGGAACTTGATTTTTCAGAGTGCTTTTACCTTGACCACTAAAATAGTCCATCGAATTGCTGTACCCTGTAGAGTTGAGTTACACACCACCATCTTCCTGAAAGGATAAATGTGGCTTTAAACCTTGGTTCGTCTCAATAGAACTGATAATGATGGTTTAAACATTTTCATTGTTTTGTCGTTTGATAGGATGAGAATTCCATTTACTGACTAGAAATGAACTCTGAACTAAGCCACGGCCACGAAATGTCTACAGTGCCTGGCATTTGGGTTGGAACTGATGACATAAACACTTAGGTGATTTCTAGGGATTTTGAGAGAGACTGTTGCTTCTTGGAAGTCTGATTTAGATCCTGGAAACTGTTCAGCAGCTTTAACACTTCAGAAGGCCATCACTGGAAAGGAGATAGTGCAACCTGACTCACCCTGGATGGACAGTACTTTAAAAAAAATTATTTTGAAATTATTTCAGACTGAAAAGTTGCAAGAGCACAAAGAATTCTTATGTATTCTTTACCCAGATATGCATATATGTTAACTCTTTACTACGTTTCCAGTATCTCTCTGCCCCTCTCTCCCCTCCCTACTCTTCTCTCTAATTTTTAAACCCAAAATACGTATATAAAACCTAAAATATAACCTTTGTATATGTGTATGTATATCCATGTATCATCCAAAATAAGAGTTAAAAAACGAGCTCTCTATACATTTCTATGTGCTCTCTATATAGCACACATAAATATATTAATGAAGTTTAATTAACATACAATATCCTGTTTCAGGTATACATCACACGGATTCAATATATTTATACATTGCAAAATGCCAGTGATAGGTCTCACTTCCATCTGTCGCTAAGGGAAATCATTACAATACTATTGACCGTATTCCTTATGCTGTACGTTACATCCCATGACTTACTTACTTTATAAGTTTGTATCTCTTAACCTCCTTTACCTATTTCACCTCCCTGCACCACCCCCCTTTACCAACAATTTGCTTCCTTTATTTATGAACCTTTCTGTTTTGTTTTTCAAGTATACATATAGGTGAAATCATATAGTATTTGTCTTTATCTGTAGGACTTATTTCACTTAGCATAATATTCAGTAGGTCCATCCCTTGTTGCAAATGGCGAGATTTCATTCTTTTTTATGGCTGAGTAATATTCCAGTGTGTGTGTGTGTGTGTGTGTGTGTGTGTGTGTGTGTGTAGCACATCTTCTGTATCCATTCACCTATTGATGAACGCGGGCTATTTCCATAATTTGGCTATTATAAATAATGCTGCTATAAACATCGTGGGGTATTTATCCCTTCAAATTAGTGTCTTCATATTCCTTGGGTAGATACCCAGTAGTATGATTGCTGGATCATGGGGTAGTTCTGCTTTTAATGTTTTGAGGATACTCCATACTGTGTTCCAGGGTGGCTGCACCGTTTGTATTCCCACCAATAGAGCACTAAGTTTTCTTTTTCTCTACATCCTTGATAACAGTTGTTTCTTGTGTTTTTGATGGTAGCTATTCTGACAGGTGTGATGTGATATCTTATTGTAGTTTTGATGTGTATTTCCCTGATGATGAGTGATGTTGAGCATCTTTTCATGTGTCTGTTGGCCATCTGGCTGTCATCTTCAGAGAAATGACTATTCATGGCTTCTGTCCATTTTTTAATTGGCTTATTTGTTTTTGAGTGTTGAGTTTTAATAAGTTCTACACACTTTGGATACTAACCCTTTAGTGGATATGTCATTTGCAAATTTCGTCACTCATTCCATAGGTTGTATTTTAGTTTTGTTGGTTGTTTCCTTTGCTGTGCAGAAGCATTTTATTTTGAAGTAGTACCAATAGTTCATTTTTGGTTTTATGTCCCTGGCTTCGGGAGACAAGTCTAGAAAAATGTTACGGTGGCAATGTCAGCGAAATTACTGTCTGTGCTCTCTTCAGGGATGTTTATAGTTTCAGGTCTCACGCTTAGGTCTTTAATTCATATTAAGTTTGTTTTTGTGTATGGTGAAGGAAAGTGGTCCCATGTTCTTTTGCACGTAGCTGTCCAGTTTGCCAACACCACCATTGGTTGAGGAGACTTTTTCCTATTACTCCTTCCTCTTTTGTCCAAGATTAATTAAGCATAGGGTCATGGATTTATTTCTGGGGTTTCTATTCTGTCCTGTTGATCTGTGTGTTTCTTCTTATGCCAGTACCATACTGTTTTAATTACTACCATTTTGTAATAAAACTTAAAAGTCTGGTGTCGTGATACCTCAACACCTCAAAAGAAAGTTTTTCTTTTTTAAGATTGTTTTGGCTATTTGAGGTCTTCTGTGGTTCCATACAAATTTTAGAATTGTTCATTGGAGCTCTAACAAATGCTGTTGGTATTCTGCTAAGAATTGGCATGAAATTTATAGTTCACCTTTCACGCTGTAGACACTTTAAGAGTATTAGTTCTAACATTCCATGAACACGGAATGTCTTTCCGTTTCTTTGCATAGTCTTGAATTTCTTTCATCAGTGTTTTATAGTTTTCAGAGTACAAGTCTTTCACCTGTTAGGTTTAGTTTATTCCTAGATATTTTATTGTGTCTGCTGCCATTGTAAATGGGATTGTTGTCTTAATTTCACATTCCGCTGTTTCATTATTAGTGTATAGGAATGCAACAGATTTCTGTACATTGATTTCTGTACGCTGTGACTTCAGTAGATTTATTTATCAGTTCTTGTAGTTTTTATCAGCTCCGGGTTTTCTATGTATTTCTATTGTATCATCTGCAAATGAAGAGAGTTTTGTTTCTTCCTTACTAATTTGGATGCCTTTTATTATGTTGTCTAATGGCTGTGGCTAGGACTTAACAGTACTGTGTTGATTAAAAGTGGTGAGTGTGGACAGCTCTCTCTTGTTCCTGACCTTAGGGGAAAAGCTCTCAGTGTTTCATCATGGAGTATGATGTTGGTTGTGGGTTATATGCATATAAGGCCTTTATTATGTTGAGGTATGTTCCCTTTAGATCTATTTTCCAGAGGGTCTCTCTTTTTTTTTTTTTTTTACCATGAGGGGATGTCATACTTTGTCCATTGGTTTTTCTGCATCTATTGAAATGATAACATGGTTTATCCTTTTTCTTATTGATGTGACCTATCATGTTGATTTGTGTATGTGTGTGTGAATATTGAACCATTTTTGCATCCTGGAAATAAATCTGGCTTGATTGTGTATGATTTTTTTTTTGATGTATTGTTGGATTCAATTTGCTAATACTTTGTTGGGGATTTTTGCATCTATATTCATGAGAGATATTGGCTTATAGTTTTTCTTATTTCTAATTGTGGTCTTTTCTTTTTCTCTTAAGATTCCTTAATATTTCCTATAAGGCTGGATTGTGGTCATGAACTCCTTTATCTTTTGCTTGTACTGGAAACTCTATATCTCTTTCCTTCTGTTCTGAATAATAACCTTGCTGGGTAGGTTATTCTCAGTTTTAAGTTTTTCCCTTTCAGCACTTTAAATATATTCTGCTACTCCTTTCTAGTCTGCAAATTTTCTGCTGAAAAATCAGCTGATAGTCTTAGGGTCTCTCTTGTATGTGACTTTCTTTTACTGCCTTTAAGATTTTTCTTTAATGGTTGATATTGTAATTGTAGTATGTCTTGATATGAATCTCTTTATATTCCTCTTGTTTGGGAGTTTCTGTGCTTTTTGGAACTGGATGTTTATTTCTTTCCCCATGTTAGTGAAGTTTTCAACCGCTATTTAAGTTTTCTACCCCTTTCTTCCCTCTTTTCCTTCTGTGACCACTATAATGTGAATGTTTGTCACTTGATGTTATAACCAGAGGTCCCTTCTATATTGCTCTCATTTATAATTATTTTTTCTACTTGCCATTTTGATTGGGTGATATCCACTATTCTATCTTCCAGATTATTGACCTGTTCTATATCCTCTAATTTGCTGCTGATTGCTTATATTGTATTTTTCATTTATTATTCACATCTGTGACTTCTGTTTGGTAGTTGTTTTTTCTAGTTATTTATTGAAATTGTATTTTTCCATTCTTAGTTCAGGTAACATCTTTATGACATTATTTTGAACTCTCAGGTAAATTACTTAGCTATTTCATTAGGGTTTTTTTCTGGAATTTTTTCATTTTCTTTTGTTGGGAATATAATCCTCTGTGTCCCTTGGTTTGTTTGACTTCATAAGTCTACTTCTGCAAATTAGGTAGAACAGCCACTTGTCCTGACTGGCTGTGGGAACATCCCCTGTGTAGGTTGCATGTGCCTGTAGCTTTGGCTCCCCAGCTGAAGCTGGAGTTGGATGGGGGAAGTGTCTTAGGGAAAACTGCACCAAGGCTGTCCTGGTGAGATGGCTAGAGCTGGAGTGGGTATGGGCCCAGGGTTCCCAAATACTCTGTGCTGGAGCTGCCCTAGTGGGACGGTAGGAGCTGGAGTGTGCATGGACTGGGGAGTTCTGGGGCATTCTTTCCCTGGGCCACTCTGGAGAAACTGCTGGAGCTGGAGGAGATGCTGCCCTGGTAGGGTGTCTAGAGTTGGAGTGGGAACAGGAGCAGTCCGTAGCGTCCTGGGCTGTCCTGCACTAAGGCTGCCATGGTAGGATAGCTGGGGCCCGAGTGGGTCCTAGCATACTCTGCTGGGGCCATCCTGGCAGGATGACTGGAGCTGGCGTGGGCGGGGGGGCCTTGGGGTTGCTGGCATAGCCGTAGGCAGCTGGCCCTGTAAACAGTGGTACTCACCAGTGCCTAGGACTGCAGAGAGTTCTAGCAGATTCCACACTGTTGGGTGGATGCTTTAGAGTTAGTCAGTGGATGTCCTTCACTTACAATCTAGTTGTCCTTTAAATTGATATTCATTTATCATGTCCGGGGAGGGGGGGGTTTGGGTGGGGGGTGTGTTGGGATGGGCTTCCTGTTGTTATCCTGTCTCTGTCTCTCCTTCTCTGTGCGGTCCCTCTATCATTTGTTGTGTAGAAGCTATTTATCAGCCGTCAATTTTTTTTTTCAGAAGGAATTGCTCTATATGTAGGTATAGACTTGGTGTATCCACAGGAGGTGAGTTTAGTGTAGTTTTAAGCTGCCCTCCTGGATACACAGTAGCATATAATTCTTTTACCTGCAAATACATTGGGAACATGATATCCTGTACCCTGACATAGCTCAGTGTGATATGTCCATAAAAAAAGAACGTTCACTTACTAAGTACAGTATATTATCAAAATTATGAGATGAAATTGATAGACTACTTTGATCTACAAACCTGATTTCAACTTTTCCAGTTGTCCTAATAATATCTTTTTTTTTTATTTTTATTTATTTATGATAGTCACAGAGAGAGAGAGAGAGAGAGGCAGAGACATAGGCAGAGGGAGAAGCAGGCTCCATGCACCGGGAGCCTGATGTGGGATTCGATCCCGGGTCTCCAGGATCGCGCCCTGGGCCAAAGGCAGGCGCCAAACCGCTGCGCCACCCAGGGATCCCCCTAATAATATCTTTACCTGAGAGTTCAAAATAATATCTTTAGCCATTCTGACTGGTGATTTCAACTTTTCCAGTTGTCCTAATAATATCTTTACAGCAAAAGGGAAAAAAAAATTCTGGTTCAGGATTCAGTATAGCTCCTATTGTATTGTTACACATGTTCAGTTAGTATAGTTTTGTTTTTTTTTTTAGTTTTTTTTTTTTTCCTAAAACAATGCCTCAACTTTTTTTCTTTCTTGCCCTTGGCATTTTTGAAGATTACAGGCTGGTTCTTTGAATAGACTGTTCTCCAGTTTTTATTTCCTGCTATTTACTCATGATGAGATTTGGGTTGTGCATCATGGGAAGGAATTCCGCTGAAGGAATATAATATTCATAATAAATGATTTGGGAGTCACATGATGTCAATATGTGCCATTTATAGTGGTCATGGTTTTTAAGGGAGGACATCTGAGCTCCAGTCGGCCAACCTCTGCAAAGGATGCCGGGGTTCACTGGAGCCCAAATTCCTAGCTATGCTGAAGAAGTCCAAGAAGAATGAGTCGTGCCTGACCCGGCATCCCTTGCAAAGCTGGAAAATGGGCTGGTGATGTTTTGACTTCGTGCCTATGGTCGTTTTGGTGCCATCTTTTAAACTAGCTGGCGTCTGGTGTACGATAGATAATTTAACAATTGTTTGTTGAATTGATTCAACAAATAATCTGTTCTTTCTTTAAGGGACCTGTGGCATGTTCCATTGACCTTCATTACCAGCAAATCGGACTCAGTCCAAAGATTTTTGCTGAAGACAAAAACAGGTAACGTATTGCAGAAGTGACTGGGTTAAGTCAAGAAGAAACTGGAAATGTGTAAGACTTAGTAAGTTTGTTTTACTATGTATCTTGGTTAAAAGAGAAGGATTACGTCAACCTTCATATTCAGCAAATTCTTGCCTTCTGCTTTCTAGTGTAGATAGACCTTTCAAAATAGAGATTAAAGCAGTTGAATTATATAATGGCAAGAAGAAGCGATTGCTAGTGAAAATTCCCCCTTGGTTACACATGGCTGGATTAAATCATATGTAGGGCCTGCAATGTGACTGTATTCCCCTCATAGATCTATAAATCTCAAAAAATAGGTGTCTAAAGCTAGTGCTGACCTGTGCCTATTGGAATGGACTTTTCTGGTTTCTAAAAGAAATGTGTTCAATATGAAACTCATTTCAGTATTAAAGTCGTTCAATATTAGACTTGCCTTTAGTTTCTTTGTCCGGTCTCTGATCAGAAAAGCTTTCATCAGTCAAGAGAGAAAATGGAGCTGTGATTTATTTTATTTGTTCTAGATGTGCTCATCCTCCCCGAAGAGGTAGAATGGATCAAATTTAATGTTGGAATGAATGGCTATTACATTGTGCATTATGAGGATGATGGATGGGATTCTTTGACCGCTCTTTTAAAAGGGGCGCACACGACAATCAGCAGCAATGACCGGGCCAGTCTCATTAACAATGCATTTCAGCTTGTCAGGTAATACAGACTCCTCAGGGGCTCGGTTTGTTTCTGAAAGCAGCTGCTGTTAGCATTCAAACACTGGATTTCTAAAGATGAAAATGATGGCTTGCTAATAAGGAGCTGTACGGTGTTTTTCCCTAAATTCTTTTTATAATCCAAGGTTGCTTTTAGTGATTAACCACATGTCTAGGTCTGCAGAGTAAGGTAACAGAAGTAATCTGTGTTTTAATTTTACTAACAACTTAGCAGATTGATGCCAAAGTATAGAAAACCAAGAGACCAACTTATCCCGCAGCTTCTCTGGCCCTGCTGGGTCTTTCACATTTTTGAAGCCTTCTTAGAAGACACTGTGGCTCAGTACCAAGTTGTTTGCATTTTGTCTCTTGGATTAAAGGATTTCTCCCCGCACTCCTCAAACTGGATACCTAAACATCATAGAAGCTTTATGAAATATAACTTAAAAATGTGGCCCAACCAAATGATCTTCGAGTTGTTGAGGATCATGTTTGCTCTGATTATTTTTTTTTTTTTTTGCCTTAGGACAATGGTTTTTGAGGAAGTGTGGTGCCCCTGAAAGTCACACTTCAGTATTTAGGCAGGACTCCAAGGAGAGTCACCCAGGTGGGAAGCAAGGATTCTATACTTCTCGTTTCCCATGTCCCTTTGTTCTAAATGTTGAGTTCTTTATTGGCTGGGCCTCTTAAGGTGGCAAATAGCAATGGAAGGTAAAGACGGGAGTGCTTTATCTAGCTGTTTCTGCCTCCCTGAGACTATTTCCCTCCGTAATAGTATCGCTTAATTCTTGGAGGGTTTTGTACTTAGCATATGCCCTGCCACTGAGACTTTGAACACCTGTGCTCCATAATGAAGGGTTTTTATCTGTAGTCACTTTGTTTTTGAAATGGGGACAAGAATGGGTTTAATCCAGACCCTCAGACTTTTGACGGAGTGGCAGTCTCTCTGACCAAGACTACTGATTTTTTATAAAAATGACCATCTCTCTCTAGAAGTTGAACACACATTTTGTTTCTTAGGGGGAAAGATGCTGACCTGTTCCGTTTTGTCTTTACCCCAAGTTAGCATTGGCTCCATCACTAGTCAAGAAACTTCCTGCGCAGTGGTAAATAAGCCAGTGTTATGTGTGGAAGAAAAGATACTTATATATAAAAGTCACTATTAATAAGGGAGCATTTGTATCTGATTGAATGCTTGTTGGAGGGTTAAAATAGTTTTCAAAACAAGTTGATTTCCTGGTGGTTGTTGTTTTATACTGCTAACCACGGTGTCTCTTGACCAGCAATGGAAAACTCTCAGTTGAAAAAGCCTTGGATTTAACCCTGTACTTGAAACATGAAACGGAAATTATGCCGGTGTTCCAGGGTTTGAACGAGCTGATCCCTATGTATAAGTTGATGGAGAAAAGAGATATGAATGAAGTGGAAAATCAGTTCAAGGTAGAAGCCTTTACTGACTTGAGTGGCTACTTAACTGGTTTGCTTTTTGTGTGGGTGTGGGAAAGCATCCTTCCCATTGTGTATACACAAAGTATATACAAAATATATGTACGTCTTCATATATATTAAAAAAACATCAAAGTTAACTCAGTATTTGGATTAAATAGCAAAGATATTCTGACACTAAGACCCAGCACGAGAATCTGTACTTAAATTTTACAGATTTGTTATTCCCTTCTTTGTGCAAATCCTTTATTTCATCTTTACTTCTGTCTTTTGATAGTTACTATTTAACTTTTATTTTGTTCAAGTTAACATATAGTGCAGTAGTTTCAGGAGTAGAATGTAGTGATTTGTCAGTTGCATATAACCCCCCCCCCCCGCCCCCGCGTGCTCATTACATCACGTGCCCTCCTTAATGCCCACCACCCAGTGACCCCCGTGCTCATTACATCACTCCCCGCCAGCAACCTTCAGTTTGTTTCCTGTAGTTAAGAGTCTCTTATGGTTTGCCTCTCTGTTTTTATCTTCTTTTTCCTTCCCTTCCCCTATGTTCATCTGTTTTGTTTCTTAAATTCTACGTATGAGTGAAATCAATGGTATTTGTCTTTCCCTGGCTTTTTGCTCAGCATCATACCCTTTAGTTCCATCTAAATCATTGCAAATGGTCAAGATTTCATTCTTTTTGATGGTTGTGTAATAGCCCATTGTGTATATATGCCACATCTTTTTTGTCCATCTGTGGAGAATATCTGGGCTCTTTCCATATTTTTGCGAGTGTGGACGTTGCTGCTATAAACACTGGGGTCCAAGTGCCTCTTTGAATCACTCTTTCTGTATCCTTGGGGTAAGTACCCAGTAGTACAATTGCTGGGTCGTAGAGTAGCTCTATTTTTAACTTTTTTGAGGAATCTCCATACTGTTTTCCAGAGTGGCTGCACCAGCTTGCATTCACACCAGTAGTGTAAGAGGGTTCCCCTTTCTCCACATCCTCACCAACATCTGTCGTTTATTTGCTAACCTGTTCAGTTTAGCCATTCTGACTGGTGAATGGTTACTGACCATCATTTTGATGGTTACTCTTAAGATACTCCATGATGCAGATACTTGAGGATGAGGCACGAAATGGTTCTTTTTACCAAAATGTTACAAAGTCCTGTTGTAAAATTTGCTCTCAGAATTTAATCCTGTAAACTTAGTTTCAAAAATTGGCAATTCATGGTGATTTTTAAATGAAGGTATATTTATTAAAAGATTGTTACGCAAAATAGTAAAATAATTACTTAGTGGTTTTGACCCCTTTTATAACTAAAAATAAACAGAATTACATGTTTTTGGGGGGCACCTGGCTGGCTCAGTGGTTGCGTATCTGCCTCTGGCTCAGGTTGAGATCCCGGGTCCTGGAATCGAGTCCCACGTCGGGCTCCCTGCATGGAGCCTGCTTCTCCCTCTGCCTGTGTCTCTGCCTCTCTCACTGTGTCTCTCATGAATAAATAAATAAAATATTTAAAAATAAAAAAATTACATGGTTTTAAAAATAGGAGTTGGATTAAGCTTTAAAAATTAACCCCCATCCCCTGGGGGTGTATAGGCTTGTAGAAACACTAGATGGCCGGGGATAGAACTGGTGACACACGTGGCTTTCCCGCAGGCCTTTCTCATCAGGCTGCTGAGGGACCTCATTGATAATCAGACGTGGACAGATGAGGGCTCAGTGACGGAGCGAATGCTGCGGAGCCAGCTCCTCCTCCTCGCCTGTGTGCGCAAGTATCCGCCCTGTGTGCAGAGGGCAGAAGCCTATTTCAGAGAGTGGAAGGAATCCGATGGAAATTTGAGGTCTGTGCTTACTGAACAACCAGGTAGTTCACATGAAGGATGTAATTTCTGTTTTAGATCATCAGTGCTAAATGTTGGAAGAAAAAACAAGTATAGACAACAAGCCTGCTCTGCTGTATTTTTGGGGAAAGTAAATTGCTTTTTACTATTGGTCTATCTCTCAACTTTCTGTTTTAAGAAATGCCAGGTGGGAACTTCTATCTATAAAAGTCAAATATCTAGAGAGTTAAAATAGGATTAGGATAATTCCCATTTAATAGAGGCAAGGATCAGAACTGAAACAACCGTCCTGGATGGGGACGGAGGCAGTGCGTGCCATAGTAATAGTTTCTTTGGGCATCCAAAGTCCCTGATAAGGTGTGTATAGTAGTTGTTGATACTGTCCTAAGCTATGTAGGATTTTCCTGTATTTGGAATTTATTCTTGGACTTTTATATTTGTGGCTCAAATCTCTCTAGGAAATATTAGGCCAACAATATACATGGTTCCATTTAAAGAAATACTTCCAAACAGTGGTCCTGTTGATTCGTTGACTTTTGTTCATGGATTACATCTTGAGTCTAGTTGGAGTTTCTTTCTTTTGGCTTAAGACGTGATCATCTTCCGTCCCCCAGCATCATTAAAGTATGTTAGATACGTAGGTATTGATCAAAGAGGCTGTTCACGTTGTTTTTGAGAAGGATACTTGAAACCTAATACTTTGTAGATACTTTCTTATGCCTCTTTCATAAACTCTAACTGAAGGAAAGAGGTTTTTTGTTGATATTTCCAGGCATGTTGCTCCGATCACTGGGGCAGTTTGAGTTTGTAACTAGTCACCACTATACATCCAAACACACTTCCTGCCTCTCAGACTCTCACCAGGTCCCTTCTTTTCCACAGCCTTCCCAGCGATGTGACCTTGGCAGTGTTTGCTGTTGGGGTCCAGAACCCGGAAGGATGGGATTTTCTTTATAGAAAATATCAGTCTTCTTTGTCTAATACTGAGAAAAATAACATTGAAGTTGCCCTCTGTGTTAGCCAAGATGAGGAAAAGCTTCAGTGGTGAGTAATTAATTCGTGTTCACATGGCCAAGAGGAGTTAAATGAGCTCAGATCCTTCTGGTATCTCTTATTCTCTTGGCCCTGGCCTGGAATTGCCTTTTCTGCTGGGAACATTTTATTCAAGTGGGCATCCATCTAATGAGTACAGTAATTAATTAGAAGCAGGTGTTAGAAAAATATTTAAAGGAATGCATATTGTGTGTCTTTAACGCATTTAGAAATACATACTAGATAGGCTTTTCTTACCTATTTTCTCTTATGAACAAACAGATTATAGGGGAATTGGTGTTGTAAACACTATTTCAGTGTTTTTATTATGTACCTATAGCAACTTGATGAGTGCTCTAGTCACCTATTTATCTTGTCTTTATTATTGACAGATTGACTTTTTTCTTTCGCACCTTATTTTATTGAAGTAATTCATAACTTTTCCAGGGGCTTTTCATTGTTAACATTTTCTCTTAATCATTCTAGGCTACTAGATGAAAGTTTTAAGGGAGACGTAATAAAACTTCAAGAGTTTCCACATATTCTTAGAACTGTTGGCAGGAACCCGGTGGGATATCCATTGGCCTGGAAGTTTCTGAGGGAAAATTGGGATAAACTTATACAAAAGTAAGTAGTGCCAGAAATTGTGCTATGACTAGAAAAGTCCATTAACCTGCCTGTGTTTTAGCTTTGTTTATAAAACAATAGTGGTAGTCTAAATGGATTTTTTTGATTGAAGATAGCATGTAGAGGTCTTTAAAAAATTATTCTTAGCACTAAATCCGTTTTAGATTTTCTAACTAATGCATCTGAAGAGTCAAGTATTCCAGTCCATCTGGAACAATCCTTTTCCACACCCACGGGCCTACATGAAGCCCTCCTGTTCACAGTTCAGCTTACACCATGGGTTAGTACTTGGACTTGCTTGGACCTGCCCTTAGCTAACTCTTGGAGCACTTACTAAGCCTCTACCACTTACTTTTGGGTACTAGATCTTTCGTTCAGTGGTCAGTGTATTTAGTTTTTACACCTAACTATATCTTAGCACATTGGGAGGGTAGGTATCACGTTCTACATTTTTCATGCCTAAGCAGTTTTTAGTTAAATGCTGTATCATGTAGAAGGCACTTAAAAACACATATCAAATGAATAAATATTTTATGATACATCTTGACAATTTCCATCTCCAGGTTTGAACTTGGCTCATCTTCCCTAACCTCTATGGTAATAGGAACAACAAATCAGTTCTCCACAAGAGCACGGCTTGAGGAGGTAAACAAAAGTTTATTAAATTTAAGTGACAATTAGCTAATAAATAGGGGGTAGACCAAGTAAGGGTCTGAAGAGGTAGGGATGGATTTTGTCACCTGTTAGATGTCTGTTTTGGATGCCGTGGTGTTTGGACATCAACCAAAACCAGTTACAGATAAACTGTTGAAAACTATGCCTCTTCCTCAATACGTGAAGAAGTCTTAGCTCTGCCTTTGCATGTTTTAGGGCTTAAAACAATTACTGGAGACATTTAATCTGTTTGTAGGATATTAAAAGTGACCATCACAGGTACAAATGACCTATGTGATCATCCCCCTCTTGTGAATGGAATCTTGGTTCTCTGTTCTCTGGATTCAGGGTTTCCTGTTACTTTCTTATATGTGGTGTCCTTTCAGAAAGAATTTTATGCAACCGTACAAGGTCCATATATAAAAGAAATGCTGAATTTTTAAAAAGCTGCATACTTGACAGAAAGAGGTATCTATGTAAGGGATTTATGCTGAGGATAGTTTATTGCAATTGTACCCTAAATGGACCACTGCTTCCTAGCAGTCTAGAAAAAAAAAAGAGAAAACACTGAGTTATTCTCATTATCTAGTAAGAGGGAACCATGGAACATACAAGTTTTCCACAAAATCAGACTTTCAGTCTTCAACTTTGAGGAATTTGATGTCTGGTTCATTGTTGCGTGGTGTCCCTTTTATAACAATGTTTTCTAAAGTTGTAGGACAGATTTTACATGGCTTTAAAAATAGGGGCACCTGGGTGGCTCAGTGGTTGAGTGTCTGCCTTTGGCTCAGGTCATGATCCCAGGGTCCTGGGATCAAGTCCTGCATCGGGCTTCCCACAGGGAGTCTGCTTCTCCCTCTGCCTCTCTGTCTCATGAATAAATAAATAAAAAATCTTAAAAAAAAAAAAAAAAAAGGGATCCCTGGGTGGCGCAGCGGTTTAGCGCCTGCCTCTGGCCCAGGGCGTGATCCTGGAGACCCAGGATCGAATCCCATGTCAGGCTCCTGGTGCATGGAGCCTGCTTCTCCCTCTGCCTATGTCTCTCTCTCTCTCTCTCTCTATCTCTCTGTGTGTGTGTGACTATCATAAATAAAAAAAATTTTTAAAAAAATTAAAAAAAAAGTTGCAACAGATAAAAGCGGAGAACCTAATACCAATCTTTTTAGGAACAGTTCCATTATATAGTCTGGTTGTACCATGATAGAGCTTGATACAGGGAGAATGCTTTGAAAATGCAAAAGAAATGTCACATCCCTTACCTTCTCTCTAGTTTTTATTTAGGCTTGTAAAGTTGCACATGATGATTAAAGATTGACCTCTAGTGAGGTCTACAGAGAGCAATTCTGTGTGATGAAGACCAGTCATGGTCTATGAGTAGACAGCTGTCCATAAACCGGATCTGTTGCAACAGACCATTTCATTCAGCTACTTGCTTGTTCATTTGTTTTTTCATTGATTCTTTAGAGACCTTTCACTTTTACTATAAGGCTGACGTGCTTTTAGATTCTGGGGCTATGACCATAAACAGAGTAGACAAAGCCCTTGCCTTCACAGAGCTTCAACTCCACCGAGGGAATCAGTTACAAATTGATCGAAGGCAGGCAGCTGCTGTGTCAGACATAAGGTCTGAAGATGAATGAGGTGAGGTCAGGAGAGTTCTGAGCAGAGACTGAAGGAAATGCAGGTGTCTGTTGTGGGCGGAGGAAACATCAGGTGCAAAAGGCCTGAGGCATGGAAATGAAGGAGGCTGGGATGTCCTCAGAAAGGAGAGCGTCCTCCAGACAGGGAAAATGTAGGAGTCAGCCTGAACCCTTCCTGGCCTCACATCCAGTTCATCCCAGAGTCTTGGTGGCTCGGCTTCCAGCATCTGTCCATATCTGTCCCTTGTCTGCTTTTACCCCACCCCAGGCCCTTCTCAGCCCTTACCTGGCCTATGGTGATAGCCGCCTGCATGGCTTTCCCCTTTGCCAACACCAAGCCATTTTCCACACTTAAAACTGAAAATCAGCCCATGACTGACCCCTCCTTGAAACCGTACTTGTTTATCTTGGAATAAATTCCAGAACTTTCCTTCCTATGTACACAAGACTATGCTGACTGGGCCATGTCTCCAGCCAATTATCACACACTGTTGTGTGTCACGGTCATGCAACCCTTGAGCCTCTCAGCTGCCTCCTGCTCCTGGACAAGAAGGTGTTCTCCCATCTCCAAGCCTCTAAACTGACCTCTGCCTGGCTTGCTCTTTCCCTAACTTGGCAGTATAAAGGCTTGTTTTATCATTCAGAGGTCCCAGGTCCCATGTCACATTCCCAGACTACCCTGTCTAAAGCAGGCTACCCCCTCCCCACTCTCATTGCCTCTGTATTTTGTCCACAATGGCATAAATATATATATTTTTAAATTTTTATTTTATTTTATTAAATATTTTATTTCTTCCTAAGACACAGAGAGGCAGAGACATAGGCAGAGGGAGAAGCAGGCTCCTTGTGGGGAGTCTGATGTGGGACTCGATCCCAGGACCCCAGGGATCTTGCCCTGAGCTGAAGGCAGACGCTCAACCACTGAGCCACCCAGCTGCCCCCCACAGTAGTATATATACAGTAACTGTACTCTACTGTTTGTTGTCTTCCCAGGTAGAGCATAAGCTCTATGAGGACGGGGACTTGCCTGATCCCTCACCTCCTCCTCAGTGTCTAGCACAGTAATTAAGCCAGAGGGATGAGTATGTGCCAGAGTAAAGGTTCACGAATCAGTAGACGAGATGGAGTCCCTGGTCCATGCTGGAAGTTATATGGATAAAGTGCAGAACCCATGTCCTCACCAGAGCTCTGCAAGGGAGAGCATGTTCTTAATTTAAAAATAGAGAAACAGAGTCCCAGAGAAGTTAAATCATTTACAAAGGGTCAAACAAGTTAGTAGGATGAAAATGTGGGTTTTTTTTTTTTTTTTTTTTTTTTTTTTTTTTTTTTTAGTATCTCTATCACACTGCTTATTGCACTGAAAACATTCTCAAGGAGGCAGGTTTGAATCCAATGCTCCATTGAGATGCTGCATATCCCAAGGTAGATGAACATAGGAGAGAGAATTTGGGGTCAGGAAAAGTTTGAGGGCAAGGCTTATCAGTTGGCTTAGTTCTAGCTCTTATAGGTTTTTGTTTTTAAGTGGTACCGTCATGAAGGGCTCCTTCTAGATTTTTTTAAATAATTTGAAACTTCTTAAATTATTTAATAATTAAACACTTAAGTAAAATTATGGTGATTGGATTGCTGAAAAGTGCCCACAGTTGTTTGAACTGAATATTAATCTTGAGTCTGAGAGTACGGAACAGTGGGCTGAGCTAGAGCGAGGGCAGGACCATGAGGTCCATGTTCTGTAGGGTATACAGCAGGAAGACAGGCCTTTAGCTCATTGAAAAGTTGTCTTGGGATACAATTTTAGAACAACCCTGAATCACTCAGAATTGGAATTTGACCTTTTACAAGCCTATTCTTACCTTTCTCTTATTCCCAAACTTAAAAATATGGTATTATAACATAGATTTGGAAGGAATGAACTGTTCGGAATCCATGCTGAACAAGTAATACATCTTGGCCCAGACTGACTTCCTGTTTGCACAGTCAAAAATATATGGATTAATGTCGTGAAAACTTAGGGGACAAGGTCAAGCATCTTTTTTTTTTTTTTTTAAAGATTTTTATTTATTTATTCATGAAAGAGAGAGAGAGGCAGAGAAGCAGGCCCCATACAGGGAGCCCGATGTAGGACTTGATCCTGGGGCTCCAGGATCACACCCTGGGCCCAAGGCATGGGCTCAACCGCTGAGCCACCCAGGGATCCCAGGTCAAGAACCTTTTAAGGTGAAACTGTACCACGATAGTCAGTGCTGTTGCAGAGCCGGACTATTTCTCACGTGAACCCACAGGAGTTAAGAATCCCAGAGATGAAATAAGAAACAGCTGTCTCTTATCTCATTAAAACCACGGGCAACTCTGTGGATTTTATCTTAGAGGAACAATACATGAATTGTGGATGAGGATTAAAAAAAAATTGGCAAGGTTTCAGGGATTACCACCGTAAATTGCTAAGAAGCCTTGTCCTTGGGTGTTTCTCTAAAGATCTACAAGGCCAGGCCCATGGAGGAAGACTGCACTTGTGTGGTTGAAACCGTTTAAACTGTTTTGCTTGGCAAAGAAGATAGTCTGCACATTGTGTTTTTTAGATACCATGTTTAAAAAAATTAGCATCTGGGTGGACGCAGCAACACATATTAAATACACCAAAACCCTAATTATAAAATGGTATACAGTCAAGTCTTTTAGGGCCTGGCAACTGTGAGTAAAAAAGCTAAGGAGAAAAATACAGAACTCGGCATCATGAGGCATGAGCTCATTGCATACAGCGTAAGTTTATGTGTGTAGAATTGTACCCAGACACCTGGCACTGCCTTCTAAGTAGAATTTTTGACAAATGCTGAATTTTGGCTTCCGTTTCCTTTTAACTAGCCCCAACTTACATCTGTGTACTATAAGAAAACAAATTTTTTAAAAATCTGGTTTTTCCTTACAAGGTGAAAGAATTCTTCAGCTCTTTGAAGGAAAATGGTTCTCAGCTACGTTGTGTCCAGCAAACAATTGAAACCATTGAGGAAAACATACGTTGGATGGATAAGAATTTTGATAAGATCAGAGTGTGGCTACAAAGCCAGAAGCTTGAACTGCTCTAAAAGCCTGTTCCTCGCTGGTTCCTGTGAAGTGTAATCTGTGATGTTGTGGAATGCAATTATTTTCAAATTAGGGATGGCTGTTGGGGCTCCACTGCAGACACTTCCTTCTTCCTTCTTGATCATTTGACTATTCCTGTGAAAAGACGAAAAGACTGCCTACTCAACTGTCCATCGATGGGTTACCGCTACTGTGTGTTTTATCGATAGGTGTCGCTCTGCAATGTAAACCCAAGGGGTGGGGTCCCTACTGTGTAGGGCATCCTACTCCTTTTTCACCCCTATCCGTAAGCCTTGTGCTTTCCAAAGCCCCGCTTGCCACATGGATGTCACCCATATGCTGTTGAGTCATTGTCCTCTAAAGACTTGTGAATTGTAGGGACCACTGAACCCAGGGGCTGACTTGGAGGCTCATGTCCTCAGGCTTGTGATTTGCTCTCTTTTGGTCAGTTTCTCAGGAAGGCAGATGGGAGCTGGGGTGGGAGAGAGTAGGTGGGGGTGTTTGTTACCCTGGTTCCCTTGAAGGATGCCCCAGGCTGACCTCCACCGAAGCTAGACCTGGGAGGTGGTCCTCTTTCCCATTTGGTCTTTTCCTCATTTGGGTGAAGTGAGAGCCTGGCTTTCACTGGTCCTGGCAGTACTCGTGGGTTGCTTACGTCCTCCCCACACCTTTGTTGAGAAAACACAACTTTTATGGAACTCTCCTCAAATAATCCTGATTTGAGTATGTGGTCTACTTCTTCAGAGACGCTGACTGATCAAGTGTCCCTCTGAAAAAGCAGAGTATGTTCAGGTCTAGAGGAGAAGACTTTCATTTGAAGTTGAACCTCGAAGCTGTTGATACTTAGGTAGGTGATGCTTCCTCTCGCTCCTTATTCAGCCCAGTTCGTAATTCCCCAATAATTTCCTACTGCTACTAGGGCCTCGCAGAGTCTCCCGTAAATAATGTACTGTAAAACTGAAAGTACTTGGTCATAATTAGCTTAAGTGTGGACAATGTGTTGTCTTTGAAGTCTTTAATGAGTTTAACCGTAAAGTTTAAAAGCATACGATATGAAAAAATGTCAGTGTGCTCTAACATATGTGGACGAGAGTGACTTCTGGACATAAATGTGTTTACAGTTCTATTTTTATATGTATTACATGGTCTAATGAAACCAGAAATCGCTGGTAATTTCCACCCCCCAGGATTAACCTTCTAAAAGACACACAGAGCCAAGATTTTACTGTAAAATATTTTAATTGTGTTTTGTACTTTGATTTAATGAAACATGGAAATAGTGGTTTTCATTTTTGGTCAACTGAGGAACCTATTTTAATTTGCTTTTGGGAAAGTCCATTTCCTAAATAGATACAATATTGCTACAACAATGTGCAAATACCTCTTTGGTAATAAAAGTTGTTTTATTTTCCTTGAAGCGGACATTTGCAATGATTTCCTCCTAACCGGAATCGTAGAAGAGGACTCTGATTCTCTAGCTTAGTCTAGTCATCAGTAATTATCAGGAAACACCCAAGTCTTGGAGACCTTTCCAATGCACAAGAGGGCCCGCTTACAGTACCTTTTGTGTTTACTCTTACAGGCATGTCTTAAATCTTTGGATTTAAAAGTACTTCTATATATGCATGGAAATCAGTAATACTGCAGCCACTTCCCTACACACACATCTGCGAAGGCCAAAGGTTTCATAAACAAAATAAAAAACTTTTATGCTACCTACTTAGAAGAATTAGAAATACAATTGAAATCCCACAGGAACAGTTTCTTTCTTTCTTTCCTTTCTTTCCTTCTTTTTTTTTTTTTTTTTTTTTGGCCTTGTTAGTGCCTTGAAAATGCTGTTTAGTCACCCTAACACTGGCTTCTATTTCCCAGATTTAGAATAATAGAATAATGCCTGCATCTCTCATGGGATAGATACACCGCACTTTGGCCGAAGTTTGAAATCCTATAGGTGTGTTCATGAATTGTAGAAAGAATTTTTGAAGAGAAGTAACAGAATTTATGCTCCGTTACAAGCAGCTGTTCTTTCTGCTGCCCTCCCCTCCCCTTAGGACAGTATTGGTGATAATTATTTTTGCTGAAGTCAAGTAAGTTCTAACAAAAATGTAAAATACATGCTAAGGAAGGCTGTACTCTCTGACACAAACTCCAGTTTTAGGATATGTATGTGATAACCTTTTCCTGCATTCAGTACCAAGAAACGAAGTATTTATCAAACTCCCCCCAAGGATATCAGTGCTATATTCATAATTCATTCCAAAAGATCTGAGAAACCAAAGTTGTAGACATCGGAACCTACTTCTTGAATTGCTGTGGGAGAAAAGTTGATTTTTAAATTGCAGGTAGCTTTTTTTTTTTTTTTTTTTTTTAAAGTAGAAGTTTTGGTATTTGGTAAACCTAACTTCCATAAAGCCAGATGGTATACAGTGCACAGACTAAAGTGGCAATGGCTCTAAGCACATGATTGCTGCTCTGCTTATATGTATCAGAAATGGAAAGCACAGCTTAACACAGTAACCCTAGGGAGGTCAAGGCATATGAACAGTCTTAAGGATTAGATTTTACTATTAGAACTTGTTACGTTCCAAGACAAAGAGTCTGCATTTTGCCCTTCTGACTTGATTCAAGTCTCAGGATCTTTTATGCTGACTCTAAGGTACAGAAGTCCTAACTTCTGGCAAAAAAAAAAAAAAAAAGTACTGGGTGCAGCGCATCCTGGTCTGTCCAGGTTATCTATTAATTTATTAGCAGCCTAAGAGAATATATGTGCCCAATGTACAATACTTTAGGTCTGACTTATACACATTAACCCAAAGAAACATCAAATACAGTTCCAAAGCCCAAGAGGAAAATGGGTAATGAGAAATCAGGACATTAAACATGTTCAAAGCATTGTTTTCCAAATGCTAACAAAAATTAAGTGCAATCGGAAATACTAAGGAGATTTACAGGCACTGTGTGTAGAATGTGCAAAAGTTTGCAAAGGATTTTCCTTCTTTTATGTGTTGCTTTAAGAAACTATCAAATATATCTCATAGAAATATAAAGTTCCCATCTCTCCCAACTGAAGGCAATTTTTAAAAATTCAAAGTTTATCAATACTCAGTACAGTAACACAGATGAACCACACACATTCATTTTCTTTCTGGGAAAAGAATAACCAATGTTTAGGATGTCAAGACTCGACAAGTAACACTGTCTAGAAGCCACCCAGAAAAAAACTGCTGTTGTTCAAAGCCCTTTGTCCTTCAAAAGTCACCATCCACCAGCTGAAGATTTTATAGGCCGATACCTTGAAAAATTCAAAGGAAAAAAAAAATCCGGTAAACCATTTGATGCATAATTTTCTTCATCTAGGCACAGTAGATTTAACATTTACCAGAAGCACTGTGTAACAGATGGCAACAAGGAATTTCCTATAAGTAACCATAAGAATGTTCTTAGAAAATGCTAGAATTAAGAAAATAGAAAACCTGTAATTTGGGTGAAGATCTTCAGTATAGTTCTAATAAGTATACTTTTCTTGTTACAGGAAATAAGAAACCATGATGAGAGAGACACTAAGCCAATCTAACCTACGTTTTTATTTTCTTTAGGCTTTGGTCAGCCAGCAGTTTTAGGTCTTATTCTAAGCCATCAAGCCTTACTGTTAGAGAAGAGGAATCACTTAAGAATTATAAGGGCTCTCAACATACAAGTAGAATTAAACAAAGTACTTGACTTTGACCACTTTTGTTTATCTTAGTTTTGCAATCTTTCGTTTTTATTCCAGAAAACCCTGTCACTTCCAGTAGACCAGATGGGGGTACTCCTGTCCAGCCCACCATGGGTTGGTATTTTGGTAATACCAGCAGCATAAGGACCTCTCTCTGTAAGATGTAACAGGCTAAGGTGGCTTTGTCTCAGTAATCCGTAGTCACAAGCATTTGGGTTTCAGACTCAGCTAGACTTACATGGTCATTTTCTTTAAGAGCCTGGCCTGATATTTTAAAGAGCTCTTAATCATAAGATTCTATTTTTAAACACTCCAATAGCACATGATTCCATTTCTTGCTTTTCAGCAAACGAGCCTCTAGACACTGCCATGTGCATTTGATGCCAACAGTATAAAAAGAACATGACTAAGAAATGGGCTTAGTTTCCCGGGCCTATGACACAGGTCTGTGGAAGGTATGGTTGTCTTCCATTACAGCAAACACCCAACTTACCAAATAGCGTGAACTTTAACTTGTATTTTTTTCATCAGCTTTGGGCTTGGAAGTTTCCTGCTTTGCCTAAAAGGGAAAGCAGACCATCACTGAACTTTTTCTTTCCTGGATTAGGTATCAAAAAAGCCGATCTAGCAGAGCAGAAGAGGCTTAAGAGAACATGGGCTTTTCAGCATTAAAGGGTCAAAAGAGGGATCCCTGGGTGGCACAGCGGTTTGGCGCCTGCCCTTGGCCCGGGGCGCGATCCTGGAGACCCAGGATCGAATCCCACGTCAGGCTCCCGGTGCATGGAGCCTGCTTCTCCCTCTGCCTATGTCTCTGCCTCTCTCTCTGTGTGTGACTATCATAAATAAATAAAAATTAAAAAAAAAAAAAGGGTCAAAAGATGACAGTTCAGTGGAGGAAAATTAGATGGGCCTTACCTAAGGATTTCCTTTTCATTTAACCCAAACTATGAATTGTTCTGCTTTAAGTGATTTAAAATTTTACTTGTTTTTTTTTGAAGGCTAAGGTAAGTGAAGAAAAACACAGGCGTTTTTGGATGGGATTCATTCATTCTATTGTGATCAGTTCTCTCTTACTTGGGGGGCACTGTGGGGCAGCTAATCCACTGAGAAAATAATCTGAGATACAAGTGCATGAGCAAGTAATAATCAAATCTGGCTTCCTATGTCCTTTATGGGTTTCATTCCTTTTTGAGGTATAAATTGACTTATACCTTTAGTTTCAAGTAATACAACAATGATTCGATATTTGGGTATGCTGCAAAATGATGAACACAGTGAGTATAGTTAACATCATTCACGGGTAAAAATTTTTTCCCCTTGTGATGAGAACATTTAAGACCTCAGCATATTTCAAATGTGCAATACAGCGTTGTGAGCTGTAGTCACTATGCAGTACAATATATTCACATGATTTTGTTATTTAAAACTTTTTCTTCTGACTTTTACCCTTCTCACCCACCCCATACCTGTCTCCCCTCTAGAAACAACCAACTGATGAGCTCACCTTTTTTGTTTTAAGATTCCCCAAAGTAGTGAGATCATGTGGTATTTATCTTCTGAATGACTTATTTCACTTACCATGATGCTCTCAAGGTCCATTCGTGTTGTCACAGATGGCAAGATTTCCTTCTTTATTATGGCTGAAGAGTATCCTATTGTACTTATAAATACCACATCCACTTGATCCATACAGCCATTGATGGACTCTTCGATTGTATCCATTTCTAGGCTATTTTAAGTAATGCTGCCATGAACATAGCAGTGAATATATTTTCCTAATTTTTCATTTTCTTAGGCTAAATACCTGGAGGAAGAACTGTTCTATCATATGGTACTTCTATTCTTAATTTTTTGAATCACCTCCATACTGCTTTCCTTAGTGGCTGCACCAGTTTACATTCCTACCAACAGTAGAGGAGGTTCCCTTTTTCCCACATCCTCACCAACACTAGTTTTTGATAATAGGTATTCTAACAGGTGTGAGGTGATACGTCCTTGTGGTTTTGATTTGTATTTCCTTGATGATGAGTGAGGGATGAGCACATCGGAGGCATGTACCTGCAGGCCATTTGTAGGTCTTTGGAAAAATATCCACTGAATCACCTGCCCATTTTAAAATTATGTTTTTGCTATTGAGTTTGTTTTTTTTTAAATATATATACATTTTTGGATATTAACTCCTTAACAGATGTAGCATTTGCAAATATTTTTTCCCATTGGGTCTGTTGTCTTTTCATTTTGTTGATGGTTTTCTTTGCTGTGTGGAAGCCTTTTAGTTTCATCAGGTCCTTCTTGTTTTGCTTTTGTGGACTTTGCTTTTGGTGTCAAATCCATGAAATCTGAGCTAAGGCTAATGTCAAGGAGCTTACCACCTATGTTTCCTTCTAGAAGTTTTATGGTTTCAGGTCTTAAATCATATATAAAAATAAACTGAATGTTATTGAAGACTTGAATTTAAGACAGGGGTCCAGTTTTCCCAACACTACTGAGGAAACTTCCCCTTTCCCCATTGTATATTCTTGACTCCTTTGTTATAAATTGACCATATATGTATGGGCTTATTTTTGGGCTCCTCCACTCTGTTTTGTTGATCTATGTGTGTGTATTTTCATGCCAATATCATTTCTGTTTTGATTAGTATTGTAATGTAGTTTAAAATTGGGAGTGCGATGCTTCTGGTACTTCTTTTTTTCTTAAGGCTGTTTTGGCCATTCAGGGTCTTTTTGTTTTATACAAATTTTAGGATTTTAAAAATATTTTGTGAAAAAAAATGCCATTGCAATATTGATTCTTTATATTGTTTTGGGTAGTATTTTAACAATATTAAACCTTCTAATCCATAAGTACAGAAGCTTTACATTAGTTGTACCTCCTTCAATTTCTTTCATCGATGTCTTCTAGTTCTCAGTGTATAGTTCTTTAAGTTCTTTCACTACATTTATTTTTAGGTACTTTAGTCTTTTGTTACAATTGTAAATGGGATTATTTCCTTAATTTTTTTGTTTGTTATTAATATATAGAATTGCAACAGATAAATGTATATTGATTTTGTATACTGCAACTTTACTTAAGTAGTTTAATAGTTTTTGGTGGAATTCCTTGGTATTTTTTTACATATACTAGTTCACCTGAAAATAGTGGCAGTTTTACTTCTTCTTCTCCAATTTGGATGCCTTTTATTTTTCTTGCCTAATTGCTTTGAACAGGACTTTCAGTAGAATGCTGAATAAAAGTGGTGAGTGGGCATTTTTATCTTCCTAATTTTAAAAGACAGCTTCCTGTTTTTTTCACCTTTAAGTGTGATGCTAGCTATGGGTCTGTCATAATTTTATTATGTTGAGGTATGTCTCTATATCAGCTTGGTTGAGAGTTATCATAAAGGAAAGTTGAAATTTAGTAAGTGCTTTATTAATGTGGTATATCACATTGGATGATTTGGGTGTTGAACCATCCTTGCATCCCTGGAATAAATCCCACTTGATCTATTTGATTTTTTTTTTTTTTTTAAAGATTTATTTGATAGAGCACAAGCAGAGGGAATGGCAGGTAGAGGGAGAGGGAGGCAGCATGCCCCAATAATATTTTGAGGATTTTAAAAATCTGTGTGCATGAGGAATATTGGCTTGTGATTTTCCTTTGTGTCTTACTCTGGTTTTGTTATCAGAATACTGCTGGCCTCAGTAAAGTTAGCTTAGAAGTGTTCTTTCCTTTCTGTCTTTGGAAAAGTTTGAGAAGGATTAGTATTATTCTTTGAATATTTGGTAGAATTCTCCAGTGAAGTTGTCTTGTCCTGAAGGTCTGGGAGGTTTCTGATTGCTGCTTTAGTCTCCTTACTAAGTTATTGGCCAGTTCAAAATGGTTTCATCCTGATTCAGTCTCGGTAGGATACAGGTTTCTCTCTTTTAAATCGTCCATTACGTTGGCATGTAACTCTTCATTATGCACTTATTGCCATTTTGTTGATTTTTTTTTTTTTTTTTTTTTTTTTTGGCTATTTTGTAGATCCTCTTTTCCATTTTTACTCTATTCCTTTGTGATTTGATGACTTTCTGTATTAGGAAACTTATATTCCTATTTTTTTTGTGCATTTGCTATTGATTTTTGCTTTATAGTTATTATGAAGTTTATGACAATATGAAAGTCTATTTAAAGTAGATAACAGGGAGGCCTGGGTGACTCAGCAGTTTGGCACCTGCCTTCTGCCTTCTGTGATCCTGGAGACCCCTCTGCCTGTGTCTCTGTGTCTATTTCTGTATCTCTCATGAATAAATAAAATCTTAAAAAAATATAGATAACAAGTTTGAATGCACTCTAAAGTACATTTTTACTCCTATCATGTTTGTGGGACCTCCATTTTATGTTTTTTTTTTTTTTTTTTTGGTCTTCTATATCCCTTAATGGATTACTGTAGTCAAATTTTACTATTTTTGCCTTTTAACCTTCATCCAGCTTTATAAGTGATTTACACCTTCATATTATTCTAAATTTTACCATATATTTACTTTTAGAGTGAGATTTGTTTTTTCATTAAGTTTTCCTGTTACTAATGAGCACCCTGTATTTTCAATTTCAGGAAGTCCCTTTACAGGTCTTGTAAGGCTGGTTCAGTGCTGAACTCTCAGCTTTTCTTCATCTGGAAAACTTTTGCTCTCTATTCTTAATGACAAGTTTGCTAGGTATTCTTAGTTATAGGGGTTTTATTATTTTTAAAATTTCAGTATTGTGAATAGATCCTGCCACTTTCTCTGGCCTGCAAAGATTCTGCTGACAATCTGCTGATAGTCAGAGACCACTGATTTTTCTTTTGCTGTTTTAAGATTCTGTCCTTGTCTTTACTTTGTGATTTTCCAATTATAATGTTATTTGGTATGGGTGTCTTTAGATTCATCTTTTGGGGGGATCCTATGGGCATCTGGATGTGTTTCCTTCCCCAAGTTGGGGAAGGGTTCAGCCATTATTTCTTCAAGTAAGTTTTCTGCCCCTTTCTTTATCTCTCTTCCTTCTGGGTGTCCTGTAATATTGATGTCTGTCTACTTGATGCTGTCCTTTAAGTCCCTTAACCTCTTTACTTTTTTCCCCCATCTTTTTCTTTTTATGGCTCTGATTAGGTGAGTTCTATGCCTTTTTCAAACAGAAGTCAGCTCTGTGACTTCTGTTTGGCACTTTGTCATTATTCTAGTCTCTTGAAGTTCTCATTTCCTTTCTCAAATTGAGTGAGCATTTTTTTTTTTTTTTTTTTTAAGATTTGTTAGAAATTGTGTGGTGGGGAGAGGGGGGATCTCAAACAGACTCACCACTGAGTGTGGAGCTGATGCAGGGCTTGACGCCACAACCATGAGATCATGACATGAGCCGAAATCAAGAGTTGGACGCCCTGATGAGCATCTTCTTAACTATTCTGTTGACCTCTTCATCAGGTAAATCTCTTATGTCCATTCTGTTTTGTTTTTTTCCCCGAGGTTTGATCTTGTTCTTTGATTTGGAGCTTATTCATCTACTGCTTCATTTTCCTTGACTCTGTATTGGTTTCTATGCCCTAAATCAAACAGGCACTCTCATAGTCTTGAAGGAGTGTCCTCATGCAGGAGATGAACCTTATTTTTCAACCCTGTCCTAGCAACTTGGTTGTCTCTCAAACCTTTGTGATAAGCTACTTGGTCAATTTTATTTTTACTGATTCTTAGTATTTGAGAGCATGCCATGATCTGTCACAGTCCCTAAGGGGAGGATCTCTGTCAGCACCTAGATTGAAGCTGATTGGAAGCCACGGCCTTACATACCATCTTTTAAAGAAGGCACATATATACAGTCCTGTGAGACCACAAAATAAATCCTGCTGGCTTGCCATAGCCCAGTGATCTGGGCCAGCAGGCTGGAGAGGGGGTGTCTCTTGGGTGGCAGTCACAAAAGCTAGGTCTCCAGATCAGTATGAACTGCTTTCAAGGAGATTCTGATGACCTGAAGTGAAGCAGGGAGAGACTAGAAAGATGGTGTTTACCAGGTTCTGGCCTGCCAAGTATTTAAGCAAGCCCCTAACCCTCAGAACAATGCATAAAATAAGCCATTATACCTTTCACAGAAAGTCTGGGTGCTTTTCAATTGGCTGCCTCACCTGTGCTCTCAAGCCCTTGAGAAAATTTCTCAGATCAACTAAAGCCTTGTGGGTCTTGTGGACACAAGCCCCATTGGATTTCAACATTAGATATTTGTGGACTTATCTCTCAAATGCAGATCTTAATATAAGGTGGGATGCCCAATATGGGGTACAAATCCTTTGCTCCCCAGAAAGAAGCTGTGGGTTTCGAATTTCCTTTTTATTATGGGTCATGGTGCCTGGAGTTGGGTTATGGTGAGATTGTGTTCCTGTCTGCCTTCCTGCATTTGATCTGCTCTCATTTGCTAGGTAAGTAGTAGTCGCTCAGCTAGTTTTGGGGCTTTTTTCCACAGGACATAATTGAATATGTAACTGTAGTATGTCCATGCAAAGAAGGTGAGTTCAGGATATTCCTATGTCACCATCTAGACTTCGAGTTTTCAAGCAGGTAGAGTAGTTTTTAAAGCTGTACATTCACCTTCTCGTTATAGTCAGAGGACCATAGTAATAACCCTTTAAATCATATGTTCTTGGAATAGGAAAAGATCTAGAAGTTGTCTCATCCAACAGTTTGAGTAATTTTAATAGCAACCTCTCAATAGTTTGCCTCCATTAATGTCCAGCCCTAAGAATCTGGACCCTGTAACTTTTAAGTAATCTCTACACTCACTCACAACCGCAAAGCCTACATACTCTACTGACTGAGCCAGCCAGGTGCCCCTGGACCCTGGAACTGCTACTCACTAGTGTAAGTACATCATTTTTCATGTTGCTCTACAAAGAAGAACTAATACTCCTCCCTCACAGGTGATGTCTAATGCATATCGTGGCTCTTAGAAACCCTCAATAGTATACAGAATTAGAGAAAATCTACTTCCAAGTCCTAAAGTTTATACCAACCACATTCTCTGGCATTATCTCCCCTGCTGCCACCACCACTTTAACATGTCTAAATTTGCTATGGTTTTTATAGTGAATAAATCAAATTGTTGACTTTTTCTTAATGGTATATATTTTTATATCTGGTGATTTAGATTTGACGAAATACACTATATGAACCTGTACTGTCCATGTGTTACATACAAATGGAAATGTGCTGTAGGCAATTTAAAGTGGTGGTGGTATGGATCCTTAGAGAGGGAAAAGTATAAAAAAAATTCACCCTTCCCAGTATTTGCCAAAGGCTCAGTCCATCACAGCCTCAACTTACTGAGAGATTGAGTAAACTAAGGATTGATACGGGCCAATGAACTAGCAACCAGCATGTCATTGCTGATGGCAGGCAGGGCTCAAGCAGAGGAAGCAGGATGTTTGAAGGAAGAGAAAGGATGGAAGGAATTGGGCTGTAGGCAGAATGGCTTTTAAGTTGGAGAATTGCTTTTAAAGGGGTGAAAGAACTAGAATATGTTTATAATACAAGAAAAAAGACAGAAGATACTGGATTATTGACCCTTCGGAGAGAAGGGCCAAATGAGGGCAAACAGAGGGGAGAAGGACCTTGGGGATTCTGTGTTGGGTGGCCTCAATTTTCTCTTTGAAGTTGAAGGCAAAGCTAACTGCAGACAGTTGGGGGGATACAGTTGGAAGTGAGTTTGAGGAAAGTGGAATTTGGGGTAGGAGAGGGCCTACATTGATTATGGGCTAGCACAGACAGCTTAGCTGGCATTGCAAACCATAAAATTAGAGTGGGTTCATCCACACTTTGTGCGACAAAGAAGGGAAATGCAAGAAACTTGAATTGTGGTAAGAATGAACATTTAGATTTCTGAAGTACCACATACTTTCTATAAGTCTCTAAAACTTGAATTTCTTTAGCAAAAAATGCTATGGGCTAGATGGTGCTTAAACGATTATTCTGAAAAGATTCCCAGTTAGAAACTGAACGGTTAAAAGGATAAATGCCACTCCATGTAATTGCTACTTTGCAGTATTTAGTGCTGTTTACCTTTGCAGAATCCTTTGCTTTACCCCTATTCTTCGGTGTTTTGGAGCTGGGAGCAGTTCTCTTGGCTTTGTCCTAAAGCAAAGGAAATGTAATGAGGTTATTGTTATCAGTCCATTGAGGATAATTAAACTTTTCTATGTATATTCAAAGTTTTCCATTATTTAAGGTAGAAGGTAAAAAGATTAAAAATACAGAATTCCATGAGGAATTTTGCTCACCAAAACAGTGCTTGCTTCTGGCAGTATTGGTTTTTATGTGCCAACAGAGCAAAAATGGGATACTGATTTTCAGTGTTATGAAAAAAAAATTTAACAAAAGAAATCATCACAGAGACCTGGGGCAAGTCTTGTATAAAAGTCCTGTTCATCAAAAAGGCATTATTTATCCAGGAGTGAGAGAGAGGATGCTGAGGTAGTCTAGAAACTAACTCACCCACCATGGGGAGAACTGACAAATCACTAAGATCAAAGCCATAGCACACGGATCTACAGTATTAATTCATCTGAAAATGACAGGGGCACTCAATTTTCTATTTATATAAAATTGTAGTTATAGGTAAAATGCCACACACTCACTGTACCACCTATTTTTCTTCTTAATTGACCTTTAATCACGTCTTCAGCACCTGCTATGTCACAGGAATTTTGCTAATGCTGACCAGAGCTGCCGTATAAAGCACAAAGCTCACTGGTGTAATCACAGACCAAGTGTATCCCAGCGTGCAAGAGAGCATGCAGGAGAGGCCCTTGACCTTGGCCTGGGAAGGGAGAAACATTTAGAGGAGTCTTCCTGAAGGAGTTGATGCTTGATCTGGGCCCTGAGGGAGGGACAGGGGAAATCAGCCAGCTGGGCCCCGGCAGAGAGGTGAGGAAACCCCAGAGGGCAATAGCCATGCGAAGGTATGGGGCAGGTGGGGTCTGCTTTCATTTGAAAGGAGCAGTGACAAAGAATTATTGTCAAACACTAATAATGTGGCGCTCAAACATGATGGCTATGGAGATTAAAAACACTTATGGAATAATAAGTAATGTATTAAGTATGGACTTGAACTTATATGTGTGTGCGTATATACACATATTTATATTTATACATATATTTACACATACATATATGTAGATCGCCTGAAATAATGAACAACCATGTACAACATATACAGAGGGGAAAAGATAAGTAGGCTCAATAATGGTGACAGGGTAGTATAATGATGGATTTTTTTTTTTTTTTTCCAAGCCCTCTATGGCATCATTGCATTCATGCTGCGGCCTACAACTCTATGTATGCAAAGAAAGTCCCTGTGAAGAAGTATGGTACCTCTGCTGTGTTCTCTGAGGCTTCTGTGGGTGCAGGACAGCTGTCGAAGTCGCCTGACAGGGCATCGATGGGGTCTTTGTCATCTTCAGGTTTCTGAGAGAGTAACAGAAATAATGGTCAGTGAAGGAGCACCAGGCCAAAATATACCCTAAGAGACATTTTTCCACTGCACTGAAAATAAGATATTAAAAGAAAAAGGAGACTTTGCTGACATCCTCTTCCTAAATTAAAACATGAAGATCCTAACAGCTTTACTTTCTTCAATACTACTTTACTTTATACATGTTTGCTGAGTATCGAGCCTCAATTGTTCAATCTTAACAATGGGTCTAAATGTGCTCCTGTGAGGCCTAAAAAAGAGAGATTACTCCCACTCAATCACATATGCATGCCTTCCCATTGTACCAAACATGGGGCAGCCATTCAATAAATCTCAGATTTCTAAAATGCAGAATAAAGTTTAGCTAGAATGAAAAGGAAACCTTTGCTTATAGGAAACATGCCGCCGTGGCGTTTACCTTTGAGTCCTTGGTTTTCTTGGCAGGTGGCTTTCCTGGTTTACCCTTAGGAACAAGGCAGATTATTGGTTAAACACAGTTGTTTGTAAAGGTTTACTCAGGTGTCCTCAGCAATTGTGGAAGCTATGGTCTAATGCCTTGCCTGAGATGCAGTGGAGTGTAGGTGTGCAGTAAGTGATAAACCTTACAGTCTGGTGGTTAGAAGTGAAGGAAACCATTCTTTAGGAACTTTCTGCCATCATGTGTTAGACTTCTACTCAGACTATTACAAAACGTAACTTGTGTTTTTCTGTCTTATTGATAAAAGCTCATGATACTTTGGAAGGATTTCAAGGGCCTGGATGGCATAGTTTTTTTTTTTTTTTTTTTTTTTCAGGATTACAAGTATGACTTATCAGGGACTTCACCCACATACACAGACAAGGACATTAAATAATGCTTTTCCCAGGGAATAAAAGCAGCAAAGCTGCTAGCAGGGTCCAGAACTGCTATCTTCAGGAATATAGAATGCACGTAAGTGGAACTGATTTCTCTGAGACGCTGAAGCAAACCCTTCAAACCACGGAGTCCTCAAACCCACCAAATGAATTAGTACAGAATGGGGAGGATGTGATTTAGGCTGCCTTGCTTCTCTCTGAACAGGCCTGGGAAGGATTATTTATCATCGAACAGACGTGTAACGAGGAGCCAAAAGGGAAGGGTATAAGCCTGGCTGACCTAAGAAAAACTGGCTTCGTGTTAGAGACAAACGGCCCAAGACTTGACAGGGTATATCTAGATACAGAAAGAGGACTTGGGACTAGGACTATAGTTTTGCCCCCCTTTACTCTGAATAGGGGTGCGGGTGGTCCAGAGGAATAAAGGGGCCTTATTTATTTGCCCTATTAGGCCAGTACTAGCTCCTTTGTCTGCTTCAGATTACAACTATTATTTTTTAAAGCCTTTTCTTGCAACGAGAATTCTTCTGCGCACCTGCCCTGGAATCCGTGGTAAGCATCAGTGAGTGAATGAACACTCTTTATACCACAGAGCCCAGGACGGTGAACATCAAATGATACTGGCTCGAATAAATATCAGCCAAACCCTAAACAAGCTGCTCATGAGAGACACATTAAAAGCCCTCCATCATGGGATATTTTTATGCTCTGGTTAAAGTGTACCCCTCCTGTTCATCGCAAGGGAGATTTGAATTTAAGCAGCTGTGTGCTACATGCCTAACCTAGACATCTGCCTTCACTTACCTCATCGTTATCCAAGAGGTGTCTATATTCAGGGGGGATGGTGTCGTCTCTTTCTCCCAGCTTGTCTCTGTGTTCAGCTTTAGCTCTTTCCTATAAACATGGAACAGATAAAATAGTTACTCCTTCAATTAGACAATCCTTTCTAAAATGCGGCCTTATGCATTTATTCTAGTTTCCCGAAGCAAAGTCTATTTTCTAAGTAACAACAAAATGGATGACTTTGACAACTCCTTGGTGGGGGGCAAAGAAAACCCAAAAAAACCCAGGTGCTTTGACATGTTGATCCACATGTGAATTTCTACCTGTATTTTAAGATAAATGATGAAATATTTATCCTTAGAAACCAAGGAAAGAGATACAACCCAATGGTATAAACTATCTAATGTCCTGATGGGAGTTTCACTATTTTTTTTAAATTTTTATTTATTTTTAAATTTTATTTATTTTTTCATGAGAGACATAGAGAGGCAGAGACACAGGCAGAGGGAGAAGCAGGCTCCATGCAGGGAGCCCGATGTAAGACTTGATCCTGGGTCCCCAGAATCACATCCTGAGCTAAAGGTGGCGCTAGACCGCTGAGCCACCCGGGCTGCCCAGTTTCACTCTTTAAATAAAAGGATCAAGTCCCTGTACCTTGATATTTAGAGAGGAAGTATTTACAACTTGGACATTTATAAGCGACCCTAAAGGACCAGCACACTGAACTGATTGTTTGAGCAGGGGAGGGGGGAAGAAGAACGTGCTGTAAGGTAAGCAGCGCCTACATCGCCCTGCACAGATTCAATGACATTCAGTCCCCCCCTCCCAGGAGCAGGGGGGAACAGGCTCTTTTTTTCTGCCTCATTACTTCATTTTTCAAATAGAGTTCAAGTTCACATTGATGTTCCTGTAACGGGTAGAATCAAGAACTAATGATGCTTTGAAATGCCCTGGGACGTCCCTCTGGCTGGTCACTTAGTTCCTGGTTCCAAGCTAAACGGATCACTTGGTACCACACATCGTTAGTGTGAATAAGCACCTACTCCTGCTACAGAAGGTGTAGAGCTAACTGTGTGCCTTGCGGACATGCCTCTACACCATGCTGACTCCTGGCCCAACACTTTAGGGGTTTGAACCCCAAGTTAGGATGGCTCAGGAGGCTTCTAGGGAAAACCTCTGACAGATGGGAAACCTTTGCTCCTACATGCACAGACTATGTCATCCTAAAAAAGGCACGCATTTCTGGGTCGTATAGATCATACATGCTTATTAGCAGATAAAACCAAGAAAAGCTACTGTGGGAAGAGCATGAAATTGAAGCAGAGCTGTTCTCTTCCATCATCACTAAGTCCGGTCTCAGCAACAGGACATTTGCCTGAACGTGTGCCCCAGCGTTAGTTCTCATTGGGGTGATATATTCAACAAAGTTTAGAGAAGGGAAAAAATGAGACTTCAGTGATCATATTGTTTGCTAAAACTCCCAAGTCAGAAGTGGGTTTTTTTTCCCCGTCTTATGTGCATGATAGGATAGTGTAGGCTATAAAAACCTTAAGTTTCACGTATATATTTTTTACCTTGACTTTATCCTCTATCGGCTTGTTCTCATCTGGATCAGGCTGCCTTTGTCCCAGACTGTCAGAAAGTTGGTCCAAAGCATCGTCCAGTTCTTTGTTGTCACTTTGCTGAGAAGTCACAATCTGAATTAGTCACTGGTTAGCCAAATCCGGCCCTGCCACTGCCACAAAGACTCCTAAACTCATGAGGTCCTCAGCAAGGAGATGGGCAGGCCCTTGAGGGGTACTCCCTCTCCTAATGTTTCCCTGTCAACATTCCCATGTGCTTGTCTACCCTACTCTACCCCCCAGATGCCTCTCCTAAGGAAAATTTAAAAAATTGGCCCCTCCAAAAAATAGGGGGTTCCTGGCCTGTTTTGCTGGAAAATGTGCCTTATGGTTGGTTCAGTGTATGCAACACTCCTGGTGACAGTCTGATGTCCTCCTCAGGGAAGAGCACACATGAATTATGACACCTTATTTCCTGATTCCCTCATGTATTCCTTTAAAGATTTATACTGAGTTTGAGGTCTTCAAATGAAATATTAACTAAAACTAGACTTTCTGATGGGACCCGGGATAGGAAAAGTGTCCTTCTAAAACCTACTTGGGAAAGGCATGCAGGCCTTGTACTGCAGATGCTCACCCCTCGCCTCAGCCAGGACAGGACCCTGGGAGGACCTCACGGGAGTATTTTGAACTGCAGGGCGACCGGCAGCCTGGGTTATTAATGATGCTGCCTTTCTGTGCACAGGCACTTTGGTCCTTGTGGGTGGACACACACATACATGGCGTTTTACTGGTTTTAAGTGTTTTTGTTAGAGCCCAGGATTAGAGCTGTTAACGGTGGAGCTACCCACGCAGAGTCTGGGCTTTGTCATTTGGGCCTCTGGATATTTTCAGATGATCCCGAGGCTGACCAAACAGGATGAAAATTTGTTCAGAATCTCCGACTACAGCACGAAGCAAGCTTTGATGCTACATCAAAAGGAAAGTAGGCCTAGTTGACTTCACTAAAGCTACTTCATCTCCATCTAGCAAATGAGGCACTTGTTCTCAACCAGAGGAGATGGGGATCTGGTTTAGGGCGATCTCTTTGATGTGGTGTGGTCTCCTCGCTTCGATAATGTATAATTTGGTACTGCACAGAAAATTAATCAAGGAAGTCTGGGAAGGCTTTGGTCCCACACTCTTGCCTCAGAACATGTAAATAATTAAAACAGTACCGATGCTGAGGTTTTGATACTGCTAACATGAAAATGACAAAGTTTTACTGCTCTGAATGGAGGAAAACTGCTCTTCCATGACATTTTTGAATTTTCAGGAGAAAGAGCTCCAACACTGAGCAGTTCTGTAAAATAAACTTGAGGTTCAAGTTATAATGGGTAGTATTTATAGCATGTGTCAGGAAAAATATAGAGGAGGAGAAAATAATCAGGAAAGCTGAAGAATCTGTTAAATCTAGTAATTCGAACATATACACAATGTACACTACTGCTTTTCAATTCCAATAAAACAACAATACTATTAAGATCCTGGACCGTGCGTAAAATACTTCCTAAACACTTTGTTTCCAATATTCTGTTATCTTCCCAAGATCGCCAGCCTTATCTCTTCTAAAACAGAACATGCTTTATCTTCCCAATGATTTTGTCTAGTTTCATTCCCATTACTCCCTGTCTTCTTGTTGCTGCTGCAAAAACCTATTTCTAAGATGCTGCTTACCACAGTATCAGGGGGTAGACCAGCAGAGTGCGTGGTTGGAGCTGGGGTTTGGGAAACCACTTCAGAGATGACAGCAGGAAGGTTAGCCTCTTCAAATTCCTTTTGTAAAACAAAAAACAAAAAACAAAAAACAACATATATATATATATATATATATATATATATATATATATATATATCTCAGTAATATATACAAAACTATGTCTGCAATGCCATGATTTAAATTTTTTTAAATTTAAAAATTTTTTTTTTTTTTTAAGATTTTAAGGGACCTCTGAACACCCAACATGGGGCCTGAACTCACAAACCCAAGATCAAGAGTCACATGCTCCACTGACTAAGCCCTTTAAATACAGTTTTTTAATACAGCTTTATTACTATTTATTCTCTTCAAATGGATGCAAAATAACACATAATCTTAAAAGCAATTTTTAATTCCCGTTCCTCCTCCATAGTTGCAGTTCACACCATCTCTCCTGATTCCTATTCATATTTATTAATCCCAATGTTCAAAATGGTTTAGAGTTGCATGGTTTGTTTACACATTTCTTGGTGTACATTTAGGTTGTTTGCCGTTTTTCAGCTTTCTTCTTTGTAATTAGTTGCTCTGTATAAATTCCAACAGCAGTTCTTTTCATGGGGCTGGCTATATCCTGCCAAATTGCCGTCCCTCTCCAGAGTTGCTAGAAATTCATTCTGTGAAAATCAATGAGCATGCTTGCTTTTCAGGGCCTTCCTTGCCTCAATTAGATAGGCTACATATTTTTATTTTTTTTAAGTTTTTTTTTAAATTTATTTATTCATAGAGACAGAGAGAGAGAGAGAGAGAGAGAGGCAGACACACAGGCAGAGGGAGAAGCAGGCTCCATGCAGGGAGCCCGACGTGGGACTCGATCCCGGGTCTCCAGGATCACGCCCCGGGCCACAGGCAGTGCTTAACTGCTGAGCCACTGGGGCTCAGATAGGTTATATATTTTTAATTCTGATGATATAGGAGCGTTGCCTTAGACCTGGTATATGCTGTGTGGTTTCAGTGTTATTTTTTCTTAATGTTAAGCAGTGTATTATGCCAGAATCTTTCTGAAATAAAGATTTATTCTCCTTTAAAAAATACATTAAATCCTATATGTTCATTTCTCAATCTTTTCCATTGACCTATAGCTTTGCATTCTGAATAAGAATTGAATTTATTATCATATAAATCAAACCTTATATCTAGTTGAGCTCATCTTCCTTAAAAATACTGAAAAATGCTTTTCTGTATTTTTTCATGTTTTTATGCATTTGCTTTTCAAACATTTTAGGATAATTTTATTGAATTATGTAAGATACCTTATTGCTATTTTAAGTTTAAAAGCTGACTTATAAAAAAAAATAAAAACTGACTCATGAAATGTCTAGAGAAATGTCATGATTCTTTAAGGACACGGAGTAAAACTATCTTAAATGTTTTAATTTCTTCATGTTCTCATTTTTCTGTTCATCTCTTGCTCTTTTCTTTAATTTCTGACATCTCATACTAACCATATTTTCCAATCTGTTACTGATGTACCCAGCATGCACAATGTGGTATCTACAAAGGTGGTACCGACAACTAGGGATATCTACAAATACACAAATACTCTTTTTTCATACTTGTCATTTCTTTTTCATGTGCTGTTACCGATTCTTCATATACTATTAAGCAGAAATAACAATAAAATCAACTTTTAATACTTTGCTTTTTAAAGGAAATGCCTCTAGCTTAATTCTGAATATTTGATTCTTGAAGTTAAATAAATACTCTTTAATACATTAAGGGACAGTCTACTTTTTAAAGGTATTTATTTAAAATATGACTGTATGTGAAATTTGAAATACATCTTTTTTTTTGGAAATACATCTTTTATATGAACACATAATTCATCGTTCCTATTGGATACACTACTATGCTATAGGGAGTTTCCCTGATGCTAAATAAATCTAATTTCTGACAGTGCTAAGTAATTAAATAATTTTATATTGTTTATTAAAAATTATACATCTACAGATTTAAGTGACTTTAGTTATTAATGCTATATTAATCAAGTTTTAAGATTAAAATCATCATTACTTATAGAAGCAACTATGTAGGCTAGTTTTTGAGACTATATTTATGTCGCACGGGACTATCTACTGTTAAACATTTAAGAGTCAATTTTAAACTTCCCTTGGAAGCAAAGTCTGAAAACAGTTCTAATCTCTTCAGTTTTTCTTTTGTTTAGGTGCTTTGAATTGTGTGCTTCACATTGTTTAAAAAAAACTATTGCACATAATGGTTTTTAATAATTCAGTTGCTATCGTGTACTACTTATGTCTGATTTTAAAATTAAATTTTATTGATAAGATTTTTCTGTATTTCTGCCAATGTTTTGTTTAAAAATGTTAGCCATTCACAATACCCAAATGTTGATTCTTATTACACTCATTTATGTTCTCATTTTAAAATCTAATCATATTTTATTTATAAGATTTTTTTTTCTTTTACAGTTGTTGAAATCTTATAAAACTTTAGTTATTTCAAATCAAGCAACTGTGGGCCAGTTTAGTCTCAGACTGTGATTTTCATCTACTACACTCAATTGCTACTTTCTTTTGTGTGGTTACTTTATAAAAGCTTATTTAAATGTAAAATAATAGCTTATTTATAATAATAGCTTAAATTTGAAATTCAAAATCCAATAAACCTTTGGTTAATCAGATTTCTCTTTTCCTCTATTATTGATGAAGGTATTTATGATAATGTATCTCATGAATACTGCCTTGGCTGCTTATCAAAGATTTGGATTTGCCTGGTGCCTGGGTGGCCCAGGTCATGATCCTCTGATCCTGGGACTGAGCCCCACCTCAGGCTCCTGCTCAAAGGGGAGTTGGCTTCTCCCTCTCCTCCCTGCTCACACTCTCTCGTTATCTGTTGCCATCTCTCTTTAACATCTTAAAAAAAGACTTTGATTTGCAAATGTTTTATACATGATTTTTTAAATAGTCTCTTAGGAATTTACTTCTTGATTTTAGTGATGGGATGTTTCAAAATCTCTAAGATTTTATTTATTTGAGAGAAAGAGAATGAGACAGCACAACCAGGGGGGACAGTAAAGGGAAGGTAGAGGGAGATGCAGACTCCCAGCTGAGCAGGGAACCGGATGCCAACGCCACAGAGCAGGGCTCCATCCTAGGATCCTGGCATCACAACCTAAGCAGAAGGCAGACGCTTAACTGGCTGAACCACTCAGGTGCCCCTAAATTTCTCTTTTTATTTTTATTATTTTTTTTTTAAGATTTTATTTATTCATGAGAGACACAGAGAGAGAGGCAGAGACACAGGCAGAGGGAGAAACAGGCTCCATGCAGGGAGCCCGATGTGGGACTCGATCCCAGGACCTGGGATCACGACCTGAGCCAAAGGCAGATGCCTAACCACTGAGCCACCCAGGCTGCCCTAAATTTCTCTTTTTAAATAGAATTTCTGTTTTATTGTGATCAAAGAACATGGTCTGCACAGCAGGCACTCCTTTATATTTGAACATTAATCATGAGTCAGAATATGATACTTTTCCTCCAAAGTTCTTGGTACTTTCCCCCAAATAATTTTTTATTTTGACCTTTTTCATTTATCATAATTGGTTATTTCTACTTTGTTCACGATAGACACTAACAAATTTTTCCCTTTGCTAGATTAATTTTCTAAGATTAGAATTTTTTAAAAAATAGTTTATCTCAAGTCATTCCATTGCTATACATCATCTTGGGTGGGCATAAAAATTCACTGTTACATTTTCTTTGAATTTCTAAAAGAAAAATCCTCATTGTTATAATAATAATACAGATGGTATGAAGAAGGGAATACGGGCTCCCCCTAATTTGTTGTTTTGCATCACTGTGAAGATATGATTCCACGTTCCTGGGATACTGCTCACTTTATATTCTTCCCTAAATCAGGACTCGGGAACCTCTGTGTAATATAATCTGTTAGTATGGAGGAGGAAGAGGGGAAGGTCATGGAATGGAGTGGCTACAACTGCCTGGAGATGGTGCTTTCATAGGGGTCAAGTGCACTGGTTAGTAATCCCTTCTTTGAAGGGTTTATTGCTTCATCCAGTCCAAAAACTGAGCTACTTCAAGGAATTATTTTTACTAATAGCTACTCATTCTGTTGCTCAACTGATACACTGTCTATGCCACTGTCCACATACGAACCTTGTAAATCGATAGCACAGATCCCACAAAAAAAGTTTGGAATTACATCAATCTGGGTACTTCAACAGACTTAAAATAAGTTTCCATATAAATAAGCTAGAAAAGTCCTATAGTAGAGAAACCTGCTTACCATGTCCCAACATTTCCTGAAATTTTTATGAACAGAATTCCCTTTGAGGAACTATCTAGTCTACACAGAGATAAATTTCTTAGGAGACAATTATGGAAAATGATAAATTGTAGAAATACCAACAGGTAAAGTTACTTGAAATGTACTTTTGGGTAAATTCAGTTTTAAGTTCTCTTTTCGTAAGTACACTTGGTAAAGAATACATGCTCATTGGTTTAATTAGTTACAGTGTTGCAAATATCCACGGTCCTGGGACACTATTTCATGATAGAACACATTTTTCATGGTTACAGTGGGGTTGAGGCCCTTTAATTTTGTGACTGTTTCCTCAGCTCCAATGTCAGAGTCACTACTTTCCATTTATTTTTGCCACCCTACAAGCAAGGAAATAAACCCAGGAGTTTCAGACTTACAAGAGGTGAAGTGTTTGAGGAACCAGCAAAGTCCTTGGACAAAGCATCAAGAAGGAAGTCTTCACTCATGGGCTGTAAGAATCAGAAAACGTATCAATAAATGCCACCTCGTCAAAGGATGTCACTATTTATTGCTCATCAACTTATTAAAAAGAAAGTTACGCCCTTCCACAATTAACAATCAGGGCCAAGTAAGAAAAATATACTTAGGGAAAATTGTCTTGCTTACTAAAAGCGATTCCTTGGGCACTTTTGGCAGGAGTGGTTTTCCATCTTTATCCTATTTGGGAGAGAAAAACATGATTTATCCTGGGGGATTTATCCAAAGTATGAACCCTTGTACATAGTGTAAGGCGTCTACAGGTTAGACCTGATGTTGTGCATTATAAACAGATTCATCATTTCAGGAAAAAAAAAAAAAAAAGAGTCTCTCACCAGAGAATATGCTCTAATGACTTCATGTCAACAAACAGCTCACATATCAGGCATGCCCTAGGCATGGGGACTATAAAACCAACCGTGCACAGCTTGTGACCTCAAAAACCCACAAACTAGTGCAGCAGAAAAATATGTGAGTGGCTGAAACAGTGTGACACAAGGTGCTGTGACAGGGCACTTACAGGACATGATGGGAGCACAGGGATGCACCCCTCATGTGCTTGGGGGATGGTCTTCACCAAAGTTGCCTGAAAACTGGTTAATTTTATGCCTATGTCTCTGCCTTTCCCTGTGTCTCTCATGAATTAATAAAACCTTTAAAAAAACAGTTAATTTTATAGGCAATACATCCAACTCCTATGCATCAATGCTGTGTGACACTCTGAGCACTGTGGATACCACAGAAGCCAGGATACACAAAATTCTTGCCCTAAGGAGCTCAGCCTTATGGCTCAGATGATGCCAAACCTCACATGCCTCTTAGGGCCGCTTCTGAGAAACAGGACAATTAAAACATTTGAAGCTTTTTAGTAAAGTTCATAAAAGAATGGTAAGTCCAATTTATCCATATATACAAAAATAGGTGCAAGGCTACCTATGTATGTAGTCGTATATAAATGCACATAAATACATATACAGGGGATCCCTGGGTGGCGCAGCGGTTTAGTGCCTGCCTTTGGCCCAGGGCGTGATCCTGGAGACCCGGGATCGAATCCCACGTCAGGCTCCCGGTGCATGGAGCCTGCTTCTCCCTCTGCCTATGTCTCTGCCTCTCTCTCTCTCTCTCTCTCTCTCTGTGTGACTATCATAAATAAATAAAAATTAAAAAAAATATACATATACACTTAGTTGAATATTCTCATAAGTAGTAGCATCTTATGAAGAGGACTGATATTTGTTCTACGGTCCATGGCGTGTGTCCCCATTCAAGTGATCACACTTCAACTACAGATACATAATGGAGTCTCCCCCCTGTGTCACTTGTTTCTGTACCATCTGTACTTTCAAAATAAAGACATTATTCTACTTAATGTTAAACAGGCTTCCTTCCTTTTTCAATATATATCCAAGAGCTGCAAATTTTTCTCCATAGAAAATAATTATTCCTCATTTTGGTTTTCCTAGTTACATAAAGGTTGTCTAAGTTAGTCTTTCTTTCTGGCATGGTAACACACCATGTCATTAAATGAGAAAAAAATTAGGTAGCTTAGGCATTAGGTGTTTTTCACTTAAGGGAGGAGTGAAAGGTCACTGAGGAATATTTTCCAGCGTCATACCCGGTATGCCAACGGAGTATTAACCAACTATTTGGCATCTGAAACACTAAAAACAAGATCTTTCCATTTCAGGCCTATTTCCGTGTCCCTTTTTTAGGTTTTTATGTTTACCTTGACCTCTTCTAATCTATAATCAGGAGGAATTGTTTCTTCTTTTTCACCAAGTTTTTCACGATCCTCTTCCTTGGCTTTCTCCTGCATTAAAATTATACCATTTTCATTATTAATATATCTCCATGAAGTGGATGCCTAAGTGCCTACATCTGAGATAACTCCCCTGTTAGGCCAGAGCATACGATGGCCAAATGTACAGAGTTCCCACAGCAACCTCAGCTTTCTCAGCCTCCCCTGCTTCCGTGGGCTCAGATTCCACCATTACGCCTGTTGGGCTAAAAGGCAAGATGCGGAGGAGGGTGGGCACCTGCCGCTTCTCCCAAGACTCCTGGGCAGTGGGAATGCACACGGCCCACGTGAGAGTCAGGGCATGCACATGGCCCAGGTGTTTGACTAACCTGAGTGGCACACTAACCATCCACTACTATAGCACAACGTCGATGCTTACCCCAGTTTAGATTATCAAATGGGGATGGGATGTTCCCTAATAGATACAGCCAGTCGGTTATGTGTTGTAGGAAAAAAAAAAAAAAGGTGACTAACTTAGTTGGGGACTGTAGATCATCAGTGTTAGCTACTTTCTAGAAGTGACTGAGCCGCTATTACCTTGACTTTATCTTCCACAGGCTTTCCATCTCCTGGATCTGCTTCCTTCTTCCCCAGGCTACCAGCCAAGGCTTCTACAGCATCATCTGGCACCATGCCTTCCTAAAAGGCACATTCGTAGATACACTAAGTAGGTGGTTAATCACTCCTTTTAAAAGAGAGACTACATCAGGCAATTCAGAAGGGCACAACCTTATCTCAGGTCTAGATAAGAAGTACATGTCATCTTTTAATCATTTGATTACCAATTGAATTAGAATCCATGTCAAAGGAACCTGAAATGTTAAAAATTAGACCTTATGTTTCTTATGGTAAGCAGTTAGTGGGTACAGCATGTATTGAGACTGAGAAACTCCAATAATCTAACCCAGTGACTTGGTTTGGAAATAAGATCATGGAATGGAAGCAGAAAGCCAGCAAAGAAGTGATTTTTATGGTGATCCTTCTAGAGATGGAGCAGGAAAGATTTTCAGAAAGGCCTATGAGAGGACATTCTTCCCAATGCTCTATGAAATAAGCCTGGCCCTTCCCGGAGGTGGTGGCCTCAGCACAGCCTCTGCTGAGACACAGAAGCTTGTGTTCCTCCCGTGGCTTCTACTGGTCTAGGTGGCTTCATGCTGACTCAGGTGACTGCCTGTGTCCGACCAACCTGAGTGGCACAATGGGGATGGTCCACTTGGGGTCCCACCGTTCAAAAGGAAATGTGCTCCTTTGTGATGCAGTGAGCTCCCACCATGCTCGTATTCAAAAGGAAACTGGGGGAAGACAACATACGTGATACAAAGGAAAAATAAAGGGAAAACTATGTTTGGGCTAAAAGTTAGGAGTCGATCTGACTTTTCCCAAATCACAGGTCATGATCCATACATTAATGGTGCATGAAAATCAATTCAACAGTTTACGGGTGGGGCTTTTTTTTTTTTTTTAATGAAAGGATAGAAAACAGAATGCATCATATAAAACAAGGATAAGTACTATTCATTAAACTGTTTTTTTTTTTTTTTCTATTCATAGATATTGGGTTGAAGTAGCAATGAATTTCTTATTGCAGCTTTTGGTCAAAGTATGAAAGCTGCTTCTGAATTTCAAAGTCTCCGAAGTTTATTCCTATAAAATTCTATGACCTCACGCGGAGTGCATGTCTGATTATTGGAGTAAAAGTGTCTTTCTGTGGATATGCCTTAACCATGAACGTAAATAAGAAAAGTTCTTCTGCTTAGTTGCATTGCAAAAGAGATCCCCAACGAGGGTATGGAACCTGAGTGGAAGGGGATTTATCACCCTCTAGTGGTTGGACCTGCATAGACTTTATTCCCAGGAGCAACAAAAATCCCTGATTTATCTAACTTGTTTGCAATTCGGTCTAAAATGCAAGAGGTGCAGTGACCAAAGTCTTAACCAAGCAATTGGAATTGTTAGCTTGATCTAAGACAAGCTCACACGTTGAGCTCAGCTTTCTCCTACTCTCTGCTATAGGATCCTTTAAAAACTACAACTTCCTGTTAAGCCTGCTCCCATGGCCTCAAGAAATAAACCAAACAGAAGCAGCAAAGTTAGGAGACACAGCACTCTTAAGAATGAAGCAATCTGGGGGCGTCTGGGTGGCTCAGGCAGTTAGGAGTCTGCCTTCAGCTCAGGTCATGGTCCTGGGATCCTAGGATGGAACCCCATATCCTCTGCATGGGGCTTCCCATTCAGCAAGGAGTCTGCTTCTCTCTCTCTCTCTCCCTCCCTCCCTCCCTCCATCTCTCCACCAGTCATTCTCACTCTCGAATAAATAAATAAATACTATCTTTAAAAAAAAATAAGAAACAAAAGAATGAAGGACTCTGGAAACAGGACTAAGAAGTGAAACTTCAGTATCTGTAATATTTCATGTTGTCAAATTCACAACTAGAACTCAGGTTTCTGCATTTCCTCAATAAACTTTCTTTTTACGTGAACAAGAACCATACAGGACACACATTCATCTCCTTCCTCTGCTCTTTGATTCTTTTTGCTCACTAATCCTCGAGTCCATCTTGGGTCCTCTGACCTTTGTCATACTCCGCAGCTATTCTTTCTGGCGCCCATGGGTGTCACAATTCCAGGAATGCCAACTAACTTTGGTGATGGTAATCTCAGCAACCGTGGTCCCTAGAGCTGATGGAGCAGATGCCCAGAAAAGATCATCAGAGAATGGAAAAACAGAGCCCTTTTGTGTGCACTGAACATCGATGCTTGGCGGCCCTACAGTCAAGGTAAAGTGGGAAAGGAAGAGGAACCCTTAAAGGCACGGGAGGCAGAGGGCACATGTTTAGGTCACAGAGTTCTGCTCTGGAATGTTGGCTATTGTCTTTTTTATTCCACTCACCACCACCTCTGTTCTTATTTCCTTCACTGTGTCATCCCACATTCTCTCCTCCTCTCCTAGTCTTTACCACCATGGCCTGTGGCTTCATTCCCACCATGTCCAAGTTCTGGAGCATGCCCAGACACCTCAAAAAAAGAGGTTGAGTCCTGTGTAAGGCAGGAGGGACACCCTGGACTTTTTTTTTTTTTTTTTTTTAAGATTTTATTTATTTATTCATGAGAATGAGAGAGGCAGAGACACAGGCAGAGGGAGAAGCAGGCTCCCCACAGAAAGCCTGATGTGGGACTCAATCCCAGGACCCTGGGATCATGACCTGAGCCAAAGGCAGATGCTTATCCACTGAGCCACCAGGCATCCCAAGAGAGACCCTGGACTTTGAGGGGATTTTCCGTTAGCAACAGGAACGTCCTTGGCAGGAAGCAGCCACTTCAGGGCACCCAGGAAACATCCCACAATTTCTTGACCCCCTTTACTCAAACTAAATGCACTAAACCCAAGTACAACACGTGCTTTATCCCTTTTTGCTGGCCTGTCCTTAGCTCACTGGTCTCCCCAGGAAAACAGTGCTACTCCCCCTTCTCAGTATGATCATGCCCTCCCTTCTATATTTCCTAATTCCTCCTAGGGGTGGATCCCTTCACCCTGTTCCTCCTGCCCTTTTCCCATATGAGAAAGACCAAAATGTACTGTAAAAAGCTTCAGATTTGGCTATAGCCACACTCGATGCTGAGGTAGCTCAGAGCAGGAGCCTTATTTATATCACCGAGGCTCTGAAAAGTTAAGTGGATTGTTCAAGGCCAACTCAAAGCTTCGTTTCCCTCATCTGTAACACAGAGGTGATCTATCACGCAGGATTCATAATGTCCTTGTGAAAGTTTAATACAAAGATACTGTAAAGCTTCTACAAGTTAACTATTCAGAGTACAGATGCACTGAGTCTGTAGTAACACAGCACAGCTCCACCAGCTGTTACTCAACTACTGAATTGCCACACTTGATACAACGGTCAGAAATGAAATGAATCCACGATCAGTGGATGAGCGTCTGCCACACTTGATACAACGGCCAAGAAGAAAATGGAAAGGAATGGATTCAACCTCCCTTCAGGTAGGAGTGAGGAAAAGTCATGACGATATTGGTGCAGATGATTCCACTAGGAGAGTCAACAAAAGATCACAGCAGGCTATCCGTGAAACTCCAAGTAGGCTTGAAAGATGTGGGAAAGTAAAAGAGCATGAGTACCCACAATAGCTGAGGAGGAAGAAAGACTTTCAGACGCTGAATGAAAAACACAGCTTGCAGCAGTTTAATTAAAAAGTTAAGTCTAGCCTGAATTTGTAGCATACCCCGAAGCCAAAAGAACAGTGGATGCTACAGCCCTAAAACATTTCCTTATTTTGTTAGAATAAAATAATACGTGGTAACACACAGTAACAAGTGCATGGGAGGAAGAACATTACCCTCTCAAGACATCGCTCCACGCCCTGAGGATCACTCACCAAGGTAGGTGGCTTGGGCGGTGCCGACTGTATGCTACACATGGAGGTCCGAGGCACAGCCTCGCTCACAGGAGTTAGGGGGGCAGCCTGAGATTCCTGAGGGGAGGAGTACAACGAAGAGTTTTTAGAAAAAACTGGTTAGTAAGACTGCACAACAACGCACGAACAATACGCTGTCCTACATTATATGCTGCTATGAGCATGACTTTCTTAAATGCCGAAGGATTGCTGAATAGTGAATAAATCAAGGCATGTTGTAACTCTTCTACCATTATTTCAACTTGGTTTTACCTCTTACCTTAGGTAGGTTACTTAACCTCTCTGAGACTCAGTTTCCACATCTGTAAAATGAGAACAATGATAGTACCTACATCTCAAGGGTCAACATGAGGCTTTAAATGAGATAAAACATGTCCAGTGCTTTGCATACTATCTGGGAACACTGTAAGCTCAATAAAATTAGCAACTATTATCATTTATATTATTTTCATAGAATATACAATAATATGCCAACTATGTAATGTAATGCTTTATATATAAATCCATCTCTTTTATATACTTAAGAGCACCCTATCAATTGTAAATAGGAAGGTACAAACGCAAGGAAGTAATACCATCCCAGGGGTTCGCAAAGTATGGTCCCCGGACCAGCAGCATCAGGACCTTGCTACAAATGCAAATTCAACTACTACTATGGAGATTCTGGAAGTGGGGCCCAGCAATCCATGTTTTAACAAACCCTCGGGTGATCCTGGTACTAAAATTTGAGAACTGGGCTATCTTATTTTATCACAAGAGTAAAATTTCAAACAGTTTTTAATCCAGACACAGAAGTTGATCCTAATGTAAGGTGCTCAGTAGATGATCATTAATAGGGGACTATCTCTTCTTTCAAGGAACTTGCTATTTAGTTAAAACTATGTATACATGTCAGAGGTGAAGACCAAGACAGCTAACACCTTGCTTGTCATAAATATCTTAACAGGGATATATAAAGAATAGACCCCTGCGTGTGATGTATTATGCTTGGGAAGGTGTGGAAAAGTGGGAAGGTTCGGGGAGGGAAAAGCAAGAGACAAAGACCATATTTCAGCAGAGCTTTAAAGGCATGACTAACATTTTAGATGGTTGGGAATTAGGATGGAACATTATTCCATAAAGAAGGACCACATGAGAAAAGCCAAGGACGCGCGCGCGCGCGCACACACACACACACACACACAAGCACTTACTGTCACAGTTTAGTATTTGGAGGACACACCTTGGGGTAAGGAAGGCAGCTGGGACCAGAACACAGGAGCAGGGACTTTTATTGGGTGGGGAATGGGGAGGTTGTGAGAGTGGGAGCAGGGGAATGATGTGACTACCAAGACGCCTAAGAAACAGTAATTCCGGCAGAGAGATATGGGAGGGACCGAAAGGAGACTGCCAACAGGGGCCCCAACCGTCCTGAGGTGAGTGGTGATGACAACTGTGACTAGGTCCGTTACAGAAGGATGAACAGAAAGGAAAGCACGGTTGTGCTTGCTCCCCTGAAGGCATAATTATAGGACTTCAATTGTGTAAGACTATCAAGGTCTCTTTGGGAAAAGCAAGCACATCTAGAAAAAGTCAAGATGACAACTGCGTGTAAAAAAAAAAAAATGGCATAATGGGTCTCTATCAACTTCTTCATGCTAAAACAGTTTGGGCCTCGCATTCTTAAGAGTATGGAACAATATTTTAAAAAAACACAGAACTAGAGACCTTTACTTTTGAGAAACATACTTCTGTTTTTTCAGTTGGCTTAGACTGTTCTCCTTTACTTTTAGGCTGGTTAAAATCTTCTGAAAGCTCATCAATGAGTTCTGATTCACTCAGGGGCTGTAATAGAAGAAACACTACATTATTAAGGGACTATATGTTTGTTATAAACAAGTTTTTCATACAGAAGTATTTTTTTTTTGTTAACACATATTAGGCCATATTTTAGGATCTAAAACCAAAATTCGTATTGGGGATGTTTTAAAATTTATCTATGTAAGATAAACGTCATGCAACAACCAAGGAATACCAGACACCTGAATACCACAGAAATGATTCGCTTAGTCAAGAGTTTACTTCGATTTCTGAAGAATTGTGTTCAAATAAAACTGCCAGTTCTTTTCAATGAAGATCCATATAAAAGCTTTTTTCTTATGGGATTTTTTTTTTTTTTTTTTTTAACTATTTCCTAATGACTTCCTTCTGAATAGCTCAGGAGACAGAGATCATATACTCCTTTCCCATGACTGTGTGGGATCTGGGCAGGAAAGTTCTCCTATCCCTAAGTGCTTCAGATGAAATTCATTTAGAGCTTGTGGAAATTTTGATTAATACCAGTCATCTATAGCTGTAGGTGATTGGGATGCCGTGCCTCTGTCTAGGACAGCCTGAGTTTTGGGGCACTGCCCTTGCTATTTTCTAGGTGTGTGACCTTGGGTGACTTGCATAACCTCTCTGCCTCTCAGTTTCCTCACATGTAAAATGAGAATGATAATAGCACCTTCTTCGTCCAACAAGCACCCAAAGAGGTAACGTATGAAAGGCAATCAATATGGTGTCAGGCACAGAGTAAGTGATTAATAAATGTTGCTGCTTATTGTATCCTAACAGCTAAATATGCCGCTTGATACCAACTTAAAGCAGTTATAGAATCATTAGAGTATCATGACGTCACAATTACAATCAAACTCTGAAGTGCAAACAATCTAATTTGAGGCTCTCTTGACATCAGCTCCTAAAGTCCAATGAATGTCACCTAGAAAACTGGTAACATTCTCGTAATAATTCATGAGGAGAATCATCATGAAAATATGTGAAAAAGTCAGTGATAGGAGTGTCGCCATCACAAGTTTCCCTCTCTCCAATACTAGGTTGGCATTAAAGTCTCCACGGTGAAATCCTGTCTAAATTATCTCAACTTATACTTTACAGTGCTTTTGTTAATTATCAGAAGAATCATTTTCTAACCTTGGATTTTTCTTCAGGCTCTGGCAATAGAGGTTTTCCATCTTTATCCTGAAAATAAGATAGAAAATTCACTGAAAATGAAATAGAACATTTCGTTTTCTTGTCCCATTAAGTTTGTTTTAGGGAATTCCAGGATATGAGAAGACAGATTGGTTTTTTCTTCCTTATATTTGAGTGATTTGTTGAGTGAATTTTTTTAAAAAATTTTTTTATTGGAGTTCAATTTGCCAACATATAGCATAACACCAAGTGCCCCCCTCAGTGCCCATCACCCAGTCACCCCCACCCACCACCCACCTCCCCTTCCACTACCCCTTATTCGTTTCCCAGAGTTAGGAGTCTCTCATGTTTTGTCACCATCACTGATATTTTCACTCATTTTCTCTCCTTTCCCTTTATTCCCTTTCACTAATTTTTATATATTCCCCAAATGAATGAGACCATATAATGTTTATCCTTCTCCGATTGACTTACTTCACTCAGCATAATACCCTCCAGGTCCATCCACGTCAAAGCAAATGGTGGGTATTTGTCGTTTCTAATGGCTGAGTCCATTGTATACATATATTTGAGTGAATTTCTTATATTTGAGTGAATACATCCTCAGGCTTTTTTTTTTTCTTTTTCTTATCAAGTATTAGAATAAAGATTTGAGCTATTAAAAAAAAGTCTCCTTTCTCCAACCCAGGGTGAAGAGATAAATCTCATTCCTACAATTCTGTTTTTGTATTCTGGAGACATGTAATCCAGACTCTTTCTAAAACTGAGAAACCTTCCATCAAGCATTGGTGTATATTTTTTCAAAGATAAATTACAAGTACAACTATAGGAGTCGGTCCACCATCCTCATTTTAAACCAAAGCCAACAACAATAAAACCACCTTAACTGAGGAGGTAAATAGTTGTACATTCACATCTACCCCTTAAAAGGTCTATGCTGCTCTTATCTATACGGCAGTTCTAGAAAACAATATTCCCGAATTGATCCTTGGGCTTTAAGGTTAAGGACCTACGTCGTGCATCACTGACAGCTGTAACACTTGCATTTGTGTGAATTTGAATGAGCACACGGTTACCACTTAGGAAACTATCCCTTAACTAACTTTAGAGAGTGGGGTTTTACATGGATATGAACTGGGTCAGACCCAACAAAACATGATGTGGAGGCAAGAGGAGGATTATGCTGTTGGGCACTGCGGCTAACAACGTACCGTAGCTGGTTTTAATCTGTACTCTGATGGGACAGTTTCCTCATCTTCACCACACTTCTTTAGTTTCTCTTCTTTGGCTTTTGCCTGATGAAAATGGAGGGGGAGGGAATAAAACACAGAAACGTTGGTAATGCACGTGAAATAAGAGGATCTCGCTTTCTGGACTTCATGAGTGGTGTGGGGAAGATCCTATCAGATTCAAGTGCATCTGTGCGCCTTGTAAACTACAGAGCACAAGAGCGTGGTGAGCGCTGGCTGTGAGGAAGGCCGCGGTGGCCGAGTCACAAGATGGCCAGGAACCCTGGAGAGGTGTCCCTGCCCTGCGCTCAGCTGCTCTGTGACTGTGGGGAGCCACTGAGTCTTCCTTCAGCGGCAAAATGGGGCTACTGACACGTGTAAGGATCACTAAGGAAAAGCAAATAAAATATCCTTTGAGGCAGGTAAGCACAGGGCAGAGTTAGTAATTATTTTAATAGCCTCCGTCTGTCTTACTCAACACAGGAGTCATCGAAGGGGAGGAAACAATTAGTTCCCATGAATGTTAAAACACAGTTCAGAAACGAGAGGAGCATCTCATGGCACATCTTGACTGATCCATGGATAATACACTTTGCCTCTTTTGAAAGGACTCCCTTCTTTTTAAGTGTTCTTCTTTTAATTCCAGTGTAATTGGGCCACCTGGGTGGCTCAGTGGTTGAGTGTCTGTATGTAGCTCAGGGCGTGATCCTGGGGTCCTGGGATCAAGTCCCCCCTTGGGCTTCCCTGTGGGGAGGCTGCTTCTCCCTCTGCCTATGTCTCTGCCTGTCTCTCTGTGTCTCTCATGAATAAATATTAAAAAAAAATTCCAGTCTAATTAACATATAGGTTTACATTAGCTTCAGGTGTACTATATAGCAATTCAACAGTTCTATACATTACCCGGTGCTTATCATGTTATATGTACTCTTAATCCCCAGCACCTATTTCACCCATTCTCCCCTGGTGACCATCAGTTTGTTCTCTACAGTTAAAAGAGTCTGTTTCTTCGTTTGTTACTCTTTTTGTTTGCTTGCGTGCTTGGTTTTCTTACATTCCACATGACTGAAATCATATGGTATTTGTCTTTCTCTGAGTAACTTATTTCCCTAAAGTTTATACACTCTAGTTCTATCCATGATGTTGCAAATGGCAAGATTTCATTCTTTTTAATGGCTGATTAATCCATTTAATCCACTGTATGCACATACCTCATCTTCTTTATCCATTCCTCTACTGATGGAGACGGGCTGCTTCTAGAATTTGGCTATCATAAATAATCCCGCAATAAAAAAGGACTTCCTCCAACAACACTAGGACTTTACGGGATTACAGAACCATGAAAAACCGACTGCATTAGAGATGAAAGTGTACTTCTATAGTAGATCACTGGCTTCTAGGATATGACATTTGCATTTTAAACGACTGGTGACTGATGGGAAGTTCCATGATATGTAATAATTGGTTCCTCTATCAAGGCATGGATTTAAATCACAAAACAAGGGGCTCCTGGGTATCAAGTGGAGCATCATTTGGGAAATTCCTGCTCAACCCATCCCTCCACCCATACTTAAGAATTATAATTCTACACTGAATGATTAGATGATTAATTTAAAACATCTTAAGCACTTTTAGTGAGCCAAACACTCTCCTATGGTTTAGAATGACAGTTTTATTGTTCTATAAATTAACCATTCTCATTAAGGGATGATAGGTTTTGTTGTTGTTTTTTAAAAAATATTTCTAATTACATTCTACTGCAGCATACGGAGAAAGTCCTATTATGTAGTGGTATTCTCCAAACTCCAGATATTTGTGAGGTTTCCATCTGGAAAACAGGCTTTGTGAAAGTCAAGGGTCTCCTGTATCAGACTGTCTTCTCCAGGCTTGTGGACAATGAGGATCATGTGCACAGTGAGATCTGTTCTATTCCTGTTTGATCTTTATGTTCTTTACATGCCTGCACTCTAGGCATGTCTACTGAATTTAAATAGCATCCGACTAGGTAACTACACACAGAAATGGGGAAGATTAGTAAGGTATCATTATAGAATATTTATTTTATGTTATGATCTATTATAAAAATGATAAGTAGGCATGGATGTCTTCTCTGAAGCATTATGCAGTTTTTCCACAGAGACCTCTCTAGTATGGAATGTACTGGAGAGGCTCTGGACTCCTATAGGATATTAAACTTTATGACACTTATCAAAACATCAGACTATCCAGAAAGTATTACATTCACCATCAGGCACTAAAAGTTCAGCTTAAGAATCCAGAGGACTGGAAGATCTAAGGAAATATTTATACTTCGTACATAATTAAAAAGGAAAACTAGTGGAAAACTGCAGACGATAAAGTAGAAACTAATATAAAGAGTAGAAAGAACAGTTCTTTCAGTTAAAATTTTAGGAGTTTTCTGCTTGTGGTTGTTTTTTTTTTTTTCCATAGGGAGTGGAATACACGTATACACATCCCAAAATTAGTTATCCCAACTGCTTAAGAAGTTATTTTTATGCGACATTTTTAACTTCTATTTATCTATTTTTTTTTTAAAGATTTTATTTATTTACTCATGAGAGACACAGAGAAAGGCAGAGACAGAGGTAGAGGGAGAAGCAGGTTCTCTGCAGGGATCCCAGTGCGGGTCTCAATTCCAGGACCCTGGGATCACGATCTGAGAAACTCACCCACTGAGCCACCCAGGCACCTCTCTACTTATCTGATTTTAATCACTCGAAGGCTGTCCTGGGATTGCTGTTTATAGCTTTCCACCCCAAATTATTGTCTTAGTAAATCACATGAAGTATCTGTAAGTGCCATTGGCTCACTGCCCCGTAGCTCTCTGGTGGTAGAGGGACACCACTGAACCTGGCCTGATCCGCACCCCCCCCCCCCAGGGTTCCTCCAGGATCACCCTCTCCCTGAGACAGCTCGTCTATGTGGCTGCTCTAACACATGTGCATCTCACAGTGTGTCTTCACGCAAGTTTCTTTTTTCTTCTCAATACATTACTTGGTCCTGGAGGACAAGGACTGCTTCCCCGGCTCCCTTGTGTTCGCCTCCACAAAGCTTGTCATGCCACACTGTGCCCGGTGAGCCCTCAAAGAAAGCCGAAGATAGAAACTGGCCCATCTTGGACCAGAGCGGTCCCAGACTCAGGGAGAGTTGCCGGGGTCTCACTGAGACTCACCTTCCTCAGTGATTCAGAACAGGAAGTGACAGAGGGGGCAGCAGCATTATGACAGCAACACCTGCCAGCTCCCCTCCCTGTGCTGATAGGCTGGCACCCCTGAGGGTCCCCAGGCTGGATTTCCATGTTCCCCAACTATGCTACCTTGCTGGCAGGGCCATTCCCTCTTTTCTATCCTCTTTTATCCCAGATAACTCAGTTGGAAAAGTCTTCAAAAACTGTAATCTCATGAAAAAAACTCCTCTCCACCAAACAGAAACTTGCTTTGGCTCAGAAGATTTGTTAAGATGTCAGAGTGTGGTGGGATAAATACCCCCCATCATCACACTCTAAGCACACAGGAACTCCACTTATAGAGTTAATTGTTACTTGATGTTATTCTAATTTGGGACAAGATTTTCAACATTTTTCTCCATAGTTCCACAAAGAAGCCTCTTCCCATCCCATCGACAGCATTCTCCCTCTTTCCTTATAAAGACAGGCACCTGGAACCCTTCTGAAAATATACATTTCCATGTCCACAAGAGCAGATAAACCTATTTCTCACCAGGCCACTGCTTCCACGTTATCTTGTCTCGTCAGGGGTCACTGAAGCATTGGCAAAAGAGATTAGCATTCACTTTAAATATTAAAATTCTAGATGGTTTATAAGGCAAACTCTAACTGCCCAGGACTGAAGATCTAAGTTAACCGGACTCTGAAAGTAAGATAGAATGAAGAGCAATTTGTTTTTAATCTCCAATAAAGCAAAGTTGTGTGAAAATTCTAAACATGCATAAGGCAGTTAGTTTCATAACCTGCAGACTGACGCGCTTTATCAATAAACTCCAAGGTCAGTACCTCGTCGACTTCCTTAATGGAACTGAGGTCCAGCTCGGGTTCTGGCTTCCGGCTGCCCAAAGAAGCTGAAAGAGCCTCCAGTGCTTGATCACTCATTGCGTCCTGCTAAAAAGGAAAAACTCTGTACATTAACAAAGACAACATCTCCTCAGCCTGCACAATCCATCCACTTCTCTGTGAAATCCTAATTTCAAATTTGTCAGAGGAGTCGTGGATTAGAGGACTTTGAGAAGGCAGTGCTACTTGAAACCTAAGAAAAGAGAGAAAGGAAAAAGAACTTACCAGTGAAAAATACTGGGGCTAAGATACTTCCACAGTGTCTTACACAGTTTCTACCCTCAGGGGCACACTTCACCCCTTATTTATCAAGCTATAATATTATTATAAAATACTTGCATAGAAATAAAAGCTCCAAGAAGTAAACTTTCACTTTCCTGTTTTTTTTAATGTGTCTCTAAAAATAATTTCTGACAACCCTGTCCCTTAGCAAACTAGCTAAGCCCAGGAAGCCGGGAAACCCAGAGTGGCCCCTTGCAGCCTTCTTTTCTGAAGGCACAATGGCCAATAGCTGTAGGAACTCCCACTCTTGGGGTGTGGTGCTCTCACCGCTCCCCAGCCTGCCAGATAAAAATAAACTGTCCCCTCCAGGAAGGGAGAGGCAGAGCAGATCCAACAGACATGCTCCTTGCACTATCTGGACTGTCTGCAGATGGAGCACGTTTTCTCATCCAGCCTTGAGCCGCTGGATCACCTTTCAAGATTTGTGACAATTATGTGACTGTGGTCAGGAGAAGTGACCTGAAACAGCTAGGCCAACATTCCACTAGTGATTGATTCACAGGTCAAACTCCATTAAAAAAAAATCACGGTGAAGATGTTATGTTCCAAAGGTACAATTTTTTTTGGTGTCTTGTCTTTCTGTATATTTTAGTGGTGAGATACTCTTGTTTCACAATGAAGAAAACTGTTCTGAAATCATGAACAGCATTCGTAGAAACACAGAAGGCTTGCCTGGAGATAATCAATAGAACCCTGATTGGATTCACTAATCTACACAGACCCGAGGGAAAAAAGATGCTCCACATCAGGAATAACGCTCTATTGTGATTATCCTGAATCAGCTGGATCAGGCTCAGGAAAGTAACTGCTGTCAGGAGAAGGACCGTGGTTATTTTCAAAGAAGTAATTATTTATACCTCCTCCACCTTTCTTTTTTTCTCTTGGGGTGAAGCAGCACTTTTGGTTACCCTGGCTGGCTGGGCTTTTAAAATCTCTTCTCCTGTAGATTTCTGAAAGGCAAAACACAAAAGATCAGACTTAAAGATGAAAGAAGGGCAATTACAATAACCAGAACTAAAAAGAAGTTGTTTTAAAGTCTGATACGGTTTCTAACAAGCACTGCAATTATGTTTAAAATAATACCTCTTCCTTAGTTTTCTTTCCAGCATCGGTAGGTGAACTGCAGGTGAAGTCAGATGACAAAGCATCTATGGCATCATTGGGCCCCATGGGTTTCTAAAGAAACAGGGACACGATGGGGCATATATGAGAGTCATTCAAGTTAAGGATCACAATATAAACTCAGCAAAGGAAGAATAATCTGACATTCCTTTACTACCAAATAAAATACCTTATCAACTAACTCAGATGAAAGCCTACATTTGGAAGGGAATGGGTGCTCACTAATCCTATTTGCCTGTTTCCCTCTTTTAAATGGATCACGTGTTAGGATATTCTCATTCTATTAACATTTATTTTACTGCAAAACTTTCTTGGCTCCATTCTTCTTCCTCTAAAAAAAAACAAAAAAAACAAAAAAACAAAACAAAACAAAAAAAACTACGTATGAATCCATGAGCACTGAAACAACCCCCACGTCATCCCCGGCCTCTGAACAGATGGAAACTTAATCTGATTTAGAGATTAGCCATAGACATAATATAGAGAATTGATGACATATCCCCCAACTAAAGATTTTTTTTTAAAGACTTATTTATTTGAGAGAGAGAGCAAGGGGAAGTGAGTGTGAGGGGGGCAGAAGCAGAGGGAGAAAGAAAGTGAATCTCAAGCAGACTCCCTGCTGAGCACAGAGCCTGACCTGGGGCTCAGTCTCATGACACATGAGAACATGACTTGGGCCGAAACCAAGAGTTGGACACTGAACTGAGCCACTCAGGTGCCTCCCACAACTAAAGATTTAAAAACAGGTTAACCTGGATCTCAGAAGAACATTTATGTAAACTCACCGAAGAGTCTGGAGGAGGCACTGTGATACCTTCTTTTTTCTGAAACAAATATTAATTTGGTCATGTTGAGCGACCAAAAGTAATTTTTACAACAGGCAAAATGTAAGGCTCAGTGAGTGTTATGAATTGTGTTTTCCCAAAAGTCATATTGTTGAATTCCTTTACCCCTAGTACTCCAGCATGTGACTACATTTGGACAATGGGCCTTTAAAGAGATAATTAAGGTTAAATGAGGACATTAGGATAGGTGGTGGTCCCATATGCCTCCTGTTCTTATAGAAGTGGGGAAACATGGACTAGGAGATGCACAAAGAGGGAAGATGGCCATGTACATACCAAGGAGGGAGGCCTCAGATCCTTCCCTCACACCCACGCTGCCCACACCCATTCCAGTCTTCCAGCCTCCAAGACTGTAGGACAATGTCTTCCTGTTGTTCAAGCCACCCCAGTCTATGGTACTGAGTTATGTCAGCCCTAGCAAATGGATACACTGAGAGTCACTGTAACAAGTTCACCTGCCCCATCATATTTTCTAAATCTAAAAAACGTGACTATACTGAAGGGATAAAGATCATGTTCTAAAAAAGTAAACAGTAAAAAAGTAAACGATAATTTAACTTACTGCCAAAAGTTCCCTGTACTTTGGAGGAAGTGTGACTTCTCTTTTACCTAATTCCTCTATGTAGGTGGAAGTCATCGGATCCTGGAATAAAAACCACACACAGGGATATTATATAATTAATTAGCTGAGAACGTTGTATGTGTATTCAGCAACCAAACTACTATTCCCATTAGTAATTTATGGAGTTACTGAAATGAAATGTAAGCCATTAAAAAGCCAATGCTTTACACAACACTGAAATTAAGTTTATACAACACTTTAGTTAGCCTAACCCATATATAATAACTAGAAAACATTCAAACCACTATATTAAATTTAAGTCTTATATCAAAGTACATTTTACTTTAAAATGTTTTTCATTAACTATTTCCAAAACATACAAAAAAGTTAATAATAAACATCTCTATAACCTGATACCCAAGGCTTTGAGATGTAATTTCTAAGACAAAAAGGTCTGATAATATATCCTGGTTAACTAACCTCTATAATCTCATTCATCTTCCTTATTAGCCAGTCATCATCTAGAACTTTATTACACCTACCCACTTAAAACTGAGTGCATTTTAACACAATTATTCCATATGTAGGTACCCACAAACAATATGTAGTATTACTTTGCATATTTTTTAATTGAAAAAATATAGAATGCTTTACAAATTTGCATGTGCTCCGCACAGAGTGGTCAAGCTAATCTTCTCTGTATCATTCCAATTTTAGCATATGCACTGCTACTGAGCACTATTTTGCATACTTCCAAATGTTATAGAAATGGCATATTTTAGATATCATTTTGTATTTTTATTCAAAACTATGCTTTTGTAATGTATCCATGTTGATACATGAATAATTTGTTTTAACCCCTATAAAGTGTTCCATTATATCATCTTGTCTGCTGTTGATCAAAATCCTTTCCAAATGTTTTATTCTTATAACTCCTGGTACACACGGGCAAGGCTTCCTCCCAGAGAATCTCTCTCAAGGTGGAACTGCTACCTGAAGAGTAAGCACATCTTCAATATCTACAAGCTCTACATGAGCTGTCAGACATTTATACTTTTGCCAATCTGATGAGTGTGAAATGGTCTCTTCATAGTTTGGTATCATTTCTCTAATTCCTACAGAATTTTACGTATTTATGAGCCAAACAAGTTTTCTCCTATTTTTCTATTGGGTTGTCTTTTTTATTTACAATTCTTCATAAATTCTAGAAAAACAAATCCTTTGTCATGTCTGTTGCCAAGTATTTCCTCCAATCTACAGCATATCCTTTTAATCTTTTTAATATCAAGGAACATGTAATTTTTTTTTTTTTTTTTTTTTTTTGCTTTTTTAGGAATTAGACGGGGCAGGGGGGATGAACTGAGGGTGGTAAATTTCTAGAAGTCAAAATAAGTTCAAGTCCAGTGGACTTAAATCTCAAGGACAGAAAAATCTTTGTAACCCAATAAGGTTTATCCCAGCACCAGTCATAACACAATGATCGATAAATGGTCACTGAGTCAATGTAATAGATAGCTACCATAGGACAAGCCATTTCCACTCCCAACACTAATTTGTAGTTGCTATTATTAATAATGCCACCATCTGCTTTACTCCAAGTGACAGAGCATTAGGTATTCTTTGGTGCCTCATGACCATGACCGTATCTGCATTCCTACCCATTTAGTATGAATCTTTACAGATATCAAAAGCACATACTGAAATTTCAGGTCCAGTATATGGTACATTATCTTCTTTAGTTTCTTCAGGTTTTCCTAGAGTGTCTACTAAGTCATCCAAAGCAGCATCCATGTCTGACTAGAAAAGAAAGAGGGCAGGTATTTAAATGCTATTTGTAATACATATTTCACTTCTAAATTTTTAATTAAAAAATTCTTTAAAAAAATTATTTATTTCAGTGAAATTAAGAGAGAGAGCACACATATGCACACAAGCAGGGGGAGAGGCAGGCAGACATAGAGGGAGCAGCAGACCCCCCCGCTGAGCAGGGAGCCTGATGTAGGACTCTATCCCAGGACTCTGAGATCATGACCTGAGTCAAAGGCAAACGTTTAACTGACTGAGCCACCCCAGGCGCTCCAAACAAAAACATTCTGTACAGAAAAACACCAAACATCAAAAGTTCTTTAAACATCAAAATTGTAAAAATCTGGTCTCTAATAGACTTTATTACATAAGGTCCTAGAGTACACATTCTACGTTGAAAGGACAGAAAGCCACGTTGAGGTAAGAATCACAACTTTAGGGGTGCCTGGGTGGCTCAAGTGGTTGGGTGGCTCTCTTGATTTCAGTTCAGGTCATGATCTCAGGGTTATGGGATCAACCCCAAGTAATGTTCCACCTTGGGGAGGAAGCCTGCCTGAGATTGTCTCTCTCCCTCTCTCCCTACTTCCCACCCCCTAAAAATTACAACTTCGGTAAGTCTAATGGTATTAACTACATGAACAAATGGGTTTGTTAAAGTTGCCAGTCCAATGTATTGACAGTTAAAAAAGAAAAAGAACAAAACACAAAGAATGATATTGTATGCAATAATGTTATTGTATGCAATAGGAGAAATGCCTAGTATTTACTGCATATCAGTTTTCCAGAGTTACATATTTACAAAGAACTCCAAAAAAACCTCTAGGTAACACCTCTTCCTATTAGAGTATTTCAGAAATGGATTGCCTGTATTCTTTCATTCATTTGTGGGTTTTTTTGTTCACTTGCTTACCTGAAGATGTTTACAAAACAAATTACCTGAACAGGATGTTAAGGTTATAAGAAGTGACAATTTACTTTGTCAATATGAGTTTTAATCAGTATAATGAATGTAAGAGTGCCTCTATCCTATCTTTGAGGTTAAAAATGATTCATTGTGAAGAATATGTTGCATTTAAAACAAGATTTCTGGGAAAAGCCCTTTATTTACTTTATTTAACCCAGGTTAAAATGATTAATTTTTTTTCCCCTTCAACTACCATATTCCCACTACAGTTTTAGGAACTGATCATGTAATACAATTTGGGATCTGTTAGCTTTAGACTGATTAATTTGGAAATTTCCGAATAAAGACTTGCCTTATATTCTTTAGTGATACCTCTGGTTAAAGAAGTTACATTTGCAAGAGAGAAACTGGAATGTAAACTCCATGGGATGTAACTAGAGTTTTTGGAATGGAGGGTTAGAATATTAAGTGTTCCAAACATACCCAGAAAAAAAAAAAATGACACTTTTAGCTTATAGCAATAATTCGTTTAAAAGGTCTTTAATCTTACTTCATATGGTTTGCCCTTAAAAAAATCAGATCAAGAATATAGAGACTATGAATAAATAATTATCTCATGTAGAAATGCCCTGCTATCTTCATACCTTTCCAGGTGGTTTACCCGGTTTGGATTCAACTGGTACAGCCGATGTTAATGATTTCTTTTCTTTTTTCTGCTGGGGTTTTAGAAAGAAATAAAAACTCCCTCTCATACATCTTTCCTCAACAATTTAACAAATTCAAATTCAATTATTAAATAATTCACTAAAATTCAACGATATATCTAAAGATGTGCTCATTAAAATATCAATAGCATTGATCACACACTGAAGAGCTGCTCTGTGCCAGATAACATGTTGTATGTGTTATCCTTTATCAGGACAGCGTAAATAACATTAATTTCATTTAGTGATGTGGAGAGCAAGACTCAAAGATATTAAATAATTTTTCCCAGTTCACACAGTAAAGGAAAGACCAATGCTTGAATCCAAAACTACTGTCTCTTTCTTCATGGCTCTCCGTTGCCTCTCCCAGGGCCCATTGTCAGTCTGCAGCACATAGGAATTTTTTTTCTCTAAGCGGCCACTTCTTCCTGTCACTGTTTTTAGTCCCTGCCTGCACACATGAAGACCTCCACACTCCCTGCTTTAGTATTTCATCATCCGCTCCTTTCTTAATCTCCCCAAAATGAATTTCCTTCCCATCATGGGTTCACTTGCTCTTTCAAAATTGCCAAAACCCTCTGATCTGCAATCTCCATGCTTCATCCAGACGTAAACATCTCCAAAGTCTGACCTCAGGAAGCACCCGTCTCCTAACTCCTCTCTCACAGCTGCCGTGGCCAAGATCACCCAGTTCTCTTCTGGCCTTTGGGCCATCTGGTCTCTGGCACCTCTTTCGCGCTGCCCCCAGCCCTCCACATTCTGCACCTTTCTGCTCTGCACTGGTGATCCCAAGCAAAACCATCCTCTAGGGCCAGGCCCAAGTGCTTGCAAGGACTGGCAGGAACTAGACAGGTGAAGCTGTCCATTTAAGACAATAGAAAACTCTCTCATGTGGAGGGCTCTGGAACGTGGCAGCAGAGCATGAGGGTGGGGAGCACAGCAGCTGCCACCTACTGGCCGCAGGAGTCTTCAGGCAGGTCACCTCTTCTGTAGCTCAGGATCCTCAAGTGGGACACTGACTGCACCTACCTTAGAGCATAGTGAGGACTGGATAAATTTATGTACTGAAGTGTGAAAGTCCCGTTTTGGTACATGCTAAGCATTACGTAGGTACCAACTAAGTGCTAAAGAAGTGACCACTGTGATTGTCAAAAACACTCTGGAGGCCAGCAAGGTAGGAGCCGGGCTCTCGGCAGCGGAATCCACTTCCAGGATTCAGCTGCAACCTCATGAGATACTCATTCCTGTTCGTTCTTCCTCCTCCCTTCCTCCCCTCTCTGCTCACTCTATCCATTCTCCTGTACTTCCAAACAACATTCATTCCAATTGCCCTGTTACACATCTCTCTCTGACGTTTCAACTTGGCCTATCCAAACTCAGATCACTTTTCATCCTCAACCAGTTCCCCTTCTGACTCTGTCCACCTGTCACTGGTAACCAGGGACCAGCTCACAATTTAGGGAGGTGCTCACTCACATCAGCGTGGTCCCTGTGCTTGTAGGAACCTGACAGGGCCCCCCTTGCCTCACCTTGGTATTATCGACTCTAGTTCATGAGACCCTGAAGCCCCACGTCATCTCAGAGTTTATGTTACCACTGCCCATCACAGGCAATCATTTTCTGAAACCTGAAGATTTTACCTCTGCAATGAGTCCTGCACTTCTGGTTCTATCCCAGCTCTAAGAGATGCTAAATTAGGACTCATGAAGACTAAGGCCACATTCCTTGACCAGCCTTCTGATCTCTGTTTCCGTTTCATCCCACCCACTGCCGTCGCTCAGTCCTGAAGCTGGGTGCACTCACATCACTCAACTGCTCTCCAACCTTCAACATTTATCCTCTACTGGTTGCATAGCTACCACTCCAGTCAACTCATCTCAGCCTTCCCCACAGCAGCGCCTCGTCCTCTGTTTCTGGTCTCACAGTCCCTCCCACCCCCACCCCCGTACAATCCTGGTGCTTTACCCATAGTGGAATGTACTTTGTACCCAGAACATCTCACACTTTTGCACTTTGCTGAACCTACAAGCCTGCAACTACCCATCCTTTATGTCAAACTCAAAATGGATTGACTCAAAGTCCCATGGATTCCTACAAATGGACAAAATCCCTCAGTTCCTTAACCAAACACCTTCTTGTAGGGGTCTGTCTTCATCGGCCTTGGAATGCAGTCCCAGGGATTCGGTTTTTTTCTGGCCCTGGATAGGCTAGCCTGCAGCTAGGGTGTCCTGCAGTCACACCACAGGGCATTAAAACATGGTATGGACTCCCCTCTTTCCCAAAATGAAGATCTGAACAATTCTATTTTATGGGAGGCGAATCAGAGGCAAATGAAAGAGAAATGTTTTGTCCTAAGTTCAAGGCCAAGTCAACGCACACCAGATTTCCACATAAGCCTCTTACTTTACTGTTTAGCTTTCACTTTCTTCCTTGGCTACTTTACATCTAGCACAAACTTTCAAACTAATTATATTTTTAAAGCTTTTCAAATCTATCAAATCTGCTAAATCTATCCATTTTTCAAACCATTTCATCTAAGTACCCCTCATCAACACCATGCAGTAATGTATACCCCTTGGGGACAAGGGTGCAAGTCTCAAGGTGATATGCATAGTAATTAGAGCAATATAGTTTGGCTACAAACTAATGTGACTCTTCCTTTTCAAAATCTGAGAAAAACTGATGTTTCAAGGAGATGTGCCATACTTTTTATCCTAGGACTTTCCTTACCATCTAGCCTACAGGGGGATACCTTTCCCATTTTGAAAAGTGGAAAAACAGATGAATACTTACTACCTAAAAAAAAAAAAAATTTCATTTCCATCTTCTTATTGTTGTTGCATTTACTTACTTGTGGCTTCCAGAGAGACAGATAGCATTTCAAGGGAGACACGGTCCGTAAACTGATTACTGACTCTATCGCTATGGGTAGAAACAGTAGACTACTTCTCATCTTACATTTCCAGGCTAGTATTTGAAGGAGCTTCTCAAGTGACCTAAGGAAGACTCGCCCATCATTAGTCAGAGGGACACACATCCTCTCTCCAGAGAGGGCTGGGAACGTCTCCTTCTAAAATTTCCCCCATCAACTCATGTAGATGCCAGGACTGTTTGTGACTTACGCTTATCAAGGTAGATTCTGTCCACGTTGAAAGCTGAGAGAAGTGCTTGCTCAAATATAGCAACTTAATTTACTTTATTTCAAAGCTATAAATCTTGAAAGCAGGACCTGAGTCAACTCACATTTTATTTTTCTTGGTACTGATACTGGATACATGGTAGGTGCTCAATAAATATTTGCCCAATATATGAATTCTTAAATCGGTTTTGCTATCCTTCTTACTCTATAACCTTTAGATGTGAACTCTTCTTCAGTAAATTTCACATAAGAACATATTTGGTTTTACCAAATACAGGTTATTTGAGTGTGGGAGCACCACAGGAACTAAAAGGTTACTGAGAAGCAGACGTGAAGCGCAGGCTGGAAGGGGTCTTCACCAAGCACGCACTTCCGTGGAACAGACCTGATAGGCCGCGAGGCCCACCTACATACTTTATGTCTGCCCATGTGTGCTCACCTTGTTAGCTGCTGTGGCAGATGCTGCAGCTGCAGCTGCACCTGCAACAACACTCTCCCCACCGGCAGAAACGGAATCCTGTGCTTTAGTCTAAAGGTGGGAGAAAAAAGATTAATAGAAGTATCTTTGAGTGACGATTTTCAAGATCACGCATTTCAAGTATCACTATTAAGCCAGTTTACCATCAAGGACAACTTGCAGAGGAGCGGTTACTAGCTTCTACTGTGCATGGTACAACACTGGGCACCATGTAAGTCTGGACTCAAGAGCATAGAGTCCCCCCAGGTGCACAGAGAGTGAAATGGGCCAGGTAGGGGCTTTGATAAATTGGAGTACATATACCGGGTATAAAGCTCTTGTCACTTGTTGCCATATAACCTGATTTTCAAGAGAAGCTAGAAATTTGAATTTTATGTGAAACATTAGGACTTCAATTGTTGGCAGCTCATGAAAATTAATTTTAATAATACTGTGAGCCAAACAAAATAGATTTGAACAAAACGCATAATGGCTGCATTCAGTTGGCCACAAATGCCTAACGTCTTCTTTCAAGTCCACTGTGAAGCAACCCTACCTGACGTCTTTCAAGAGCTCTCGATGGAAGAGTTCTTGTCATAAAGGTTTGTTCTTCTTCCAATAGGGGACCTCCATTAGCTGTGCAAATATGGAATCTCTTTCTGATTTGTGGCTCTCTAAATTCATCTCGTACACAACAAAATTCTCAACACTTCTTTCAGACTTCCATGTAAAGAGCAGATCATGCAAGGGACACCTGGGTGGCTCAGGGCATGATCCCAGGGCATGATCCCTTCGACTCAGGACATGATCCCAGTCTGGGGATCAAGTCCCACATCGGGCTCCCTACAAAGAGCCTGCTTCTCTCTATATATCTCTGCCTCCCTCGGTGTGTCTCTCATGAATGAATAAATAAAATCTTAAAAAAAAAAAAAAAAAGAGCAGATCATGCAGATCCTGTGGAGGGGGGTCTAGGAGGCAAGCTCTATCCCAAGCTTCCTGTCTCTGAGACACTAGAGCCTGCTGCCCTACAGTCATGACTAGATACCACCGGGCAGCGGAAAGCTAGATTGAACGTCCCTGTAGCCCATCTGATGTACTTCTTAAGTTTTTCATAGGGCAAAGTTTCCACAAGGGTACTTGCGAAGCCAGTAAAATGACAGCACCAAATCATTACAGTACAGAGCATATTCAGCATAGCTCCAGAGATTCAATTACACATGCCCATGGAGATAGAGGACCTGCATCTTATTCCCTGGCTGATGGTCGTGTTTTCTATCAATCTGATTTATTTACCTTTGGTTTTGTTGATTTCTCTGATGTCAGCTGCTCACTTGATCTAGAAGCTGCTTTTTCACTATGAACATGCTTGCTTCCCGTATCTGATGCATGCTTGGGTAGGCTTTTTGGCTGAAACACACACACATCACGTGGTTAACAAGATGACAGATACGGACGCTTTCTCTATGTGATGCCAAGTGTTCCTAATGGTTGCATTCTATATACTTTTGAATTGTAGGAACTTCAAGTCATGGGACATAAATGTGATACAATTTTACTTTAGGTACAAAATTTGAAATAATACCATATCCTTCCAAATTCAGCAATTTACTAATATTAGTAAACTGCCAGTCCTACTATTGCCACATGGTGGTGCCATTTTAACTAGAAAAACAAACATGTCCAGAATTCAATTCCTCACACACAAAGTTTCACCAAATATCAAGTCCTAAAGACGATCATTTACCTCTTTGTGTTCCTTTGGCTTTACTTCTTGGGTTTTTTTTTCATGGACCACAGATGGCTGTCAATTTCAAAAGATAAAATCTCAATTACATCGGAGTCCTTTCTTATATTATTTCCAGGTAGACTCAAGAACAAAAATTCTGGGTACCCTGGGTGGCTCAGCAGTTTAGCACTGCCTTCAGCCCAGGGCGTGATCCTTGAGACCCAGGATCGAGTCCCATGTCGGGCTCCCTGCATGAAGCCTCCTTCTCCCTCTGCCTCTCTCTCTCCCTCTCTTTCTCTCTCTGTTTCTCAGGAATAAATAAATAAATACAATCTTAAAAAAACAAACAAACAAAAATTCCAATTAGATCCATTTGCATCTCTTGGGAAAGACCCGTTTAGATAAATACACACGTGCTACTCATCAGTAATTATCCTACCATCTAGTAATGACAATTTAAGAGTAATGAAAAATACAGTATTTGATTTAGAATGATTTTTCATATAAGTATGTATTTCTAACTTATTGTTTTTCATAATTCCTACAGCTCATTTGGTAACTGCAGGTCTAATCACAAAGAGGTCACATGATCCCTAGGACCTCTGCACTTACTGATAGGGAACCCCCTCTAGAAATTCTTTTAAAAATCTTCCTTCATAGGAGATGAACACTGTAGTTTAACGATTTACAGTCTTTTCTCTATTATAACTAGACGAGGTAACATCAGAAACCCAATTCTCCTGAGTTGACTAAACAGCCAAAACTTAAATATAGAATAGTAGACAATTTCCGTCTCACTGGTGAATTCCTTCTCTACAGTGGACCATGGAATTGTCATTCTAAGGGGGGCAACCCTTAGATAACCCTTAGATAAACCAGATAAGTCTCACCTTCCACCCAGATGACCTCACCCTTGCCTGCATTTAACTACAGCTCTGTGCTTTCTTAAAGTACATCTCTGTGCTTTCCCACAGGACACCTTTGTGGTCTTATCTTGAGTACTTGCTTAAGCATGCTTGCTTGAAATAAATAATGTGTAGCATTTTATAGAGGAGAAATATTTGCCCTGCCTGCAGACAGACACTCTGGGGTCCATCTCCACATGGATGTAGACTGGTTTTCAGTCTAGACAGCCATGAGTCAGAGAAGGCATTCCCAAGGGAAAGCAGGAGCTGTCTCCTGAGAAACTGATAACCAGTTCTATAAACTGAGATAAGACTGTTAAGATAGGGCAGCCCTGGTGGCTCAGTGGTTTAGCACCACCTTCAGGCAAGGGCACGATCCTGGAGACCCAGGATTGAGTCCCAGGTCAGGCTCCTTGCATGGAGCCTGCTTCTCCCTCTGCCTGTGTCTCTCTCTCTCCCTCTCTGTGTCTCTCATGAATAAATAAATAAAATCTTTTTTTAAAAAAATAAAAAAGACTGTTAAGATAAACCTGCAGGCCTCTTAGGAAAGGCTCACATCTGTAAGGTATGTAGGTGCTGGGTTCAAAACACACATTTATTCTTGATGTCCTATCTTTAAAGTAATTGGACACTCGTTACCTTTTGTCCTTTCTCTTTCATTTTTGCTGTTTTTTAACAGTTACTTCACCAGTAACAAAAATCTAGATTTGAACAAAATGCCTTCTGAAATATACTGTTCTCATGTATAAAATAGTAAACACTCATTTTAGCCATGTATACTTATTGTAATTATTGTGTACTTATTGTAATTATTCACTTATACTCTATATAACCATATTTTAAAAGATAATACAAAATTAATTAAATTAGCTGAAAAAAATATCCTTTTCTCATTCAGTAGCACCAACAGAGGAAATGGGTTATTCATTATTATTATTATTATTATTATTATTATTATTAAGAATCCAAAGAACTCACTAGTTGACTTAAATCACTTACCTTAGTTGATTGTGACTTCTTTTCAGGTTCTGTTTTTGCAGCCTAAACTCAGAAAAATACAGAAAGAAGAGAGGGAAGGAATTAAGAAAGGCAAAAAATACACATAGTATACAAGGCTTAACATGGATTTTCTTCAATTAAGCAAGTGCAAAGAAGATGACTTTGATGTACATATAAACTTTATGAGTTCAGTTTATTATACTTTTCTTGAAATTTTAACTCTTTAGATAAACACTTAAGCAACCTAATATTTTGCTCTCACTTTTAGACAGCAATTTACAGCTTACTTTTGTTATGTGTATCAAAGGTACGAAAACACTTATTCCTACAAACATTGTAGCTAATATATTAGCTAATATATAAATAAACATTGTAGCTAATATATAAGCTAATATATATTATATATAATATAAATATATACAAATCCTCATCCTTCAAAGGCAAAGACATACACCTTGGAGTGAAATACCACGGGTTTTGGCTGCCAAAGTGAAACTATGGTGAAAACAATGGGATGGTGACAGAGCCAAGAGTACAGAAAGCAGAGACATTTAATTTTAGCGCCAGAATTTCAGTGATGGGTCACTAAGGTCTACCAGAAAGTCTGTGATGGGTGAGAGTTACCGAAGATCTGGAACTACAATTATTAGCGTGCGCTGAGCAGCTGACGTGGCCATTAGCAAACAGAAATATCCCCTAGTACAGTGAACCACATCACCTGTTTTTTGTGTCTTTTCTTGTTAGGAGAATGCTGTCCTCCCGTCTGTTTGCTGACTGGAATAGCCTAATACAAGAGCACAGCCCCAAGTGTGATTTTATTTTATCTGACAATCAAGTAAATAACATATATCACAGGGCTCAATGTTTATATCAAGTCCCCTTCTACTCACCTACTGCCATCTATCTACTCCAGCATATGTATGTTAACTCCAAGAAGTTGCAGACGCTAAAATTGTAAAGGCTCAAGCAAATATTGCAATTTGGACTTTTTTTTTGACCGTGTAAGAATCTGCAAGATTACCAGTAATATAACTAACTTCTGACCCCTTTCCTTCACCTTCTCTGTGTACCGGCTGCTTGGGCCATTATTTTGCACCTTTATGTCTAACATTTGGTTATGATCAAATCAACAGTCGCTAGTGTTGCCAAAAGTTCTCTGAAATGTTGTCAATATGGTGTTACACAACAATCCTGTAAATAGCATATAGATTTTTGTTGTTGTTGTTACATGATACAATCTAAATTTCTAGGAATGTTTCAGAAGAGCTGGTTGTGGGGCACCTGGATGCCTGAGTCAGTTAAACTTCTGACTCTTGATTTCAGCACAGGTCATGTTATCAGAGTCCAGGGATTGAGCCCCGCAATCAGGCTCTACACTGAACACTGAGCCTGCTTGAGATTCTTTCTCTCCTTCTCCCTCTGCTCTCCCCCAGCTTGTACTTGCTCTCTATTAAAAAAAAAAAAAAAAAAAAAAGGAAGATGAGGAAGAGTTGGCTCTGACTCAGGCCCTTTACTGGAGCATTTTACACAGTTTTATCCAACCAAAGGTCATCTGTATCAAAAAACACAATTCCTTCAGTACATACATGAATTCTTGGTACAGGCAAGATATGAAAACTGGAATAAAACTGGAACATTTTTTAACTTTTCAGAGTCAAAGATGAAAAATTAGGCCTAACGCCTCCCACCATTTCTTTCCCTTTTATCTATTTGCTGCTATTAACCTCAACTCCTGTTTTCTATTCTATTATCTACAAAAGCCAACACCAAATATCTTCTTAATTTATCATGTCTTGTGCTTCAGCCATCAAGATACATACATTCCTCCCATAATGGACCCTCGTTTTACCAACACACTGTTTTGGGAAGGAAACAAAGTTCATAATCACAGAAACATTTTTAAATAAATTTTATATTTTGGATCCTTTCATACTCTATCTTTGTTAGTTTCTGTTATCTGCTACTATGCTTTTTTGAACTTACGCATATGCAATTTAGTAAATGATTAAGAAGGAAAATAAGCTACCCGGTATTGTAGTGGTTTGGATCTATTAATAGCTTCTACTCTAATTTGGCAATCAAGATCTTGCATGGAAGAAATCTACAGAATGATTAAGAATTCACACTCACACATGCAAGCAGCTTATAATGGCATATTTTCATTAGTCGCTAATACATTACCTAAATTTATTTTTGCTGAAGGTGGTGGGGCTTAACACAACAGTGATGATGATAATAACCAATGTTTATTGATGATCTTTTAGTATCAGGGACTGTTGTAAACTTCACATGTGCCAACTCATTTAGTCCTCATAATAATTCTATGAGACGTGCATCATCTTCACCATCATTCCCCCTTTGTGGATGAGAAACTGAGGCACACACAAGTTAGCTTCCCAAGGACATCCAGGGTGGAGCTGGGGTTTTGGGTGCTCAATCACTTCAGTGCACTTGTCTCTCCAGTACTAGCCAGCTCCTACTGGGCACCTGCTGGGAGACAGGCACTATCTAATACCCTTTCATGTTTGTGTTCTTATACAGTCTTGTGAAATAAGTACTATGATCCAAACTGTACAAATAAGGAAACCAAAGCAAAGGGGAGTTTCCAAATACCATGGCTGGTATGAAATGAGATTCCAAACCAGGCCATCTGGCTGCATGGTTCCTACTATATCGTCTTGCAGGGGTCACACCCTGAGTAGAAATGATTTGACCTTCCATTTTAACCACAGCACTGTGATCCCCCATTATAATGTGCCAGGGGAGGGACACCTGGGTGGCTCAGCAGTTGAGCGTCTGCCTTTGGCTCAGGGCATGATCCCAGGTCCGCGGATCAAGTCCCACATCGGGCTCCCTGTGAGGAGCTTGCTTCTCCCTCTGCCTGTGTTTCTGCCCCTCTCTGTGTCTCTCATGAATAAATAAATAAAATCTTTAAAAAAAATAATAATGTGCCAGGGGCAAGAGAGGTTGGACTTAGATCTAGACATATCACCCCCCTTCGGAAGTAGATAGACTTTTATTTGAAAGATGTAGAGTAAGACAAGAATTTGGTATAGGAGCTATCATGAAATAACATCTTTTGTCTAAAAGCTTAAAATATTTGAAGAAATATGCTCAAATTCACAAAAATCAAGAGAAGGCCAGGATAAATGTTATGACCCAAACATCAGAAGTACATGAATCTAATTAATGAGAACAGTGTGACTGAAATCCACCCAGCAAAGAGTTGATGCCAGAAGTGGTCCTGAGGCAGCCATTGGTGATATTTTGTCATCAAGACATTTATTCTTCTCCCTCCCTCTTGCCTCCTACCTTCTTCTCTCTCCTCCTATCCTCCAGTTCTGGAGAACTGCCAGGAATTCTCATTATTATTGTTTAGCAATGGCTGAAGGGTTTGTGGACACTTGCTATGGAAAACAGGGCACATCTACAATAAACATTGGTCCTTGAGCACAGAGAGAGTCAGGGGCAAAGGATTAGAGCCAGGCAATGGATCAAATGAGAGCCACAATAATAAAGAGAAAAGCTTAGATTTGTGGCTTTCCTTTCTTTGCTTTTCATGGACTCTGAGTTCAATGATAATTTGTTTTTGGTTGATGCTTCTCCTACGGTCTTAAAATCATTTTAAGACCGAGATCAGATTTTTAAAAATATTTTAAGATTAAACTTGGTCTAAGTAAGTAGTGACAACTAATAGATGAAGGAAGGCTCAAGTCATGCATATTTTGAAAACAAAAAAAAAATTCATGTAAATGTAAAATACTAAATAACAATTTTAGGTTAAAAACTTTTCAATTAAGATGAAAGCTAGATGACATTTATAAGAGATCTGACAGTGTATTTCAAGATATTTGCAATGTCCTTTAAAAACAGTTCAACATGAGACCAGAGGATATCCCAACAGCACCAAAGTACAAGTGCCAGTACCAAATTATGGCATTGGATCCCACCACAGGCTAGCAAGACAGAAAGCAAATCATGCCAGTGATTTTAAACAAGGGCAACTTAATAATAGAGCTGGGCTAACTCTTGAAAACACTCAAGAATATTGGCTCATAAAAATTAGTTGAGAGCATCTCGATAATGTTCCTGCTTTAATTCACCACCCCCAGAAGAATCCCAAGAAACGGCTTGATACTTGGTCACTAAGGGAGAGGATTGAGGCAGCTTCAGGCAACTCTTCAGAACTAGGTCTACTCTTTGTGACCACTACATTGGACAACATTCTTTTATTTTTTCTTCTGAAATCCCAAGAAATAACTATTAGAATAAATCCCATATAGAGCTCTGAAGGTTTATCAGTAAGCCCTTGCCCTCCAGGACTAAAATTTCACAAAGAAATTTGAGGAAGTATCCAAAGTAACAGTTTCTGTGTCACTTGTCGCTTAGAGTAAACTTAGTATAAACTTTCTCTTTCTTACATTGAGTTTTAAATGGCTGTGATAATAAAACCATTTTATAAAAAGTTAAGAATGCATATTTTTCGCGAGATCCAGAGAAATGCACTTAGATCATATCATTACACTCCAAGTCTAGGACCAAAAAAAAAAAAAAAAAAAAAAATCTTTGGAGGACTCCTCTTTTCTAGATACTCTAAAACAATGGAGAAGTGTACAGTTGATATTTGAGGCAAATACTAAAAACAAAGGGGAGTTTCCAAAGACGCCTATAAATTAGAAAGAAATGGTCACTTCCGTAACTTAGGCTTGTTAGGACACATAACTCATTAGTTAATCTACATTTGTTTTGCTTTACGAAACAATCCCTTAAAGGCATTCACCCACATACACCCATGAAGACTCTTCATACCTTGGTTTCTGTGGGATTCATACTGGAAGACTTGCTGGTAGAAGCAGAAGAGGCTGACGCCTAGAAAGTAAAGAAATAGAAAGTCTGATTCTGGCTTACCTACAAATACTTTGTCTTATACATACTTTGTCTTTCAGCTCCTCTTAACCATATTTGTTTTTAACTACCTTGGTCTTACCTCTTCCAGAGTACAACTCCCACAAAAGCCCAGTCGGCGATATTGCCCAGTAGGGACTTTAAAGAATGTTTAATAAGACTTTTGTCTATAACCAGATCAAATGGGTTCCAGTTTTGAGCATAACTACTTCTGAAATAATCTTAGGCAATTTTCTGGTCTTTAGTAGATAACTACGTTGTAAGTTTATTACGACCTGGTACGCAGAAGTGCTCAGTAAATATGTTAATTATTATCTGTATTACTTTCAGAAAGCACAGAGATTTTAAAATGAGGCAAAATTTTGTTCAACCGCAAGCTCTGCCAATGACTAGCCAACGACTGGTATAGTTTCCCAGCTATAAAAAAATGAGGCCAATAACACCTCTTTTGGGGGCTTTTAAGTATTTGAGATAATAAAATGTCTGGCATGTTGTAGGTGCTTATTAAATCACTAATGCATTATTCCTAAGATATAATACAAGACAGAAGGAGCAGGATGTAGTGCTGGAAAACAGATCTGGGAGGATCAGAACTGTCCTTTCAGTGTCATGTAAGGAAGAGAAGACGGGAGTAGGGTTGCAAATACTGCTATATTAACTGTCTCGTCCAGGCTCCTCCCTGGGAGGGCAAGAGGTGATGAATGGTAAGTGAAGTTTCAAGACACACCATTCCTAGGGATGCAATCGGGTGGTAGAATGAGTCCCTGCAACCTCATCACCCAAGCAGGAAGATGTGCATAAGGATACTTGCATGGAACTGTTATGCTAGGACTTTTACTTGCATTACCCTGGTTAATATTAAATCTATCGCTACCTTTGGGAATTCCAACCTAGGCTCACGTAAACCTCCTTAATATTGAGTCTGTTAGGTTTTAGAGTTCAGGGATTCCATCTGGCCTAAGTTGCCTTCTCAAGTAACCGGCTGTCAGTAAACAGCTGCCACCCTGCCAGTAATACCCAGAGCCTGTCTCTGATGTCTGGCCCTGAGCCATTTCTGAGGCTAAGTCCCACGGCAGGATGAGCCCATCCTGGCTGGTTCCCCGGCTCCCCCCACCCACCACACTACCGCCCAAGGTGATTGTATGAACCTACCACATCTCATGGCCCAGGAAGAAAAACACCTTCCCCACAGACCTCACTTAATGTAGAGGACATTGGCACTAATGGTAAATTATCACAACTTATAGGTAAAAAGCCCAAAATTTTAGTATATTGATTTTTCAAACAAACCTTATGAACTTTATTCCTAAGTACCCTTAGGCACCTATTGGGTACCCCCTCACACCAAAATACACCAAACCTGGTCACTGTAGCAGGCATGGTGCTCTCTAACATTATCTTTGGGATAAAGAACTGAAAGATGTACCAAGGTAGATTTTCCCATCAAATTAATGGACCAACACATAAATATTCATTTTTCCTTGAGGTTTAAGTTGTGAAAATTAATGTACCTGTTTGCCACAGCCCATTCCTTTAATGAATTCCCTCAGTCATAGAAAAATCAAAGACCAAACACTACAAGAAAGTGCTTTTAGGGGTGCCTGGGTGGCTCAGTTGGTTACACATCTGACTCTTGGTTTTGGCTCAGGTCATGGGTCATGAGATCAAGCCCTGCATTAGGCTCTGGAGTTCAGCCAGGAGCCTGCTTGAGATTCTCTCCCTCTGCTCCTCCTCTCTCTCTCTCTCTCTCAAATAAATTCTTTTTAAAAAGTGTATTTAAGTTGCAAATCTTAGGTAAACATTATTTCTAAACCTCTATGCTTTATGAAAACATTCCTAAAATCACATAGCCTTGGAGTTTCCAATCTGCCCTACTACTTTATTAAGTGGCAGCTGGATGTGATCCTCAAATCCTATAGACTTTCAAAGCCCCCTCACCTGAGAACAGTAAAATCTACACGGATAGCCATCAATAAGCATGGAGAGGTAATCATGGGAATTTACCTGAAGGCCTCGGCAGCACCTTTTCTCAGCAGATCCCTCTGTGAAAGTTCTATCCCATTACAAAGCCACTAAATATTTTGAAACTGAAATAGGAAAGCTACTTCATGGGAACTGAAAATAAAGAAAATAATCCCACCCTATGGTGAACCCATTCAAGTCCCAGTAAACTCTGGTTTGTTGTATCTTATTCTATTTATAAAGAGAATAAACTTTTAATATTTATTATCTCTAGTGAGGGACTGAAAACATTTTCACCTCCAATCTTCTGTACTATTTAAATTTCTAATCATCGGTGTGAATAACTGATAGTTAACATTTTTTGAAGCATTTATCCAAAAATCTTCGAACTGAAGCACTTCAAAGATAAACCTCTGCTAGGTTTTAAACAGTTGGAGAAAGCGCTATCTCATAGAGGTTAAGTGCCCTGTCAAATGTTCCACAGTTCACTGGACCCACAAGTACTTATCCAGCACATAGTTGGTGCCAGGTGACAGGAACACAGTGGTGAACTTGCTAGACATGTTCCTGCCATTGTGGAACTTTCAGCCTCATCAGAGAGGCCATTAATAGAAAAATCACTGCAATAATTACTTGTGGCGAGAGCTATAAAGGAAAATCACAGACTCCCATGAAAACATAGACCTGGCAATCAGAGTTAGTTCATGAGACAGTCGGGACAGGGGATGCTCAGGAAGTGATGTGGTGATTAAAGGATGAGTGGGCATCAGCCAGGCAAAGGCTGGCAAGGGGAGGGACAGGGAGCTGTGTGTGCCAGGGCTGGACCTAGGCCACCTGAATTCTGCACCAGTGACTCTGCTGCGTTACATGGGCAGTCTGGCTAACATCGAGGGCCAATTTTAAGCACAACCATCAGAGCTCATACACACCAAACTATCTCTGTGAGATTAGTGCTGGCAATCAGAACGAAGTGCAGTTCTAACAACACTCTCCTTCCCAAGTGACCCACGCAGAACTCTTCACATCCAGAGTATTATTGGTCACTTATAAACTTAAAGCATAAATCAGAGTAACAAAAAACAGAGAAAAAGTACATTATAATCATTCTCCACCCACCCATTCAACCACTGCTATTTTAAAACACGACCTGGGGGCTGACTACACACAATGAGGACAATGCCAGCTCTGCCCTGCAAGAGCTTGGAGTCCAGAAACATAAACCCACAACAGGTTCATGTTACAAAGAAGTGTTCCAACAGAGGTAGGAAAAGAATCCTATGTGACAAAACTAACGTTCGAGTTCTAAGTCAGCTTCAGGCCCATCTCAAATAATCTTGCTGTACTGTAAACTTGCACTAAAATAAACCAATGCTGATGAGAGAGTGATTGCAGCCTAGAAAAAAACATTTAACCCTGTACTTAATATGACATGCATTTTTGAGCATCATTCAACAAAATCTCTTAAATGAGTTTACTTGCTACAGTGAGAAATTTGGAAATTCACTATAGTAAATGATTACAGATATGAGGGAAGATGGCATGCTTTTAAGACAGACGAATGGATAAAGATGTGGGCCGTGGGCACACGTGCGTGTGTGTGATGGAATATTACTCAGCCATCAAAAAGAATGAACCTTGCCATTTGCAACCACATGGATGGAAGTAGAGGGTATTATGCTAAGTGAAACAAATCAGAGAAAGACAAATACCATTTGATTTCATTCATATGCAGAATTTAAGAAAGAAAATGGATGAATATGGGGGTAAAAAAGAGGCAAACTAAAAAACAGACTCTTAACTATAGAGAACTGAGGGGTGCTAGAGGTGAGATGTAGGGGGTGAAACAGGAGGGCACCTGTGATGAGCACTGTTATATGCCCTCTCCTGAGAGAGGTTGGTGTTATATGTAAGTGATAAATCACTAAATTCTATTCCTAAAGCCCAAATTACACTCTATGTTAACTAATTCGAATTTATTTTTATTTTTTCAAAGATTTTTTAATTTATTCATGAGAGACATAGAGACACAGGCAGAGGAAGAAGCAGGCTCCTCGCAGGGAGCCTGATGCGGGACTCGATCCCAGGACCTGGGATCACGCCCTGGGCCGAAGGCTGACACTCAACCATTGAGCCACCCAGCCAGTCCCAACTAATTAGAATTTAAATAAAAACTTGAAACAAAAAAAGAAACTGCTTCCCCTTTGCCTATCTATTTTGCAAAGGTCTCCCGAGGTCCTTTTACCTCTCTGACCCATCTTGGACAGATTGATCTTCTTGCGTTGCACTCTGGCTCCCATCTAAAGCAGACCAGAGGTGACTAGCTGTGTCACGCCCAAATCCTTTTTCTTGCCTGTAAAGACCCCCAGGCTCTAAGCTCTCCCCATCTCCTAGTGCAGAACAGCAGCTCCAGGCAGCCAGCCACCCCCTTCTCAGAGCACATCTCACCCATCGCTCCCTTTTTATTTTATTCACACACGTGCTGCAGGTTGGTGCTGCTTCTCTTTGCAAAATACCCAACCTCCACATGCCCTTCCTTTCGGGTGCATCTCGCCAGCTCCCAGGCCCAGGATTACAACGTCCAGCAGCAGCAGCAGCCCCCATGGGCATCTTCTGCATCCACTTCCAGCACCTTATTCAGGCAGGGAACCATGTACCTGCCTCGGGAATCCCTCCTCCCTAGAGCACATCCCTTTTGAAGGGCAGTCGTTGGGTACGCTCCTCTGCCGACCCCAGTCTTACCCAGGGTGGGTTTCTGTCCACGGCTATTCCTGGACTCTGCAGGGTCTGGTAAGGACCAACCTCAACCACCGTGCGGTGCTGGTGCGACTGCAGAGGGTTGTGACCACCCACAGGCCCTGCTGGATGGGCTGGATTGGGAAGGTAAAGGCTCCCTTCGGAGGGTCTGGGTCCTAGGAACTTAGCTCATCCATTCCACTGCCATTAAATCTGGCTGATGAAAATAATTATTTCCTCAGCTCCTCAGTTCTCCATCTACCACAAAAATAGAGCCCCCTCCCTTGCTCGGGGGTGCCAGAAGGCTCCCAGGTCTTCGCAGGTGCAGCCAGCTGGCTTGCAGGAGTGCTTGCTGTCTTCCCTCACGTCATTCGACCTCCCCTTGCTCTCCTCCAGCCCCGGCTGGCCTGGTACAGACAGCAGGCCAGCAGATGAGTCAACCGGTGCTCCTGAGCCCAACCCATCTTCCTGTCCCCACCCCTGCCGGGCAGCGTCCCCATATCCTCCCACCCACAGCACGAACCACCCTTCCCACATCCGCCTGCCTCTGCTATGGAGCGTTACTGGAACACCTGCCACAGGTATGCACATACCTCTTGCACCTGCTGACCAATCCACAGTTCCATTCTGCATCCCCCGTGGCTGCTGTGCCAGAGCAACTCCCCCACCCTCTGAACCCGTTTCCTTCTGGAAGCCTCTTCCGATTGCTCCCTTCTTCTCTGTTTCAACCTCAGTCACAAGCCCTCCGCCTTCTCTCTTACACTGATGCTTCCTCAGAAAGCTGATTTCTCCTAGGACTTTAACTACCATTCAGCACGTGAACAGTGCTCTACACAAGAGGCAGCCGAACTGTATCACCAGACTACGTTATTTTGCCTTAAGATGAGGACGTCGAGAAAGACAGATGCAGGTTTAACTCCTGCTCCAGCACTTATTAATCCACATTAACCTCCTGTAGCCTCCTTGGGAGTAAAACCACCTGCCTCGGCAGGTGCTCTAAGGGCCAAATGACATAATGTAAGGAACTCATCCGGCCCTGAATCACCTGGGTTCAGGCCCAGTGCTGCTTCCAGTGCTCATCACCATCCTGTCCTTGTCATCGCTACTGCCACCCACACTCCTGGTCTAATCGCGTACCTCCCACACCTGGATTACATCAAGGCCCTCTAATAGTTTCCATGCCTTGTCTTCCCACCCCCTGGCCTGCCCCATTCTCTCGCTTCCAATTCCTTCTTTGGCTGCCTAATTTATCTGAAAAAATGTGTGCCATATTCTCACTGTGATGAAAGAGTAAGCTCTCAACAGTTTCACACTGTGTCCTACATAAGGTCCAACGCCTTCTAACTGAACTTTAGGCTCCATTATTTATTCTAACATATTTACTCCACTATTTCTCTCACTATGACCCATACTGTGTCTTCCCTCCACCCCTCCTTCCCTCCGCCATGTTGAAGTCTCCTTAGTGTCTTATCATCTAAGTATGTCTTTACTTTGGTTATTAATTGATTGATAGACTTGGCGGGTCCCACACTAGGGGCATAAATATTCATGATTGTTAGGTCCTCTTGTTGGATAGGATGGTGTCCTTCCTGTCTCATCAGGCAGCATAACTCACTGGTTAAGTGTGTGATGGGGGCTCTGGGCTCTAGAATGTCTGGTGGAATTTCAGCTGATAGTGAATTCATGTGCGACCTCAACTAAGTTACTGTGCCTCAGTGTCCTCATCTGTGAAATGGGAATAGTAAGAATTGTCCCCCTATTCAGGTTAAGAGTAAGTGAGTTAATGCACATGAACTAGTTATAACATTGCTTGGCAAGCGGTAAGCAATGGGCAAACGCTGGTTAGTATTACCACCACCATCGCCATCATGCTCTCTTCCTCCTCTGGGCATCTCATCTTGCTACTTCCACTGCCTAGAAGGCTTTTCCCTGCTCAGGCCCCACCCATTCCTACCCTTGAAGATTTAGCTCAAGATACAACACCTGAATCTGCTTTAGCTCCTACTACCTTCTCAACCCTTATATATGTTTGTACTTCTCACTTGGGCACTTAGTCACATTCTATGTTAGAGGGTTACTGAGCTCATTTCTAAGTATATATCACATGGTATCAATGAAGCTATAAACTGATCATGACACAGGGGCCATTTCTGCTCCCTACAACATCTACCATAGTGCTAAGTATATAGCAGCGGAGAGGAGCTAAAGAAATCACTGTTGAGGGGTACCTGGCTGACTCAGCCAGAAGAGCATGCAACTCATTATCTTGGGTCATGAGTTCGAGCTCCACACTAGGTGTAGAGATTAGTTAAGTAAAACTTAAAAAAAAAAAAATCATTGTTGATTCCAACCTTTGATGGAATCATCATTTAAAGTTTCATTTTAAGGAACGCCTGGGTGGCTCAGTGGTTGAACGTCTGCTTTCAGCTCAGGGTGTGATCCCAGAGTCCTGGGATTGAGTCCCACACCTGGCTCCCTGCAGGGAGCCTGCTTCTCCCTCTGCCTGTGTCTCTTGCCTGTCTCTCTGTGTCTCTCATGAATAAATAAAATCTTTTAAAAAATAAATAAAATCTCATTTTAACAAAGACATAGGTTTTATTCTTAAAGACTTACTTATTTGAGAGAGAGAGAGAGAGAGAGAGAGAGAGTGAATCTGAGCAGGAGCGGGGGTGGGGGGAGGCAGAAGGAAAGGAGGAAAGAATCTCAAGCAGACTCCCTGCTGAGCCCAAGAGGAGGGACCCCTCCATGATCAGGACCCTAAGATTATGACCTGAGCCAAAGTCAAGAACAGGACACTTAACCAACAGAGCTACCCAGGAGCCCCAAAGATAAAGCTTTAATACCTCTTTCTTAAGCTAGAATCAGGAACATAATTAAATTAGAAAACTTATCAGGCTCCCCACAGGGAGCCTGCTTCTCCCTCTGCCTGTGTCTCTGCCTCTCTCTGTGTCTTTCATGAATAAGTAATAAAAATAAAATCTTTTAAATAAATAAATAGATAGATAACAAGCTTAAGTTTCAGCCTGCTGGCTTCTCAGTGGCCCTGACTCCATAAGCAAGCCCATTAAACCTGCTAGGCATCTAGTTTTCCACAATGGGAATCCTATGCACTCTACAGTTATCGTGGGGGGTCAAGTTAGATACCAAACATTAAGACAATCTGGGCAAAACACAAAAATAAATATTAAACATTTTCTAAATTAAATAAGTAACTGATTTTTAACTTTTCGAACTAGTTCTGCTAGATGCACATGAGAGAACCAAATAATTCGTTACTGAACTACAAATAAGATCTTACTCAATAACACGTCTCAAATAATAATAGAAAGAAAGAAAATGATGGATTTTTTTTTTTATAAAGAAGTTCTTTCCTCATAGAATTATAAGACAGACCTGAACTTGAACTCCACAAGGTCAGGGGCCGTGCCTGGCTCAGCTGTTGCACATCCCCGGAGCCTGGCAACAGTTGTTGCCTAACAAGTATTTGCTAAATAAATGATGAATTTGTGCATGAATACACGCAAGGGTATTATCTGATGGCTCAAAAGCAAAAGTACATAAGTTTTACTCAAGCACCAGAAATTTTATTCAAAGCACAAATCAGAGAACTGGTTGGAAAAACATAATTTAAACATCGAGTCATTTCCATCACCACTGCCTTCAAAAGGGAGCTGTACAAATTTAAAAAGCATGTATACACAAAAACATCCCTCAGCTGCTTCCTGTAAAACACCTGGAACAAACAACAGGCAGGGGCTTTTTGAGCAAAGCACGGACATTCTTCAGAAACACTGTTTAGGGGATCAGATTTACATTTTTCTTTCTGTAATGGCAGGTTATTCACTTCAGGAAATGAATATGCAGAGGTTTAAGTTTGTCTGTCGTTTGCCACGCTGTCAAACCAGGGCACACATTCTTGCAATGCCTTTAATTATTTAGCGTGATGATGGTGCTCTTGGGGAGGGCTTCGGTAGTCACCCAACAAAGAACAATGGTGTTTAATTGTAACACAAGACATGATTCCAATGAAACAAACAATGGGTCATCTAGGAATGAAGGGGAGCCATCTCTTTGAGGGAGAACACACAGATCTACTTTGTGTCAACGGATCTACTTATGGCACCAACTTACACCCCAGAGTGTACGTAATACGAGATAAGGTCGATTGTGATAGGATCTTAAGTACAACATGATGTTACAAGGGATGAGAAGAGGGAGATTACTTCTGACATGTGTGTTTGGAAGATGGTTAGGAAAGGCTTCACAAAAGAGAATGAAACTCTTATTTACTGTGGTGTCGTCAACAGGGAGGTGGGGACCACAGACTCTATCCTGTACCAGGAACTGTGACAGGTGCTTTGTGTGTCTGATTTCAGTAGATCTTCAAAAAAAACCCTAGGCGGTAACCATTAACTGTGGGTTTTTAAAAAAAATTATTTATTTATTCATGAGAGACAGAGAGACAGAGAGAGAGAGAGGCAGAGACACAGGCAGAGGGAGAGAGAAGCAGGCTCCATGCAGGGAGCCTGATGCAGGACTCGATCCCGGGTCTCCAGGATCCCACCCTGGGCCGAAGGCGGCGCTAAACCGCTGAGCCACCAGGGCTACCCATGTGTTTTATAAATGAGAAAACTAAGGCTCAGAGAAGTTAAGTAACTCATCTAAGATTTCACACTTAAGAAGTACCAGGGCTTGGATTTAAGCACAGCTATGACAGAGATGCCCATGAACTTTGCTATAACAAGTGGACTCTTCTTTCTCCAAAAATTAAAATATCTGAGAGATAGAGGCTGAGACAGGACAGTCATTCCAAGTGAGCAAAACTACTTAAGCAAGCCTCAGAGGTGGGAAGAGATACTGAGTCCTGCGTGCGGTAGGTGAGATGGAGTAGAGTACTGCAAAATGAGGCGATCTGAACACTCAGTGGGAAACAGGATTCCATCTCAACTGAGTAGACTGTACGTTGACGAAACATATTAAAAGGGACACAGAGACTTAAGATAAAAATAGAATTCTAGGCTCTTCTTGCTCTTGGAAGAGGAGAGCACATGAAGTTTTGGCCTCTGATGCAACATGTGGGCAAACTTCAAAATAAACATCCAAACGTTGCCTGGCAACCATGACAATAGCCACAGCTCCTCTGGGAGCTAAATCCACGCCAGAGATTAGAGAAGTTTTGACCACACCCTATGTGTGTCTGATGATTAGCTCTGACACTGGGCCACCCCAAGTACTCAAAAAAAAAAAAAAAAAATCCACAAAAGGCATGAAGTTAAACTTCTGGTACAGCAACTTGCACTGCTTTGCACACCCAAGTTTTCCAGTGTTTGTTTCTGTTTTCTGGAATGATAATTATTATGTGGGAAAAGGAAAGGGCAAGCTGCACAGCGTATTTCAGTCATCAAAGAGTAGAAAAGAGCAGCTTTTTTTTTTCTAAAGTTGTGTTCACGCTTCTCGGGATTCTAGTTGCTTTTTTCTGATGCATGAAATAACTCCAACTATGTCTGACTTTGTCCAAGATAAAGCAGAGAAGTTATATGGAAAAGACAGCGTATTTTCCTCTTCTTATCCCTACCTTACAAAAGGTCTGTCTGGCCAGGACTTCCATAAGACTGTGAGTCAAATGATTTCAGCATAATAAAATATACATAGTGAACAATGAGGAGGACTGCCCTTGAAGAGCTGTGTGACCGTGAGTCTTAACCTCCCTAGAACACCATTTCCTCATCAGTAAACTGTTAGGCCGGAGAATTCTATAGTTCAGCAACTCTCTGATATTTTATGCTGTAAAGATGTAAAGCTTATTAAATAGTGTACCCAATGATAGATGTTCAAATGGCAAATAGGGGTGGTTAGCCTCCCACACACCTGGGGTCGAATTCCAGCTTGTAACTTCAGCAAGCTACTCAACTTTTCTAAACACGGGTTTTTAATTTGTTAAATGGGTATAAAACCAGTGAGGATTAAATGACGGTATGTTTAAAAAGTGCTTGGCTCAGTGCCTAGCACATGGTAAATCCAAATCAGAGATTTTTATTTATTTTTTTAATTTTTATTTTATTTTTTATTTTTAAAGATTTTATTTATGTATTCATGGGAGACAGAGGCGGGGGGGGCAGAGACACAGGCAGAGGGAGAAGAAAGCTCCATGCAGGGAGCCCGACGTGGGACTTGATCCAGGGTCTCCAGGATCATACCCTGGGCTGAAGGTGGTGCTAAACCACTGAGCCACCCGGGCTGCCCCAAATCAGAGATTCCTAAAAATTTTATTAATACCAGCCACCCTAGGGCAGCCCTGCTCTGAGAAGTTACTCACAAATGTTATTTACCTCTCTTAATGAAAAAAAGGGTAGTATTGTTTTACATTATGTTATTTTCTTTGGATTCGATCTACATTCTAGATCTATATTCTAGATCTACATTCTATTCAATGCAGGAACAAGAATTTTGGTAGCAAAAGCATGGATTTGTATAAATCCTAAAAGATTATGCCCTCATTAATGCATATATGGTTACTGAGAGCATGTTTACTGTATAAAAAAAAATTCTGAGCTCTCAGAACCTTTCAGCTTGGCTTCCATGGGGCTTTCAAATTCAATCCTCAGGTGTAGGCCTAATGGAGAATGAGAGAACTTGAGAACTTTTATAAGTCCTTATGTTATAAAACCAACTTCTAACCTCAATCTCTACAAGGATGACAAACTCTAACAGAAAACTAGAGGGAAGTTATGAAGAACCAATCATGTGGAAATTTAGGTATGGCCCTGCCACATGACCATCTAGCTTCCCAAGTGAAGCACGGCTTGCTTACATAATAGGAATGATAACAAGGTTGCTATCAACCTGTCCAAGCTGATTTTCAAATAATTAAAATGAAAATATAAAGTGAAATCAAATGTCATTACAGAAACCATATAAGCAAAACAAATTCACAAATGTCTACTGACAGCATGTTTAATCTTTTCAAATCTTAAAGAAGTACTGCTGTTTAGTAGTTAGGAGAATGGCTCTGTAGGCAGACACCTGAGTTTGAATTCCAGCTCACACCAGTTGTGTGAACTTAAGCAAATTCCTTAACTCCTCTGAATCTCAGTTTCCTCATCTATAAAACAGGAATAATAATAACAGTACCTTTCACTGCACTTTATCCCACTTTCTCCTAGGAAAAAAAAATCAATGAAATAGAAGAATGGATTTTATTTTATTTTTTAGATTTTATTTATTTATTTATTCATGAGAGACACAGAGAGAGAGAGAGAGAGAGAGGAGCAGAGACTCAGGCAGAGGGAGAAGCAGGCTCCATGCAGGGAGCCCGATGTGGGACTCGATCCCAGGACTCCAGGATCACACCCTGAGCCAATGGCAGGCACTAAACTATGAGCCACCCGGGATCCCCAAGAATGGATTTTAAAAGTAAGCTTCATTTGAAATGGATGTAATTGATTATTTGAATTGATGAACATTGTTGCTTATCTAAGTTCTGTATTTCCTACATAAGGAACTTCTCAGTTATGTACTATTTAATCTTCAATTTTAAAATTTCATGTTCAAAGATGGCTAATTTATCCATTCTCTGCTGTCTACTTAAGTGTCTAATGAAACTCTGTCAACAAAACTATGATTTGCTAATTCCAGTGCACAATACTCCCTTTCACGCAAAAAGGAAACCTCATCCATCAGAGAATTTCAGCCATATTAAGATACTGAGTATAACAATAGAGAGAACACAATATTGATTTCTAGTGCTTTTTTGAATTTTAGATACACATTCCTCTTTCTGTTATTTAAACTACCTAGATATAAGCCACTGAGTGGAAAATGTTATAAGACCAGTCCACTGAAAAGAACATTGGAATCAAATAAAACCTTGCTATCTGTGTGACCCAAGGTATATTATTTAATCTCTTTGGGCCTTAGTCTTCTCATTTATAAAATTGTCCTAGTACCCTCTTACCTAGTTGCAAAATATGCAAGCAACTCTTTAAAAAATTTTTAAGTTTATATATTTTTAGTAATCTCTACACCAGCATGGGGCTCAAACTCATGAACCCAGATCAAAAGTCAGTGTGGTCTTCTGATGGAGATAGCCAGGTGCCCCACAAAATTTGTAACTCTTAAGAGGATTCAATGAAACCCTTTGTAAATCACTTACCACCATAGTTGTTCAATAATTAATAAATGGATGATTTCATTCTATTTATTTTTAAATATCAGATCCTGGAAATGTCTTCCAAATGACATACATGCTATTGGACCTAACCCCTCCCCCAGAGCATTCTAGAATTATTTTCAGATTATCAGCACTAGCTAGAATGTTAAGCTTTTATTTTTTCCTATTGAAAAAACCGTTATTTTATTTATTTGTGGCAGTCTGTAGGAGAATGTGGAGAAGTTACACATACACAGGGAAGATATGGTTTACCACTAGTTCAACTAGAGGTCTGTTGGGGTATTGTGAAAAGATTTTAGTTGCAAATATGTACATCACTGTTCATCATATTCAATCTTTGGAAATATTTGAAGAGATATAACAATATGACTGTCGGAAGGACTACAGAGGGAAACAATTCTAATTTGTGAGGCTAAGAATCCTATCTCACCATGAAAACGTTATATGAGAGTAATTCAGCACCAATCACTGCAATAATTAGAAGATTCTTGAAGGCAAGGGAAGGCTCAAACTCAATAGCTAAAAGAAATCAACCTTTCCTTTTGGATCTCTGAATATTCAGCAAGGAGGAATGCTGTTTCTTAGTGATGTAGATACTTTATGGCTAAAATCCCCAAGGATGATTAATTACTGATTGATTTAAAACTCACATTTACAGTAAGATATCTTATGGATGGTAATTTATTTTATAATACTGCTAGGGGAAAATAATCACTAATATGAGCTGTAGAAACTGTGAAATAGTTTGTAATTATTTAAACATTTTGTATTAAAAACGTGCACAATGTTTCCTGGCAATCAAAGTTATGTCAAACCACTGTGCAACGTAACTGGCCAAGCTCAAACACCTTAGCTCGGTGATTCTTGGTCCAGGACAGGTCACTCACAGATAGTACGGGAGGAGGAGGGAGACAATGAACACTCAGAAACCTATGAAGGGGAAAGAGTGGGAGGAAGAGGGAAGAAGGGCTGTGGACTAAAAAGCTGTAAGCCTCTCAGGTGGTTCTGAACCTCCTTGATGCTGAGGATCACTGCTTTAGATAGGTGAAAACCAGATGGCTTTATAGGGAGGTCAGTGAAATAACCATTGTTTTCTACCATTCATTATCCACTGGCACCTTTTTTCCTGGTGACAAACTTAGTCTCTTCATACTTTCACTGAGCTACAAGGAAGGAAGCAGACTACATAAGATATTAGGATAGATTAACAAAATTATTTTGCAAAAATACTTTCCAGCCAGTTTTTAAAGGAAGATTTTTGGTGCTGATATTGCCAGTCCAAGTTAATGAAAAGCCTAGATGTTCCCTAAGAAGACAGCCCTGCAATACCTCAACAATATTCATCCTCTCCAGTCTATGTGTTCTAAAACCCAGGGACATTTGGTACCTGTGATTATGCCTCTATTGCCTTGTCTTACACTGTAAGGCAAGAGCATGCAACAGACATCTCCAATCCCAATGTTGCTATCATTTTATAGGCAGGTATTCTGGACCAAGAGAGAAATCCTAATGCTACACACATCCAGTATGCAGCTCAGCTGTATGTGTGTATGTGTGTGTGTGTGTGTGTATGTATAAATGATCCAATTTTCAAATGACTAATCACATTTTCAGAAAAATAATTATTTGTCTATTTTTGTAGATTGGGGTCTAAAATTCAAATGAAAATATGTGCTAGGTGATGTGAATGAATCAAGTCAGTATGAAGAGAGGGTAATGGGCTTGGTGACAAAGTAGAGCGTACATTCCCCATCTAAAGGCTTTCAAACATTTAAAATACATTGTGCATGCCTAAAAATATTAGTCTGAATTCTGACAGGAGATGCCCTTTCTATTCCAGGTACATAGAAAGAGTTACTGGATAAGTTTTGACATAAAAAAATTAAAGATAGGGATCCCTGGGTGGCTCATGGGTTGAGTGTTTGCCTTCGGCCCAGGGCGTGATGCTGGGGTCCCAGGATGGAATCTCACATCCAGCTCCCTGCATGGAGCCTGCTTCTCTTTCTGCCTGTGTCTCTGCCTCTCTCTCTCTGTGTCTCTCATGAACAAATAAATATTTAAAAAAAAATGAAGACAGCGATAACTAAAGAGATGATGAATATAAAAGAGAAGTTATGAATCATAGAAGATGAAAACTCTGGCTACCAGTTTCAATCCTCTGCTGTAGACCAAGCCCTTTGATACATCTCTGTAAATAAAATATTATGAGAAGATGCATGTGTCAAAGCACGCAAGATAATTACATATTTTAGCATGAGTATAGTTATATTCCAGGACTCTGATGACGACTAGCTACAGTAATGGAGTTGTATCAACATACTTTATTTAGCATGTTGGATATAAACACAATATCCATTTTCATGATAAAGGGGAAATATAAAAAGCACATGTAAGTGAAAAAGGTGAAAATAATTCTACTCCCCGCTACTTTCTCTGGCCACCCTCTTAGCATAGGTGTTTCTTAGCAGAAACATTATGCAATAGACCGAGCCCCTGATTACTCTGTAGGAATGGGGATCTCTGACCCCTCAACTAACACCTCTGTTTGGAGCAACTCCAAAGGCTCCAAGGTCTGGTCTAGGTCTTTATTCTTGTATCACTTGTGCAGGGGACCTCAACCCATCATAGAATCCAGAGGGTTTACAGAATCCAAAGGCTACACTTGCATGCTAAGTTGGCCTCAACCTCTTATGGGACTTTTGAGTGAAATAGAACTGGTCTAGGCGTTGCTTGTGGGTCATGATCACTAATCAGTGAGTTCATGAGGAAACCTCAGTATGATTCAGGAGTCTGAGCTCCTGTGGGTAAGTAGAATTTTTAGTAAATTCACTGAGATCTTACTGCATTGCTAAGGCCAGAGGAAGATTGCTTATGGAAAGGCTCTGCATAGTCGGACTTGCTTGTTAGAACAGGTGGTTACCAACTTTACTGGTGTACAAATTTATCTAGAGAGCTCATTAAGCCATAGATTCCTCCTTGATTCTGACTGGGTAAGTCTGAGGGAGAGCCCGGGAAATGTCCATTTTTAAATAAGTATCCCAGGTGAATTTGATGCAAATGCTCTCCAGACGACACATCATCAAATACTGTCTTAGAGAATGTCAAGGGGGCTCAGAACATCCTACAAGACTGGGAGAGCTCTAGGGCTATGGATTAGTCTGGAATCAGCCTACTGGCCTGCATTCTCTGTCCTTATAACCAATAACCTTCTCCTTGGCGTGCTTTAACAAATATCTGCAATTGAGGAGGCTTTGCTTAGATGACTTTCATAGTCTTCATTCCTTAGGAAACCATCAGCAACATATCTCTAACATATCACTACGTCTTAGGTGGAACTATTTTTTTTTTTTCCCCAAATGTGAGCTACTTAATCAATTGGTCTGCTTTAAATAAAACCCCACAGTCTATGTTTTCCTATACACATTCACATCTTTGTAACTTCTTTTTCATTATACCTATCAATGTTCTTATTTTAGAAAGTATATGAATCTGGAATATATGTCTTAGCACCAATGCGTCTAACTAAACAAGAGGAACGTATTTAATCCTGTAGTTTTTCTGATATATTGAATTAATAATCTGCCTACTAGGAAAGTACAATGGTTGTCACCAACAATTGCATTTTGTTTTCTATGTGAATGGCTTTTAACTTCAAAATGTTAGGGGTGCGGGATGCCTGGGTGGCTCAGCAGTTGAGCATGTGCCTTTGGCTCAGGGCATGATCCCGGATTCCTGGGATCCAGTCCCACATCTTGATTTGAAAAATAAGACTGGTTTTATCAAATGAAAAAAGATAAATAGGAACCCGTTTTCTTCAGTCCATTCAGAGAACAATCAAGGAACTAAATTCATCACTAATACTGTATAATCAACTCTTCTCATGCAATGGGAATTTTTTTAAAGCATGTGAATGGAACCACAGCTAACATTTATACTTGACTGTGCTGCTTCATTAACACTGCCCTGCAGTCCGCAAAGCTCACCTGTTTATAACAGACACCAAGGGTCCTTGCAGTGCCTACATGGATTCCCAGCCCACCCTCACTGCTACTGGCCGCTTACCCTTTCTCCATCCGTCAGCCGATGCGGCTTTTCCCACTTCGGCATGACTTTGCTAACCGTCACCACTTTTATGCTATAATGTCTTCTGGGACCCAGACATCACTCCCTTCCCACCACATTCCCAGCAACAAATGTCCTTTTAAATACTGAAAAAAAATCAGTGTGCAAAAGTTGAATTCGATGCCCACAAACACACTAGGGAGAGACACTCAATAGCTCTTCATTAGAAAATAGTCTCCACCTTTGAGCAGCAGATGCCACTCTTAAGGACCTTCTCTGCAATGCAGAGGTTTTTGCCCTACACAACACCTCAGCCAGCAGACACTTTCCAGGGTGGCTGGTTGAGCATTCCGGTTCCTCCCGATGTATACAGGTGGGTTCCTAGAAGACTAGTCAGAGAACCCAAGGCCTTGCCCCTTAAATAAGTTTCCTCAACTCCGCCTCATGTTCTCAAGCTGTAATAGAGGAACAAACAATTTGCCTCTTGACCCTATGGGCACAGGAGAGATTGTGAAATCTCTATGAATACACCTTGCATTCTTGAAAGACAGATACAAAGTACCCCTGAGGGATGTTATGGGACCAGTCTCGGGTCGTGTTCAAGGAAACAGAACCAGAACATGTTGCAGCATATGCCGCACCGCACCCTGCACGTATCAGGTATGGGCAAAGGTTACCCAGAGTGAGCTCATCCTCTAAAACGGAGGTCAGCGCAGTAGGGACGGCAGGGCTGGGACGCGAGGGGAAGGGGAGGGGCCGAGCCATAAAACTGCCAAACCAAACAGAGCTGCTGCTTCTCTTCTTTGCATTTTTTTTCCAGGTCACACAAATCCCTGGTTGAGGGGCCCACCCGCGCTTCAGGGTCACCAGACACATTCTCGGCGGAGGAGCCCACAACAGTGTCCCCGGCAGGGAGGAGGGGCGGGCAAGCGACACCCTGCAGCTTGGGGCCCTTCTGGAAGCGGTGCACCTGCGGGCTCCGGAAGCCAGGCAGGGTCACCAGAGGAGCTCGCAACAGTGTTCCCAGCAGGAAGGAGGGGCGACCAAGCGACACCCTGCAGCTTGGGGCCCTTCTGGAAGCGGTGCACCTGCGGGCTCCAGAGGCCGGGCAGGGTCACCAGAGGAGCTCGCAACAGTGTTCCCAGCAGGAAGGAGGGGCGACCAAGCGACACCCTGCAGCTTGGGGCCCTTCTGGAAGCGGTGCACCTGCGGGCTCCAGAGGCCGGGCAGGGTCACCAGAGGAGCCCGCAACAGTGTCCCCGGCAGGGAGGAGGGGCGGGCAAGCGACACCCTGCAGCTTAGGGCCCTTCTGCAGGCAGTGCACCTGCGGGCTCCAGAGGCCGGGCAGGGTCACCAGAGGAGCCCGCAACAGTGTTCCCAGCAGGGAGGAGGGGCGGGCAAGCGACACCCTGCAGCTTGGGGCCCTTCTAGAAGCGGTGCACCTGCGGGCTCCGGAGGCCGGGCAGGGTCACCAGAGGAGCCCGCAACAGTGTTCCCAGCAGGGAGGAGGGACGGGCAAGCGACACCCTGCAGCTTGGGGCCCTTCTAGAAGCGGTGCACCTGCGGGCTCCGGAGGCCGGGCAGGGTCACCAGAGGAGCCCGCAACAGTGTTCCCAGCAGGGAGGAGGGGCGAGCAAGCGACCCCCTGCAGCTTGGGGCCCTTCTGGAAGCGGTGCACCTGCGGGCTCCGGAGGCCGGGAGGGCGCGGGGGGCGGCCCGGTACTCACTCGGCGCCCGACTCCGGGGCCCAGGCACTCGGGCTGGCTCCTCAGGGCGTCGGCATCGCCGCCCGGCTGGGCCGCGGCTCCCGGGTCCTGGGTGGAGCCTCCGGCCGCAGGAGCCACGGGGCGGCCCCGGACGCGACGCAGCCGCTCCCCGCCCCGCCCCGCCCCGGCCCCGCCCCCGGGAAGCCTCGCGGCCCGGTGCAGCCCCCGCTGGAGCCCGAGGCCCCCGACAAAGGGAGCGAAGGGGGCGCCCTTGCAAACACGCCTCCCAAATACCCCTTCTCAAGCGGTACAGCAAGCTCATCGGGGCCGCCGCCCGGGATTCGCAAGTCCTCAGGCCTCCAGGGGCAGGGGGGTATTTTAGAGAGCAGTTGCACCGTCAAATTTCTGCTGAATTATCGCACATGTTATCTTATTATGATTTAAAATATCACATACGAAAAATGGACTTTAAGCCAATGAATAAAATGAGAATTCATAAGTATGTACTGCTATGAATGTATGAATGAATAAATGAATGAATGAATGAATGAATTAAGGGAGGGAGGGACGGAGGGAAAAGAAATGCAATTTGTTCTACAAGGATGGCAACTGATAAATACAGAATAAATGGTAGTGCTAATAGAAAAGAGGAAATCTGAAAAGAAATGTGGAAAGCCCACTTTTCCCAAAGCCACAAGCCAGTCACAGTAAAGACTCTGGACACTGATCCCGGGGTGTGTCCGGAGGAGGAGGAGGTGGTGGCGGTGGGTGACTGGGGAGCTGAGACCTCTGGCCTAGCTGGTGACAGCTGAGCAGTGACTCAGGGCTGCTTCCAGCCAAAGCAGAGGTGACCGCCAGCTGGCATGGAAAAGGCAGAGAGCTCATGTGCACAGCTTTGTACGCACACCAAGCAGAGAAGGTGGGGTCCCTCTACTTTCTCAGCAAGGTGTTCCTCACAGCCACCTTATTAATTTTCACTTTTTGTTTACTTCTGTTAAGTAAAGCTGGTGAAGTAAGAGCCCTTCTGAGTCTAATATTTTATGATTCCCTGAGCAGAAGACCTTGTCCTTAAAATTATTCTCAATGAAAACACAGTTTAAAGATCCCTTATTGAAGAGTGCCTGGGTGGCTCAGTTGGTTAAGCTGCTGCCGTCGACTCAGGTCGTGATCCCAGGGTCCTGGGACCCAGCCAGCATCAGGCTCCCTGCTCTGCGGGGTGTCCCTTTCCTTCCTCCCCTCCCCAGGCTCATGCTCTCTCTCTCTCAAATAAATAAATCTTTTAATAATTCCCTTTTTATCATTAATATTTTCTTTCCTTTTAATTTTTTAAAATTAAGCCTCAGCTCATATAGGTTTCACAGGCATTCATTTCCCCCTATGACAAAAAGACCACAGGGTGACTTATTTGGGCCACACCCCAATAGGGATGAGTCCTGGGTACCGCAGCCCCTAGTTGGGCAGCAAGTCTTCCTCACTGCAGGTGAGGGATCCTGTGCTCCTCAAGAGTGCAGACGAGTAATTACATGCTACGAAATAAATTTTTGTCTTATCTTGCTGTACTTGTAGAAAGAGGCTCCTTTTCTCAGAAATGAAGAGGGATGTTATTACTTCCTAATGTGCTTTGTCTACCTTTGAGGTTCATCCTTTCTCCCACTGTGGTCCTCAGATCATCTGCATCTGACACTCCTGGGGGTAGCTATTAACTATATAAAAATCCCAGGCCTCACTCTACCCTCTTGAATCAGAATTCTTGGCTTGGAATCTGAGAATCTGTATTTATACCACTTTCTCCAATCACTGTTTAGGTAATCTGAGGTACAGGTAGTCTGAGCTACCTGTAATCAGAACAATTCAGCATCCTTGCTTCCCAAAGGATGCTTCCAAAGGTCTAGTTGCTAGACCAGCAGGAACAGCAGCAACTAGGAGGTTGTTAGCAGAGCAGTATCTCAGTCTCACTGTAGACTTCCTGAATCAGAATCTTCGTTTTAATAAAAACCCCACTGGTTCAATGCGAATATTAAAATATGAGACTTCTCTGAATCTTGTTTTCCAAACATTGGTTGCTTGTGCATTGCCTATAATATTTGTAATTGACTATATAAATGTTTTACATTTACTTAATATTTGAAAAACTGGATTTACTTTTTAACTTTTAATTTAGCCTGACTTAAGGAAAACTATCCTTGGGATCATGAGTTTGAGGTGCTAGTTTATTTTTTGGCACATTAAAATATATACATGATTATTAAAATAAAAATGCTTGCCTACTTAACACACAGAGTCCGCCTCCAAATCACATGTGGTACCTGTGGGTGAGGCCGACATTAAATGCCAGAACACACATAGTTTATTCAGCCTCTCAGTAATCTTATGAATGAGAAAATTAGCACCTGAGAGGAGAGCTTATTTTTTTTTTTTTTTTTTTTTTGAGAGGAGAGAGCTATGCCAACATAGCTATTTTATGGCAAAACCAGGAGCAAAATCACAAAAGAATTCTCTGATGGGGGCTTTTTCCTTCGCATATCTTCTCCTCTGCTGCTGGGAGAAAAGTTGTTTGTATCTTCTTCTGTTTTATTATTATTAAATGTATTTCTTTTTTTTTTTTTTAACTTATTCATGAGAAACAGAGACAGAGACAGAGACAGAGACAGAGACAGAGACAGAGAAAGGCAGGCAGAGACACCTGGGACTCGATCCTGGGAGTTGATCCTGGGACTTGATCCTGGGACTCTAGGATCACTCCCTGGGCTGAAGGCAGGCGCTAAACCGCTGAGCCACCCAGGGATCCCCTCTTCTTCTGCTTTAAAGGCCTAATACTGCTGAATAACATATCATGATTTATTTATATTCCTGTTCAGTTAGGCAGTTCTCCCGTTTTCCTTTCTGTAGTAGATATGTCAGTTGGCAGCTGGCCACACATTTGAAAACCCTTACTACATATTAATAAATTTCCCATCTAATCAATATGCAAAGTAGAATCCAGAACATTCACAATCCCAGATTCCCTTGTAATAGGGTTGAGGTATGTGACTTTTGATGGTCAAACAGATGTGCCATAAAAGAAGGAGACTGGAAGTGAGCAGTGTAAGGAGACCACTGCTCACCCAGAAATCTGTGTCTGACAAGGCACATTAATCTTCAAGATTGGCAGTGGCAGAGTTTCTGGCATCCAGTCCTAACTGTGTTTGGTGCTCAAGCTGTGGTGGCAGCAAAAGAAGCTCCGATGGTGTAGCTGGGCATTGTCCTTAGCTGTGGAACTTCAGATTCCCACTGCTAGCGCCTTCTGGATCCCTCCACAAGCTACTCCTGCTATCCTTAAGAAATTCTTTTTTGGTTTGAAACAGATGGGATTCCAGGTGGAACTAACAGCCTTAACAAATATATCTTCTTAGTAGTTTCTGCAGCCACATTCCTTAATGCAAGTTCAACCTTGGTTTCCTCACCTGAACAGGAGGTGGTTACGATACATATTGCCTGAGAACTCTTCCAGAGATAAAACTGCATGACTGATTATGGGTCACAACTATTTTCATACTGGCTTTAATAAAAGCATGAATAATTTCTGCAGCCTCATTAGTCTTCATTACTAATTAATCAAAAATTGAATATTAATAAGCACTACCCATTTTACAATAATTATTTTGAGTTAGAAAGACTTATGCCACTTAAGCACTTTGGGTCTTCTAAGCCCAGAAATGCACGATAGAAGTGGTATTATTTGTGCACATAATTACTCATTTCAAAAGAACGCCCATAAAACAGTTCTGCAATACACGGCAACCATTCTATATCACACAGCTTATGCATGACTTCAAATTAAATATTTAACTTTTAAGACAGGCTGTAAAGTTTTCTTTGTAATGGCAGAACTATAATTTATTTTAGTTTTTAAGTTCAATGTGTCAAGAATCAAGAAAACCAAGACTAATTCCCATGGCCAATTATATCTACTATTTTGTCATGTCATGTGTCGGGGTAATATGTTGCCTGTGCGTGTTATAAGAATTAATTGTATAATAAAAGGCTTTAAGTGATCACAAATGCTATTACCCCAGCTTTTCTAAATGATGCATGGGAATGACCTTTGTGTGAAAGTGATGATGATGCAGGGGTACCGGATAGCTCAGTCAGTTAAGTTAAGTTAAGTTGATTTTGGTTCAGTGATGACCTCAGGGTCGTGAGATCCAGCCTCCCATGACTCCAGTCAGATTGAGGTTCTCTCTCTCCCTCTGCTCCACACCCACCCCAACTTGAGCTTGCATGCGCTCGTGTGTGTGTGTGTGTGTGTGTGTGCATGTGCTCTCTTGCTCTCTCTCTCAAATAAACAAAGTCTTTATGGTGTTGTTGATCCTTAATTAAAGCCCTTTCAATCAGACATCAAAAGAAGAAATAAGCAAGTATAATATATACGTATATATATATTTTTTCTTCCAAATTCTATAAATGTTAAAAATACGAGAAGGAAAGGAGTGAAGAATAAAACCCTGGGGAAACTAATATTCAGGGAACTGGTGAAGCAAACAAAGTGAGTCAGGAACATGTAGTGAGGGATTGCAACAGGACAGAGAATAATGTAGGTAAGGAGATGACAATGTTTTAGAAGCTAAGGAAAGAAAGACTGTCAGGTTTGGTATTAAATAAATAAATAAATAAATAAATAAATAAATAAATAAATAAATAGGTGGCTAAAATGTCTCCACCTCCCAGCTAGGCCCCCTCCCTCAGTGTCTTGAGACAGAGCAGGGTTTGGGGGAGATATCAAAATTCTTTATAACCTCAGGATGACTGGATGATAACTTTGTGTGTTAAAAAAAAAAAAAAAAAAAAAAGACAGAAAAGGGACTGCTCCTTATGGCTAACTTCAAGAGAAAACTGGGTGTGATTTTCTACAATGTACTAACCACCACACTGCCCAAGAATTTAGATAATTCCAAAATTTGAAAATCACCTAAAGATGATTCACTAAATCTCATAGGGCTGGGGTTTTCTAATGAGCCTTCTCATTTTTAGAGGCACAATTTAAATTTATTTAGTAAATAAAAGTACTATAAAAGACAGGACATATTTGAAAAATCTTTTTTAGTTTCTAAGGTTTATTTATTTTATTTTATTTATTTATTTATTCATGAGAGACAGAGAGGCAGAGACACAGGCAGAGGGAGAAGCAGGCTCCATGCAGAAAGCTTGACGTGGAACTCGATCCTGGGACTCCAGGATTAGGCCCTGGACTGAAGGCAGCATTAAACCACTGAGCCACTCAGGCTGCTCCTCTTTTTAGTTTCAGACATCCAAACAACAGAGTATGAAGCTAACAAGATACATTTTTCTAACATCTACTAAATGCCAGGCTCAGCGCAAAGAGTTTTATATATTTTATTATCATGTACTTAAGCCTCTTGGCAGATCTGTCAAGAGCCATCCTATCCCCATTTTACAGATGAAGAAAATGAGGCTCTATGGGGCTAAGTAAACTTGCTAGTAATAAGTGGCAAAGAGGCAACTTGGGTTTTTTTTGGCAGTGCAGAAGACCTCTTACCCATACTGAGCGTTGACGCTGTAGTGCCCCCAAATCTGTTCAACTCTGGCCAACTTTAGAAGCACTAAAATATGAACTCTTAGTCAAGCAAGCAACCTATCTGAGAAAGTCCGCAAACTTTCATAGGAAAGCCACCAGTTTTAAAGGAAAAATGTTTATTTAAAATATTTGTATAGACAGTCCTGAAATAAGTTAAGGTTTTTGATGGTCTCAGACATACTGGAAAACCACAAGTGAAATGGGCTGAATATAACTAGTTTTAAATGTTGAAAACTACTAGCTAAAATTGTACTTTTGTTTTGAAATATGTTGTTTCAGTGATTTTTAGAAGTTGCAAAACTCTGAAGAGCTGTGTTACCAAAGAATGCTCAATTCGAGCTTCTGGGGTCCAGCAGTGTCGAGGACCTTATATGAACAGGAAACCTGGGTTCAAACCCTACCTCCATCTTCCTGGCTTTGTGAACTTAACCTCCCTGAGCCTTGGTTTCCTTAGGTATAAAGGAATAATAATTATAACATTGTGAAGAAGCTACATAAGATAATTATATGGAGCATTTAGCAGAGAGCCTGGTGTGGCTAATGCACATGAAGAGAATCTGAATTATTTTCTGAAGAGGTGAGAGCACTATATTTCTACTCATGGTATGTGTCAAAGTCCACTATTATTTATAGGTATTGTGATAATAATATTTACTGGACACTTACTATATGCTAAGAAGAATTAAAGCATAAATGGTTTTACTAGGCTTTAAATCATTGAAATCATTATTAAGAAATTACATCCCCCTTCCTCTCCTCCCCACATAGAAATGATACTTTGTTCAAAATTTATCATGACATACAGGCACTATTTGCCTTCTCTACAGACCCCACCCACAAATGATGGACCTGAAGACTAGGTCCATCTTTTCATGTTTAAGAAATGACTGACCTTGGTGGCTGGGGCTGTTCCACCAGCATGGGTTCTGGAAGGTTGACTGCTCTCAAGGCTTCTTGCTTTTTTCTTAAAAATAAAAAATATTAGTTTCAATGGGGGAAACCACCTTAACAATGTAGACAATGCAAATTTTCATATCCATACAAATATCTTCTCAAGCAAACTTCAGACTAATATAATAGTAAGCATACAAAAAAATAAATATATTTTTACATTTTTCTTATCTTTGCTCCAAGACTATATAAACACTGAAAAGGAAGAGGAAGTTAAATAAATCTCAATTGCTCGAGGGTCAGTGATTTTGGAGACCTGCAAAAATCCTCACATAGGCAGTTGCCATTTCCTCCATGGGCCACTTCCAGAAACAACATCCCTTGATAAGTGGGTGCTTTCTCTCTCACCGTGCTAGAGACTGTGTGTTAGTACTACCTCTAGAGTGGGTGATTTAGCAATAAGTATCAAAGATGTAATTCTACTTGTAAAAATCTTAGAGAAATAAGAACAGAGAGCATAAGCCTTTTTTCTTCAAAGATATTCATCATAGTGTTATCACAGTAAAAAGCTGAACACAATATAGGCAATAGTAATGAATGTTTACTGACTACTTACCATGTGCCAGGCAATTATTTTATTAGAATAATATAATGACAGATAATAATAGAGTAATAATGCTTTAGTAAGAGTATCTATTTAGAGCATTACTGCAAGCACTGTAAGTGTTTTAAGTACGATGTATCAGGGATCCCTGGGTGGCGCAGCGGTTTGGCGCCTGCCTTTGGCCCAGGGCGCAATCCCAGAGACCCGGGATCGAATCCCACATCGGGCTCCCGGTGCATGGAGCCTGCTTCTCCCTCTGCCTGTGTCTCTGCCTCTCTCTCTCTCTGTAACTATCATAAATAAATAAAAATTAAAAAAAAAAGTACGATGTATCATAACTTAATCTTCATAGGAACTGATACAGAGCTGGTACTATTGTTATCCTCATTTTATGGGTGAGGAGACTGAGAAATGGGGAGAGAACATTAACTCAGCCATCATCACTGCTGGTTAAAGTCTGCTTCAGATCCCATTCTCTTACTTGCCTGTATTGCCTCCCCCAATAGAGGATTATTTTATGGACAGCTACAGGATGAAATATCATTTTCAGAAGAACACTTCATTAAATGAAAACATATTATTCATATTTTATATGAAGAAATATTAGCTTATAAAATAGTGTGTATAATATGATCACTGAAGTTCATATGAGGTTATTTTCTGATGGTGCAGTTAAGAGCGATTTTTAAAAATTTTCTTTGTCCTTTTTTTGTATTTTCTTATAAAACTATACCACCATTTCAATTGATAATAGAACAATAAGTGGAGGGCAGAGAAAAGGAAAGGTAAAATATACAGCTTCTTTCTCAACAAGGCCTTGATATGTCTCTTATGAAGATCCATATCTCAGAGAGGCAAGTTGACAAACTATACAGTTTTTATAATGTCAAATGGTGAGACTATGCTCTGACAGCTGTCATATGTGTAAAACGCACTATAAGCATTGAATACAGGAGGGACAGTACTGCTGGTACATAGCATATTAAGAAGTTGTATGTCTATATAATGAAATTTTTAAAAATATATAATTGAGAGCAACCTGGTTTAATTCTTTAATATTTAGCAAGATTTATATGCTTGATTTTTTTTTTTTTTTTTTTGAAAATGCCTGCCATCAAATCTTGAGCCAAAGCCTTCTTTTCCTTCAGGGGAAATATCACCTCTGCAAGCAGAAAAGTCAAAACTTAGCTTATTGTCCTCAAAGTATCATCTTTACATGCCCATGGCTGACCACATTTAGAGCACTTCTGGAAGGTCACCAAAGCAGCAGGGTGGACACATGTTAATGAAATGGGTATCCAAGAGGCCTAACGGTCATTGACTTAAGGCTCCCAGACATCACCTATGGACTAAAATCTCTCCCAAGCATACATGCAGTGCCATCGGCCAAGGGAAGAAGTAAGTCTTAGATAAATGGGATAAAACTAAAAGTGGCTGTGAAAAAGCCAGTATTGTGACGGCAGTATGGGAGATGGTGAGCAGGAGCAGGGGCAGAGGGAGAGGGAGAAAACGGCTCCCACTGAGCAGGGAGCCCGATGCAGAACTTGATCCCAGAACCTTGGGATCATGACTGGAGCCAAAGGCAGACGCGTAAGCAACTGAGCCACCCCTACACCCATTAAGGATCAGAAGGGAAACCATCAGGAGGATAGTGCCCCTCATCCCTATCTGTCAGGTCAGGGGCTGGCTGAGTCATCCCCTCCTCCCAATTGAACATGCCACAGGGCCTCAGTCCTACCGACTGACAGAGAACATGTGATCTCTCCTACAGTCCTAAATGTAAACAGGCCCTATTTTCATGGACTATGAAGCCACACCTACTTTAAGCAGCCTCTCCTACTCCAAAAGTGGTTCAGAGTCTGCCAGTCAAGAGACCCCCAAAAGAGGCACCACATGCTTGAGCAGTGAAATTCAGTGACTAGAATTAGATCACTTCTATCTGCAGCTGTGGAAAGGTATGAAAAGAATGAATTACAGACCATTTTCCTACGTCTGCCATAGTCCACAATAAAAATTGTTTATTAAAGGAGTCAGAACTCAAGTCTTAAAAACTGTTTTCAAAGTATCAGTGAAGTTCCACGAGCCTGGCAAAGGGTTGCTATGTCACTATATCCTAAAATCTCAGAAAAATCCCCCTGTGGAACCCAGCAGAGCAAGGTCCAGAAGGGTCTTTGACATCTGGTGCCAGACCAGCAGGACCTGTTGCTCTGGCTCTCACAGGTCTCGCTCAATAGTGACACAGCAAAGAGTTGTGTCTCACAGCAACTCCTAAAATCTCAGGAAAGGTCCCCTGAATGAAGCCTTATGTTATCCTGAGACTTAGTGACCACAAAGAAAGGTGCCAGGTTCCCTAGAATGAAGGCTCTATCTTTTGATATGTGCGGCAAGAATCCTGGCTCCCCCAAATGCCTACTGAGACCATAGGCAAAAGCATGCATGTGTCTAAGCACTGTTTTTCTCATCTGAAAAAAAGAATAACCATACCCATACCTAGGACAGAGGTCGAGAGAATCAAAGGAGATGAGGAAAGGTCTGTGGCCCATACATTGGAAATCCCTACTCTGGAGAGACCCAAAGTTCTTGATCAAGCAGCAATGAAATAGACTGATCTCCCCAAGGGCAACCCCAACAGGCCTCGTTTTAACTCATGAGGAATCTTTAGTGGCTGTTGAGAGTTTTCCATTAGCTTTTATTATTTAAATAATCAGGAAAAAATTATTTCCTTTCATTATAGAAAAAAAGGTGATTTTTATTTTCCTTAGGACTAGCCATGATTCTAATAATGGAGACAAGTTATTTGGGAAGAGTTTGATCCTTTTGAGGTTTGCTTTTAAGCTTTGTTAGGGAGGATGAAAGCAGCCTTCAGAGTAGACTAATTTTTTTTTCTTTTTTAAATACAGGGAGGATACCCTTATGAGTACCCAATGATTCTGCTGGAGGGAACACATCACACTCCTAGGTCTGCATGAGCTCTGGGAATTACACAGAAGGTGTAAATGTGATACACCTAACCCACAGCCAGACATACCGGGATTACTCACTAAGTGCTGGCTAAGGGGGGCCCAGGACTACTTACAGGGTTAATACTGAAAAGCCTCCCTATTGAGTGAGGCCTGCCAGCAGCAGGTCCTGCTGGTCTGGCATCCAATGTCAAAGAACAATCCCTTTTGGACCTTGCTCTGATGGGTTCCACAGCTGCTGGCATTGTCACACAGGTCTCGTGTGTGTGTGTGTGTGTGTGTGTGTGTGTGTGTGTGCAGGGAATGAGGTGGTGGTGATTCAGGGTCAAAATATCTGCAGAAATAAATATGACCTCGATGTGTTTCTTCAGAGTAGCAAAGACCCTTTTGAGGCACTACAAGGTGTCAGATGTCAAGACACCACAGGGATGATTTCAACAGTTTTGTTGCACATTTAAATGGTGGCAGAGTGCCTGGAAAGCACTAAAACTCAGTATGTGAACAAAGAAGTAAGGTCAGTGATCAGGCTTATGAATGAGAAAAATTTAACAACTCAACTTCAAAACTGCTCAAACACTTTCAGAGGAAAGGAAGGAACTTAAGTCCGTAAGCTGGGCCACATGCTCCTTTCAAGTACAAGTGCATTTCCCTTTTACACTTATGAAGTTTGTGCATAAGGATATTTGGATTTAAAAGTGTAAGGAAGGGGCGTCTGGGTGGCTCAGTCAGTTAAGCGTCTGCCTTCAGCTCAGGTCATGATCCTGGGGTCCTGGGTTCGAGCACCGCACTGGGCTCCCCACTTGGCCGGGAGCCTGCTTTTCCCTCTCCTCTGCCTGCCACTCCCCCTACTTGTGCTCTCTCCCTCTGTCTCTCCCTCAAATAAATAAAATCTTAAAAAAAAAAAAAAAGGTGTAAGGAAATTTAGATTTAAAAAATGAATAAAAAATTAAAAAATAAAAATTAAAAAAAATAAAAAAATAAATAAAAAATGAGGAGGGTTTCTACCCTGAGCAACTAAAAAACTCCCAGAGAATAATATGAAGCAGTGGGTTTCAGACATTGGACACCAGGCAGCATGGGATGTTTCCTGACAGGGAAATAAATGAGTGAAGGGAGGCTTAGGAGAAGGCTAAGGAGAAGCTTCCTGCCTGGAGAAGTTTCCAGGCTGCATGAACACGGAACATGGAAGAGGAACCCAGGAAGAAGCCATCGATCTCGGGTTGAGGAGGTAGAGATGGGAATTCCACAGACCAAGGGGGCTTAAGCGGTTCACAGGGAAAGCACCAGAAAGAAAAAAGCTGCAACAGAGAGCCCCAAAGGTCTGCATGTGTATCCTGCGAAGAAACCCCACATCTGGGTAAAGAGCACCCAGAAGGAGCAGAGGTATAATCCGGAGGGCTCCCACAGATCAGGAATAGAGTGTGTCCCCAGCAGTCAGAATCATTGGTAGAGTCCACAGAAGGACAGGACAGTCCACCTCTAAAGGCTGCTCTGTTCCAGCCAAACAAAGCTTAAAAGCAAACCTCAAAAGATTAAACCACTTCCAGGTAACTTAATTGTGTCCCAGAACATAGTTCCAGGAAACTTAAGGCAGCGGTGACAATAAACAAGCACCCAACTAGATGAAGCTCACATCTGTTTGACATCAAATAAAAAGCTACCAGGCATGCCTAGAAGCAGAAAAAAAAAAAAAAAAAAAAAAAAAACCCTTATTAATTTTCCATAGGTAGGAAAATAGAATGTTCAAAAAGCATGGTATCTTGATCGCAGCACTGGCTACAGGAATCCCTACGTGTGATAAAATGGCATAGAACTACATACACACATTGTTCCAATGTCAACCTCCTAGTTCTGATATTGTACTATAATTACCTAATACGTAACCAATGTAGGAAGGATACAGGGGACCTCTCCACAGTATCTTTGCAACTTCCTGGAATCTACTTATTTCAAAATAAGAAGCTTTTAAAAAATAAGTTAAGAAGGGACATGAAAGACATTTTCTTAAAAATCACCCAAATCAGACTTCTAAAGATAACAAAATGCAATGTCTGAGATGAAAAATACACTGGGATTAAGAGCTGATGAGGTATCGCAAAAGAAAAGACTGGTGAATGTGGATTCATAGCAATAGAAAATAGCCAGAATGAAACAGCGAGTAGACTAGAGGGTGGGGAACAGAGGGTCAGGGGGCCGAGGGACAACCTGAAGCAGCCAATCTATGTATAATTATCGCACCCTCTAAAGAAGAGGAGAGAGATGGGAACAAAACAAAATAGATGAAGAACTAATGGCCAACAAACACATTTCCAAATCTGATGAACCCATCAATCCAAGCAGCTCACCAAATCCCAAGCAAGATGAAGGTTTGGGTATGAATAAAGGGGCAAGTTGGTTTTTAGATGCCCATTCCTGAAAGGCTTCCCAGGATGATGAAATCTACCTGTGGGGCAAGAGCTCTGTCTCATGCCCCAGCTGACCCAGCGCCTTCCCTGCAGGGAGAGGGTCAGAGTTTCTACAGCCACAAACCCAGTGATTCTTTTCTCCCCCCAAAATGCAGGCAAATGGGGCACCGGGGTGGCTCAGTGGGTTAAGCTCAGCATGGAGTCTGTTTCTCCCCCTCTCTCTCCCTCTGCCCATCACTCATGCTCTCCTCTCTCTCTCCCCTCTCTCTCTCAAATAAATAAATAAATAAATAAATAAATAAATAAAGTCTTTTTTAAAAAATGCAGGAAAATGGAGCTGGTCTACTTTTCTACCAAAGTAACAGCAGATATTCAATCCTGGGGAGCCCTTACCAGAGCAGGCTAGGGGATTCTTTAGCTCAGAATGGTCTATAAGCAACAGATCAAATATTATATGTGACAAAATTTTTGAGCACATAGTTACACAAGCAAGAACTCTTGTGTTAAACGAGTATTGGAATCCTCAAAGGTTCAGTGTGGCTGCTGGCATGCTCAAATAATTTCTCAAGATACTTTTGAAATATCAAAACTGTTGAACTGTTTTTGGAAACAGCAACACATTTGATTATCCTTAGATGAAAAACAAACATTTATCCTCCAAATGGAGACTTAAGTTTTTGAAACTCCCAAAAGTTAACCAGATTCACACGTGATAATTATGAGAAGGCTATTGAACTGGATGACACTGATTGACTTGAGCGAGAAAAATCCTGAGGAAGAGAGAAATTCTTTGTGCTCTGATGATAACAGTGGAATTCGTTTCAACATTATTTGACCAACAGAAAAAATCTTAACTTTCTATATTTTCAGGTTACCAGTGGATTTCATTTTATTGATATGAAGCCACCATTTTCTTTCCTTTTTCATACCTCTTGCAAATGGATGCTTTTTAAAAATCACCACAAGAGGGGAGGAAGGGGGAAAGGATGGAGGATTAAGGGTATACGTGTCGTGATGAACACTGAATGACACATAGAATTGTTGAATCGTATTGTACACTTGAAGCTAATAAAGCACTGTATGCCAATTATACTTCAATAAAAAAAAAATCAGTATATGGAAGCTGTGGCCAGAGAATAACTGATAGTTTTTTTCTCTTTCTTAGCATTTTCCAATCGGTGCATTTTTAGATCAGTGGTTTCTTAGACTTGATGAAATGTAGTGGTTTTCAGGATGAAAACTCTCATTAAAATATATGTTTTGACATATTTGTTAACAAATCAGTTCCATTACTTAATAGTTACCCTATAAAATGACAAGAAGCATTGTGTTTCCACATGAAAACACATGCTAAATTGGAAAATAGTATCTAGAAAATGATTGTCTTTCAAAAGGGTACGCAGATTCCCCAACACTAGCAATTACAAAGCTTGACTTTTATCTACAAATGTTCCTTTATACCATGGTCGTAAATAGTGTACAAATAAGTACAAGTTGCTTTTATTACCAAAGGAAGTATAAATAAATGTATGCTAGCACAGATGCAGTGCAATAAATAGGATACGTTAGCCCCTGGGAAACACTGATAAATAAGTCTTAGTGAATAAATCTTACTATTAACTCATTGCATGGAAATTCACTTATTGAATGAAATGCCTCATGCACACCACTATGGTAGCTGCACTTCGTGGAGTTTGGTTATATTCTAATTAGTCAGTACACACTCATCATCTTCAAGCCAACTCAAGTCTTTCTAGTCCTGGGGTGGCTGCCCTGACCAGCAGCCAAATGCTATCCTTCTGACTCTGAGTCCTGCTGTGACTCAGCTTCCCTCTCTGTTGCACGTCCTACTCCCCAGAGAGGGAATAGCTGTCCCTACTCTTCCTTACATTTCAGATTCCTGGGACTGGGAATGATTTACTCTTTTTTTAATTGAAGTATGGTTGACACACACTGTTACATTAGTTTCAGGTGAACAACATAGTGACTCAACAGCTCCAAATGCTATGCTGGGCTCTCACAGGTGCAACTACTGCTTGTCACACGCACTCTCATGAGTGCATTGACTATATATTCCCTACGCTATGCTTTTTATTTCCGTGGAATGACTTAATCTTACTTCCTGAACTTCTTCAATGAAAAGAAGGTACAACCCAAGGAAGAAAGATGGAAAGAAGAGTTACAAAAATGAACAACAGTAGTAAGAAAGTTTTTGGTGTTGGCCTTACATCGAATTCTTAAGATTGGTATTTTATGAATACTATTCAGAAACTAGTTAAAAGGATAGATTGCAAAAAAAAAAAAAAAAAAATTCAATTCTGGACTTCCCTACCGAATACCTATGTGACCCTGGGCAAGTTATTTAATCAAGCTTTGCTTCACTTTCCTCATCAGGAGAATGGGATTATTGTAAAAGGGGTGTTTGTGTGTGTGTGTGTGTGTGTGTGTGTGCGTGTAATTGCTATACTTGTGTGAGCTATTATTATCAAATGCTCTCAGGTCAACAGAAAAACAGTGCTACATAATTTTGTTCTCCTCTTGTCAAACTACTTCTCACTATGACATTAATAATTTATATAGTCTCTCTCCTAAGAATACCTGCAAATTCAAAGAGGAGCCAGGGGAAGCAATGTTTACCTCAAAGGTTAAGAAAGCTGCTAACGGTGGGATTACAGACAACAACAACAAGCCAACTGGGGAAATATGATTAGATGGTACCTCCTATATTTATCTACTCAATAAGATTGCCCCTTCAGGGGTGGGGATGGTGTGTACATCTAAATGTCTTTAAACTATATGGCATGTTTTAGGGGTATTTTTTATATTTTTTAATTTTTTTAAAGATTTTATTTATTTATTCAGAGAGAGAGAGAGAGACAGAGAGAGAGAGAGAGGCAGAGACACAGGCAGAGGGAGAAACAGGCATCATACAGAGAGCCTGACGTGGGACTCGATCCAGGGTTTCCAGGATCACACCCTGGGCTGCAGGTGGCACTAAACTGCTGCGCTACCGGGGCTGCCCAGGGGTATTTTTTAAATTCACACATGTGTGTACTTCTCAGAAGAAAAGGTCGGTTTTCATCAGATTCCAAGGGGACTAAGAACTATAAATAGTTAAGAATCCTTGCCCTCTAAGCTGCCTTAGTGCTTAAATCCTTAACCCTATCCATATCTAAGAGACACACTTCTACTCAAACACGCACATGTGCGCGTGTGCACACACACACACAAACACACGGTGGCAGCAGCTTCGCTCTGGAACTATCTCTTAGAGGTTCCAAAGAAAAAAGGCTCACGTATACGAGACTTCTCTTTTTAAGGTCTAAGGAGATAGATGCACGGATTTAGTTCTGATCAGTGTTAAAAACGCTCTCTTCCATTATTCTGTTCATTATCTGATGCTGTTTTCTATTCTTTCCCTTCTGATGAAAAATATACATTTAGAACAAAGAAAAAAGTAGAAAGAAGGCAATGTAAATTACTCAAAATCCTGCCAATCAAGACAGCTACTTTCAGTTATTTTTCTCTTTTGTAAACACAAAAACATGCACAAGATGTTACAAATACATTATGTACATTATGTAAGTGAAACACATCATAAGTCTGTCACCGTTTTTTTTAACCTAACACTCTTCTCTGTCATTAAATGTTCTTTGAAGTATGGTGTTAAAGATGCCTTGGTTACTATACCTGTGTCATAACTTCGTCAATTCATTACTGCTGTACATGTGTTTCTCTCCTAGTTTGTTATTATTATTTTTTAAAGATTTTATTAATTTATTCATGAGAGACACACAGAGAGAGAGAGAGAGAGAGAGAGAGAGAAGCAGAGACATAGGCAGAGGGAGAAGCAGGCTCCCTGAGGAGAGCCTGATGTGGGACTCGATCCCAGGACCTCCGGATCACACCCTGAGCCAAAGGCAGACACTCAACCACTGAGCCACCCAGGTGGCTAGTTTGTTATTATTATGAATACAGTGATGAAGATCCTTGTGCCATCAAGCACACTTTTGATTATGTACTTGAAGCAAATTCTTAGACTTGGAATTTCTGGGTCTTTTAAAAAAGGTTTATTCATGAGAGACTCCTAACTCTGGGAAACGAACAAGGGGTAGTGGAAGGGGAGGCGGGTGGGGGGATGGGTTAACTGAGTGACGGGCACTGAGTGATGAGCACTGGATGTTATACTCTATGTTGGCAAATCGAACTTCAATTAAAAAAAATTAAAAAGGTTTGCTTTTCTTATTTACGTCTCCCAGTTATTTTACATTTTAAAATACCATTTATGTTTTTATTAAAGGAAAAGCTTAACTATATATTTCCAGTCTTATAATTTGGAAGATTTCAAATATTTGAAGATAATGTATACAAGAAGTCAAAATCAAGCCTCTTAAAATACACACACACACACACACTCTCTCTCTCTCTCTCTCTCTCTCTCTCTCTCCCCTAACATGCTAATTTACAAAGACAAAGTTAAGGATGTACTACAGCAAAGAATTTCCTCCTTTAGCCACTGGGTGTCTCCTGAACTATATGTTTAGCATTCAGGCAGCTATCACACCTAATACCTAAGCAAGCTCTTTTCCTTATGGCATGTAGTAAGAACATTCATTATCTTTTAAATGCATTACTTTAAAATTCAGCTTCCTATTCAGCTTTCATTATTCAGTGAAATAGATGTATGGTTTCAGATGTTAGGGAGTCTACTCAGTGTTTTAAGAAAGCAGGCAAAAAAGTAAGTCACAAAATTATATTCAGCAAAACAATTTTTATCTGAAGTACTAAGTGAAACCAAAATTGGAATGTGAATTTGAAAGTATTTTAGCTCTCGATTTCCCATAAGAGAAATGTATTTGCTCAAAACCATATTTGCAGATTTCAGATTCCAGTGTGATATATTTCTGGAATGTACTGAAGTCCAAAAAATTCTGCTCCTTGAGCTCCAATTAGACCACTCAGGAATCAGAGGCTTGATCTACACAAGAAAGAGCTCAGGGATGCAAACTCTAATGTGAATAACCAACTAGGAAGCCTGGAGTCCTAATGATTAAGATAAATATATGTTTAGAATTCACTCCTGAGTTCTTTCCAAATAATGTCTTTCAATTAACCAATGAATCCATTTACCCATAAACAATTGGCAAACAATCTGAGAAATCCATAATATGTGATGCATCTTGGCCACACTTATCTTTTTGCATAAATAAACACAGATTGCAATGTCCTTTTTTTCTTCTTCATCAGATATTCATTACTTAAATCGTTATACACTGAAGAGTCATCAGTGCATAATCTCCACTTACTCAGCATTCTCACAATCCTAACAGTAACAGCTCTGAAGGGGACAAACAAAATCCCAATCCACAATCAAAGGCTCTTCCACAGCCTCCAAAATTCTCCAATTAGCAGCCTAGACCTTTCTTGCAGTCTTCCCATTGATGACACTGCAACATCCAGGTCCCTCTGCCCTTTTAATTGCTTCTTCTTTGACGTGTTCAACGATTTCTCCTTCCTACCTCCTACCTCCCCGCCACAGGCATTCATTAACATCTACTTTTGGTTTCTCCCTTCTCTGTCTCTACCCTCTTTTCTTCTGTAATTTCAACCAAGAATGTTGGCAGTGAAGGTAAGAAATAAGATAGAATGGGAGTTTGAGCCATTTCAAAGGAAATATTTTAAAACTGATATTGATATTTTTTTTATAACAGTAACACAGTGCACTACACGTTTGCTGTTTATGATGAGGAAGACTAAACTAATCTGTAGTCTAAGGAGAAGTCATTAAACAAAGAGTAAAAGAAAGAAGGAATAGCTGCAGGGACAAGGTTTGAGGAAAAATAGGAACAAAGCTGTCTACATGAGCCATGACTCTAGGAAACTGCCGCACTTTTTAATGTGCTGCAGAGTCGTGCTATCTCCAGAACATGGCAGAGCAGAGTTGGGCCAAGGGGCAGGGTGAGGAGATCATCTTAAAAGAAGAAAAAAGAATGAGACCATAAAATGTTTGTCCTTCTCCGATTGACTTATTTCACTCAGCATAAATGAGTGGGAAATATCAGAAAGGGAGACAGAACATGAGAGACTCCTAACTCTGGGAAACGAACTAGGGGTGGTGGAAGGGAAGGAGGGTGGGGGGTGGGGGTGAATGGGTGACGGGCACTGAGGGGGGCACTTGACGGGATGAGCACTGGGTGTTATTCTATATGTTGGCAAACTGAACACCAATAAAAAATAAATTTATATTAAAAAAAAGAAATAGAAAGGAAGGAAGAAAAGAAAAAGAATCAAGAAAGAAATGCTTACGTGTGCCAGGCACTGTGCTAAGTACTCTATAAGAATTAGCTCAGTGTTACTCAAAATGTGCTCAGAAGACTATTGACATAAGAGCCATCTGAGATAACTGGTAAAAACAAAATTAAAAAAGAAACAAAAAAGACAAAAAAAAAACCTGTTTCGTTGACCCTACCTTAAATCTGCTAAATCAGAATCTGTGAGGATGGGGCCCAGGAGTCTAAATTTTTCACATTATCTTTCATATTATCTAGGTGATTATTGGGCATGTTAATACCTGAGAACCACTGTGTTATTTCATGTAATGTCCTGGAAAATTAGGAATAGAGGGGTTTTTTTGTTTTTTGTTTTTTAGGTTTTTTTTTTTTTTTTTTTTTGGAATAGAGGGTTTTTGATATTTTTTTTATAACAGTAACACAGTGCACTACACGTTTGCTAAGCATTTTGTAGTAATATTGATAGAAACATACAAGACTTGAGGACGTCAACTTTCCATTCGTTTTGCTTTCACAAAGGAACTGTTTTTAAAAGGCTACAATAAGCAATTATGCACATTGTTGTACGATAAAATATTGTTGACTTTATGACAAGAATCATACATTTGTCAATCCTCAGATGAAAGAGGTATTTTGCTATGGGCATGATTTCAAGTTCTTTCTCTTTTTAAAATCAGTCATGCCACTATCCTTGAGAAGCTAATAAAATCTAAAGAGAAGACTGAAAAATATATACTTTAAAACAGTATATTTCAGGAATAATAATATTTAATCATTCTGGTTTTAATATTTAATATTTAAATATTAATAAATATTTAATATTTAATCATCAGGTTTCCAGGACTTATGACTTACTCTGAAGCCAGTAAATTTAACTTCCATTCAGTTCCTTTGCTATTTTATTAACATTTGATTCCAATTCCATGTGCCATAAGGTGCAGTCTTTCAGAGACAATTTTGGTCAGACCTAAGGTCTTAGATAAATTCCAAGTACAATTATGAAGGGTATAGTATTCCTGAATAACATAATGTTGATATATTTATAGGCTCACTGATAAAAAGTACTTGTTTTTATTAGCCATTCCCTATCCAACGGTATAACAATTTTATATCACAGATGCTTGATCTAAAAGCACACTATTTTCATATTCTTTACTAAAGCTGTATCCTTAGCTTTGAATAAAACAATTCATTGAATGATGATGCATAAGGTCTCTACTTTCTAGCTATTGTCATATGTTTCTGGGTATTACACATAGCTTTAAAAAAAAAAAAAAACTACTGAGCTTAATGAACTACCAAACTTCCTTCTTTTTTTTTTAATGGGAAAGGCCTTGCAATAATCAACAAAAGAATTTGTATCCTGTCCCATCCCATGGTTAGAAATCAATAAGGGGGTTGACTTTTATTGCCGTGAGAGCTAAACCAAAATGAAAACAATAATTAAATAAGACATTCCAGGAAAAAATTAATAAAGAGAAACAGATATATAGGCACATCTTGACAATTTTTTAATTTGTAAGAACAACAACAAAATTGTATATGCGCCAAGGCAGGGAAAACAGGGTTTCTAAAAATAAATTTAGGCTTCCCCAGACAGCTTTACAACACAAAAAGCCAGAAAAGTCATGGAGCAACACGTATGGAATTTTAAGGGAACAGAACTGCTAGCGAAGGATGTTGTACAATTTTGTATTCATTTCTGTGTGAAGCCAGCACCAAAGTATGCTTGGATCCACAGAGACTCAGAAAATCATCATTCACACTTCCTCCCTGAAAAAATTATGTAAAAAATATTCCAGTCAATGAAAAACTGAATCAAAATTTAGATAGAACTCAAAAAAAAAAAAAAATAAAGAAGAAGAAGAAGAAACTACAGTCCAAAAATCTCTGGAGCTTCCCTTAGTTTCACCTGCCACAACAGCCATGGAGTTGGATTCTGGGCTTGCTGCTGGGATAGGTGTCTGGGTGAGCCAGGTGGGACTGCTCTCAGGGCACTTCTTTGGCTTTGCCTCTTTCTGGGCACTGGGACATCAGCTTGTGCAGCCACAATAAACTCCCCACAAGTAATACAGACTCTCTTGTCATAACCCATAACCCCTTAAAATGATGTGTGCCGTACTAGTCTTCCAGAATTTTTTAACAACAGCTACACCACTTGCTTGTGGGAACATTGTCCCAGAAGACATTTTGAAGAAATATGTGTTTCTCCCTCAAAAAAGCAACAACAAAATAAAAACCAGATTAAATGCCATATGAAATGCCAAGATATCCAAATCATGATTTTCTTAAAAATCACACACAATGATGACTCTTTTCAGTTGAAATAGATTGATCTTTCACGAAGCACATGATTTACTTTTTTTTCCAGGTCCTCCTAATGATGTTTCTTTGTTATCTTGGCTTAAGCATAGCACATACAGAGAGAAAAGATGTAGGGAAATAGGCCAATATGGGAGTAGTAGCCACCTCTATAGGTGCTAGAATTCTAGATGATGGCATTTTTCTTTAAAGTCTTCAGTATTTTCTCAATTTTCTTCAGTGATTATGTTTTTTATGCTGCATAAAAAGTTGCTAAATTTAGGGGCTCCTGGGTGGCTCAGTCAGTTAAGCATCAGACACTTGATTTTGGCCCAAGTCATGATCTCAGAGTTGTGAGGTCGAGCCCTACACTGGGCTCCACACGGGGCAGGGAGTCTGCTTAAGATTCTCTCTCTCAAAAAAAAAAAAAAAAAAAAGATTCTCTCTCTCGCTCTCCCTCTACCCCTCTTCCTTGCTCACTCTCTCTCTTTAAAAAAAAAAAAAAAGTTGCTAAAATCCATATATATATTAAGTATGAACACATGATATCATCACATTAATTTAAGAATACACACAAAATTTCACAGCAATAGTTACAACTAAGTGGTAGAATAGGTAACATTGTTTTTCATAAGTACATATTGCTTCTGAATTTGAAAAAAGACCAATTTGGGTGCACCTGGGTGGCTCAGTCAGTTAAGCCTCTGACTCTTGGTTTCAGCTCAGGTCATGATGTCATGAGTCATCCTGGAATCAAGCCCTGAGTTGGGCTCCACACTCAGCAGGAAGTCTGCTTGGAGATTCTCTCCCTCTGCCCTTTCTCCTGCTTGCACTCTCTCTCTCCCTTTCAAATAAATAATCTTTAAAAAATAATAAAATAAAAAAAAATTAAAAGACTAATTTCATTAAGAGAAAAAGTAAAAAAAAAATGTTGGAGTCATTCTATACTTCATGCATTTTAGAAGGAGGAAAAGTGAATACTGGAGAAAAGAATGCCACCAATGCTATTATTTATGGTAAAGAAAATCAGCCACATATCTTTTCCTCTAAGGCTCAATTTCTATTCTCTTCTCTTCATAGCTCCCTTCCTGTCCCCCTAAAAATAGATCTATTATTAAATTTGAGTTCTTATAATTGGCTCTGTAAGATTGTGCCCATCTCATGCTTTAAATTCCATTCCTCAGGCCTTGACTGAAATATGTTGCTAAAATGCTCACTCCTCCAGTGAGGCCAGATGTGTTAGACAAATACTTTAAATAGATTTGACTGCAGCTTTGGAAAGGCTTCTCTGTCCCAGGGTTTTTAAAAGAGCTGATGTTAAGTGTTTTCATTTATCTTTTCCCTGCTCTAGTCATTTTATCTTTGGCTTGTTAGTGCATGCAACTGTTAATTCTATAATTCCTCTACATCTGAGGAGGACAGAGCCAAATTCATAATGACTCGTATAAACAAATAAGCGAATTTGTTCTCCTTACTCCAGTCATTTCTCAAGCATTTGTATTGCAAATGCAACACAGCAAATGATATTTTAGTTGTAAGAGTCTGTTAAAACTGCTGCCAACTTCTTACAATCATTAGTGGCTGTAAAGGGGTCAAATACCAACCAAGAACTACTTTACTATTGCAGGAGAGAAAGAACTCTAAACTGGAGCATTCATCCCCAGGTATTTTTATATACGACAATATAATAGTGGTTTTTACCTCACCCTAATCACTTTTTCTCCTAGTTATATCTTCCCCAACCCCCACTATGTGCCCTTTTCCTTGCACTTCCAAATAAAATGCAGCCGAGTAATATAGGGAGAAAGATAAAAATGCCAAGGAGCACCCCTAAGCATAGAAAGCACATTTTCAAACTGACTTTGTTTCAAAGGCCTGGGTTTGTCCATGGAAGCCTAACCCACATGTATGCACATGCTTAGGGACATGTTATTTAACCTTTGGAAGTATATACTAGTCTGAAACTGGATGACCAAAACCCAAATGAAACTTCTAAATCTTATTTCCTGTTCAAAAGAGCAGTAGGAAATGAAATACTTGGGAGAAAGGATTAGTTTCAGGAATTTTTTCTCTGGTAATTTTGAGGAGAGAACATGGTAACCAACCGTAGGCAGGGCAGGTAACAAATCCGGATCACACATGGTTTTATAACTGGGCACCCAAAGGCTAAAATGATGCCTAATGCAAGATGGTTTCCTTGAATTCTCTCCAGGGCCACAGTATCTCCCCAGCGACTAATTTGTACGTGACATAAAGAATAAGAGATTCCTTGGAGACAGACCATATTGGAAATATACCTTGACTACCAAGTCATCCCACCCATAGGCCTGTCCACCCTAGCAAATAGATATGGACAGAATTGGGTGAGATAATAAACAATTTTCAATCTCTGACTGCACACATCTCTACAGTGATTCACGGCATGGCAGCAGGGGAAAACCTCTGTTCCATCTTCACTTCTGCTGGTTGAGATAGGGCAAAACAGACCACCGTGTCCCAGCTCGAGACATGTACAAGAATTGTAAATCTGAACTTCTCAGAAGTGTTATGAAATAATACCAGAATTCCTTGAATTGCTGATAAAGAGAAAAAAAAATTCCTTCTTCTTTTTCTTGAGGTGGAAGTTCAGCCTTTGGTTTCAAACTTAAAGTACAGCCTGCCTCTACTAACACCGAGATCTCAAATTGTCCCCTGGCTGCGTCTATAACAGGGCTCCTTACTCATTCTCTCAAGCCCCTTATAAACATGGAAATAAGGTACTTTATAGTCTAGACATTATTAAAAAAAAAATACACCTAGCACTGTGCTAGCAGTCGTTGCCTAAACCAACAATGTTTGTACATTTAAGCTGTAATATTTAAGCTTTCAAGTAATAAGATAATTAGTGATATACAAACTCGCCTACTATTCACTTGACCACATTAGAAAAGATTTCCTTTTTGTGTATAGTTTACTAATAGATTAAAAAAAATTTTTTTTAAGATTTTATTTATTTATTCACAAGAGACACAGAGAGACAGAGGGGCAGAGACACAGGCAGAGGGAGACGCAGGCTCCATGAAGAAGCAGGCTCCATGTGGGACTCGATCCCGGGACTCCAGGATCACGCCCTGGGCCGAAGGCAGGCTCTATACCACTGAGCCACCCAGGGATCCCCTAATAGATTAATATTAATAGAGAATAACATCCAAAATCATTATTTCCTAGTCTGAAGAATAAAGAAACACTATAGCTTTCAAATAGTAGATTATTTGATAGATAACTTATCTGGAAAGATCTGGTTTTACTACTGTTTCCACAGAATTGATCCAATAGTCTTTCTCTCTTCCTTTTGTTTATGAACCTGAACAATGGGTTAATCCAGGCTCTATCTTTCTTTCATAGTGCTCTCTCGTGAAAAAAGATTTCCTTTTCCCCTACAGCATCTGGTTTCCTCCTCTAAATCTGCCATGGTCACCAACAAAACATTTAAGGTTCAGCAATTCCTATAGGGAAAACACCCTCAATAACTGGCTTCTGTTCCTAAATAAAAACTCTTTCTAAAGGTTCTTTCCCCGGGAGCACTTTATTTTTTTTTATTAATTTTTAATGATTTCTGCTTATATTCTTAAATAAAATCTTAGTGAAGACTAAATTTGCCAATGTTCCAGTAAGGAGCTCTACACAACCTCATTATCTGTTTCAAGTAGAATTCATGATTAAAAACCAGAGAAATGGAAAGCCCGGTATTGCGGGAATTACCTCATCTGCTCCTTTCTTTTCTCCTGACTTGGAAGGTGATCCACTTGTTTTTTCACTGACATGCTATAAAAATATAAAAAGAAAAGAAAGAAAGATAAGGTTTAAAAGAAGGAGGTAACACAAGATAATATAATAGTGACCTTAATCCCAAAGGGCTAAATATGTAGCCTATAAAAACAGGACCCCTTTAATCTTCCTTCTGAAAATGCTGATAATTCTACACCGACATAGGTGGCTTTCAAAAATCAAGAGAAGCTACAGACATTCATTTGCGATGTAGAAAGTCAGTCTCTAATTAGCCAGACTCAGATCTGATGGTGATTCCAAGGCGGCATCTCGTCTCCTACAAAATGCCTCACACAATTTTAAAGCCCAAATTGCCAGCGTGGGAGACATGTGGTTGCTCAGGGAGATGTCATGTATAAGGACCAAGCTGAGCTTCAAGCCATATTAAGCCTCATTTCAGCATGGGCTCGAGGGAGGACCGCAGATTCCAAGTCCACCATCGCTTCTGATGGTTCTGGGGAGCTCCCCAGAGTTGTTCCATCCGAGGACTCACCAATGCAGGAAGATACACCCTGAAGGGAGATCATACCCGTAACTTCCATTTACCATGGCTTTAGGATTTCGTTATGTCCAGAAACAGAATTACTTTTCTCACCAGATCCGTGGGAATGAAAGCAAGTATTTTTATGTGGTACATAAAACCTTCAAGTAGATCACATGCTCATTTGTCTTGATGATAAGATAAAATAAGCCATAAAATTTATTGAATTTTTTTTTGAGAGAGAAAAAATTATGTTCCTGAAAAAGGTTACAAAGAATTGCTTCATTGCACATTGTGGGATGCGCAAGAAAGTGGAGGAAAAAAGAACCTAAATATAAGGAAATAAAAACTCCCCATTGGGATCAATCCCAACCATCTTCAGTTAAACCAAAACATAAAACCCTACTACATTACCTAGAGCAGAATCATAACATGGATATGTGAATCAATGAAATTATTTGAATTAAGAAGAGTAGTAGTTACAGTAATAATAATAATAATTTATACCATTCGTTATTATTTATTTTCATACACATCCTTATTTGATACAAAAAAAGAGGCTTATGTGATTTTTAGGGATGAAAAAACAGAGTAAGAAGAATTCAGTGAGCTCTCCTAAGGATACATATCTACCACATGGGAAAAGTTTGCAAAGCAGGTTTTCTGACTTACATACAATATGTTGTTTGTCACTATACAATGCTAAATAGAATAAGGTAATATTTCCTTTAGTCATAGCAACATATACTTTTAATTAAACAAGAGCCCAAGAAATATCAGACACATGGATGAAACCTTTCATTAAGAGTTCTCTGTATGAAAAATTAGGAGGAGATCACTTTCGCGTGTGGAAAATTCTTCCCAAGATGTAACACTGCCATGGATCAGCGAGTGGAATCCACTCATTGAATAGCAGCCAGGCTGCAACAGCTTTGTGACCGAAGCCCTGTACATGGCCTGTTTGACCTTGATGTCCTAGTCTAGTGTTTGTCTATCCACAGTTGAGAGCAATCAGTATTGAGTGGTTAATGAATCTGGGGAAAAAAATGCTAAAGCCCACATATATAACCATTTGCAGATAGAATTTAAGAGAGATAGACCTACAATGACCAATTTACCCAATCTGTCTCCTTCCAAAACTGGTAAACCGTATCATGCTCATTATAAGCTCCAATTCCCTATCTTTTTCCGATGAGAGACAGACACTAAAAACAAAAAAATCCACTGTTTTACTGAGCCTACTGAGCACCTCATTTACTGTCAGGTGGTATTAGTATTCTACTTTACAAATGAAAAAGCTTCAAGAGGCACTTGTTCTTGTCTGGTAGAAGGTTCCATGCTTTTGGGGGCACCTGGGCTCAGTGGTTGAGCATCTGCCTTCAGCTGAGGTCGTGATCCCGGGTTCTGGGATCAAGTCCCACAACTGGGCTCCCTGCAAAGAGCCTGCTTCTCCCTCTGCCTTTGTCTCTGCCTCTCTCAGTCTCTCTCATGAATAAATAAATAAAATCTTAAAAAAAAAAAAAAAAGGTCCCATGCTCTCCACAAGCTCCCCGTCTGCTTCCTGTGCATGTGGCAAATATATATTATGATACATTACCCTACAGTAAATGTGCAGACAGCCCTTTCTCCCTAAAATTTAGGTAGATAGATATTTTTCTTTAAAAATTTTTAAAAGGGACCACTCTCTGGTTCAGTCCATCCATAGAGCATGAAACTCTTGATCTCAATGTCATGTGTTCTAGTCTCACACTGAGAGTAGAGCTTAGTTTAAAAAAAAAAAAAAAAGCAATAAAAAATAAATAAACATAAAAGTTTTGAAAAAGTCATTTCCTGGGGGCATTTCAAAACTTCAGTCCTCCAGATTAATCAACACCGTCAGTTACTTATTTCCCTTTAAACACTCAAAATCCCTCAAATTAGGTAGGTTCTAAATAGTTTGGGAGGGATATATATAAGAAACACTTTTTAAAATGTTCAGTTATAATGACAACTTAGAGAAATTATGTACTTAAGAATTGGTATTTTGTAATTTCAAAAGAAATATTTGCTCTCAGTTGGAAGCTTTTTTACAATATACAGAAGTATACGGACAAAAAAAAGAAGTATACGGACATAAAAAACACAATCAAATGAGAACAATTTTTAGGAATCTAATGGATTATATTTTCCAAGTTTCTAGCTTGCTATTTTTTTTTAAGTAGGCTCCATGCCCCAACACGGGGCCTGAATTCACGACCTTGAGATCAAGATCTGTGTTGAGATCAGGAGTCAGATGTCTAACAACTGAGCTACCCTGGTGCCCCAACCTACCTTTTTATTATAAAATTTTTCTAATGCACAGAAAAGTTAAAAGAAAAATACAATGAGCACTAATATTCTCACCACTTAGATCCAACAACTATTAACATTGTTGCTACATTTTGCCATATTTGTGTATACTACAGACAGATCTATTTGTGTTTGTACCTGCATTTCAAAGTAAATTGTAAATATCCCAAAACTTTACCCCTAAACATTTCACTAAACATCTTCTAAAATTGAAGAATTTTCCCCAAGTAACTCCAATATCATCATCATCACTCTAAGAGAATTAACAAAAATTATCAAACACCATTCAATTTCTAGTGAAGAGCACCTTTATGAATGAACCATTGTCCAGACCATTTCTGGGGGCTTATTCAACATTCAGCAGTCTATTACTGATGTAAAATCAGTTCTATCTTCTCACTGAGAGATATTCAAGGTGCCTGATTTTTTATTTAGTTTTTTTTTTTTTTTTTAAGATTTTATTTATTTATTCATGACAGACACAGAGAGAGAAAGAGAGAGGCAGAGACCCAGGCAGAGGGAGCAGCAGGCTCCATGCAGGGAGCCTGACATGGGACTCGATCCCAGGTCTCCAGGATCAGGCCCCCGGCTGAAGGTGGCACCAAACCACTGGGCCATCGGGGCTGCCCTTTTGTTTAGTTTTTAAAATTTATTGCTATTTTTCTTAACATTTCAGTAGAGTTAACAGGCCAAGTGCCTCATTATGTATTTCATGGCATAATTGACCACTTTCTACATAACTGAGCTGATGCAGTGAAATATTTGGGGATGATTTGTCAGATTCAACCGAGCTTAGGAACCTGCAGCAAGCCTAAGAGGGAAGAGAGAAAGTTTTGTCCATTTCTATGGACCGTGGGTAGGGTGGGGAGAGGTGAGAGAAGCACGGAGGAGGAAACAAGCACGATAGGTCCAGAAAGGGAAGCAAACCACAAAACTGATAAATCCATGGAAGATTTTTCTAGATCAGAGAAAGGAAATGAGTATGTTCTAAGCATCTGTTGACTCTGTGCTGGCCCAGTGTTAACCATTTCCCCTAAGGGATCCCCTTCACTTGCCACCGCAACTCCAGAGCACACGCCGTCACCTCATTTTATGGATATAGAAATTGAGGATCTGAAAGGTGAGGCCTTCCTCCATCATCCCACATATTCAGATCATAGTCTGTGGGCCAGAGACTGGGCTACTCTGGATCGAGTGAAAAGCTAGCTGAGATCCTGGGATTCACATCAAGAAAAATCTCAATCCAATAGTCTAAAATGAAAGCAACAAACCAAAACAGAACCTTTCCATTCTGGCCTGCTTTCTAAAATGAATCAAACAGTCCTGTCTGTAAATTCAATCCTATAAGGAGCTGGAGGCCAAAGACAGGAAGAGCAGGATGCTACTAACCCTGCTGCAGTAGAAATTGCATCATGGAGCTAAAATGAAAGTGGTGGTATGAGTGGCAGGAGTTCAGAAGCAGGGAAAAGGCAGATAAGGGACTTCACCGTCTTCCCTTAAAAAGAAATAATTTTCCAAACTGTTTTCACCCCCGTGGATCACTGTGTATTTGGCAAGTATAGCTGTCCTCTCTCCTCATTGGAGGAAACAGAATTGTTATGCTTAAAATCTGGGCAAACCCATAAACCTGTCAGGAAATCACCAGGAGCCAAGAGCAGTCAGGCCGGCAGCCTGTGAGCTCCCCCAACTGAGCGCTGGTGCTAATGAGCATCGGGGCACCCTCCCCACCGCTGCCCACACACACTCTGACAGACACACAGACAAGAACATATGTAACACAGAAGAAAAACAGAGCAAACTTCCACACATAGACAAAAGAAGAAAGAAGACAGAAAAAAACTGAGCTTCTGCAAATGCAAGCCCAGCTGAGAAAGTACCAAATGCTAGCATGCTTCTGAAATGCCTTTGCTTTGTTAAAAAAAAAAAAGTCAGAATTTTCTTTTAAGGGGATGACAGAAACATTCTAAAATTAAAAAAAAAAAAAAAAGAGGTGACCCTTGCACCACTCGGCGAATATACTAAAAAATAATGAACTGAATTGCATATTTTAATGGGTGAATTTAGAGTTTGTGAATTATACTTACATAAAATTGTTTTTTAAAAAAACGGCAAAGATTATTTGAAAAGAGCTCGAAAGTTTTTTTTTCTTCAACTTGGAGGCAAGGCCATAGAGATCAATATTTGCATGCCAGCAATAGCTGTGGCAAAATCATGAAGCAATAAGAGCTTATCTTGGTGCCCTCTGGACTTTCCTGTGCACAGAGCTCAGCTCTCACACTGCCTTGACATTGCATATGGTCCGAAAAGCTCCTTTCGGTCCCGTCTAAGGATCAGAAAGCCCTCGTTTAGTGGGGCGTGTATGTGGGGGTCTCATCCTTCAAACGTGGGTCACAAACACCTAGGAGACTTGGAAACACTCATGCCAGAGTGTAGGATATTAGCTTGTCTGGAGTTGGGGCCTGAGCACAGACGCATTTTCCTAAGATTTCCTAGCAGATTCCGATATGCTGCTAGGACTGGAGACAAGTGGTTTTGGGAGGAGATATGTGTGCACCCTGACAGGAAGCAGAGGGCTCTGCTCCTCCAATCACCTCACTGAGTAGCACCCACCAGGAGATTCCCCTGGCCAGCCCGGCTGGGGCGACTCTGGGTAACCTCTGATTGCTCAAGGAAGGAGCACAGTGCCCTGTGCTCACACCAACATTTCCCGACTAGTTCTGAGCCTTGCCCTATTTATGGCCTGTTTTATCTTCATATCTGCTCATTAGCCTCGATTTACTTAGTGTCTTATACAAACAAATTAGCACTTTATTTTATACTCTCTTTCTCCTGATTCCTTCCTAAGTGTAGGATTGTCTTCCCCACCAGATGGTAAACTATATTCTGATATTTCTGGTCCTGTGGTAGGGGTGTGACAAATAATTCTTGACTGAATGAGTGTTATTTCTATAAACCTCTAAGCATTGCCTGAGAAGTACTTTTGCTCTGTTCAGAGAAAGAAGCCAAAAAAAAAAAAAAAAAAAAAAAAAAAGACTTGAAAAATTAAAAGATGACACGTAAATTGGTATTTCCAGCAAAATACCTTAAAATCTATTCTTGTATGTATTCTGCTCGCTAAAACAGCAATGTTCAGCCAACAACAGAAGGAACAAGACCCAAGATGTAAAGCTGGTTTTGCTATAAAACCACCTCCCTGGGGAGCCTCTCTGCCTTCAGGTGAATTCCTCACATGCTGCCCCCCACTCCTCCCAATCCCTGGCCCAGCTCCTCCTTGCTATGTGGACCAGTGGACCTGGGATGTTTGGGATGGATGACCTCAGGCTTGGGAGACAGGGACAGGAGACTGGAGGTGGTGAGTGGGTGGTCTTTCCCCCTCCTTTCTGCCTCTAGGAGACTGTAGTAGTGTCTCCTGCAGGATGGCCTAACTGTAATTCCAGTTTCCCCAGGGTGATCCAGCTCCCTCCTGCGTAGTAATGAGAGAAGCTTCCTGATATTTCTTATCTCTGGGATGCCTCACCCTCCCCAGTTGACTTCCCAGCCTCTTCCGTTACCTGGGTAACCAATTCCCTGCATTCCTTTCTCTGACAAACTCTGATGGGACAGAAAAAGCCTGGATGTGAAAGGCTATGTGACCTTGGGCACACAGTTTAACCTTTCTGTTTTCTACTTGTAAATTGAAACTGATAGTACTTAGCCCAAGGGCTGACATATTTCTGAAAGGAGCTGTTAATGAGGAGCCTGGCCCACTGCCTAGCTCATTTTAAGAATACAATAAAAGTTATTCCACTCCCTGGTTTTCCTCTGGCATCAACAGGATTGTACTGAATTATGAAACAGTAAAATGAATAAGAGACGTAAGCAAAGGTTTAAAGGTTTCATTTTCTAAGGCTATAAATGTTAGAGCAGAGAATGTAGCTTCTTATTTTTTGTAAGTACAAAGCAACCAGGTTCATCTGATAAATCTGTGTTCGGTACTTTATCTATTATGGTTGTATATTAGTCTCACGTTTCCATATTTCACCTAGGGAAACAAAGTACATAGGGAATAGAGAATTCTTTTTCCAAGCAATCTACACCAAGTTGGTCACAGGCATGACACTTAAATGTGCAGTTTCCCATGTTTTAAAATACTCTGGGGGGTGGGCCTGGGTGGCTCAGTCCATTAAGCCTCCAACTCTTGATTTCAGCTCAGGTTATGATCTTATGATTTCAGGGTCATGAGATCCAGCCCTGCGTGGGGCTCTGAGCTGGATGTGGATCCTGCTTAAGATTCTCTCTCTCCCTTTCCTTCAGCCCCTTTACCCCCACAGCCCATCTTCTCGCCATCCCATTCACATTCACGATAGCTCTCACACCATGTGTGCTCACGCGCGCGCTCTCTCTCTCTCTCTCTCTCTCTCCCTCTCTCTCTCTCGTATTGAAAAACAATAAATTAAATAAAATACTTTGGAAGGGAGAGGTGTATGTATGTGTATGTGGGCGTGTATGTATGTGTGTTGGGTGGGGTCCATGGGACTGGGAACTAAATAAAGGAAGAGTGGCACAACATTACAATGTTGATAATGATTAATGATGATGGGTATAGGAATTCATTATATTATCCTCTCTTCTGTGATAAAAAGTCTTGAAAAAGTTGGAAGCCTCTTATCTCAAGCATATGTATCTCCCCAGAGTTACCCAAAGGCAATATCCTAGCCATTCACTTGGTTTTCATATTAAAAACTCCAAACTCATAGAGAAGAATAGAGTTGACTTATTTTAATTAAAAAATTGATGAGTAACTACCATGTGCTAAGTATTATATAGAGAATAATTACTCAAGATATATAAGCAAATAAAAGATCTGCCCTGTTAATACATGATATCTCTCTGTTGCTCTAAAAACATTTACTATAAACTCTAAAATTATAGGTTAACGGTCTTTGGGATTTTCATATAAAAGACACATATTAAGGATTAAATGCATGGCCATAATTCTGAAACCTCGATGTTTCACCTAAACTCCAATATACGCTTTTCCTAACAGTTTAACATTCTCATGGATAAGTCATAATGATACTGTTAAGGGCACATGCTCTTTTTGTTCAGTTTTCAGAAGTAGCATTGATTGTCTCACTGCCAAGTTCAGCTTCTGGGATCTACCTGCGGTAAGTCTTTTTGAATTCAAAGAAGATGCCATGAGAATTTCCATAGTTACTTTGCTGCTTTTGTAGTAGTCATTATGATGCTTGTGATTTTTATCTATGAGAAATGCAAGAAAAGATCAAGTATGAATACCCACACAATTGCTAGGTCCATGGAACTCTTTCCAGAAGCTGACACATAGTAGGTGAACAATAATGACCTATGAACACATTTGCCCTTTGCCCTTTACCAAATCATTTTATGTTCTATGAGTTCTCAACAGTCAAAATGAATTCCATACTTTTTTTTTTTTTAATTCCATACTTTTTAAAGGAAACTCTAACTATAAACTCCTTTTCTCCCTGGGATAAATGTCTCCTCCATCTGAGAAGTCAATTTACATAAATAGTGTTCATTGGATAGAGTTATTTCACATTTTTCTTAACTGAAAGATACCTGATACACTTTTTTTTTTTTTACAATAGAACACGTCAAGAAAAAAAAGGAACACAGATACTTGAATACAGTGCTATGTATTCAAGTGGATATATGTAAATTGAATGGGGATTTATTTTTAATGGCTTTAGAGTTTAGTTTTCCAAGATAAAAAGAGTTCTGGGGATAGATGGTGGTGGTGGTTGCACAAGAATATGAATTCACACATGGCGCCTGGCTGGCCCAGTTGGTGGAGCGTCCTACCCTCCATCCTGGGGTCATGGGTTTGAATACCATGTTAGGTGTACTTAAGATTACTTAAACAAATAAAACTTAAAAAAATTAATGTACTTAATTTCACTTAACTTTACACTTACAAATGGTTAAGACGGTAAATTTTATGTTGTGTATATTCTACCACCACAGAAATAAATAAACAAAACAAGAAATGTCAAGGAAAAGAATAAAGATGGGCTCCTAAGAGAACTCTTGTATTACACCAGACAACCTACTTAGAACTAAATGCCTACCTCAGAATCTCAAATTGTCACCCAGGTTTCCATCCCCAGCAAGCGGTGCCATTTTTTAAAAAGCGCTTGGAGAATATAATTTACTCTCTGGGAATTGCCAAAACTGATGAAAGAACAATATCATCAGATGTTACTCCTGATTTAAAAATATTATCTGCAATGGGAAGCAAACCAGTTTAGAAACTGTCATCCAAAAGAGGAAAGTTGTGTCCGACCTCCATTCTCCCAAATATTCAAAGTCTATGTGCTTTTTGCAAATTCTATAATTTGCATTCCTTACTCCCAAAAGTCATTGCAGCCAAGTAGTCTGTCCTGCCATGGAAGGCTTGTGACACTCTTCCCAGGATGGCCACAATGATGGGGCCTCCCAAATGACTGGGCTCCTTGATCATGCTGCCACTGGGCCCATGGGTCTAATTAGGCTAAGAAACACCTTTAATTAACAGGGCCTAATCGAGTCAACTTATGACTCAGGAATGTGATTACTGATATCAACTGAATTTATTCTCTTTCATGCTTCATCATTATGATGCTCACTGGATGTTCTTCAGATCTAGCTTTTTAAAGTTGTTTTTTTCTCCCTACAACCACATAATTCTTTGGAAGATAAGATTGATAATATTGATAGTATTCAGTGTGGAAATATACACTGTACTGTGTTTCACTGACTGGCTTTATAGGTAGCACTCCCTTAAACAAATATCATAGATACACCTTTTAATTATTTTATCTTATTCTGCCTAGATTTTTAAAGTGAGGTCGTTCACAATCTTTTTCAGTATTTAAAGGGTCCTAGTAAAGATATTTAAATTATAGGGTGTATCAGAACCATTATGTATACATATATGCATGATATATATATATGATATATATGATAAAAATACATATATATTATATATAAATCGTACATTTATATATAATTATTCTATAGTAGTATATACCATCATATTATATTATACAGTATATAACACTATATAATTATATTATATTACAGAGTATATATTATATAATTAAATTATATATCGTATTATTGTATATTACAATTTATATTATATATATGTGAAATATATGTGTTATAAATTGGCTCTGTGGACCTTTAGAGGATTTATGGGTGAGCTTTTGTGTATTTGTTTGTGTATTTTGCTAAGGGAAAATGGTCTATAGCTTTCATTTAATTCTCAGAACAGTCTGTAATCACTCCCTCATAGCCAACAGACAAAAATGGTTAGGAGCCATGCATGTCTAGAGCTATATCTTCCAATACTATAGCCCTTAGCCACTCATGCCTTTTGACTTGAAATGTAGCCAAGTATGAATCAATTTAAGTATAAAATGAACACTGGAGTTTGATGAATTAATATAAAAAAGAAGATCTAAGGTACCTCAACAGTTTGTACCTTGATTATATGTTGAAATAATGTTTGGGATAGAGTGGGTTAAGTAAAATATATTATTATCATGAATTTCACCTGTATTTGCTTTTGTTAATGTGGCTACTAGGAAATTTTAAATTACATATGTGACACACCACATTTCTTTCAGATGACATTGGTTTGGGAAGAATCAAAGCTGATCACAGACAATTTGCTGATCCTGAGAGGCAAAAAAATTTTATGGTAGTTCCCAAATTGGAATATAAGAGAGATCTTAGCAAAATGACAGACGATGCCTAAACATAACAAAGTTAAAAGCACTGTTTTAAACCACTTCAAATATTCCAGCATTTCCTTGAGGGAATTTCCTTTAGGGAATCATGAATTTGGAAAGAGAAGTCTGATGTCACCTCTGAAACACTGCCATCCATATTTGCAGATAATTCCTGTGGTGCATTTTGATAAGAACCTTGGGACAATAATGACTCAAAGCAAACTTTTGCTTTCAGCACATAAATAAGATGCTATGTTTTAAAAGCCCAGAAAATGTAATGGGAAACAATTACAAAGAAATATCTTTAGGGAAACTGTAATTCCCAATCATTAAAAGTCTATGGGTACGGTGGGTACTTTGATCAATGAATCTAATCGGTCCTCACAACCCTTATGTGGTGCCTATTATGACCTTCATTTTACAGATTTGGAAACAGGTTCATAAATGTTGACTCATTGCCCTTTGAGAAAAAGAACTATTATCTTATTCTCCACTGTGTACTTAGAGGCTAGGACCAGACTTGGCACATAGTAGGTGTTCAGTGAATGGCCACTGGCTTATCAGTGACAGTTTACTGATTTCCATACAAGGTTTCTCTCTAAAGCGTGTCTAATTAGAATAACCTTGCTTTTCCCAATACCACATGCTGAGAAAGACGTGTACTTAAAACTAAGTTTTTCAAATTCACACATCAATCAATGGGATAGAAATATTTTGATTCTCACCTACCAACACATCATTCGTGTATTTTTATTTTATTTTTTTTGTGTGTGGAAAAAAAAGTACAGAATCGCTCTCTCACCGTCTCATTCTCAACAAAGCTCTTGATCTCGGTTGCTACTGCCCCTTGGAGTGTTGGGTTTTCTCTTGCCCCCCCATTCTCCTCCTCTGTGTTGGAAAATGCATGTCCAAGGACATTTCTCTAAAAGTTTCGAGCTTTGCACACAAGTTAAAAACGCTAGGTCTAGGCTCTTGCGAGCTGAGTTCATTCGGGAATCCGCATCCAGGGGCGGAATTCCTCCCGGAACTATTCCTGTCCCATTCAGCTCGAGAGCAAGCAGGGCCTCCTGCATCTCTGCTCACACGGACTCGCACGCCCGGGCGCGCTGGTGCATACCACAGCAGGGTGAGTCTCGGCCTCTCCCGGAGCCCAACCTGAAGTCCCGGGAAGAGGTCGCATGTGGTCCCCACCCCTTCCCAGCCCCAGTCCGGACAGCACTCATCCATCCGCACTCCCGGAAAGGCAGAGCAATCATCCCCTTCCCGTTCCTGCCCAGGCACGATCGCTCGCGTTTACCGTCTTGTACCACCAGCTTGCGAATGCCATGGCCACAGTCGGTGGGCTCGGAGCCGCGCGTGGCGGAGGGCTCGGCGAGGACGCGGGGTGCGGGGCGGCCGGCGCGGGGCTCCCACTTCGCCTGCCTGGGAGCTGGCGGGCTCTGCGCTCGGGACGCCCGCAGCCAGCAGGAGGCACGACACCTGGGCGCACCCGGAGCGGCCCCGCCCCTCAGGCCCCGCCCCCGCAGGCCCCGCCCCGCCCGGAGCCGCGGGAGGCTGGCTAGGGTAGGGGTGTTATTTCACGGGGAAGCCCCGCCCACAGGCCCCGCCCCCACAGGCCCCGCCCCGCCCGGTGCCGCGGGAGGCTGGCTAGGGTAGCTGTGCTAGTTCTCGGGGAAGCCCCGCCCCCGCAGGCCCCGCCCCCGCAGGCCCCGCCCCTCAGGCCCCGCCCAGCCCGGTGCCGCGGGAGGCTGGCTAGGGTAGCTGTGCTAGTTCTCGGGGAAGCCCCGCCCCCACAGGCCCCGCCCCGCCCCCGCAGGCCCCACCCCGCCCGGAGCCGCGGGAGGCTGGCTAGGGTAGGGGTGTTATTCCTCGGGGAAGCCCCGCCCCACAGGCCCCGCCCACAGGCCCCGCCCCCCGCAGGCCCCGCAGCGCCCGGAGCCGCGGGAGGCTGGCTAGGGTAGCTGTGCTAGTTCTCGGGGAAGCCCCGCCCCGCAGGCCCCGCCCCCGCAGGCCCCGCCCCCGCAGGCCCCGCCCCCGCAGGCCCCGCCCAGCCCGGAGCCGCGGGAGGCTGGCTAGGGTAGCTGTGCTAGTTCTCGGGGAAGCCCCGCCCCCCGCAGGCCCCGCCCCCGCAGACCCCGCCCCGCCCGGTGCGGCGCGAGGCTGGCTAGGGTAGGGGTGTTATTCCTCGGGCAACCCCGCCCCGCCCCGCCCGGCGCGGCGCGAGGCTGGCTCGGGTGGCTGTGTTATTCCTCGGGGCAGCCCCGCCCTGCAGCCCCGGCTTTAAGCGGAAGAGGGGATTCCGCGCTCGTTAAACTCCCCCCACTCCGGGGGCCTCGAAGGAACTCCCGCCCCCAGCCCTCTCTTCCCTCGCCCGCCTCTCCCCACCCAACTTTCCCCGACGCGGCCCGGCCCCCTGTGGAGCTCGCGCCTCGCCGGGCGCACTGGGCCGGGCCCGAGGGACCCCTGGTCACCTCCGGCCCCTGCCCGGCGGCGAGCCTGAGCCCCGCGCCCTTCCCGGCCCCGAGGGCGCCCGGGCCAGGCGGCCGCGCGGGTCACGCCCCGAGGAGGCGGCCCAGGGCCCCGGGGCTCGGATCCCCTCCCCCCAGCGCGGCCCTGCGGCTCCCGGAGGAGCGCCACTCACCTCCTGGGTGTCGCGGGCGGCGGCAGCGCGCCGGGGCCTCGGGGAGGCAGCGGGCTTCTGGCCCGGCTGAGACATGGCGAGGCCGCGGGATCGCTGCCTCCGGGAGGGCGCCGCGGGGCCGCGAAGGGAGGCCCGGGCGGGGCTGCTCTGCGAGCGAGCGAGCGAGCGAGCGAGGGAGGGAGGGAGGGAGGGGGCGGAGGGGCCGGCGGGCGCGCCCGTGAGGCAGCTTTTCCGACCCAGCCCCGAGCCCGCGCGGGGGCTCCCCCTTGCCCGGCCGGGTCCTCCCCTTCCTGCCGGCTGCTGGCTGCGGCCCCAGCTCCAGCGCCCCGGGGCTGAAGCCGAACACCCTCGGCCCCGTGGTCTTCGCCCCGAGGTCCTCCCCGCCTCCCAGGACTCGGGGCTCCCCGAGGTCGCAGGGAGGAGGGGCTGCAGGTCTCAGGGTTCCTCCTTCGACTTGCCCGGACTCAGCTTTCAGTTGTGCAACGGGAGAGCGGGACCCGGGCGTGGCCCGGCTGCGCCTCGACCCTTCTCCTTAAACAGGTCTCCAGAATTTTTGTTTTAAAGATTTTACTTATTTATGAGAAACACAGAGGGGGGGGGCAGGCAGAGACACAGGCAGAGGGACACGCAGGCTCCACGCAGGGAGCCCGACGTGGGGCTCGATCCCACGACTCTAGGATCACGCCCTGGGCCGAAGGCAGACGCTCAACCGCTGAGCCACCCAGGCGTCCCTATCTCCAGAATTAAACACCTTTCCTGCAATCTGCCCGGGTTTAGTTTGGAGAAGAATTTACCAACTCAAATCTGGCCCAAGCCTGGACCGTCTAGATAAGGAAGCGGATCACAAAAAACAAATGGGTCTGTGCATTTGTTTGTCTGGATGTGTCTGTTTGTGTAGGTGTGTACGCTCTCCTGTGTGTATTTTCTGGCATCTCACTTGGAGGGGGTTTTTTTTGGGGGGGGGGGCGGGAGGGCGCAATGTTGAAAGTTTTAAAACGTTTTATGGGGGTAGGAAGCCGTAGGTTCCAATTCAAACCAAAGAATAGTCCCAAATTAAAACCCCTGTAGCGTTTCTGGAGCCTGGCCGGTTTTGTTTCCGAGGCCAAAGTGTTTTTAGTCTTTGACTCATCTTAAACAGCACTTCCTGGTTTAGGCCTGGAAGTGAAGTATAACAAGCTTGTCTAGAAAATGCTCATCTGCTGAGACTGTCACCCTTCCATTCTGTGGTTTGTGATCAGACCCGACAGAAAAAAGAACCCGTTTCCCTGGGGTGGCATGGACACTTAGGACCCGAGGGTGACCACTCTCTGCAGTGTTATGTTTTAGACATTTGCTGAGAGAGAAGCCAGGTTGTAGGAAAAGAGTAGTCATGCTGTATTTAGGGATTTTTGTCTTCATTTACAGACTAGCAGCATTCCTGATGGGGGGAGCAGTGAGGAGTGCTGAAAATGGATTTCCTTTTTAAAAGTTTTGCTTATTATCTATGTAACTAGCATTTCCAGCACACAGGCTACAGTGTGAGAATTTACCCATAAAAATGAAATGACTTGGATAAGGGATCTATCATTGTCCATTCAAGAAAAATTGATTGGTGGCATGAATTACACTCATAATTGGAGGAAATATGTCATAAGCCTGAAAAAAAAAATGACTTAAGAATGCAACCAAACACCTACAGTAATTTAAATAAGCACACAAACTACAGGGCCCAGGTGATAGGCAGCCCCATCTCTAGGCCCAGGAACCAGAAACACATCCATACTAAAGATCCTAGAGGACCTAGGTTCAGGCTTTAGATCCCTGACACATTATTCTGAGTCTGGAAGAAGAATGGTTTGTTGATTAAAATTTGAGGTGTTTTCTAAGGGGTATTTAAAATTGAACTTAAACCAGTTAGTGTTATATTCTTTGAAAGTCTTTCATCATGTAAAGCATTGTGAAAGAAATTGATATATGGATAAAAATGCATATTTCCTGCACTCCAAGGACTTAGAGGTTAGCTGGAGTCATGTGGCATTTGTAACACATCATTTGGGTGACAATGAGGCAGGTATGAGTAAGTACAAATGTGTTTTGGGAGTTTGGGGTTCTGTGGGGCTTAGTGCTTTTAGGAAGGTAAAAGAAGCTTGAGTGGGCAGGCTGGCTGGTGGGATGTGGACAGGGGTAGAAAGGGTGGGGGCAGTTCAGGAAATATTAAAAAAGCCTACCCATCTGGTTGGAGCTGCTGGTGCAAGTTTAGAAGTAATCGATCCATTTGCCAACTTACTATTTACCAAGCAGCTGCCATGCCAGGTGATATAATTGATATCAAAATCTATAAGAGATAATGACATTAGCCTTCAGGCTTTGCTTAAGGGTTGGAACTCCATAAGCAGATCAGTTATGGGCTAAACTATGCATTGATGATGATGAGTAAAGAAGAATTACAAATAAGTTGAAGAAGAAAGAGGGCAGTGTTTTCACTTTCTCTTGTAGTCAGTGAGGAATTCGAACTTTGATACCATGACCAGCAGTTGAACACCTTAGAGAAGGTCATTTTAAATATATATGGCACCTTTGTTTTATTTTTATTTGCACATTCCTTCATTTACTCAGTAACAGGATGACTGCATTGTGTCAGGCTCTGTGGAGGTACCGGGGGCCTGAAAGTCTAGGAGGAAAGACAGACAAATTCACCACCACATGACCATGGACGAAGGGTAAGGGCTGGCAGAGATATTCCAAGAGCACTACAGGATCCTGAGGGACCTCTCACTCTGACCATGATGGGCTGGCTGGGGAGACGGGGAGCTCAAGGGCTCCTTCCTCCTGCCATGTTTGACTTGACTGAGTTGTAACCTCCTCCACATGACCTCCACCTTGTATCTTCTCTTCATCCCCACTGTTGCAGGAGCTGTTCAGGAGCTCATCACTTCTCATCAGGAAACATGTAAACTGAGAAAAAGAAAGACAGGATGGAGACTGGAGAAAAAGCCAGTGGAACCTGAGAAGGAGCTACGGGGGGGGGGGGGGGGGGGGTAAGAGAAAGCTAGGAAGGAAGTAGGTACCAGAGGCCGAGGGAGGAGGGGCTTCTGAAAGGAAGGGGCTGATCCGGCAATATGACATTTCACTCAAAGGTTGGGTCAGACAATGGATGAAGAGTGTCCATTAGATCTGACAGCTGAGAGGTTGTGGTAACCTGGCCAGGGGGTAGGATTCAGGAGAATTCAAACCTGAGGTACTCATGGTTTGAATAGTCCCCTTCCTTTGTATGGTATATTTTCTACACTGCCACTTACTTCTGGAATGGAAGTTAACTCAAGAAAACCTGGATCTTTTAGCTGATGTTCAAGTCCCTACCAATCCCACTGAAATGTACCTGTCCTATCAGCCATCTTGAGACTCTCCACCAGGTTTGCTCTACTCCATAGTGACATTGTCCAGAGTAAACCAGAAAAAGAAGAAGAAGAAGAAGAAGAAGAAGAAGAAGAAGAAGAAGAAGAAGAAGAAGAAGAATCATCTTTGCAAATAGGCAAAGATGTAGGCAAAATATTCCAAGGCTCTCCAAGCCTCCTTTCCCTTATGATGTGTATCTGAGTAGGAGCATCATGCTTCTGACTGTTGAATTATCCAGGAGAATGGCTTAAGTGGTAAAGTCTGTGCATAAACAAGATGAAGGTGTGCTAGTCAGTAGTTGGAGAATATGTTTAGACCACAGGAGCTTTGTCATGTGCTCTGTTCTTGAATATTTTTGTGCCCCCCTCCCACATTCCCATATTAGAATCCTAATGCCCAATGTGGTACCATAGGAGCCGGGGCCTTTAGATGATTAAATCATGAGGGCAGAGCTCTCGTGGAGAGTAATGCCATTACAAAAGATGCCCCAGGAGAGCTCCCTTGCCCCTTCTGCGTGTGAGGATACAAGGAGAAGTCTGCAGCTGGGAAGAGAGCGCTCACTGGACTCTACTGGCACCCTGATCACAGACTTGCAGCCTCCAGAAGTGCTAGAAAAACACTTCTGCTGCATAAGCTCCCCAGCCTGTAGTATTTTGTTACAGCAGCCAGGATGGACTAGGACACCTTGCTTTTCAGATCACACTGGGCTTGTGTCTGGGTGGCTGATGGGGTGGCAGGAGGGAAAGAGAATGGAGATGGAAGGATGGAGCGACAGAGGATAAAGAGAGAAAAGAATAAACAGCAGATGAAGTAATTTTTAGTTTTCACTGTTACCAAACAAGAACTTGAGTCACACATATACCTGTAACGAGGCCCACAGGTTTTCCTTCTCATCCTTTATGTGCCTGCAGATAATAAAACACCTGCAAAATACCGCCAGGCCTTGTTTTTTAGCATGATGGGACTTCCTGTTTCTTGTCTGTGTGGACCAAAGAGGACTGAGATCATTTCTCCTTTTTCAGGGATTTATTAGGAAGTACTCATGGGATCAACACCTGAGGGAAGGGAGGAAGGATGGGCTAAGGGAGAAGTAGACCGAGCAGAAGCCTCCCATAACCCTGCAGGGAATGACCATGGCGGGGTGCCCTTTGGAGTGGTTGGGGGCTGGTGAGAAAGGGCTGAGCCCTGATGAGCTTGCATCATTAGTCCTTGGGTATGGCTGAGGGTGAAGGGAGCATGGCTTCAGGGGAGAAAGGTGGCTCCCTGAAACTGTGGCATCCCACAGAGGAGCTGAGAGAGGAGGGTTGGGTGCTGGTGGCCCTCCCAGGAGCTGGAATAAGGACTCTTTTGTTCCTGAAGGGGATTCAGATAACTTATTACATCCATTACATTGCTCAGTGCGATATAACACCAGAAAACATTGCAAAATAGAAGTAAGGGGGGGGATTCATATTACTAAAGTATGCTGTCAAGATGCTGTATGATTAAGCAGTAGGTCTGAACATATTACCCATTTAATTAAATTTCTCCCCCTTCTACAATGACTTCTGCCTTCAAGAGGGGTCACGGAAGAACAATTTGTTTTTTGCAGTAGCTGTGCTGTTACCACCGGCAATCTAGATATATTTTAAAATCTGATTGCAAAGAATGATTAGAAACGAAGGGAAAATAAATGTTTTGATTTTCTAGTTTTGCCTAGTGTTTTTATTTTATTTTTTTAAAGATTTTATTTATTTATTCATGAGAGACCGAGGCGGGGAGGGGGGGTGCTGGGCAGAGACACAGGCAGAGGGAGAAGCAGGCTCCATGCAGGGAGCACGAAGTGGGACTCGATCCTGGGTCTCCAGGATCAGGCCCTGGGCTGAAGGCGGCGCTAAACCTCTGAGCCACTGGGCTGCCTTGCCTAGTGTTTTTAAAGTGAAAAGGAAAGATTGCTCCTAGGTCTGGCTGCAGACAAGGAAGTAGGTAGAAGAGACCCCTGTTTGCTAGGAAGCCTTCCTATAAGCTAGACGTGTTTTGCTTCCCTTACTCATTTCCCTTAGGTTTATGGCTTTCCATCCTTGGGACTATGGGTCCATGCAAAGAGCTCAGTTCTGACTCATACACTCTTGAGACCAACAACTAACTAGTGCTGTGTGAATCATCTCTCTTCCTTGTTTACAGTCCTTGAGGGTTCCTTAGCGCCAACAGGATGAAGTTTAGATTCCTTAATATGCCCTCCCAGGACCTGCAGGATTTGTCCTAGGCAGTCCCAACTGCAGCTTTATGCCTTCAGGCGGCTGTGCCCCAGTCATGCCCCCCTGCTTTCAGACCCTGGGATACTCTCCACTCTTCCCAATTCTGCTTTTGCTCATCTCCTACTTCCTGGAATACTCGTTCCTTTCCTTTCCCAAAGTGCTAACTTCCCGCAGCATTGCATCCTAACTGTGTACCACCCATATAAAGTCCAAGATTCTCACATCCTGATCCTAAATGCAGTTTATATTTAAAGAAACAAGGCTCTGGCATCCCAAAAGTAACTAAAAGCATTTCAATCTTTACTGCAATCCTCTTACTGCAATTGAAAAATGCCTGAGTGGGTGCACAACCTGAACACTCAGCAAAATATCTTAAACATCCTTTCTCTTTTTAACTTACTTCCATTGTCTCCCCCATGTTTCAAACTTGCTTCTATAAACTCCCCCCAAAAAACAATCAGAAGATGTTATTTTGTCTTATTTCTTTTCCTTGTTTCCTTCTGCAATGATATAATTCTCCCTAGAGGGTCCAATGGAGGTGGAATCATTGTGCATACTAACATTCTTTGATCCCTGTTATACTGTTTATCTGTACCCATTACTAGACACTGTGGTGAAAAGGGTCATTTCATTCTTATTCACAGAACTTGAGATTATGCCTGGCACATAATATGTCCTCAATAAATATTTATGGAATGCATAAGAATACATTATTGGGTTTTTTTTTCCAGGCTAAACTTCCCTCTTGAAAAGATGAAAGAAATAGACTGGACAATTTAGAAGGACACCTGTAATTGAAATGGTTTCGGATCATATAAGATCAGAAAGTTAGGAGAACTGTCTAAACACTCCATGGTACTAATGCTATCGAATGCTCTCATAGTTGATAATGATGGAAATAGATAAAGCCATAGAACTTACTATGTATTAGAAACTTGTTTTTAAAGATTTTGCATAGGGGCGCCTGGGTGGCTCAGTGGGTTAAGCATCTACCTTCAGTTTAGGTCATGATCTCAGGGTCCTGGGATTGAGCACCTCATGGGGCTCTCTGCTCAATGGGGAGTCAGCTCTCACTCTCACTCTGTGCTCTCTCTCACATAAATAAATAAAACCTTTTTAAAAATACTTTGCATATATTTGTTCATTACACCCTTATAAAGTAGGAAATATTCTTTTCTCCTTGTTATAGGAGAGGAAACTAAGGCCCAGAGAGGTTGAATAATCTACCCTGGGTTACAGGGCTGCTAAATGACACTGTTAGCATTTGAATCATTTGATTTCAATCATTTGAATTGTGGTTTAGTACTTCTAGCCACTTCTCTGTATCTATGCTTTGCTATATACAAAACCAAATATGTCATGGAATTTAGAGTGGAATGTTTGCATATTGATGCCTTGGGGTGGGGGATTGAAATTATATTTTTAAGTGAGTGATTTAATATCTGAAGTGATAAAAGTAAATCTAAAATACTTTAGCTATCTGTTCTTCAGAGCGTACTTGGAGAATATAAAAATAATACTAGCCAGTCACAAATGGTTATATACTACACATTCACATGAAATGTCAGAATAAGCAAATCTGTAGAAACAGAAAATAGATTAGTAGTTGTTTAGGGTTGGTGGGGGTGTTGATTACGACAGGGGGGTAGCTAGAGGTCTTGAGTTTCTTTTTGAGGTGATAAAATTGACTGCTGATTGACACGTCTATTAATATACTAAAACCAGGGGGATCCCCTTAATATACTAAAACCAGGGGGATCCCCGGGTGGCTCAGCGGTTTGGCGCCTGTCTTTGGCCTGGGGTGCGATCCTGGAGTCCCGGGATCGAGTCCCACGTCGGGCTCCCGGCATGGAGCCTGCTTCTCCCTCTGCCTTTGTCTCTGCCTCTCTCTCTCTCTCTCTCTATGTCTATCATAAATAAATAAATCTTAAAAAAAAGAGTTTAAAAAAAATATACTAAAACCACTGAAATTTATACTCAAAACAGGTAAATTGTATATAAATTATATTTCAACTAAGCTGTCATAAAAAAAGCTCTCATATAAACCTCGTCCTTAACATGAGGACTATCTGTAATTTCAAAAGAACACTTTAAGATCTTTCTATAAGGATGGTCACTTACTCTTCTCTTCACTCATTTACATTTGCAAACTCTCCAAGAGATTTTATTCTTTTTTCTTTTTTTTCTCCAAGAGATTTTAAAGAGATACTCATAGCAGCAGTCATTTTGTTACTTGGCAGATTCATGATTCATGTTGGTCAGCCTCTTCACAAGCAGGAATGAACTGCAGGAAAATTACCCTTAGCCCTTTAAAAATGGTTATTACAAATAACTTATTTCCGATATTTTAGGGGTATTTGTTCTCAGAAAATTTTTATTAAATATGAAATTGATTTTCTAATAAAATTGTGTTTTGGAATAATTTTAGATATACAAGAAAGTTGCAAAGATTCTCTGTTCAAAGTAGAGTTCCCAGTTTCTATTTCCCCTATTGTCACCATCTTAAATACAGCGATACGTTTGTCAAAACTATGAAACCAACATAGGTATGGCTATAAAGTAAACTGCAGACTTCACATGAATTTCACCTTATTTCATTAGTGTCCTTTTTCTGCTTGAGATTCCAGTCTAGGAAATCACACCATAGTCATGTCTCCTTAGTCTCTTCTGGGGTCTGTGACAGATTTTCCTTGTCTTTCACAACCTTGGCAGTTGCGGAATATTGGTCAGATGTTGTGTACAATGTTCTTAAATTTGAAAAAAAAAACATCTGATGTTTATCTTATGATGAGGCTAAGACTATGGGTTTAGGGGAAGAATATTACAGTGATAAGCGACCTTATCACATTGTACAGAGGACTCCTGATGTTCACATGATTTACCAGGGGTGATGTGAACCTCCATCACCGGGGTAAAGTGGGGTTTGCACGTTTCTCCACTGAAAAGTTGCAATCTCTCCCTTTCCATACTTTGCTCTTTGGAAGCAAGTCATTAAGTCTACCCCACACTCAAATTATTCTTGAATGTAAAAATTATTCCTATTTTATTTGTTTTAAATGTAATATCCATTTGTAAGATTTTCAAGACTATTACAACTGACAGGGATTCTCTTTTTCTTTATCTAATACTAAACTTTAAATTTTTTAGATTCAAGTACTTTGGAAAGCTAGATATTCTAAATTATTTTTTTTTAATTTTTAATTTTTTTTATGATAGTCACACACAGAGAGAGAGAGAGGCAGAGACACAGGCAGAGGGAGAAGCAGGCTCCATGCACCGGGAGCCCAATGTGGGATTCGATCCCGGGTCTCCAGGATCGCGCCCTGGGCCAAAGGCAGGCGCCAAACCGCTGCGCCATCCAGGGATCCCAATATTCTAAATTAAATGTATAAGGTAGTGTGACTGCTGCTTTCTAAGGGGTGAAATGTGAGTTTGTATAATTCTATATAAATAGTTACCTTTTTAATGATGTCAGAGAGTAGAAAACACTGTGAGAACATCCCTAACTTTGTGCCAAAGGACAATATGGGAGTATAATTTTTTATAATCTTAGAGTAGAAAGCTCTCTCTAAAATGACACAAAACTTAGAAGCCCTAATGGAAAAGATTAATAAAAGATTAAAATAATAAGGAAAAGGGGGAATTCCTGGGTGGCTCAGCAGTTTAGCGCCTGCCTTCTGCCCAGGGCGTGATCCTGGAGTCTTGGGATCGAGTCCCATGTCAGGCTCCCTGCACGAGCCTGCTTCTCCCTCTGCCTGTGTCTCTGCCTTTCTCTCTGTGTCTCTCATGAATAAATAAAGTCTTTTTAAAAAATAATAAGGAAAAGGTTAAGAAAAGATTATATTAAAACTTAAAAGTTCTTCATAGAAAAAAATGTATAAATAAAAACAATATAAACATGAGCTTAAACCAATAATTGAACCAAAAATCCAGTAGGAACATCACAGAGGATACAAATAGAGAATTCACAGATAAAGAAATATAAATGGCTTATTAACATGTGGAAAGATGCTCCAATGTGATTCAAAATAACAGATGCATATTAAAACCACAATCAGATCCCTTTTTATCCTATTAGGTTGAGAGAAACAAAACTGATGAACAATACATGGCACTGGCAATAGTATAGAGAAGAAACAGCTCCCATCCCACGTCGCTGATGGGAATATAAACTGATCCAACAACTTTTGGTTGGCAATTGGGCAAACATCAGTCAAAGATGTCATTGGACATACCTTTGCACTAGCGATTCCATTTTTAGGAATGTCTCTAACAAATGTACTTGTATATATACATGTACAAAGACACACAAAAAAACTGTTCATTGCAGCATCATTCATAATGGTGAGAAACTGGAAGCCAGCTAAGTGGTCACCAGTAGGGAAGGGTTAAGTGCATGAAATAACCATATAATAGGAAAAAATGCAATCATTTCAAAGAGAGGTTTCTGTGAGCCAATGTGGACCATCTTGTAAGATGTATTAGTAATTGAGAAAGGCAGTGTGAAGAATCCGTAAAAAGCATTCTAATGTTATGTAAAAATAAAAAAGATATGTTTTATGAACTTTCTATGTAACCACAGATATATTCCTTGTGCTGGCTATTTCTGGAATGATACATAAAAGGTTATAAACAGTAGTTGCCTTTGCTGAAGAACGTGGGAGATTAGGGATGTGAAGTGGGGAGGAGGGTTATCTTTCACTTCTATTTTTTTATTATTCTACTCAGTTTTTTAAAAATATACACAGCATTTTTTGTTCAATTGCAGTTCCAGATGACCAATACATATTATATATTAAGTGCACATATAATTTACAGATTAAACTTTAGCACTTAGAGTTTCTGAAATTTTTAATTTTGCTTTCTTGAAATAAATTGTGCTTCTAAAGATCACTTTCCAGAACTATAGGAGGAAAAGGGAAAGCTTAACTGATGGCCACACTCTCTGTGTTGTGAACCAGCACAAGAAAAGTTGTAATAAACATACTGTCCCCTCTTCCACCATTTTTTGGAGTAATTCTGAACCATGGATTATTTCTGCTCCTGTGAGTGGTTTGGCTTTTCCACTGAGGGTATGTTTGTGATGATAGGTAGAGGGGATATTGGGTGGTTTGTTGCTGCCTAAGGCCATATACAGAGCTAGGAAGGAAAATCCACAACTCTGTTAACAGCTCAGTTCTCCATACTGCAAGCTCAATGGTACCCTACTGGTTTCATTATATTGTGTTTGTTAATTAGATCCAGTTCAGACTCCAAAAGCATTGGTTGCACAAAGTCATTCATCAAGGGGGACTTGTTACTCAAATCGACATCACATAGTTCTGTGGTGAGAATAGCCTTCTTGCAAAGAAGCGTCTTTGCTTTGTAAACCTTTTGCTTTAATAGGATTTTTACTTATATGAATTTTGGGATATTTCCCAAGAGGTATCAGTTTGGGTCATACTAGCCAAAATCACTTTTATGACTAGATCGGTTTCTTTTTCCTCAGTGTTCTGGGTTGTGTCCCTCCAAAAAGGATGTTGGAGTCTCAACCCCACACCTCAGAATCCAACCTTATTTAAAGATAGGGTTTTACAAAAACGATCTAGTTAAGATGAGGTTATTAAGGTGGGCCCTTGTATAGTATGATAAGCGTCATAAAAAGGAAAAATTGGGACATCGATATGTACACAGGGAGAATGGCATGTGTTGGACGTGCTGCTATAAACTGAGGAACTGCCAAGAAGCTAGGACAGCAGTCTTTTTTTTCTTTTTACAACAGCAGTCTTAAACAGATCCTCCCCCAGCACATTCGGCAGGAGCATGGCCCTGCTGCCACACTGCTTTGGGACATGCAGCCTCCAGAAATGTGACACAATAAATTTCTGTTGTTCTAAGCCAGTCTTAGCTAAAGTGGTGGGCCACCCTAGCAAACCAATACATTTAAAATGGGGAATATTGAAAGTATAAAAGACTTCAGTTCAAAATGAGCTCAGGCCTTCTCTGGTTTCTTCCTGTCCTAGCAAATGTCCCTGGTGAATGTGAATTCTGATTGTGGCATTTAGTCTAGAAAGAATAACTACCTTTTCAATCTAGGTTGTGTTTCTACAACATTCTAGGAAGAAAGTTTAAAAATACCACTTTTCCCTGGGAAAGCTAATCCATCTTTTAGGTTATATTTCCTGGTTTGGGACCTTCTTGTGCAAGTTGTTTCTCCTTCCCCTCTTTCAAAACTCACTTTCAGAACTTGTCTGAAGACTCACTTCCTCATGGGTCTTTCCAGGCTAACTCTTAACAGAATATGGTCACTTGGCAACACTCGCGAATGCCCCACGGTGCCAAGTTTATGCTCCTGACCTAACCTCTTTATTTCTCACTGTGCAGTGAAGCTTTAGCACTTAAGTTAGAATCGTTGTATATCAGTTTTCTTTGAATGGTAAAGTCTTTGAAGGAGGTTTCCTTCAATAGGTGCTAAGAAATGTAACAGTTATGATTTATAGAGTACTTATCCTGTACTTCTCTGCCCTGTGAACCTGGGGAAGGACACACACACACACACACACACACACACACACACACACACATTCATGGTCACACAGAGCCAGGAATTCATCACAGGCCAGACTGACTCTGCAGCCCTGGATCTGGGAGTTGTACTCAATAAAGATGGCCAGTTAAGCCAAGTCTGACTAATCCAGCAGTGACTTTACCCCCTCTTGCTCACTGATCTACCCCCAGGGCCTAGAAGAGTGGGTAGGTGCCCTATTCATACTTTTGTTGCAGGAGTTGTTGGTACCTCCGTACGAGTATGGCCATCCTACGGGAATAGAGACAATCATAGGGGAAGAAACTTCTCTAGACGAGTGGGTTGAACCATCTAAAATTGTCTGTATTCCAAATTTTTGACCTACAGAGGTCAAAAATACATACAGTTTAATCTTATACAATTGCTAAAAAGGATTTAATATTCAGCCTTTTGCTGCTTGATTTGTTTTTAGAAAACAGTTTGTTGGTCCCATGTCAGGGAATCTCACACCTTCCCTCTGTAGCCCTTGGTTTCTGGCAAGGACAATGCATTACTGTGTCTCTTTCACTACCTATTCCTGACCTTTGTGGCTGTCTGATAAAGCAACATTTTGTTTCAATTGGCACAATTAAAGCTCTTCTCCCATGAGAGGCCACTGGTTGCTGGGACTGGGACTGGGACTGCAGCCTCTCCCAGAATCCATTGTTTATCATGCCTCTTACATATTTGTAAGTCTAGGGCCCAAATATCCAAGTCCTTCTCCTTCTCGTCTGCTTTGTGGCCTAGATCAAGCCACCTTTGCCACTGTGGTTTCTGCTCTGATAAGTCAGTCTGAGGCCAGTGGATAAGCGTGTCTGAAGAGTCTACATTATTTGATTCTATCTCTCCTCTGTTGCAGGTCCTGGATTGATCCTCTGATTTTCTTAACCGCTCTCCAGCATCCTCTTTATGGGTCTCCCATCTCATCCAAAGTTGGAAAGGTATAGTTACCTTGCTGTGTGAGGTGCAAGAAAGGGCCTGAGTCACTAACTGCCACCTATGATTTCCACCCACCTCCCTCTGTTCAGCCCATGTCCCAGCTCCAAATCCTGAAGCTACCAAGTGCCATGCCCCCTGCCCCCATCAGTAGCCTCTCTGCAGGCATGCAGGGTGCCACTCCCTAGGCTGGGAGAGTCACTTCTCACCATTCCACTTCCGCTTCCCATTTTCCATGAATGTGTCGGTTTCAGATCTGTTCATTGTCTCTTGTCCCATTCTCTTTAATCTTGTGGGTTTATAACTTGCCTGTTTGTTTTAAATTCACTTACTCTTCCTTTGGTGGGGTTTCAGGAAGAAGAAGATATTAAGACTCGGGTTTAATCTGTGTGTAGATCAGAAGGTCATTGCAACACATTTTTAAAAATAATAGCCCTGCAAGGTATGGATTAGTAGGCTCGTTTTACAGATAAAGATACTGAGTCTCAGAGAGATTCAGTTAATTGCCTGAGAGCTCACAGCTAGGTATCAGAGCTGTGATTCAGACCTATATTTAACTGAGTCTAAAGCCCATGTGCCTCAGCAGTAAAGAATCCTACCTGCCATAGTTACCTGAACAGAGGACAGGTACTGCTGTCAGGGATGGTCCTAAGAAGACACACGATTTGGGTCAAGCAAGATCTAGACAGCCTGGAGGTCTCTTCCATTTCTGGTTGTAATGTCTCCCTTTGTTTTGTTTCATAATCAAAGCAAGTGGGTCACAGAGATATTTTTAAGCAAAGATAATTGACTTAATATCATTTTAGCTGAAGCATTAAATAATGCTCAGTTAAAACCCTGGGGGAGAGACATAAAGCAGAAGACTGAACTGAGTAATCCATAGTACCTAATTATAAATCTAGCTTCAGATACAATCAGCCCATGGTGATATACAAGGAGGAAAATACATGTTTACGTGGCACCTCTCTGAAGCCTCCACTTAAATGCCCTGTGTCATAGAGCCTGCTCACTTATAGCATTTGGCCAAAATCACTGAAGGAATGAATTATTTACCATTTGCTTAAGATTCACACTTGAGGGGCAGCCTGGGTGGCTCAGTGGTTTAGCACCGCCTTCAGCCCAGGGTGTGATCCCGGAGTCCCGGATCCAGATCCGAGTCTCAGAGTCATACGTCAGGCTCCCTGCAGGGAGCCTGCTTCTCCCTCTGCCTGTGTCTCTGCCTCTCTCTCTCTCTGTGTCTCTCATGAACAAATAAATAAAATCTAAAAAAAGAAAAGATTGACACTGAGCAGTATTATTTTGGACATGTCATCATTTTGCTTATATTAAAATGATGAAATGGAAAATAGAAGATGTGATACCTGGGGGCATGTAGGTAGCTCAGTTGGTTGAGTGTCTATCTTCTCCTCAGGTCATGGTCCTGGGGTCCTGGGATGGAGCCTGAAATCAGGCTCCCTGCTCAGCAGGGTGGCTGCTTTTCCCTCTCCTTCTGACCTTACCCCCTGCTCATGCCCTCTCTATCTCTCTCTCTAATAAATAAATAAATAAAATCTTTAAAAAAAAGGATGTAATACTTGAAGTATTTCAGAGAAAAAGCTGGAGCCAGAAGTGTTGGTCACAATGAAAGGCTGAATATTTTATCTTTCAAGAGTGCACAGTTATGCATAGTATAAGCTCTTCTATGACTTTATTCAGGTGTTATCAAGAATAGGTTAATAAATGAATAACTTATTGTTATGTCAGAATTAAGGTACAAGAAAGATGAAGAGTAGGAAAAAATAAGAAGCGTGACCTGAATCTTCAAGTATATGGCAACATATTGGAAAAGAGAGGCTAACCTGAATAAATGAGAAGAGAACAGTTCAAGAAGACTCCTTTATGGAAATCCTTAAAAGCTACATCAAGAATCTTAGACCTTCCCTAATATTATTTTATTATACATTTTGCGTTTGTTGTAAAAATAATTAAAACATAAATCGGGAAAATAAAACTGGGATAAAATTACCCCCAATCCCAACACACAGTTGATTTATTGCTATATAGCTTTATTGACAGCTCTGTAGTGTACCTGCTATTTTGTAAACACATTTTCCACATAAGATCTTAAGCATTTTTCAAGGACAGTAAATATGTATCAGAAATATTTCAGGGAGATCAGAAAAGGAAGAGAAAAATGTGGGGAAGTGATTGGCCAGGTCTCACAGTAGGTGGGGCTCTGTCCAGGAGAGTGTGCAGGATTTAGATAGCAAGGGGATGAGACTTTCCAGAAAGAACAACAATGTAGAAAACTGCAGGGAAGGGTAGAGAGCATGGTTCACGCATGCCCCAGTGAGAAGACCTCCCTCGGGGAAACAGCTGGCTTCCCCTGGAGAAAGGTGGGTAAGGCTAGGACAAGGTAGGCAGATGAAGGGAAGGTTCAGGATGACTTTTCTTCCTCTGCTCTGAACACCGAACAGGGAGGAAAGAGTTTGAATGGTAGCCCACAGCCAAATGGGGATGCCTTTCCCCATGAGGAGAATGGGCACAAGTGATGTGCAGTAGTGAGAAGAGGGGTTTTCTATTTATGCTATAAATTTGTCAAGACTCTTTTGTTGCTAAACAAGAGAAAAAGCCACTGCTCTAGGTAAAACAAAAAGAAGGGTCAGCTCCAAGGATATAAGGGGCCTCCCATAGCTAGAGCTGAATGCAGCTGGACCTCACGAGATGGCAACTCGTTGCTAGAGGGCTGTAAGCAAGCTGGCCTCCTCCGTGTCCGCCTCGCCTTTCTGCGTCCCTTGTGGGCCTGCCCCATCTCTCTTTCTCTGCAAACTGGCTAGCTGCACAGTGAATTCCCACAGTGCATTTTAGGTCTACATGCTCCAAGTCACATTTATGCCACTTAGAAAGTCTTTCTCTGTCTCCCTCTTGATGTCTTTGTCTGGTCCCCAGTCTCCAATGAGGAAGGCAACCCTGTTTGGGTCAGTTCAGGCCAGATCTACCCTTGGTTCAGTCAACTGTGGGATGGCAGGAACGGGCCAAGTAATGGAGCCCTACTGGCCCCTGGAGGAGGAAGGATGGGAATGGGCTGGGACAACATTCCAGATGGTCTTCTGTATGTGCTCTCAACTCTCCCCTTTCCAGAAATTAGTGGATCTCTCACATACTGGGTTTTAAAAAATCAAGAGCATGCAAGTGCCAGAATGACTTTGAGTATTATAACCAAAGAGATACCTTTTTCTCAACAAAAGGAAAGGAAATCTGGACATATGATAAGCTCACAGACCACTGAAGAGCCTCTCAGAAAGAGCACATTGTGCTCGTGTGCCAATCTGAGCCTGAAATAGCAGAAACATAGAGGAAAATGGAAAATAAAACTCAACCCCACACCATTAACTATGTAACATGACCTGCAACAAGTAGATCACGAAAGATGACCAATGGGAGATGACGTTAGGTATATGTGGATCTTGGGGGTCAAAATCCCCCAAGATCCCCTCAAAATCTTGCTCTGCATGATGGCTTTGATTGCTTGGTTAAATCTAACCCAAGTACGTCCTATTGTGCAGTTTGGGCGTGGTGGTAGAAGCCTGGGTGAGTCATGTTGATGACCAATTGTGGTTTCTTTTTTCTCTACCGTGAAGAAATATGGCTTGCTCAGCGTATCAGCTGAGTCTAAATACCTTCAGGATATGCTACCAGAGACAGTTATTAATGGGTGAAAGACATACTGAGAGAAGAAATGAGGGCAAGGAAAATTTAGATGACTACTTTGAGTGGGAGGATTGGATTGGGATATAGAGAAAGGATAAGATCATTTGAAAATCTTCTATATCACAAGAATGTACTAACTCTTTTTAAGTAAAAGTTGATTCCCATGAGCCACTTAGTCTCAGTAAATTCCAGACTGAAACAACATATTAAAAGGATTGATCTGGCTGTGTTAAGAATTTGAAGTGAATGGTATGCTGTGCAGAAAATTGGGCTCCTAAGACTTCAGTGTAGACAATTAACTCAATAAAGTGGTATTTGTGTGGGGGAGGTTGAGTGGAAGTAAAAGAAAAACCAGCCAGAGTTTGTGGTATAACTCGATTTTCAGAGATACTTTGCCAGGCAAAATATTAAACTGTATGACTCAGTTTCTTGTGTTGCATCCAGGTCTGAGGGGCCATCAAGAACTTGTCACTATCCTAGGATGAGGACAGCTATAGGATGATGGGCCTGGTGTATTTATTACCATGAATACATCATCCCAAACTTGTTTTCTCCACTCCCTAGCAAAAGATGGAATTGTTACAATAATCAGCCTTTCTCTCAGCACAAACACACATGAAACAAATATTTCAATCATGTTCCTATTTCCTAAGAAGATGGGGAAGGCACCCATTCTTGGAAAGGAGCAAATCAAGGCAAATTCTGGCTTCCCACTCAGAGATATGGGTCTGGATCAGGGCTTTCCTAGAGTACTGCTCACGTGGGGATCACACTATGGTCTGGTGAACATCTGGAATGCTGAATGGGAACAGATCTAAGAATTCATCAACTGGTTAGGAGTAAGGTCCAGCCAAAAATGGTTTGCCTCTGTCCAGTGGATACTCTGGGGTTTAAAATTTTAAAAAAAAATTTTTTTTAAAGTAATCTCTATACTCAACATGGGGCCTGAACTCACAACTTGGAGTTCAAGAGTCACATGCTCTACCAACTGAACCAGCCAGGAGCCTGGAGTTTAAAATTTTTAAATTAATAGCAATAATAAATACAATATGATAATTGCATTTAAGTGCAATATAATAGTGGCACCTGGGTGGCTCAGTTAGTTAAACATCTGACTCTTGATTTCAACTCAGGGCCACAAGATCAAGCCCTATGTGGGGCTTGATGCTGTGTATGGAGTCTGCTCAAGATTCTCTCTCTCCCTCCACCTCTCCCCCCCCCTCTTCTGTCTCTGTCTCCAAAAGAAATTAAAATTAAAAAATTAAAATACATATGCAATATAATAATTGTAACCAGCACACTTATCATACAGGAGGCACTATGACAAGTGCTTTAAATCAGTCTTCAGAATAGCCCTATGAAATGCATATTCAATTTTATTATGCGCAGGTAACAGATGAGAGAACTGAGTTTCAGGGTGATCAAATAACTTGCTCAAGGTTATATAGTCAGTAAGTGGCAGAGCTGGGACTTGAACCCAGCTGTGTGGATCTAAAGCTTGAATGCTTTTCCCTTGAATGCTTTTCCCACTATGCTGTGTTGCCAAAATGTGATGGCCTCCAGGAAATGGAAGTGATATTCACCTAGGCGTTTACTTGGCTCTGTCCTTTACTTCTCTATAGGAATTCTGATTGAACTGTGTATTTATGTAAAAATACACTCCTAATTCTTTTTTAAAAATAACCTTGGAATTTTAGAACAGTTTCAAATGTATACAAAAGTTGCAAAGATAGTATAGAAGGTTCTTATTAGTCTCCTCTAGTTTCCCCTATTGTTAACATAATATATATATATAATATATTATATTATTATATTATATTATATTATATTAATAATATATATTATATATTATATTATATTATATATTATATATAATATATGTATTATATTATATATAATATTATATATAATATATATATTATATTATATATATAATATATATATATTATTACCATGGTACATCTGTCACACCTAATGGACCAACACTGATGTGTCACTATTAACTAAACTCCATACTTTACTCTTATTTCAATTTAATTCTTCTTCTTTGATGTCCTTTTTCTGTTCCAGGATCCCATCCAGGATACCACATTGCATGCGGTCATCATGTCTCATTAGGCTCCTTTGTACTGTGACAGCTTCTTAGACTTTTCTTATTTCTGACGACCTTGATGCTTTTAAGGAATACTGCTCAGATGTTTATAGAATCTCCCTCATTTTGGGTTTGTCTGGTGATGTTTTTCTAGTCTCGGGGTTATGGATTTGGGGGACGAAGGACCATAGAGGTGAAGGGTCATTCTTAGAACATCATATCAAGGATATATACTATCAACATGATTCATCACTGAGGATGTTAATCTTGTTCATCTGGTCATTTCTGTGCTGATTTCCTCCACTGTGAAGTTACCTTTTTACACTTTTCCATATGATTTGGGAGCAAGCCACCAGATGTAGACCACACTCAAAGGGGGTGAAGAGTTAAACTCTTACCCCCTTGAGGAGAGACTATCTACAAAAATTAGTTGGAGTTGTTTTGTATGGGCTATGTGTCTTTTCTCTCTTATTTACTTATTCAGTCATATGTTTATGTCAGTATGGCATTACATATTTTCATTTTATACCATATGTTATAACCTAATACTGCATTATTTATTTTGTTGCTCTGATTTTTCCAGCTTTGGCCATTGGGAGGGGGAGGTCAGCTCCTGTTTCCCTTTGACATGCTTCCAGCATTTTGTTTTTGGACACTCCCTTACTTTCTGGCACTACAGAATGCTCTAGGCTCAACTTGTGTATACTCTGCCCCAGCAGTAGAATTAACCATTTATTTACATGCTGATTCCTTCTATTGGAAAATGGTATTAGAAACTAAGATCTGAGGGCTAGCTTTGATTATTGCTACTGGGGTATCTTTGCTTCTAGGACAGAGCTCAAGGCTAGAGCTGGGAAATATATGTATATATGAGCCCATGTTTACACACATATCTATAATTATTCCTGTATCCATCCATCTGTATATTAAGCTTAACATGAGCTCATGTGAGGTCTCCAACTCGAATCCATACCACAAGTTTCATTCTAGACTTTTCCCTTGCTTATCTGCAATTTTCCACTCCACAAGTAAGAAAACTGGATCCTATCATCTGCTATTATTTATTTGTTTGTTCAGTTCTAGCTTATTCATACAGTAGTTTCAGAATTCTTAATCTTTACTACCACAAAAAACAACTTTATCAACAGGACAATGTTTATGTGAAGTTCCCTTTGTCTTTATTCTTACAGTCTCTAATCAAAATGCTGTTTTCCAAAGTTACCTAATTCTTTTTAACCATTATTTTTCATTATGAAAACTGTAGTTTTATTGTTGAATATTTGGAAAATAGAGTAAAATTTAAGAAATCTTCCATTATTCTGTATTAACCATGGCTAACTTTTGGGTTCTTCTTTCCTCCTTTTTCTTTATGGATATGTGTGTATAGACATCAATACAGTTATCTATATATATTTATCTCCCTACCTATAGTTCTCCCCATAAAAGTCTATCTCTGTATATCTTTTTAAGCATCAAATGAGCAATGTAGTTAATAGTGACTATACAGAAGATTTAGAGCAGAAAATAATTCTAGTATATTTCAGTGCAGCTAAAATATTTCTAATAATTTCTGTCTGGTGATATAACTTCATATTAAATAGAACTTACATCCTTTAAGTTGTCTAGGTGTCAAGCTAATCTCAGATCTATTAATATGGCCTGAATAGCAATCACATCAAGACTTTATCTGTCTACAGAATGCTGTAAGGGCAACTATTCTGCTTTATTGATAAAAAAGGATCCCTGAGCTGTTGATATCCAAATATTAGACAGCAAAGAGAGCATACTTCTGTAAGAATTTTGGCTCCTGGTATGTGCTTGCTCACAGATGAAGACAATCCACTAACCCAAAAAGGGGGACTACAGAGGAAACTCCAAGAAAAGTTAACTTTTTCTTAAATGTGGTTTCATATATCCTTAAAAAAATGGATGAATGTTTGGTTGAGATTTTAAGTCTCTAATACGTAGAGTAAATAGAGGTCACTGTGGCTTCTATAATTCTGGGATAGATTCTAGCGCTTAACTACTTTGATCACAACTGTGGGTTCAGAAGCTTCATGGTCAATCCTTCACTTTTCTTACACCCTCATTGACTCAGAGTTATGTTTGCCTTTACTGAATGAATAGGATGAATAAGTCCAGAAATAGGAGTTATATAATGTTAGTATTGACTTATTGACACTGGACATGAAGCAGGACCAAGAGCCAAGATGTGGATTGGAAACCAAAAGATGAAAAAGCTCCCAAGAAGACATGAGGCACCTCCCAGACCCAGTGTGTCCAGTGGAAGGCTGTTACTTTATGGTAATAATAATTCCTGTAGCTGCTATAGTAGAAAGACAGAGATGAAAAGGAGAAGGGATTTAAAAATGTTGCAGTGGTAAAAGATTTGTCTGCAACTTATGTATGCTTTATGGGGAAAGAAACTCTTGGAATTAGATGGAGCTCATATAAAATATTGAGGCCCATGATGAGCACAAGAGACCCACGGAAGGTGAAAGTCTCCTAAGTGTTGTTGATAATGACATGAATAGATTCCTGTTGGCAGATTAAGTGTCCTGATTATGTTCTTTTTGGGTATACCAGAAGAGAGTGGTTTGAGCTCACTGATCACAAGATAAAGGAAGGAGGAAACCTAAGCTGCCTTACATAACCTCAACCTGGTACACTTTGGCACAAAATACCCACGTATTTAGGGAGATCTCAAGGATCTTCTGAAGGGTGTCAAAGGCTTTTCCAAAGAAAGAGAAGAAGTCGATAATAAGGCCACTGCATACAGCTGTGCATTTTGTATAGTGCATAAAAACATGCAGATGAAGAGCCCTACCTCTCCTTTGCCAAGCCCTTCGCCCTGCCTGAGACTTCATCCAATCAGAGAAAATGGATTTTTCCAGCTGGTTCTCCCAGAGAGGAAGCTTTTCCAAAATTCGCATTAAGGCTTTACAAAAGATAGTAGTGGCCCAGGGGTTCAGCCATTTTTCTCCAAAGCCAAGCCACATTTCTCCTCACACTGTGAACCCAGTATATAAGGCCAATCTTTAAACCCTTAAATTTACTTAAATGAACAGAATATTATGTATTTCTTACATTATAATACTTTGCTAAAATAGCAACATTTATTTACGTGGCAAAGTATATTATTTTATCAAAAAGAATGTCAACTAGTTACTAATAAATTTTTTGTAAAATGAGAAAATAGCTCTTTTTCTTTTACTGGGTTTATTTAAAATCTTTAAAAAGATTTTATTTTTTAAAGTAATCTCTATACTTTAACATGGGGCTTGAGCTCACATCCCAGAGATTAAGAGTCTTATACTCTATTGACTAAGCCAGTAAGGCAGCCCTATTAGGTTTATTTTTAAAGTTATTCTAGAGAGATACCTTTGCCCTAACTCTCAAAGGTTCATAAAGCCGGGCCCATCTTCATCTACTTAATGTTACTTTATGGTTCTAAAATTCCTCTGGTTACTGATCTGATATCAGTTCACCCAGGCAAGTTATTTGCAAAATGTGTCCCAAGAAGCTGAATTCATTTACTCATTGACTGGGACTATTTAAAATGGAATACTGGAATGCTGGAAAGCCACATTCCAGAAGGGTAATACAAATCTGTAGTTATATACGACACTATGGAGTTCAAAAAATTCCTGAGTAGCCATGTAAATGTACCAAGTGAGTTGACTTAGGCAAGCTATCTGGTCTCCCTGTGCCTCAGTTTCTCCCTTGTGAAATGAAACTTACCTTAAATGATTAACTGAGAAAAGAAATGTGGGCAGTCCTGGTGGTCCAGCGATTTGGCGTCACCTTTGGCCCGGGGTATGATCCTGGAGACCGGGGATCAAGCCCCACGTTGGGGACTTGGAGCTGCTTCTCTCTCTGCCTGTGTCTCTGCCTCTCTCTGTGTCTGTCATGAATAAATAAATAAATCTTAAAAAAAAAAAAAAGCTGAACTCTTTAAAAAAAAAAGTGTATAATATTTAGGCTTGTACTTGACACACAGTAAACATAGTAAGAAATCTCCCTTAGTCTTACTACAACTGATGTTGGGCTGATCTAAGACATCCTGGCCAAGCATTCAACTTCTTTTGAAGATTACTTCGTTCACTTCTGCAAAAGTGCATCGTTTGCATGAAGAAAGATGCTCATCTTTATACTGGTGAGAGAAGGGGCATTTATTTACTTTGTTAAACTGTGATATAATTTTGGTTTTTTGTGATTTCATATTTTGATTCTCCCTAGCTGAAAGTTTATAAAAAAATAGTATGAGTAATTCCTAACAAATGAAAAGATGGCTCATTTGCACTTATGAGAAGTGAAAATTAAAATTACGCTTCATTATTATTTTCTGCCTCTCAGAACTGGTAAAGGTTCTGAATTGTATGATATAAATTGTAATTGATGAGAAGGTGGAGAAACAGACAATCACATAATCATCAATATCTATCAAAATTGCAAATGTGCCTACCTTTCAACACAGTAAAAACATCTAGAAATATGTATAACAGACATATTTGCACATATACAAAGTGGTCTATGAGCAAGGCCATTGTTTTTAATTGAAGTATTGCTTTTAGTCAGAATATTTTGGAAACAACCTAAATTTCTATCAATAGGGCATTCACCAGATAAATTTTGCTACATACAATTATAGAAAAGAATGAGGATGCTCTTTCTGTATTACTATGTAATACATGGTATATTCAATAAAAACCAAGTACAGAGCAATACGAAAAAGTGATATTCAGCTAACAGGGACAAGAAAGAAATGTATATGTTTGACTGTATATTAAATACCTATGGAAAATGCACGGGAAACCACTCACATCAGTTGTCTTTTAGAGGAGGAACAGGTAGCTGGAGGACAGGATGAAAGGAAGAGTTTTTGTTGTATTTTTTTCACCTTTCTTGAATCTTTAATATGTAAACAAATGGCATATTTAAAAAATAAATAATTTAAAATATTCCTCATCAGTCAAGAGATGATCTTTACTCATCCTCAATTTTGGTGGTCGTTTTCAACACAGGTTTTGATGAAATAATTTTTAAAAATCTAAATTTCTTGAAGTTTAAGATTTTAGGTAGAAATGATTTCACACTGAACTTTTTTTTAGTATAACATGAAACTAAACTTTTCTTACTATTTAAAACATTCCTCATGATTATTATATTTATTTATCTATCAATTTTTGAGAGAGAGAGAGAGAGAGAGAGCTCGTGCATGAGTTGGGTGGGAGTAAGGGCAGGGGGAGAGGGACAGAGAATCTTAAGATTCTCCATTCCCCACTGGGCATGGAGCCATTGCAGAGCTCAGTCCTCAGACCCTGAGATCATGACCTGAGCTGAAATCAAGAATCAGCTGCTAACTGACTGAGCCACCCAGGCACCCCTCTCGTGATTCTTTTTGTTGGGATTTGAGCAGGCTTTCAACATTGAAAAGGAAAAAGAAATAAGTGTATTCCATATATGTCATGTTAAAAAATTCTAGAATATTCATGAACTTGAAGTCAAATTCTTCTACCTACCAAAAAGCAGATGTCCTTTGAGGCTCAGGAGGGAGAATGTGCCTGCTGCCCTCAGAGTTGCTATTTCCTGTCCTAGTGCTGCCCCTGATCTGAGCCTACAACACAATTTTATATTCATAGTTCCAGCCTTGCACACAGAGGCAGGCAACTGATAGTAAACCCCAGAGGAGGATTCTGATCTATTCCTGTACCGGCCCCTCCCGAGATGCAGCTGAAGCTGAGCCTTCCAAGAGTAACCTGTTGTTGGGCATGGCTGCTTCAGAGTGGAGAATTTGTTGTCTCTCACACTTGCACAAATATCTGAGGGGGAGGCCAGCAGCCATATTGACTTCTTCTACCTCCTGGTCACAACCACCACTGACTCAAGGTTGTACATAAAACCCTTCTTTGTAAATTCACATTTGAAAACATTTCCAAATGCTATCCAGTCTTTCATTCATTCAACATTTCTCTTCATTATCTATCTCTTTTCATAATTCTGTTTTCATTTCCTTCATCCCAAAATCTAACAAAATATCTTAATATTAGTTTGAGGTTCAGCGGCAATAATCTAAAGATATCTGAAGAATTCTGTTTTTTAATTCTTGCCAAACAAACTCTGCTGGGCATATTGAGAAATTAAAGAAAACTTTAGAGAAAAATGGGAAATGTCTGTCTTTAAATAGGTTTTTAAGCTGAAATTCAGGATCATTTCCTTCAGTACAAGGTAAGACTGGACAAGCTTTTGTGAGTACCTGATTTTTCCTGTTATTAATAATGCCATTAATTGAGTGCCACTATGTTTTATTCATTTTTACACCAACCTGTAAGACGGGTCTTATACTCATGATCAGATGAGGGAACAGGCTCAGAGAAGTTAAGTCACAGAGCTTACTTATGATAGGGTGAGACTTAAAACAGTGAGTAATAACTATGATAGAGTGCTTACTTTGCACCAATCTCAGGGGGCAGTATTTTTCATAATTTCTACACAGCAAACCTAGCAAGGTTAGTACTGTTATTATCCTTTTGCAGATAAGGAAACCTGAGTCATAGAGAGATCAGGTTGGGAATCTAAGCCTGTTTGATTCTTAAACTCTGGCTCCTTCCAGATGGTTATATACCTGGACCAAATGGAAATGGACATTTCTAAGATTAAATGTTAGCTATTGAGAGAAACTGTAGTTTTAGGATCTGGTTGGGAGATGAAGTTGATAATAGGGAAAAGTAGAGGGAAATAAGCCATCTAAATTTATTTATTATGAACTGTATTGAGAATCTTTAAACAACCTGAAGCAGAAGCAATTTTCTAACTAAGCACAGAAGAGGGTCATTTAATGTTTGAAAGAGGCATCTGAATGGCAGTAGCCTAGTCTTGAGTAGCTAGTGAAATTAGTGGTGAGCATCTGTTCCTGATATCCACTAGGACAGAACAAATGAATGGGACTTAAGTCACAATGGAGATATTTCAGTGCACTGATGTGAAGGTTGCTTTGGAATTGAAAAGTTATCAAGGAGATTACAGACTCTGTATCTGGAAACTTTAAAATATAGTTTTAAATTAGTCTAGGATGATTATCCTAGACTTATCCTGACTCAGCCCAGAGAGCTGGAGTCCAACCATTCAAAAATCCTGTCCAACTTCTTGATTCTATATATAATTCCCAATTCCCAATGAATTCTGAGAGTGATTGTATCTAGGCTTTCCTTCAATGTGTGCATATCAGCATTTATTGCTTCCAGGCTTTCTCATCTCTCCCCATCAAATTTTGGATTTGGGAACAAAGAGAAAAGCGAAGTCCATGTAATTTGCTTGTACCCTCTATTATTTCTCCTTATTTCCCCCTAATGCCTCAACACAATGACTCCCTCTGACTAAGAAGTTTTAAATGTTCTCACCCAGTTGAATGTCAAAACCGATTTCTAGGTACATAGTCTGCTCACATGGCTCTTGCCTGGGATACTCTTAGTCTTAGAAATTTCACCATCTACGGTGTCAGAGCCTACTCTCACTCTAGGCATAAAGCCTCTGAAGATCATCCTCTTGTCAGGATTTCTAGAATACTCAAAGTCTGAACCACAAAGTTCAGTGCTGAGTCACCCTATGATTCTTTGGAATTACACATATCTCCCCTTCCAACTAGATTGTTAGTTCTCTAAGTGAAGAGACCTTGCCTAATGCTTTTCTCAATCCCCAATATTGCTGAACAGTCAGAACTCAAATATTTGTTTGTTTTTAATCACTAATAACTTTGTGGTCTTATTTTCACCCTTGTGGTCTAGTGAGCTTAAAAATTTCAAATAGATTAAAAAATATTGGCCTTAAAAAATGTTGGCCTTGTAGAATATATTAGACGTTGGTCAAAAATGCAAACTATGTTGTACAAAACATATTTCACTTCAGTGGGAGCACTACTCAGTGCTTTTTTGCTGATAGGATTTAGAAAAAAAGGTGCCCTTGACACTCAGGAAATGAGTCTGCTTACATTCTCTCTCATCCCAGATCTCTGGTCCCCTATTTCAAGATAAGAGTCTATTTGGCTTGGCTCCATTTACCTGAAGTTCATGTGCGGAAAGCATGCCATATACTGAAAAAGAGGAAGAAGAGGAGAACTAACATGTTGAACATTTATTTGGCAGGGACTTTAAGTTCATAATTTCACATAATATTCATGGATTTCCTCCTGTTCTTCAAGTTTAACTAGCCACTAAGTCCCAAGAATTCTGAAGTCCTAACACCTCTCACATCTTTTCCTTCTTTTCCATTTCCTCATATATTTATCGTACTAGACTCACTTCCTCACAACTATACTGCAGCAAGTTCCTGGCAGAAACTCTCTAGACCTACATCTCCCCAGCCCAAATCACTTATCGATCTTCTTTCAACATCAGTGTAATCATCCTTATGGTGCTACTACTCCCCTTCATATGGAGAGGGAAATACCAGCTCTAGTCTCCATTCCACCTGTCTCTCCAGCCTCATTCCCCACCCCTCTCTCTCCCTGGCATTCCTAACTGATATTCTCAGTCTTATTGAAAACCCTCAGTGGTGGCAATTATTTCTTTCTTTATCTATTCCATAAACATTTACAGGGCCCCTACTTTGTGAGTGTCTCAAAGTAAGTCTTAGGGACAAAAAAAAAAAAAGATAAATAGAACACAGTCTCTGTCCACAAGTAGGAGAAATTGACATTATACAGATTTGGGCCTTTTGGTATGTTGTGGTGAGTATTAATAATAGAGATATCTGCCTGGCGGAGGGAGAACATTGAGTGAAGACTTATCAGACTTCACTTGGGGGAAGTGAAGGTCAGGGAAAGTTTCACATAAGAGAAAATGCCTCCTCTGAAAATCAAGAAAACAATTCCATTTATAATAACATCAGAAGAAAAACACTTAAGAAAAAATCTAACCAAAGAACTATAAAGCTCATATACTTAAAACTATAAAACATTGTTAAAAGAAATTAAAGATCTAAATAAATGAAAAGATAGCCCGTGTTTATGTATTGGAGGATTTACTATTATTGTTAGGGCAATACTACTGAAACTGATCTATAGGTTTGATGCAATCCCTCTGAAATTTCCAGCTGCAAGGGACACAGAATAGTCAAAAGAATTTGAAAAAGAACACCACAGTTGAAGGACTCATATCTCCCAATTTCAAACTGACAAGTCTACAGTAATCAAGAAAATGTGGCACTGGTGTGCAGATAGAAATATGGACCAATGGAAGAGAACTGAGAGTTCTGAAGTAACCCCATACATTTATGGTCAACTGCTTTTGACAAGATTGACAAGGACATTCAATGGGAGAAAGAACAGTCTTTTTTTTTTTTTTTTAACAAGTGGTTATGAACAACTGAGGATCTACATGCAAAAGAATGCATGTGTACTTCTTTCTCACACTATGGAAATGCAAAACCATGATATTTCTCCCCACCCACAAGGATGTCTGTAATATTTTTTTTAAAAAGGCATTAGCAAGTATTGGCAAGGATGTGGAGAAATTGAAATACTCATACACTGCTATGGGGATTTAAAATGATGCAGCTTCTGTGAAAAACATCTTAGCAGCTCCTCAAAATTTTAAATATAGAATTACCATACGACCTAATAATAATATATATTTAGCAATTCCATTCCTAAATATATACCTGAGAAAATGAAGACAGGTATTAACAGATGTTCGCTTGTATACAGTGTTCAAAGCAGCATTATTCACAATAGTCAAGAAGTAGAAACAATCCAAATGTCTATCAGCTGATGAATAGATAAGCAAAATTTGTATATATACACACTAGAATATTATTTAGCCATAAAGAAAAGTAAAGTATGGGTCCATGCTGCAATAAACATGAACCTTGAAAACATTATACTAAGTAAAAGAAGCCAGACACAAAAAGCCACAGATTGTATGATTGTAATTCTATGAATGTCCAGAATAGGCAAATCCATGGAGAGAGAAGGTAGATGAGTGGTCACCCGGGGGGGTGAGGGTGGAGGAGAACTGAGACTCACTGGGAATAGGTACTAGTGTTCTTTTTCGAGTAGTGAAAATGTTCTAGAATTAGATCATGGTGATGTTTAGAATATGCAAAATATAGCGAATATACTAAACCCCACAAAACAAATACTTTAAAATAGTGAATTTTATGTCATGTGAGGCTAATCTCATTTTTTAGAAATGCTATTAAAATAAAAGAAAGATGCTTTAAGAAAACCTTGAAGCAGGGAAAGGCTCTAAGAGTGGAAAGTGGAGAAATAAATTCTGGGCAGAGGGTATCAAATGTACAACAGCAGAGCCACGAAGCCATATATTTAGCTCAGGACACTACAAGTGATTACAAAACCACACAAACCCAACCCAGAAAATCAGTTGTAGGTTGAAACAAACGAAACTTATAAAGCTTTTTTTCGTAAGTCAATATGACACTTCATCTCTTGTGTGATTAAAAGATGATTTTCTTCCCTCCTACATATTGCTCCTCATCTTGGAATTGATCAATAAACGAGGGATGCGTGGGTATCATCTCTCTGCCTGGAAGGCTGTCTCCCTGACTCTCTATGGATCATGCTTCCTTTTTTTTTTTGGATCATGCTTTCTTATTTTTCAGTCCCAACTTAAGTGTCTTTTTCTGGAGAGGCCTTTCCTGACCCTACCATCTAAGTAGATTCCCACTTTTCACCTTTGTTTTCCATCACTGCTTCCTGTTAGTATCCTGTACAGGCAATTATGTTCACTTGCTGGTTGTTTGGACTTTTTAAAAGGAGATTTATTAACAAGGGGTGGTGGAAAGGGAGCTGGGCAGGGGGTAGGGGAGACTGGGTGATGGGCACTGAGGGGGGCACTTGATGGGATGAGCACTAGGTGTTATGCTATATGTTGGCATATCGAACTCCAATAAAAATATATATACAAAAAAATTAAAAAAATAAAAGGAGATTTATTTATTTATTTTAGGAGAGGGAGGGGCAGAGGGAGAGTGGGAGAGAATCTCAAGTGGACTCCACATGGAGCGTGGTGCCTGACGCAGGGTTCAATCCCACAACCCTGAGATCAAGACCTGAGCCGAAACCAAGACTCGGACGTTTAACCAACTGCACCACCCAGGTGCCCCTTGGCTTGTTGGATTTTTATTTCTCACCCTAGACAGTAATCTCTGAGGATAGGGAACATGATTGTTTTATTCAGTGGTATGTCCCCAGTGCTAGGACAGTGCTCCATAAATATGAGTCAAAAGCAGGAAGGTGTGATAGGTAGATCAGACCTCCTCAGGTTACAGGCCCAGAGCGGCCTGGCACTGCCTCCTTGTTCTGAAGCACAATATCCCAGGCTTAGCTGGTCTAGGGCTTGGCTGTGCTTTAACTCTGTGTTTGCAAAATTTATAGCACTTGATAGCAAAGAAATTCATCCCTGCCAGAGTCAACACCAATAAGTGCTGTGACTCATGGCTCAGCCTGTGTTAGTCAAGGTTGGGCAGGATGGGCCCGGGAGGGCATTCTCTAAGGTAGCAGAGGACTGGGTTTTAAAGTTGGGAAGTGAGCAAACACACGCTGCTTGAGTGGGAGGCTCATGGGAGGTGTGTTGGGAGACAAGGTTGGAAGGCAAAGCTGAGGTACCAGTTAGAGTGAAATCTAACTCTAGAGCAACCCTCCTATGTAGCTCTGTGTGAACTCTCCGACAGAAACTGGGCAAAGGGTCAGCACGCACTTCTGAGGAAGGTGTGATGCTTTTAGTTATAGGCTTGATTCTCTGAAGGAGATGCTGAGGCATTGTGTGTGGTGTGGGATATTTATAAGGAGTAGCACTTGTGGACAGAAGAAGGCTTGAGCAGTGGGAGAAACTGGCCTGCAGTGGAAGCTTGGCAAAGCCTTGGCCAAGCCAGGGGGCGTTCTTGGAAGAGAAATGTCAGGCAGCGTTGTCACATATCCTGCCAAATGGTGGGGCCTTTCTTACAACCCCTTCCTGCCATTCAGTGGCCACGTACAAGGCTGCCCAGGTAAAGCGATTCTCTGCAGCTGAGGTTCCTGAGTGGAGCTGACAGCTGGAGGCTCCTGTTGACCACTCTCTGCAGCGGGGAGCGGACCCTGGCCTGGAGGGGCCATAGCTCCCACCACATGAGCCCCCTTAACGTTGGTGGTCCTGTGGAACAGGGCTTCTTCCTTTCCTTGCTTCCCTTCACTGCAGACATTGCCCAAAGGCTAGTTTTCCCTCATATCTTAGCCCATAAGAAATATTATCATTTTCCTTCCTCATGAAACAATAAGTAGGAAGCAGCAGGACTACTTGATCTTAACTCTTGATAAGAGGTTGTCAGGCCAAAGATTACATTTCTCCACCCGTTTCACCTTGGTTTGGTTTTTGAAATACAAATTTGTGGTTTTTGATTTTTCAAATCATTTAGACTTTCAAAACCAATGTCGAAGACATTTGGCTGGACATTATTCTCAAAGACAGAATAATGCTTCTCCATTTGGCTGGAAGCTGTTTAATTCTACCTTTAATGTTACTATATTCAAGGAAAGAGAAATAAAAAAGGAAGGGGGAAATGAACTTCCCCGAAGCCCAGTATCAGGCTCTGGAGTTGATTTTTCCATGTTATATGTCATTCAGTGAGGAGGAACTGGCTTTCAAAGATAGGTCACTGATTTCGAGGACTCAAAGACACTTGCCCGTCTCTTATGCCGAGGGGCAAGGCATTATTTGTTATAAATGCTAAATTCCTCTGTGTCCTTCAGGGGAGAGATACGCAGTACAGAATTCAAGTTCACCAAAACTTTTTTTTTCCTTCAAGATTGTGACTTTAGGTCTTTTAATTTCTTATATCAAATTTAGAATCCACTTGCCAATGTCTACCAAAAAAAGTCTGCTGGGGTTATGATAGGGATTGCCCTGAATCTATAGATCAATTATGGAAGAAATGATATTGATACAAGGAAAACAGCTTCTCCCTACATTAGATCTCCTTTGTTTTCTTCTCAGTCTTGTCTTCTAGTTTTCAAGGTGGAAATCTTATACAACTGCCATTAGACTTTATTCCTAGGTCATGGTGCTCTATTATAAATGATATACTGGCCATTCTAGGGCTGAGAAGGGCCAGGTCATGAAAGGCAGTTGTGTTATCTTATGACAGCTTCCTTCAGTGATGAGGTCTTCGTTAATTGCTTATGTTCTAAATGTGCAAGAAACAGGACCCCTACTTGCTTTCTAACCTGGGCTCTGAAGGTTAAACTAATTGGGCAGCTTGGAGAAAGCCACTTCACTTCCCGGGTCTGTGACTTATTTTATCTCAGAATATTATTATCCTCCCTCTACAGATAAGGAAGCAGAGTAGTGAGTGATGAATGACAGCCTAAGGCTTTACAGCTGGCAAATGGCAGAGGCAAGCCTGGGGTAGATCTGTCTGCCTGACTCTAAACCTATACACATTTTTTTGGAGGGGGAGGGACAGAGAGCTCAAGCTCTGGCAGAGGTGAGGGGCAGAGGGAGAGAGAGAATCTTAAGGAGGCTTAAGGCTTAGCACAGAGTGCAATGTGGGATTCAAATTCATGACCTTGAGCTCATGACCTGAGCCAAAAGCGAGAGTCAGATGCTCAGTTGACTGAGCCACCATGCAGGCACCGCAAACCTGCACACTTTGCACAACATCACCCAATCTCCTACAGAGAGGCTGGGTGTATGATTTCCGTATTTCCTTCCATTTTTAATGTTTCATGTGCTCTCGGCTATATTTATCAAACAGAAATAGAAACCATATTCGGCTTATATACACAGTATTAATGCTATGTATTTATAGAGATTAAATTGATTCTTGCCATCTTTGAGGATATTTCTTCTGGGCAGCAAGATATTGGGTGACACTCTCTGAGTTTCAAACATTTTAGCCATGGGACACTGTTTGACCTGCTAAAGCAATTTATTAACTTCCTCTTTTATAGAGCGTCTTAAAAAACAAGTTAAAACAAGGTAAACTGCCAAAACTATTTAGCGCGTACTATTACAGATAGGGCCTTTTCGTAGTAAAGGATAAAAAGATAATTAAGTAGGGAAAAGTTTTTGTGCACTGAAATGGTGATTTTGAAAGGATGCTTTAAAAAGTCAACAATGCTGGGGGGCCTGGGTGGCTCAGCGGTTGGGCGTCAGGTCAGCCTTGGGCTCAGGTCACGATCCCGGGGTCCTGGGATCGAGTCCTGCATCTGGCTCCCCGCAGGGAGCCTGCTTCTCCCTCTGCCTGTGTCTCTGCCTCTCTCTCTCTGTCTCTCATGAATAAATAAATAAAATCTTTATAAAAAACATTTAAAAAAAACCCCCAACAATGCTTAAAAGGATTTATTTCCGGGCACCTGGGGGGCTCAGTCAGTTAAGCATCTGCCTTCGGCTCAGGTCATGATCCCAGAATAAAGATCCTTTAAAAAAACAAAAGGATTTATTTCCTTTCTAAATGTTTGTAGAAGGTAACCTTTTTATATTTTTTAATTTTTAATTTACATTCAATTTGCAAGAAAAGGTAACCTTATTTCCACTTTCAACTGGGCTTCTGCTCCTACAACAGAACCTCCGATGGCAATCGACACAGCAACTAATCTTTCCTCTTCAGCTTGTAAGGTAAGCCACATGTCCAGTGAAATGAAAATAAAAGTATGGCTAATGGGTAAGTAAGTCCCACCTTCAGGGTTTCCTTTACCACCAGGCAAGCCTGGTGCCTGAGGTCTGGGACTTGAAGAGGGTCCCAATGCCTCCTAGTGGCATAAAGGGGCAGATCACCTAGCTGGGAGCCTCTCTGCCTCTCCTCTTCCTTCCAGTAGGCCACATGAACCAGAAGATAGGACATTTATATTTCTGGGCACTGAACACATTCCCTTCAGAAGTTTCCTCAAGAACCTTCTGTGTTTTAAAAAAAAGGAATATTCTGTGTTTAATTGAGAAAACAGTAACACTACAATTTTTTTTTCAGTTTTGTAGCTCTCCAAACATTTTCATGGTAGATTGCAAATTTTAGGGTTTTCCAGACTAGTAAAATGAAGAAGAAGAAGAAGAAGAAGAAGAAGAAGAAGAAGAAGAACAACAACAACAACAACAACAACAACTAGATTGTCCAACTTTGTGTTTTGTCAAATAATTGATATCTGAGAGACAAAAACTTACCAAATACCATATCATCACCACTGATGAAAGGAAGAACATGATCTTAGCAAAGGAGCAAGGTCATTTCACACACACACAAAAAAAGTCCTTTAAATAGCCTAAAATGGACTTTTTTTGGAAAACTCCCTGTACTATCTTGAATTTTCTCATTCTTCTGCAGAGCAGAGCAGTAAAAACTTTGTCACAGACTTTCACAACCAACCTCTGAAGGAAATGAAGCAGGTATTACGTTCATCTTATGTGTTGAGAAGCGTGCGCTAGGACATGTGAAATAAGAAGGTCCGGTGATGCTGACACTGCTTGTCCCCAAACCATACTTGTGCCATCAAGGCCGTAGACTCTGGGCTAGAATCCTGGTTTAGAGACTTAACAGCTAGGAAAGCTTGGGACAGTTTAGTAACATCTGAAGGCCCTAGAAAAAAAATACATAATCAGCTTACCCTAAGGGCCTGGTTTTAATATAAAGTCAAAGAGCAGATGAGATTTGGTTGGTTCAGTTGCTTCTTCTGGGCCCACCTACAGGTAAGAGTGACTCCTTAAGGCCAAGGCTGCTAAGTGTGTTTCTTTTCCTGAATTTCCCAGATTACAAACAGGGACCAATCTGCTTAGCCAGCAGAACCTAATTTCTGTCTCTTGTTCTCCCCAGGGCTTTGTAGTCCCAGAGAAACACTTACAATGTGAGTACATATTGTTCTTCAGAGATTTGCCATCTTAGTAAGTCTATGAGCCTTCTGGTATCCTTTAATAAATTCTTTTTCTTTTTATAAAAACTATGAGGGTGAGTGAAAAAGAATAGAGAGAGATATTCTTTATTCTGAAAATTCAAAACTACATCCCTGAATGTCTGGGAGGACTTGGTGGGTACAAATTTAATGGACATTAAATAAGCCATCTTCTACCTCCCACAACCTCATGGATTTTTTTTTTTTTTTGTGGGAATACATTGCTTGAACCTAAAGTAAACAATAACCTGAACATTCATACGTGTGCTTGGCCAAAAAGAAAGTGACCTCTTTCATTCTTTCTTTCCTTCTATGGCCCTGCACTTACAGAGGGAAGAGGAACAGAGGTTATACTGGAGGGAGGGATAGAGATAATCCTAATTTTCTCTTTTCAGTTTTTTCACTCTTTTCACAAACTACTTTTCCTTCCTTTTATTAGCTTAGATGATTATAGTGGTGAGAAATTAGCACAGTTACTAAACCGTCCCAAGCTTTCCTAGCTGTTAAGTCTCTAAATTAGGGCAATTGCCCAAGATCACAGAGATCGTGGTAAAAAGATCATCAGAATTCTGACTTCTAGCTTTCTACACAATTTTGTTGCCATTTTTAAGGATTTACCAGGAAAACATTACAAGGAGAGAATACCGGACAAAATTTTGAGAATTCATGGAAGATATTTCATTTGAGTAAAGATTACAAGAAAATTCATATTCTACTTTGTGAGTGTGTGTGTGTGTGTGTGTGTTTGTGTGCTTGTGTGTGCAAGTGAGTGCAAGTGAGTCAGCATGCCTGTAGAGACTTAACAGGAAAAACCATCATTATTGCACTCTACACTAGTAACCCTAAAAAGAATTTTCTTTTGTGATCTTTAAAGAGAGAATTGTTGTGAAAAATGAGATGTTTCCAGAGTACTGCTACTCCTTAGTGCTGCTCACAGAATTACAGGTATTAATCTGAGTTCTGAGAACCAAAACCGAATCTCACTTCTGCTTCAGATATTTACAACAGATGCGGCAGTCTCACAGGGAACTGACCTAACGTAGAAAGACAAGTCCCCACAACAAATCTCTTCCCTGAATCCATGAGTTGCCATGGAAATAGGTAACCAAAATGATGCCATGATTTCTTATCTCCAGAAACAATCCTTGTGCAGAGGGAATGCAAACATAAAGCCATACAAAGGGATGAGCATATTTGCTTATTAAATGATGCTGGTTCATAGTAAGTCCATGGAGAGTCTTTCGGCTTTATCAGTTTTTGAGACTAGCTGATCTTTTTCCAGCTAATGAAAACGTGGCAAAGAGATATCAGAGATTTTTTGTTATTAATGACATTGATAAACAACAGATGGGTGCAATATTAAGAGGCCTTATGCTATACAGCTGTGCCTCCAACCACTTATTGCACAATTTGAGAAGTCGTGCACCCATTAACACTATCATTTTGAGAGGGGTGTGCCGGGGTGGCTCAGTCCCTTAAGAGTCTAACCCTTGGTTTTGGCTCAGGTCTGGTCTTGCGGGGGTGGGTATTGTGGCATCCAGCCCTGAGTTGGGGATGTCTGCCAGAGATTCTCTCCCTTTCCTCTGCCCCTCCCCTGCTCATGCTATCTCTCTCTTTCTCTCTCTAATAAATAAAATCTTAAAAAAAAACCAAACAACTATTACTTTTTTAGTAATAGCAATATCCATTTATTTAGGTCATTTTGAAAACACCAAAAAGAAAAAAGAAAAATCATTTGGGATTTTACCATCCAGTGTTCTATTGCTATAATTCTGGTATAGTTTTTTTCCAGATCATTACATGCATATATTATGAAACAAACTAGACACGTGCATGTTTGCTTATAAGATCGGAATCACACTCTATTTTCCCACTCTTCTAAACCCGTTCGATGCCATATGCTTAGTCGGTGGGTTGAAATGCTCTACCGTCTAAGAATAGTTGCCTCTTTCCCAAAGAAAGGTGTGCCTAGAAAGCCCACATGCAGGGTGAGTATCAGAATACTCTTCCTTTGAATCAGGAATACCTATAAACACTCGTGGGGAGCCCCAGGACAGGATGTGGATAAAAGATAGGCCTAATGATAACCTAGAAAAATGTGCAGAAAGCTCTGGCTTACATTTCATTTAAAAAAATAACAAAATTATTGTGATCTTAAAAAAAAAAAAAAAGCCCTAACATTTCTTTCCTTTTTTTCCAAGAAGGTATGCTAAAATGATGTCAGAGGAGAAAGGAATTTGAGTCTTCATAAGGCAACCAAATGTAGAAGATAGCATGGATCTGGATTCAGACAGACCCAGATTTGAATAAGTACACTACCACTTGGTATCAATAAGACCTTGAGTTGTACTTTCCTGTTCTAAAAAATGGGGATGTAAATACTCCCTTAGAGTGTTGTTGGGAGAATTAAATGAGAATAAGTATGTAAAGCTATTGTAAAGCGCCTGAGTCACAGGGGACACTCCCCTTGACAGTAGGCTATTATCATTATTGAGTTGTGAGAGGATTAACTCAAGGGTCCCATGCTCGACCCCACAAGCTGTCCCGTGAACTCAGCAGTGTCCGTTAACTTTAATATTCCCTTCACTGCTTGTTTTGAGACTAATGAAAACAAATGTTATTACTGTGTTTAAGATCCTGCAAACTGTCTGTCGCTAAGACACAATCACAGAGGAAGAGGATCAGGTTATAAAAATTATTGAGTTACATTGGGTCTGACCCAACTTATGAAATACCAGAGATACAATCTATTTGTGGAGGAAAACTGATTTACATTCCTCATGTAATGGGGCTTTCACCGAGAGACACAGTTGGACGTGACTGACTGCTTTGAAATCCGAAAGCAGTTGGCACTAAGTGCTCTTTCTCCATCAGGGTTAACGTACTCTAGCTGCTGTGGTCGCTGCTGGCAGTGTGTCATCTCCTTCTAGAAGGTTCCATGATGAGTCTGCCCATGGCAGCTGCGTGTACATCTCAAATTTTGCTTTTCACTCTTGAGAAAAGGGCCCATCCCTTCTCATTTTTCAGTTTAAAATGAATATACCCCCCAGTTTCCTTTGTTTTCAATGTTTTCCCTGAATCGATTGGTGTTCTTCAGGGCACTTCAGGTTTCTTACTCTCCTTCTGGTCAGTCAGACTCACATCTCCAGTGTGCTCCATCATGGGTCATAGCTGTCATATTTGTGCAGCCAACTCTAGCCCTTTCTTCTCCTTGCTCTTTTTAGCTGAAAGAGTGATTTAGTTTATTGCCTGTACTTCTGAGATTAAGCCTGAATGTGGGAGAGAATCATGTGTCCACAGAAAAAGAATCAGGAGCCCATACTGGGCATCAGGTTCAATACTATGTGCATTGTAACCATCTGATGTCCTTAGTAATGTTAGCTGAGAAATCCTAGCTCCGGTTTGCAAGTAGCAACTAAGCCGAAATGATTTACTCCTCCTCTAACAGGCTGGAAATTGTCCCAGAAGATTAATTTTTCCCTCAACAATCAGCTACTGCTGTATTACCAATTCTAAGTCATGAGCTGAATGTTCATCGGGCATTACGTATTTCTTATGTGAGTCATGATCAATACATACTGGAAAAGAAATAGCCTTTGTTCTTAAGAGATCCTGGCTGCTTTCGGAATTTAGTTTCATAACACAAATGAGGAACAACCAGGAAGCTATAAATGGAATCCTAAGAGAATATAACAAACCTTAAACCCACAGATTGGTGAAAAGTTGACTGTGGTTTTTAAAATCCTCAGATAGAAGATCCCTTGGAAATCTGACCTCACGACTAGTAATTGAGCACATCCCTCCCCCCACTATTAGTATAATTCCTTTCATTCTTTCTTTTATTGGTCACTGAGGGGCACCTAGATTTGGTCTGGTCACCAGAACTGGGGGACAGAGGGACTTGCTGCTACCATGACTCTGGTCGCCTCCCCATCAGGGAGAACAAGGACAAAAGCTTTTACCAGTGTGGCCTCCCCATTTGGTGCAACTTCTAGGTGCATTCTCCTTTCCTTCCTTAGTATCTGGGCCTCTCTTTATGGGAGGCTGCAGTGCACCCTGGAGAAGTGTCTATTCCCCAAAATCTTTTGTAACTAGTAGTGACCGTGGGATTAAGCTCTGGCCAATGAGGTGTTGCTTGGGCCTTTTTGGAAACCCGCTTAAATGGAACTGACTCACCCAGTAGGTATCTTTTCTCCCCTTTTCCCTTTCCTCCTTCTTCTGCCCTTAGATGACCCGTAATGACTGGCACTCCAACCACCTTCTGGGACCAGGAAGCGACCCTCAGCCTGGAAGGCAGCACTTGGGTGGAAGGAGGAGAAGAGTGAGGATGCCGCGGCCCAGGACGGCTCTGAAACTGCCATCCCAGACTTTTTATGTGAGAAAGAAACAACTTCCATCTTGCTCAAACTACTCTAATTTTGTGCTTTTGCATAGGAGCAGCTGAATCTAGCCTAACTGATAGAGCCATTAAAGGGTCAAGCTCCCTGGTGTATGAATTTCCTCTAACAGGAGACAAAACCATTTTTTTTATGAGACAAATTAAAATGGTAACAGTTTTAGGAGTTTCTTTTCAATCATTTAAAGTATGGATGACTGGTAGCAACTCCTGTCCCCAGGGGGAAGACAGGGAGCTTGAGGTGCTTGTGGGAGTATGAAGAGAAAGAATCTGTGGGAGGGAGAGACGAGGTCTTAGAAAGGGGGTTGAAACTGCTTTGTGTCTGTCATGTTTTCATCCTGTGCTGTCCTCCTGACTCGATCTGGGGCCTTGTAACTTGTCTGGAGACCCTAGGGGCCACGGAGGAGGGAAGTGCCTGCATCTGAGTAGCCCTGAGTAGCCCTGAAAGCCTGGCCTTCCAGGCAACAAGAGCAGCAGCAAGAAGAGACTGCCATTCTGCTTATACCTGCCTCCAAATATTGGGCAATTACCTGCATTGCTCCAGCGTCATCATGAACCCCTCAACCATGGGTTACTTGCCTTATTTTGCAGATGTGCAAAACTGAGGCTCAGAGAGATTAAGCATCCCACCCACAGGTCACTAATCTGAAACTCCGATAACGTGATCAACTGTTCTGGTTTTCCCAGGACTGAGGGGTTTCCTGAGATGCAAGACTTTCAGGAGAGTGCCAGGCAGGTAGGGATGGTTGGTGAGTCTGGCCTGTCTGACTGCAAAGCTCTGTTATACCATCTGTGAGCCCCAACAAAGCACACAGCTCAGATTTCCTCAAGGGCTGCTCTAGTATCCTAAAATGCTCAAATTTGACCTCTGGCCTGGGAATGTGCTCTCCTTTCTAGAAGTAGGCCCTGGAGTGGACCTAGTAGGACTATGTAATAGAACTAAAGTCTCCTCTGTGCAGTCTTCCCATACCAGGATAGGATCCCCAACTCCATACACCTATCAGCTAACACTCCGAGAGAGCCCAGGGCTGTGCAGGGAACAGAGCTTGGCCTACTGCACGTCCCACTGTGCTGAAATGTTCTCCAAATCCTTTGCCCTCCTTGTTCACCAGATGTAACCACTTTATTATAATATCTTTATATTTTGCCTTTTTATTTTTTTATATTTTAAAGATTTATTTATTTATTTATTCAGGAGGGGGAGAGAGAGAGAGAGAGAGAGAGAGAGGCAGAGACACAGGCAGAGGGAGAAGCAGGCTCCATGCAGGAAGCCCGACGTGGGACTCCCGGGTCTTCAGGATCATACTCCCAGCTGCAGGTGGTGCTAAACCACTGCGCCACCAGGGCTGCCCATATTTTGCCTTTTAAAATACTTTTTTCCAGAGTTTTAAAAGCATTGTCTACATAAATATGCAAAAGGTACAAATTTAAGATGAATCATTCCTGAGTTCTCTCCCTTTCTATCTTAGCTTACCCCTTACGAAATGGCACCAATGGGATTTTGTGTATCTCAGTGTAAACAAACCCAGATAATGGCCATCTAGGGTAAGAGTTCCCAGCTTGGGGTTTCTGGATAGGATTCAGGGATAAATGAACTCCATGAAATTGTGTGCCCTAGTGTGTGTGTGTGCAATGCACACACTTTTATAAGGTAGAGGGTCTGCAGCTTTTACCACATCCTCAGGGGAGTCTGTGACCAATAGCTGAGAAGCATTGAAGAATTAATTTGGAAGAATTTTTTACTTTTTATAAAAGGCGTCTCTTCTATGAAATGATTCCCAGTAGCAACTTATCACAGGGCTTCAGCCTATGAATCAGGCAGGCTATGGCCTCATGCATCAAGGGAAGAAGGCAGAGAGCCATAAAGAAAGGTGTGGTCAAGGCAGCAGCAAGGAAGTGCAGCTGAAGGCTCCAGTCATCTGGGCACTGTGCCCTGTTGGGACAGAACTAGAGTCCTCAGACCCAGAGGAAAGAGCCATGGGGTCTCTGTGGCCCAAAGCCAATTGCCCAACACTTTTGCCCAAGGCTTTCTTACTCTCTTTGCCATTAACCTATCTGTAGATGATCAATTTCTTGTTTCTGGTGTTTTCTTTTACATGTTTGCTTCTTTGTTTTTTGCAAAGTACAACTTCTCTCATAAATACATTGATTCAGGAAACATCTAATGAGTATTGGAGTCCCGTGTCTGCAGGCCTGCACAGCAGACCTTGGACCCTAGTCTTGGGTTTGTAGCCCAGATCCATGCTTTGTAGACATAGGACTCTGGGGAAGTAGCCTGGCCTCTCTCAGCTTCCATTTCCCTGGCCTCAGTGGCATGGACTGTGTTCCCTGTCCTTCTCTTCCCCAGTAAATTCTGGAAGCAGTAACCCTTACATAATAGGGTCACTGACAATCTGCTGGTCTCCCCATGACCATGGTCCTCTGGCCAGCCCTCCCCGGCTCCCTGCTCCGCCTGCCTGGAGCCCTGAATAGTGCAGCAAGACAAGCTTCCATTGGCCTGAGGGTCGGCCTGGCACTGCCTCGAACCACCCTTTTCTGTCTGTTTCATTTTCCACAACACCCATCTGCCCTGCTGGTGAGGCATCTGAAAGCCTGTGTAGTGTGTGTCTACGCTGCCTACATCAATAGGAGAGATGGCGATTGCAGAATAAGGAGAGAGGAGAAGGTGGGGCCTTCCCAGGGACTGCAGAAGGACCCTAAGTACTTCAGCCTCTCCCAGTACGCCACAGGCCGCTGCTCCAAGCCTTCCCGGTGCACAGGCTTATGCTGGTGAGGTTTCTAAATTTTTAAATTTTTATCAAAGATTTTATTTATTTACTTGAGAGAGAGAGCGAGTAAGAGAGAGAGAGAGCATAAGCAAGGTGAAGAACAGAGGGAGAAGTAGATTTCTAGTTGAGGAGGGAGCCCAATGTGGGGCTTAATCCTGGGATCCCAAAACCATGACCTGAGCCAAAGGCAGATGCTTAACAGACTGAGCTACCCAGACATCCCTTCTGAGGTCTTTTTAAAACTAAAAAATCAAGAATCTGTGATCCTTTCTAATTGGTTTTCACCTCGCCAAGCTTGCACTGGCAACATTAGGAGTGATGGATTCCTATTTATGGTTATTATTATTATTATTTTTTTATTTTTGGGCTCAGAAGAAAAAAAGAACTGAGTAACAGGATGGGCTGAGGCCCCCCAGTGCAGGCGGGGCCTGTAGCTGATGGTCTGACAGGAGGCTAATGGTCCTTGAGCACACTGCTCGGATTTTCCCGGAATCTTTGGACTCCAATTCAGGTTTCTCTGCCTGCATGGTCTGCCCTTCCCCCCCCCAGCGAATGAATCATTTCCTCCTCTCATATTCTGCCAGACGTTTCAAACCATGCCTCCCATTCTTGGTTAAGTGCCCAAATTGAACTCACGGTGATGAAAAAGCAACCGATGGAAAACAATTTTTCATTCTCATTTACAAGCCTCTTGAAATAGGCTTTTTTGGGAGAAGCTTGTGGGCATGATACCCTGTCCCAGCTGGATGCTCTTGATGAAAACTCATTGTCAACACTGAAGTGCTACCGCGGGTTGTATGTCATAGAGCCTCAGGAGTGAGGGGAACCGGATTCATTTCCCTGAGACAACCTAACAAGTCAAGTCGGGCATCTGCCAATGTCAGATACTTCAGGGGGAAGTGGGAAGTCCCTCAACGCAAAATGATGAGCTTGTGCTGCCATCTGGTGGAGTTCTCACCTTTAATCATTGTTAATTAAAAAGTCACTCCCTAGAGGATACTCTAGAGCAGTGGTTCTCAAAGTGAGTTCCTCGGACCAGCAGTATTGGCCTCACCTATCATTTGCTGCCTATGGCATTTGGTGAGTTACTTCATCTTCCTAAACCTTGTGTCCTTAGTGATAAAATACCACCTAACTCTTAGTACTATGAGGACTTAAACAGAAAGGTAGATAACATGAGCACGAATAATAAAAATAAAAGATGCCTAGCATTAAATGTAACTAAGGATGTGCAATTATGAAAAACAGAAAGCCTTCATTTGAAAGCTATTTGTGAATAGCTAAATGCAAGAGTTCATGGGAAAGCAAAATCTCAGGCTCTCCTTTAGACCAACTGGATAGCAGGATCGCTAGGCTATTTGTATAGACATTAAAGTTTTAAAAGCTCTGCTTTTGATGAAATAAGTGCTTATTCTCATTATTTCTATTCTGTGACTGTAAAAATCCTCATGTTGTTGCCCTTAAAAAAAATGCTGTCATTGAAGTCACCTATCACAAGACAGAATATAAAGTGGAGGTTAAGAGCACTGGATTTGGAGTTAGAAGCTCTGACCTGGTACCCCATCTCTGATCACTTACTACCAAGAACATATAGTAAGTTACTTATTCTTGCTGAGCCTTGATTTGCTTGGTTATGAAATTGGGATGAAAATACTTAACTCGGGGCAGCCCTGGTGGCTCAGCGGTTTATCGCCGCCTTCAGCCCAGGGCCTGATCCTGGAGACCCGGGATCGAGTCCCACGTCGGGCTCCCTGCATGGAGCCCTCTGCCTGTGTCTTTGCCTCTCTCTCTTTCTCTGTGTGTCTCTCATGAATAAATAAATAAAATATTAAAAAAAAAGAAAATACCTAACTCATAGCACCATGAGGATTTAAACAGAAGCTGTCATTAACTAAACAGTAGTAATAAAAAATATAAGGTGCTTAGTATCAAAACTACCAAAAGATTTTATATATCAAAAAAATATGTAAAATTTCATAAAAAGGTATTTGAAAATACTTACAGAGAAAGAAGAAGCCACGTCCAAGGAGAGGAAGACTCAGTCATGTAACACTGTCAGTCCTCTTCAAACTAGTCTCTTCTAATGCAATTCAAATTACAACCTCGGCCAGGCTCCTTGTTGAACTTGACAGGCTGATTCTGAAATTTATGTAAAAGAAATGGACTAAGAATAGCTTAGACAATTCTGAGAGAGAACAATCATATGGGGGAGTCCCTGTACCACGTATCAAGACTGCTATAAAAGTAGGACAGTTAAGGCGGTGTGCTGTGACACATGGATGGATTAGTGGGACAGGCTAGAGTTCAGATTTGGGAATGTGATAAATGACGGTGGTGGGTTTACCGATCAGTGGGAAATGCCTGAGCTACTCGACAAATGGCCAACAATAATTGGCTCTTTGGAAGATCCCTGCCCCTGCCCCAGACCTCTTCTTTATAGTACACATAAAGTTAAATTATTTCCAGATTGATTAAATATTAAATAGTAAAGGTATATAGCAAAATTTAAGAATTTTGAAGAAAATACAAAAGAATTTCTTTATGATCTTAGTACAGGAAAGAACATATTAAGCAAAGCCACCTGTGCCAAAGCTATAAAGTAAGATTCTGATACATTTGATTACATTAAAATGGAAACATTTATCTGTGCAGGAAAAGATAGCATAAATAAAGTAAAAAGACCAGATGCCAATTGGGGGAAGATATTTTCATGAACTGACAAAAGATTTGTATCGAAATACATAAAATACTCCTATAAATGAAGAAAACAAAAGATAACCCAAATGAAAAGGTGGACAAAATATACGAACATACACTGCCCAAAGGAAAAAACACTGATAGCTGTTAGATGTATGACAAAGTCCCCAGCCTCAGCACTTAACGGTGAAATGCAAATTGACAAGTAAGATAGTATAAATAGTTATAAAAATAGAATTACCATATGATCCAGCAATTCTACTTCCAGGTATTTATCCAAAGAGAAGGAAAACACTAACCTGAAAAGATATCTCTCTTCCCAGATTCACTTCATCATTAATTATAGATTCCAAGATATGGGACCAACCTGAGTGCCCATCAGTAGATGAAAGGGTAAAGAAAACACAGTAGAGTATTATTCAGCCATAAAAACAAATGAAATCTTGCCATTTGCAAAACTATGGATGGACCTTGAAGGCTAAGTGAAATATGTCAACAAAGGCAAACATCATATGATTCCACTTCTATGTGGAATCTAAAACAAACTCAGAGGCCCAGAACAGACCAGTACGGTAGTTGCCAGAGGTGGGGGTGGGGGTGAGTGAAATGGGTTAAAAAAAGTCAAATGTACAAATTTACAGTTATAAAATAAATTAGTCATGGGGATGTACTGTACAACAAGATGATTATGATTAATAATATTGTGCTGCATATTTTAAAGTAGCTCTTGATCTTAAGAGTCCTCATCACAAGAAAAAAAATTTGTAACTATGGTGACAGATATAAACTAGACTTATTTTGATAATTGTTTCTCAACATATACAAATATCATATCATGATGTCATACACCTGAAACTGATAAAATGTTACATGTGAATTACACCTCAATAAAAAAATTTTTAAAGGAAAAAGTATTTTACAATAACCAGCTTCAGCATGATGATACCAAGTGAAGAAGCAGTAGGGACTCTTCTTTACTGTTGGCAGGGGATAAAAACCAGCCCAGAACAATTTTACAGAATCGTGCCCCTGGAGGACAATTGGGCATGACTCTGTAAAGTTAAGTGCTACACCTTAGAAAGCTACCAATCTCACTCCTGTGCCTTTGTCCTGGAAATGCTTTAGCAGAAGTACCCAAGGAGACATTTACAAGGACTTTATTGAAGCTCTCCTTGTAAAGGCAAAAATGTGGAAACAACTAGAAGTATACTAACACAACGGAATAAATGAATATATTTTCTCATGGTACTGAATGCCATACAGCAGTTAAAGCAAATGGATTAGAGCTGCACATGACAACACATACCTCAGAACACAATGTTAGGCAAAAAAGAAAAAAGCAAGCAATTGTCAAATATATATGAATAATATAATGTCATTTATAAAATTTTCAGACCTGCAAAATGTTTATAAAAGTGCTTCTGTATATGTTCATAAGAACTAAAAAACAATATAGGTATATGAATAATAAATACCAAATTGAGGATAGTAGCTCCTTCTGTAAAGGGAGAGATAATAGCATTCTAATAAGGATACACAGTTTCAATAAGATCTGTAATGCTTAATAATTTAAGGTCAGTGGTATAAATATTTTTAATAATCTCTGGATTTTTTATGTGCTTGAAACAGTTGAGAAAGAAAGGTAATGCATAAAGTGAAAGGTGCATGTTAACATATGGTTGTGACTATTAAGGAGGATTGAAAGCCTTCTAAATAAATGATTCTGGTATTAAATTTTTATCTCTAGGAGGAAATTTTTTAAATAGTGCATTTTGAAAGATCTCCTGCACCAGCTTAAATCTATTTTTTGTAATCAACATGTCTACAGAGCAAATTAATCAACCAGTAACTTTTTTTCTGGGCATGTATCAGGGGACTAGCCAGCAAGCTACTTACTATGTGTGTGTGGCAGGGGGGAGGACATACACAAAGAGTGAAGTATATCTAGCTTCTAAAATATTTGAAATAAGGAAGAAAAAGGAGAGAGAGAAAGAGAAGGAGAAAAGAAAAGGAGAAGGAAGAGAAAGATAATTATTCTAGGCAGGTTAGAGTTAACCTGCATAATAGGATCATACTGGTGTTTTTACTTTTTTATATTTATTTTGAGTCATTATAAAATATAACTATTTTATATTTATTTGAGTACAGTTGACATACAATGTTATATTAGTTTCAGGTGTACAACACATTTCAAGATGTGTATACATACACAGAGAGAAATATTATGCAACCATAAAAAAGGATGATACCGTGCCATTGAGACAGCATAGAAGGACTGAGAGGTATTATGCCAGGTGATACTTCTCTTCTAACAAGCACACTATTTCAAACATAAAAATGAAGCCTATCCCTTTCAAAGTATCCCCCTAATGACCTGTAACATCTAACCTGGAAATGCCATTAACAATTAAAATATTTTTGAAACTTCTTTTAGAATTGCTTTAGAGTATAAAAGCACTCTAGTTTGAATTTCTATAGTGAGGGTGATATCTGGGAGGCAAATTTGATTTTGAAGAAGAGCCAAGAATAGTGTTCAAGTCAGATAATATGACTTTTAGTCAATAACTAGATATGAAAAAAAAAAACTAGATGTGACCACATAGTAGGGCTTCCCTTTGTTTTCTGTAACATAAAGTGGCACACTGGCATAAAATGGATGAGGCTGTTTACGTCCAGTGTGGGTGATCCGGGGAGTCCTCCCAGCTGCCATAATCTCTGTCCAGCCACCCTGAGAGCTGTAGGAGTCAGCATCCCTGCACACCTATAACTAACCATTGCTCACAACTTTGCCTCAGACACTGGCTGAAAGCTCTTTACCACAGGGCAGTTGATCTTCTTAACATCTTGCCCCATGACTCTATATGGCAGAAACTGACTGTTGCTCACCAATACTATTTCCTCCAGCTGGACATATAGATTTGTTGGATCTTGTTCAAAGTTAGCTTTGGGGTCACTTGATTGAATTTTGGCCAATGGCATATGGAAGCCTCTTCCAGTCCTGACCATAGGCCCCCTGAGCAATTTCCATGTTTTCTCAGCTCATATCCAAGCATTCCAAGATGGCAGGCTCAACAATGGAAAGAGCAGGAATTCCTGAATCATTATTTGGAGCAGAGCCTCCCTGAGAGCTCCCTGACCAACATTAGAATACAATGAGAGAGAAATACACTTTTATTATAACGTTAAGCTAATGAGATCCTGAAATGTTTTGGTCATGCAACAATAGCCTAGTGCACTGTGACTAATCCAGAGGCAATTCCTAAGAACAAGTTCAAAAACTATTTCAAGCAATGGAAGCAGCATCATGAACCCAGAGTTTCTTAAAATGGCATTGAAGGACAACATTCATCATCAAGTATATCGGTGCTGGCGGTTCTACTTGAAACGTGGTATTATTTTAGAGTCACGTGATGCAATGTTGTATGGTAAAATATGCATGTGCTGAGAGCTACATTTCTTCTGAAGGAGCTAGACTTTGAGATCAGGTTAGGATTTGAAAGGGTAAGAAAGAGAAGGGAGGTCATTTATTTCAAGTAGAATCAAAGTGGAAGCACATGAAGAAAAATCTCTTGAGTTCAGGGAGACAGAAGCAGCCCATTAAAAAGAAGAAAAGATACTCTCCCCACTTTTTCATCTACACAAAGTAATTAAGAACAGTTAGATCACATAATCATCTCCTAGTTTTGAGCTAGAGATTCCACTTCATGTCCATCGATGTGTACTTCAAAAATCTGAAAGTATTTCAAATTGCTATTCAAAGCAGAGAAGCTTCTGGAAGTCACAATACTGATAGTCAATGTTTACTAAGTATTTAACATGTTCCAGGACATAAGCTCAGTGCTTTAAACTGGAACACGCTGCATCAGTATTCCCCAGGAGCTTGCTGGAAATAAAGCATGTCAGACCCCATCTCGGATCAATACCTGCACTCTAACAGGATCCTTGGGTGATTTGTATACACGTTAAGGTTTGAAAAACAGTGCTCCGAATGCTTTATTACAAAACCTTGGGGCGGGGTGGGGGGGCGGCGGGAAGGGAGGGCAGCCCAGGTGGCTCAGAGGTTTAGCGCTGCCTTCAGCCCAGGGCGTGATCCTGGAGACCTGGGATCGAGTTCCAGGTCCAGCTCCCTGTATGGAGCCTGCTTCTCCCTCTGCCTGTGTCTCTGCCTCTCTCTCTCTCCCTCTATGTCTCTCATTAATAAATAAATAAAATATTTTAAAAAAACCTCCAAGAGCCCTATGATACCACTCATATCATTTTACTTCAAATATCTCCAAGTATTTCATATCATCATTAAAAGCAAAGAGACTTCTAGAAGTCATAATACCAATAGGAGGTATTTATTATTTTACATGTTCTCAAAAGTCCTATGAGGCAGGAATAGGTATTATATTGTTAACCCCATTTCAGTAGATAAGAAATAAGTCTCTTAGAGATTAATAATTTACCTCCCAAATGCAAGTTAGTATTATACATCATATATGGGGATGGGATTAAACCTATGCCGAGCCATCTCCAGAATCTAAGTGTTTACGTCCTATACTAGTGGTCTGTCCTCGAGCTGTGAAGAGCATCATCATTAAAAATTAGGCTCACCAATCAACCTGACTTGAGGAACATACTTAACTGGGAAGTACAGCAGAATAAACCTGAGACCTCTGGAAAAGCAGATGTAAAAGGAAATCTTTGCAAAGGTGAACAGATGAATAAATACATATTTAAATATATGAAAGGACACCCATTCATATACAGGTAGAGATATACCGGTATTAATGTGTAAGAATGTAATTTTAAGTGTTGTTTGAGAGCCTTATCAAATAAAGTCTGAAGGATGATTTTGTATTTCTTACCGATGGAGAATTCAATTATTTGGCTATCTCCTCATTTATTAAATTTATTAAGCTGGGAGGATAAGAATTATGAGTTGATTTAACACGACCCAATGGTGACCAAGACGAAGAGTGCTGTGGTTTTGCTTATTGCCAACCATTTTCATTGCTGAGGGCACCTGCTGTAATACTTTACCACAGTGCTGCTCAAAAGTTAAATTGCATCAGAACCACCTGAGGAGCTTATAACACAGATTGCTGGGCCCTATCCCCAAAGTCAGATTCAGTAGGTCTGGGGAGGAGCCCCCAAGATTTTGCAAGTCTAGTATATTTCCATGTGATCCTGCAGCGTTGGTCTGGAGACTACATCTTGAGGAACACCAGGTAGTATAATGTTCTAGAATAAGTGTCAGACCCCAAGAGCTAGGTTTCAAGTTGTGCACAGGTGGCATAAACATTCCTGTGGTCAGAGAAAATAAAGAAGGTGATCCAGAGCATGGCTTTTCTCACACTGCAGGGCTTCCCCAGGGTAAAATTTCTCACTCTTTCTGAGCCAATCTCTTGCTTTTAGCTGGATTTCAAGAAAAATATGAGAAGCATGAATCTCTGTAAATTTGAAACAGGCCTAAATTTGCTTTGTAGGGTTCTTTCTGGCCTCTCTTCTCAGCTTGGTGTTCTCTTCATTTTCCAGCCTTTCCCTCTGTCTTAGCCTCCACCCTGGCTCTTAGCCTTTCCACTACTATTTACTGCATGACACCAGGCACATCTTGTCCCTCGGAACTCAAAAAGTAGATATTATTCCTATTGTACAGATGGAAAAACCGAGCCCCAGAGAAGTCAGATAATTTACCAAAAATGATGAAGCCAGTCGATAGTGAAGTAGTATTCAAATTCAGGTTTATATGTCTCCAAAGTCCTTTTTCATTTCTTTCTCAATCACTGCTCATCTAGGGGCAGTGGTTGTCCATGTTGGCTGCTTATTAGGATCATACTGATGCATGGGCCCCAGGTGGTGGTATTTTTCTTAAAAGCTTCCAAAGTGGGGCACCTGGGTGGCTCAGTGGTTGAGCGTCTGCCTTTGTCTCAGGTCATGACCCCGAAGTCCTGGGATGGAGTCCCACATCAGGCTCCTCGCAGGAAGCCTGCTTCTCTCTCTACCTGTGTCTCTGCCTCTCTATGTGTGTCTCTCATGAATAAATAAATAAAATTTATAAATAAATAAATACTCCCCAAGTGATTCAAATGTGCTGTCAGGATTTAAAACCACTGCTTTTTGAGTATCTGTGTGACCCATTAGGTATGTGTGTGTGTGTGTGTGTGTGTATGTGTATGTGTATGTATATGTATATATGAAATATAGGTAATATTTTTAAAAGCATTTATATATAACATATACTTTTATTTATCCATATAATATAAAGATACATAGTATTATTAATACATATTTTAAATATGTGTACATTTTATAGTTCTGTCCCTACAACTCTCTGAATTGACCCCGCCCCCTCAAATGGTGGAATGATCCCATATTTGAGACATAATTTAAAATCTCACCATGAGGTGTAGCTTTGTCTGACATACAAAAGTTTCTTGAAAACACAGTTGCCACCAACTGTATTAATAGGCCGGGAGATTATGATTTTGAAATATTAAATTTTCACAACACAGTAACTAGACTTAACAGCAGAAGGAGATCCTCAAAGTTTATACTTAGTCTACTATTTAACCTAGAACTGATGATGATGGTTATTCAACTTTCTGTAAACAATGATTTATTAATAAAACATCCACTTTACTTTTTTGGAGGATATAATTGTTTCTAGGGCACAATTAAAAAAACTATGCTCTGTTTGTTTGGACTCCCCGCTGCTCTTCCTCCTGAGAATTCAGCTCCATGGCCTTGAGCATGAGGTATGCCGAGCATGCTTGTTATTTCTCGTTTGACCATGGCTGAGAATGAAGTGAATGACCCCAGACTTTCTCTTCAGGGTGACAGTGATTTTATACATCCAATGAATGCAATGAGCTAAAAAAAAAACTAAAGCAAGATATTTGAAAACGTGAGGGTTTAGAGTCAGGTAAAGCTGGATTCAAAATCTTGCTTTGCTGCTTATTAGTTGTGTGAATGTGGGCAAGTCTAATGTCTTGAGTTCTTATTTCTCTTATGTGTGGCTGTTGATATCTTCTTGGCTCAGTCATTATGAAGCTTAACACACAGGATACAGCAGACAGTCTATGAAAGGCAGCTATTTGGGGGTGCCTGGGTGGCTCAGTAGTTGAGCATCTGACTTGGGGTCAGGGCGTGACCCCCAGGGTCCTGGGACCGAGTTCCCACATGGAGCTCCCTGCAGGGAGCCTGCTTCTCTCTCTGCCTGTGTCTCTGCCTCTATGTATCTCTCATGAATAAATAAAAAAATAAATAAAATCTGGGGGAAAAAAGGCAGCTATTTGGACATAAAGTGCTGGGGACTCACATTTTTAGTTCAAGGCTCTACCTGCATGTTTCTCTGCAATTTCATACTGTGCATTGGAAACATGAATGTACCTTTCTCTGCGCTGTTCTACCTAAGTGTGTGGTACCACCGTCACTGGACCCCCTTGACAGTGAGAGAGCATGGGGTCACCTTCAGTGCCTCCTCCCCATTTCATCCCCTCTGTGTATCATGGAAGACTTGTCAGTTCCCTGTCTCCATGGCCTCTTAAACCCATCTCTCTTCTGGTTCCACAGGCACAAACATAAGTCAGGTTTTAACCATCTTTTTTTCACTTGGATAAGAGGCAAGGCAGCAGCTAAGGGATACTTTTTCTCCAGCCTTCTTTGCTTTTCACTTACTGAGCCCATCCTATGAGCTGCTGACAAAGATATATCCTTTTGGGATCACACATCTTTGGTGGATTGCCATTGCTACAGAATAAAGTCTAAATCCTCTGCATGGAAACTGAATAGCCTAGTCTGCGTCTGCCTTCCATGACTTTTAGCCTAATGTCTCATCCATCCCACACTCTTTGTCCTACTATCATCCAAAGAGACTTACTGATTCAGTCTAAAAAACTCATCCATATTCTCTCAACGGATCCTTTAGCATTCTGCTTCTGTCCTTTTGAGTCCTTAGAATTTCTTTCCTTCTTCACCCATTCAACCTATGCAAGACCTACAAAGGTCAGTTCCATTACTATGACCTCAGTATCTTCTTCCCACATATTTCCAATCAGAGTGAATTATTTCCTCCTCAATACCTCTTTGCCACACGGTTTAAAAATTGCCATATGGTGCCTTGCAAGATCATCATCTGCATATGTTTATCTGTTCCAGTCCCAAATTTCTGAAATATTTTGAAGACCAAGACCGAGGGCTATTTATCATCTATTCCACACACAGTAGAGTCCAGATACTATTGGAAACCAAATGATTACAGGAGAACTGATTCTGTCTCCCTTTTTACCCTTGTATTTATTCGCAGGGCATAGCACATTGCAGGTGCTCAAAAACATTAGTTGAGTCAATGGGAAAATAAATGGGGAAAAAGGTTAGAAAAAAACTCTATACAACCTAGAATGGTATTTAATATTTTGCATTTGATTTTCATTGTCATTCCTAATTTTGTCCAACATCGACTCCGTTTTCAGCAGAGCTAATGTTACTTTTCATGTCAAAAGTAATGGTATGTAAAGCCTTCTCCAAAAAGTGGAATGCTGATCATGTTGAAGACAAAGCAGCTAAGAGTCAGAGGGATACACACACTCACACACACACACACACACACACACGTGAGTGTGCGCACACACAGAGCTGAGCTGTGGTATCATACAAATTGAAGGACAAGCTATTTTCCTATAACAAATGACTAGCAGGAGAGCATTTTGTAGAACCTTTTAGAGAGAAGTAAAGATTTCTTAGCAAAAAAGATGGGGAAATTTTCTGTCAGTTGATGGGGACAGTTGACGTGGAGACTTAGATTTTCATGTTAACAATATTACAATAAAGGAAAGTCTCATGTGAACTGGTGGGGGACATAGAAGCACATGAACAGAGCCCGAATCAAGAAAGAGGAAAAAAAAAAGAAGACTATCCTCGGTTTTGGTAAATCTTCTGAAGTTCCTTAGTGAGGATGCACCTCAAATTAATATCAGAAATTTGATAATGTTGAATTAAGATGGGAGGGCCACAGAGGAGCTAGCTCAGAGATACCAGCTAGCTCAACAATATACCTTACCATGGGAACCGTTGGGTAAGGCTCCCTCTCCCCCGCAAATCATTTAGTTGAGAACCACCAAGGTTCAGCTCATTGACTTTCCTCTTTCTGTATTTCAATGGCTGGCCAAGTCTCTTTGAGAAGGATGCATTCTTTCTTTGGATAGTATTAGTGTCCTTCAATAGCTTGTTAGCCTTGATGAAATTGAGTGTATCTTTTTTTTCTCATCTTTGATGGAAAAACTAAAGTGACATCGATACCCCACGGGCCATGTCTATGTTACCACATACTTCCCCTCTGTTTGTAGTAACTGATCTGACCACAGGGATGGGCACATGATGCAAATGAGGTGGGTCATAGTTTCTCACTTCCCTTGGTTTTGGTCCTAGGAGTGAGCACAAAGTCAGGGCAATCAGAGTCCTTGCGTGGGCTTTTCAAACTGAGGTAGGAGAAAAGATTTAGGTCATTGTGTTGTATGTAAGCTCAGAACTGTCAGCATCCGTGGTTCTACTGCTAGGAGAAACTGAATTCAACACTCAGAGATAAGCAGACAAAGAGGAGCCAGTAACAGAGTCGGTGGTTCCAGAATCCTCTGATCCACTTGTGTCCTTCCTGGCTACACAAAGCACTAAATTCCTCTCCCCGTCCCACAATATGACTTTGTTTCCTCTTAATTTGGTTTGATTTAAAGAACCCCAATAAATGTATGATCTATTACGAACCAGTTTCAAAATTTAAATCTCAGAGAAAAATTTTATTCTTTTTATGTCCAGAATCAGCGATGTCTGGAGTACAAACACAACTCTACTGGGTCAGCACACTTCCGCTGCCTTGTCCTCCAGCCTGGCCCTCAGACACACTAGGCCCCTTTCTTCTCCCAGGCCTTTGTACTCACTGGTCCCTGGAGTGACCACCCTCTGCTCCTTTTACACCTGGCACATTCTCAGTATCTGAGTCTCACTCAGAGCCACTTTCTCAGAAATGCTGTCCCTGACTAGCTGTAACAAAGTCATCTTCTCCAATAAGCTTATTTCATGGCCCTGTTGATTTTCTCTATAGTATATGCCCTGGTATGTATTTATCTTGTTTGTTGTCCTTCTTGCTCCACAGCACACAAGCTTCATGACACCAGGACCTATCTCTAACGCTCACAGCCTCGTTCCCAACACCTGGCATGGTGCCCAACTCATAGGAGACACTTAAACATTTGCAAAATATTAAATTACAACGTCACTGCAATTGCTACATATAATTATCATTGACAGTATAACATTGACTATATGCACTTTATATGCTTTTTATGCCATGGCACGCTTCAGCCATTCTCAGGCATCCTTTGTCCTCCCATAAAGTTCTGAGTCAGAGCATTCCTTTGGATATCCTCACATATAGACCAGAGAGGGGGAAACCCTACCCGACTGTGACAGGTGGGATTCTTCTGTTCAGAGTGGACGAGTCAGGTCAGCAGCCTCCCAGAAAAAGCTGCCTGCCATCATGAAGAGCTCCCAGCTAAACCCTAAGGGTTCAAAGAGGATTTTGGAGGGAGCCCAGAAGACCTGGGCTAAATGGATCATTTACTGTAGTTTTTTATTAAGACACTAGGTGGCAGGTGACTATGCTCTTGGATAGGAATCCTTGGCCCTGTAGCGCTTACCTAATGCTGGATAACTTTCTCTGTTGACATTTAATGTCAACAAGGATTTTAATCATTTGACAAGAGGGTGACAACGGTGATAAGGGCTTTGTACTTGGTCTGCAACTTTCTTTTCAGAGCCACAAAGGATAGGTGCACCGTGGGAACATTCAAAAACTAATCTAGCAGAAAAATTCATGTCGCCTCCCGAGTACCACCAAGAGAGATAATTTCTACACAGTAAAACTAAAATCACTATTTCTACTGCAATAACATCTCTATACCTTTTGGGTTAATAATCTAATTCAGTAAATAATTGATTGTATCTTTCTTTTCTCTTTTCAGCGCAAACATCAGGGAGATTTTTAAAAAATTCTTCCAAGTAGAAACTGATCCGAGAACCCATTTTTTTCCCCCTGGTAACCTTCTGTGCAGAGTACTGGGCTTGGAAAGCCTTTATGTCCTGCCAAGGCCACAGAAGACTGGAGAAAACAATCAACTGAGGGACACAGGCAAGAGCAGATCCTTTAGGTATTCCTTGTTTGTTTAATAGAAATTATCTGCTTTAGAAGTCACCTGCTATGAAACAAAGAGAATAGAACACAAAATGTGATAGGCACAACGAATTCTAATGAATATATTTCCTTTCCGGTTTGTGGTCTTTAAAGAGTAGTAGTAAGGAAAGTAATAAGAGGAGGAGGAGAGGAGAGGCAACCAGAGAAGGAAAAGAGGGGAAAAGGAAGAGTAAGGGAATGAGATGTTGAAGAGGAATGGAAGAGGGACAAAGGAAAGAGAAGAGGCGGAGAGGAATCAAGAGAGAATCACGCAAAGGTAAATGGTAGGAGGGGAGATGGGAAGTAAGTTCACAAAAAGAAAAGCAGAACGAACACAAAGGGACCAAGATCTAGAGAAGAGGGAGCAAGAGAGAGAGAGGGTTATCAGTTTAAGATGTTTTCACTGGCGGCTATTTATCTGGAACTGCTTGGTCTTCAAACTTCAGAATAAAAGCGCCTGTTATTTGCTGCCCTTTGAAATATTTATTAATCTGTGAGTCACTGTTTACTGCTCTTTAACTGATCTAATACTTAAACCTTACAAGGCTTTCTTCAAATAAATGTGAGTGAGCCTCTTCTGATCAGAAGGACCAGAGAGAAAAAAAAACAAAAAAAAAAAAAAAAAAAAAAAAAAAAAGAAGGACCAGAGAGAGGCTCAGGTTTGCTTAGATCATTAGATTGTGTGGAAAAGATACACAGAGAAAGAAGAAAAACAGGAACCACATATAGCCAGGCCTTCCAGAAAAACAGGAGCTGGAAGATCTTTTAGGTGCCAGCACAGCCATAGCCACCAGGTGTCCTGTCACTAGGTCAGTACCAGAAATCTATTGTTCTCTTTTTGGCTTTTCTCCATTCCTGTCACTTTACTTCAGCTGATCCTCCAATTATCAATGATTTTTTTTTCCTGCCTCTGAACTCACACTTGGTAAGACAGAGGGTCCATGCTGGGGTCAACCGTCATTCATACTCTTACTGGACAGAGCTGTTGCTTGAGGCGACAGCTTGGCTAGTGTTGCTAGCCTTGGGCTAGGTCTGATCAGGGTGAAAGGTCCATGAGGTGTATGAGAGACCTTTCTGTACTAGACTATGTATATGGCAGGTATCCAGAAAGGGAGAGAATAAAACTGAAAGGCACATGCATTGGTGGGACCAATGCACTCTCCCCATGCCCATCAATATTCCACACCTTTTCATCTAAAACCTATGCTTCTATAATAGCCACACAACCTAGTTCAACCACTGCGTGTATACTTACCCAAAGTTGAAGTGACTAGTCACTACATCCAGAAGACATGATATCAATCACTTCAAGTTTGCAGTCTGAAGACAATGACCTTTGAATTTTTTTTTAAAACCCAAGCCTGATAAAGCATGTGAGATGTTTCGGGTGAAGAAGGGGAAATGCACAGAATGAATAAACTCTATGAAGGAAAGGAGAGAAGGAGAAGGAAAGGCAAAAAGATCTCCCTATGTCAAGAAAGGGAGAGAGGTCTTTGGACAGTGGATGTACCTGCACCCACCTCTGAACTCCAAGTGGGTGGCAAGATATCAAAGAGATGATGGTGAGGCACGTAGGGAAAGGTATTTCCAGGCTCTGCAAACATTTATGTACCTCCCAGGCGACCTGACTTAAAGTTACCAGACTTTGGGGGACCACTGTAGGCCTTAAGCAATGTCAGTGGTGCCCATGATGGATAGAAGAATGCAGATGTCAGAGAGACAGGTGGAGGACAGAGGTGTTTCCTGGACATTGAAGTCTTCCAGGTTCTTATCAGACCTGAACAGGGAGTTTCAATATTACCTCAAATGACCTTGGTGATCACTTGGTTGGATGATGCTGGAATTTATATTTCATCTAAGTTATAGAAATGGGTACTTCTTAAACCCTGAGTTTCAGATTGGGAATCATACATTTGCTCTGATTTGAGCACTGCAGACACCAGTGAACTCAGCCCGCCAAGGCCACATTGGGACCCTAACCACCAGATTCCCCCCTTTTCTTCCACCTCATAAATTAAGGTACCTCTTAGTCAAGTTATGGTTATTTACATTGTATTTTTTTTATAACAACTTAAAATGTTTCTATAAACATAACCGTAACTCCAAAAGTCTCATGCAGTTGTCTATCGATGATTGTCTTGATCATCTCAGACAGCTCGAAGGGAAATTCTATAGACTGGGTAGCTTTTAAATAACAGAGATTTATCTTCCACAATCCTAGAGGCTAGAAGTCCAAGATCAGGGTGCCAGGATGGGGCCAGGCTCTGATGAGGGCACTCTTGTAGGTTGTAGACAGTCAACTTACAGTATCCTAATGTGGCGGAGAGCACAGAGAAGAAGCAAACTCTCTCAGGACTCGTAGAAGGCTACTAACTCCATTATGGGGTCACCATCCTATGACCCCATCTAATCCTAATTACCTCTCAAAAGCCCCACCTGTTACTGCGATCACTTCCTAATATCATCACAGGGGAAGGTCTCAACATATGAAGTTGGGGGGAGGGGGAACCAACATTCAGGCTCTAAGAGAGATCATCTTCATTTTTTTTCTCACAGAAAAACAGAAGCAGGGCAACGTTCATTGGTTTGTCCTCTGGCATCCAGCCTGTGTGGCCCAGCTTAGAGGCCACAGAGAGGAAGAAAGGAAGTAGAACTAGGCCACTGCACACCTTCTTGAAGAAATCAAGGCTGTAGCCCTAGAAAAAGGGCAACGGAGGGAAGAACTTGTTTCCTGCAGTGCTCAGATGGGTGGAACATGACAGTCCTTCTTGGTCCTGGCCATAGTGGAGGCTGGGTGCAGACAACTAGCTGGCCTGTGGGGAGATTTGGGACCCTGCCTCAACTTGCATGGAGAGAAGGCTATGAAAAAAAAGGCTTAAATAGTATCTTTGCATGCATTCAGGACAAAAGGCAATGAACAGCAGAGACAGATGATATTTTCCTTCAGGCTGACTGTAAGGTCTCATTAGGCATAGGAGCCAGAGCTTATTTATAGAATTGCACTACAGTTTTGCTGTGTCTGGGCAGCAGGTCCAACCAATTCTAATGAAGCAGGTTATACAAGTTTCTATTACAATGAATTCCCATAAAATTAGTCTCTGGATAGAGAGCCGCTGGGGCTTGTGAAGGGCCATGTTGATCCTCCAGGATGGCAAAGGTGAGGCTCATCTAACTTTACTACTGCTATCCCCCTACTCCTGAAGATTTCTTTCCCCTCTGCTTCCCTCACCCCTCTTTCCCTCTTTCCTTCCCCTTCCTTCCCTCCGGATGCCCACTGCAGTGACTCAGTACTGGTGCCAAACCACATAACCACTTTGATCCTCACTTTACCCTTTTATAGAGGGATGATGTCTACTTGGCAGGGTTACAGTGAGGCCGGCATAACACAGAGCCTATGAATATCCTCGCATGGCAGGGACACTCGGTAATTATTTGGTAGGAACTAAAGAAGGAAGAAAGAAGGCAGTGGCTGAAATGCTACCCAGTACATGGAAAGATAAATCACTCAGTGGAAGGTTTGCTGGGTGGTAGGAGGTGAGGAGGGTGAGTCAGAGCAGACTAATGAAGAAGTGTGATGTTGGAAGGTGCAGGCTGTCGCTGTTGCTGCTGACGTTATTTGAAAGAGATAGACTACATCTCCAGTCGGTGGTAATTAGAGGAGCTCCCTCGGCACTCTATGTAGCTGGGATAGTAGCTTTCGTGTCTTGCTTGAGACCAATTCCACTTCGTATAATTATATCCTGACAGCAGGCACCCAGCTGCATGGTTTTTACAAAAAGATAATATTTTCTTGGTTGTACTTTCTGAATTCGCATTTCACATAGGTGAATGAGGAAAAGATGACAGCGTGCAACCTGCTTTCCTTCTCTTCTTTGGGCAGATGGGCAAATTCCTGGGCAGATTGTGACATTAGGAAAATCTTGAAAACGCATGAAAATTAAAAGGTGTTCTGGAAGTATTTTCATAATGATTTCTGATACAATCTTCATAACATGGTGAATATGAGGTCATGGACCCTAAAAGTAAAAGACAGTGCATTCCTAATTGCTGTCATCTGGTTTGGCCTGAATTGTGTCCTCCCTAAATCTGTATGTTGAAGCCCTAACTCCTAATGTGATGGTATTTGGAAATAGGTTCTTTAAGGAGGTAATCTAAGTCCAATGAGATCATAAGGGTCGTACCCTGATCCAATAGGACTGGTATCCATACAAGAAATGGAAGAGACACCAGAGATCTCTGTCTCCATATGCACATGCAGAGGAAAGGCCATGTGAGGATACAGTGACAAGACTGCTACCTGCAAGCCAGGAAGAGAGGCCTCACCTAGAACCAACTTGCCAGCACCTTGATCTATCCAAAACCTCTCAGCATCTGAGGGCTCCTGACACGGCGCGGTGGGCTGATTGGGTTGAGCCCGCCCCCTCCAGGGCTTATCTCAAGGCACCCACTGTGATGCATTTGGAACACGGAAGAAGACAGCATCGTGCAGCAAGTTCCATCATTTGCTTGCCTACGTTTGGATTTTCCTGGCACGTCCACAGTGACCACAAATAGCTCTGCAGCTTAGTTCACGTTTCCCTGTGCCTCTATTGCTTTCCTACCGCTGCTGTAACAAATCACCACACACGTAGTGGCCTAAAACAGCAGTTTAACTCTTAGAGTGTTGGAGGTCAGTAGTCCAAAACCATTCAGATTGGTCTCAAGTCCAGATGTTGGTAGGGAGGTTCCCGCTGAAGGCTCCGACGAGAGAATGTTTCCTTGTCTTTTTCTGCTTTAGTGGTCACCCGTATTCCTTAGCTTGTAATGGCCTCCTCCATTCCCAGAGCACATCACCCCGGCCCCTACTTCCATCATCATGCTACCTCCTCTGCTGATTCTGACTCTTCCTGCATCCTTCTTGTAAGGACCACAAGGATCATGATGGGCCCGCCTGGATAACCCAGGATACTCTCCACATCTCAGTAATTTGCTCTCATGGGCAGTTGCTTTTGCCCAATAAGGTAATATTCACAGGTTCTGGGGATTAAGACATGGACATATTTGGGGGGGCATTATTCTACCTATCACACTGTTCTCCCTACATCCCACATGCCCAGCCACAGACCTCTTAAGGAGGCCATCTCCATTTGCAGTTTCCTGTAGACTCATTAGTAGTAAACTGAGTCTCTCCTTGAACATCCAGGTCTCATGCCATGTTGTCCAGGAAGCCTTTTCTTATTTCTCCAACCCACTTTGACTCCTCATGTTACTCCATTATTTGCCTCTTATATGTTAAGCTAAATGCAATCCTACTTTGTTTCACATGGATTTGTCTTATGACAAAGTTTCTTATCTAAGTTTTATGTGCTTTCCTCTCCATTCCCCTGAAATCATTTCTTTGGCTTTCTATGTCATCTCCTCCTTATTTGGACTTGCAGATGCCCATGGGTTCGGTGTCACTCCCCAACCAAGTGACTTAGCCCATCAGGGTCTCTGCTCGTTTGTACTCATTCCACCCTTGGCCTTGGTCATGGGGCAGGTTCCTGATCTGGTCCTTTCTGAGGTCTTTTTTGGGGAAACTTCTACTCTAATGCCTTCCAAGACTGGGGTCCTTCCCTGTTCTTGGATTGTCCTTTCCTGGGGTCTGGAGTTCTGCTTCTGATTTTTGCTTCACTGGTGAGCAAGGCCTAAGGTCCATGTATATAAATTCTCCAGATAATACCTATTTGATAAGAGTCTGGAGACCTAGGCCTCTGCCTGGCCTTGGGGTTAAGCCTAGCCCATATCTTAGGACCCTCCTACCTCACCTTGAGCCGCTGGCTTTTACTATCTAAATAAACATCCACTTTGATATCTGACATAACTCTTTAGCCCTTGTTATGCCTCAATGTACATGTCTCCTATGAGGACTAACCATCTTCACCTTTTATCCTATGCTTCTGTGAGTAAGCAGTCATCCCTCACAAATGACTACAAGATAAAATGTGAATCTCCCACAGTGCCTGACACAGACCTAGCAGGTATTTAAAACCAGCACCAATTGATTGGAGGATTTGTTTTATCCTCCTTATTCTATATTGGCACATTCAAGGCAAATATACTGTGTTACGTTCTGGAAAGAGAGCTGCTTCTTTTCCCCTCTCTGGAAGCATTGAAATCAGCTGCAATTGCCATGTGCAAGTCATCTTTGGAGATCCTACTATATGCAAACAGCTGAGATACCAAGATAAAAAACAAAGTCCCTGCCTTCAAGAAACTCCTAATCTAATATGGTACATAGACAAGTAAAACAAATTATAATTACGGTGAGCTACAAAATTTGCAGAGGCTGCTGCAAAATGAGAACGTGGAGGCTCTTCTTCAAAATACCAGTAAAAAAAAAGTACCTTTAGCAGTACAAAAAGTATAAGCTTTTTTCTTTCTTCTGCAGACTCTCTTGATTTGGCATACTAATTTTTAATGTGATGTTTAATATCATTCTAAGTAGAGAAAACTTAAAAATTTAAATTAGTATAAATTTTGTTAGCCATCTTTAGATCATGCAATACCAGCTCGAAACTCAAATATGAAAGCATTTGACTCATAGGCAGAATCACTGAAATTTCATGATTGTAGTATTTCATTTTTACCAGGACAGTGGAAACGTTACACAAAACTACTTCAACAGTTTTTATTTTGCTTCTTGATATGCATGCATTCTCCCAACACTTGCTTCCTGTAGCCTCCTGGTGAATGAGGAAGGATGAAAAGTAAAGGGACTGTGACTGCCCTATCTTTCCCTTTCTCGTGGGTTGTCATTTTCAGTCTATGTGTTTGGCTAGCATAGGGAAGTAATAAGACTAGGAAAGAATGATAGGGTTCCTTGCTCATTCTTAGAACATCACTGTTTTTTAGAACATAATTATCTTCTTTCTGTCTCCCAAGCTAGTTCTAGTTGGAATAGATACTATGTTCTCTTGGAGTTGTGAGCGCTGCTTCTTAGTAGTAGATGTAACATGCTTATCTTGTACTTGTTTTCTATCTTCCTGAAATCTCATGCACTGTGGATCTACTAGAATTCTGTGCTCTTGGGGCATTGCAGAACTTTTATGTGAATGGGGTGGTCATAAATAGCTGACACAATTTTTGCATGTGTCTCCTCTGTTCGGGGGCATGCTCCCTTGTCCCATTGGACTTGATTTGCAAAACATATATTCAAAGACGAAATTAAGAATTTCATGATGGCAACAGCAGAATATTAAGTAAAGCGTGGGGCCCTTCAAAGCAGAGCTCTATGCAATTGTACAGGTTGCATATCCGTGAAGCTGGTTCTGATGGCAACACTCTGAGTAATTCCATGATAGAGAAAATGCAAGGTTCCATGGGATCACATCACTAGGAGGGAAGAAGAAAAGGGGACTTTCTATAGGAGCTGACACTGGAGTTGAAGCTTCAAGGATGAGAAAGGTGAAAGCAAGTCAACAAAGAAGGAGAAGAGCATTATAGCAAGAGAAACAGCAGGTGCAAAGACACAGGCATTATAAAACACTGCATGTTTGGGGAACTACAGCCCTTTGATATGGTTGCAGTGCAGATGGGCATGGGATCACAAAGGAAGTTGACTCAGGCGTCCTAAAGGAATGTGAATGCCAAATGAGGGATTCAAACTATCCAGAGAGCTATGGAACATCATGGAAATGATATAAGCAGAAAAATGACATTAGAGGATTTGCATTCTCAAGGGGTCTCTCCGATAATGTGAGGATGATAGGCTTGAAAGAGGGAAGCTAGCAAGAAAAACCAATTTGAAGCCATTGCTGTGCTATAAGAGAGAAGCTAAGACTGTGGGGTTCTTTAATTTCGTCCTTTAAAAAATGTTAATTGAGAAAGCCAGACCCATATTAAGGAATGAGAGTTAAAATATCAACTAAAAAATTAATTAAAGCACAATGTCATTTACAATAATAACAATTGCTATAAAGTTGGGTTCTTTTTTTTTTTTAAGTTGGGTTCTTATATCAACTTCTAAGCCACTCTCTTCAAAGCACTGGACAAATGCCTTGACAAGGATGGACAAGAAAAAAAATTTCTAATTTGGTCTAAATTCTATCTTTTTCTTAAAGATTTTATTTATTCATTCATGAGAGACAGAGAGAGACAGAGAGAGAGAGAGAGAGAGAGAGAGAGAGAGAGAAAGGCAGAGACACAGGCAGAGGGAGAGGCAGGCTCCACACAGGGAGCCTGACGTGGGACTGGATCCTGGGTCTCCAGGATCATGCCCTGGGCTGAAGGCAGCACTAAACCACTGAGCCACCCGGGGTTGCCCTAAATTCTATTATTATTCAGGGATCCTTCTGTTGTCATAGCCAAGGGTTTACTGCTGAACAATTCTGTGCAAGTTTTAGGCTGTGCAAAAGCTATGAAAAACAACAACAACAACAACAACAACAGACCCCTGCCAGCCAAGAACTATTCTTCCAACATTGCTTGGTTGTTGTATAAATTCTACTTACATAACTTTGCAAGGAGTTGGGAAACTGAAGCAAATATTCAAACTCATTCTGACTTCCTCACTTTTGATTTGTCTGAACTGGAAGAGCTTTGATTTCCCCTTTCTATTTACTTTCCCTCTTTAATCCTTTCCATTAAATGTAATTCATCAGAGTAGTGCATTGCTACCTTTTTCCATGTAGCAGCCCACATAGAAAATGATGATATTAGGGGTGCTGGGGTAGCTCAGTCAGTTAAGTGCCTGCCTTGAGCTCAGATCACGATCCCAGGGTTCTGTGATGGAGGCCCCTTGCTTCTCCCTCTCCCTCTGCCTACTACTCCCCCTGCTTGTGCTCTCCCTCTATCAAATAAATAAATAAAATCTTTTTAAAAATGATGATACTGGTAGGCACTGTGGGGTTAATGGATAAGACCACTTGCAATTATAGCAACCGTTCTGAGGGTTCTGGCTGAGTCAGTCCCCACCCACCTGCTTTGAGGGCTGAAAGAGCTGTTACCTGAGTGCACCTGCAATCCATTTGAGCACAGCAGCCCATCCACAGTAAACTGTAATGAAGAGTATTTGGCTCTTCCAAGTAGCAATATTAACTAGTTCAGTGCTTTTTTAAACCTTAACATACTTACACAACATCTGGGGATCTCATTAAAAATGCATATTCCAAAAAAATAATACATAATCTGCTTCAAGTCTGAGATTTTCTATTTCCAACAACGTCCCAGACCAATGCCAGTGTGGTTCATCAACCATACTTTGTGTAATAAGGAACTGGGTTATTCAGTAATTCAACTTGCTCTAGAAAAATTATAGTTTTTTTTCTTTTTCTTTTCTTTTTTTAGAGTGTGTGAGTTGGGGTGGGGGGATGGTGGCAGAGAGGATCTCAAGCAGGCTCCATACCCATTACTCAGCATGGAACCTGACTCCTGGCTCAATCCCATGACCCCAAGGTGATGACCAGAGCCAAAATCAAGAGTCAGGCACTCAACTGACTGGGTCACCCAGGCATCCCAAAACTGAAATTTTTAAAAATCAATATAATTTTGAAAATTATATTGACTTTTAATAATAGTTACCACAATACCAGAGACAGTGTTAAACAAGCCTCTTTGAAGTTATAGGAAAAACTCAACATTCCTGTTTGACCATAGCTGTCTTGTTTCAGTTTTACATATCCAATATATTAGAAGCTTCAAATTGTTGTTCTTGGTGAGTAAAAACCATTTTAAAGTGATTATAACTGACAGTTCCTCTTAGAGGAAACACGTGCCCAGAGTATAGAGACTACTAAATTTGGTTTTCTTATAATCGAAGACCCTTGTGAATAGAGGTAAGAGCTGATTAATTAGCAAGACTCTTGTGCTTGATGGGACATACTCAAAGAAAAGCCAAAGTTATATTAAAAGTTACAATATCCTCCTGGTCCTTGACCAGAGAGATTATGCTATTCAGAGAATCACATGACCTTAAACAAAATATCCTTTTATTTCCCTCAGATTATAACTAAAACATTTTGCTCTTGAAATTGTGACTATTTCTTTCTAATTGTCAGGAATATAGACTTAAGAGACTATAGGTGTTATGTTCTGTTTCTAAATGAAAAAAATTTTTAAGGCAAATGTAAAAGTGACTTTCATATAAAGCTGAAAGTGGCATTTCAGAGAAACTCAGTGGCATTATAATTTCTTTGAAAGAGAAAGTGAGTCCCCAAGATTCAAAACATTTTGAAAATAAAAATTTAAGGTTTCTATTTTTATCTATACCAGTTTTTGAATAAGAGAAACCATGGAGAAGCTGACTGCAAATGAGACACACCTCTATTCAAATTAAAATTATGAAAATTTGGGGACATGTCTACAAAAATATTTACTTATATAAGATCCAAATGCTTTTCTTCAATCTCTTTGGAATGCTTACTAAACATTTGGCAACTTAGTCTATGAATCCTTGTAACATAGCATCCAAAGAGACCTTTGAATGTAAATTGATGAGTAAGAAGTGAATTTGACATTATTTAGAAATCCACTATCTTTAAAGTAATGTAAATGAAATAATTGTTTTCTGAATGAAAATGACTTTGGAAGGAAGGGTGGTTGCAGTAATAAGCTTGAAAAGCTGGGAAAGATGTCTAACTTTATAACCCAGGGAAGAAAAGAAGATATGTAGGAAGATAATGGTTCTGGAGGCCTAAAAAATTACTAGACATTTGAAGGAAATAAATTATGTCATGAACTGCAGAATTTGATGAACAATTTATGGAGGTCTCTCTTCCAAGCAGAGTTTAAAAAGGTGGGCAGGGATTCTCTATATGGAGTCAATAGTTGATTAATTTCATATCAATCCTTTCTTTGAAGATCGCACAGAGAAATCATGGAACAAAATGCTTTGACTATGGATGAGTAGTTTTATGGTCAATAAATTGTAGTACATGGTGTTTTACATTAGAGAAAAGGGCAATCAGATTTCATGCTTCAGAGTGTAAATTGATTACTCTCTTGGGATCAGAACATAAATCATTTTTGTCTTTCCTACTGCAATTTCATCCACTTGGTAAAAAGCACTTTTTTTTTCTTATCAGCATCAAATGATTTAGACTTAGATCATGATAGTTAACAATGACAGAGCCTGGTAGACTGATACCTTATTTTATGAATAAAATATGAATTTAACATGAGTTGTACCATCTACTTTAATTGTATAGGTTTCAGTTAGTGAAAGAAATAACAACATTCTGAAGTGATTACAGTTCAGGTAATCACACCTAGGTGGAGTTTGGATCCTGGAACCAGTCAGACAGCTAGAGTTCCAATAAGGAGGAAAAAAAAAAAGCTGACCTATAACTGTGTCAGGCACAAGGATAGGCACTTTGCATATACCAACCATCTCATATGAATGATTATCTGTAGGGAAGTTACAGTTATTTTTTGTCAGTTTCAAGGAGTTATTTTTTGTCAGAATAACTCATCTGAAACAGCTAAGCAGGACTTCTAGAAATGTTCCTTATTTAAATTCCACACACAATTAGAACAAAAATGAAGAATACTCTCACCTTAGTAGTATTGGGGATTTATCGTCAATGTTTCTCAATTTCCTCTTGGCTCAAATATAATTATTTCTTGAAGTTAAAATCTCTTGGAACATGTACATAGAGCTGAAAGTGAATTTATAATTTATTGTGATTATGTTCAAAGTTCTTATTAGTTACCCATATTCTACTCATCTTTCTGCCTAAGACACAAATGCCTTTTAGAAATCAAAGAAACTACTATTTTCCTTCTGTGCCCCAACAGAGGCATCCTCACAAAGATGACACTCAGAATATTCACCTACTTGTAGGAGTAGCAAGCACTCAAGAAATAATATTTCTTATTGTTTTTTCCCCTATACTTAGCAGCATGACTATCCTTCCACTAGTCAGGAAGTCTTTATTTGTTCTCTCTAGTGAACCTCTTTCAAGTCGGGCTATTTACCTGTTGAATAATAAATGCCTTATTATGATGTATGGGATTTGCAAACCCTAGGCACCTGCTATAGACCCTTCTGAGCTCTAGGAGTCAATAGGTCTAGAAGCTGTAATGGGTTACTGTTAAGCAAGAGGTCGGGATGCCTGGGTGGCTCAGCAGTGGAGCATCTGCCTTGGCCCAGGGCATGATCCTGGAGTTCTGGGATTGAGTCCCACATCGGGCTCCCTGCATGGAGCCTGCTTCTCCCTCTGCCAATGTCTCTGTCTCTTGTGAATAAATAAATAAAATCTTAAAAAAAAAATAGAGGTCAATTTTGCTTTTCATAGCTGTTTCACATACCTTTCTAGCTGATGCGGTAAACTGAGAATGAGGGTATTATTCTTATTCTTATTCTTTTATTCTTATTCTTATTTTAGAGAAGGGGAGGGAGAGAGCACGGGAGAGAAAAGAGGCATGGGTGAGAGAGGAGGGGCAGAGGGTAAGGGAGAGACTGAATCTTAAGTAGCTTCCATGCTCAACATGGAGGCCTATGGAGGGCTTGATCTCATGATTCTGAGATCATGACCTGAGCCAAAATCAAAAGTCAGCCACTTAACCGACTGAGCCACCCAGGTGCCCTGAGGGTCTCTATTTTCTGAAAACAAAACTCTATTGCTTAAATAACCAGGGCACTTTTAGAAACAATTAAGACTATGCTCAGTGATAGCTGAGTAATCTTGATGAAGTAGAAAGACCACAGGCTTAAACTCTACTAAGTCTGGGCTTGAAGGAAGTTTTATCACCTCCATGATCTTGAGCATGTTACGTGGCCAAATGTATTTCTACTTCCTCATCTGTAACACGGAGATAATGCCTCAGGGTGTTCACATGCCGTTTACACGGGATAACTATAGATAGGGCTTACCAAAGTCACTGGCTACCACCTAGGAGGTGCCTGATGAAGAGTAAGATTGTTATTCCTCTTTTCCACCTTTTCTGAATTAATCCCGATTAACTCTAGTAGGTACACAATTTGTACAGGAACTACTGCTTGGAGTCAGGGCTTTTGTCCTTTACTTTGATCCTACTGTAGGGTCAGGCTGTCACTGATGTGGCTGCCTTCAGGAAATGGTTGCTTTTATGGATTGCAGTCCTCTGCTGAGCAGTTACTACGTTCCCAACTTAGTCAGATGAGCTACCTTCCTCACCACACTGTGCAGCAAGATCTAGTGTCTGATTCTCCTAAGTACCTGGATTCTAACTCACATTCAACTCCCAAGCCAGGAGATATGATTTCCTTTTCTACATTGTAGATGGATATACTGTTTTTTTTTTTTGTTGTTGTTGTTGTTGTTGTTTAATCTCATTTATATTATGATAATTCTTATTAGCCATTCAATGTAAAACTCCCTACAATTGTTATATTATGGTAATGACACAACCCAGTGAAAAGATTCTTTTCTGGGACCTTAAAAAAGCTATTTAAAAAAAAAAGTTTTAAGACAAACATAAAAAAATCATTTCCAGACACAAGGAAAAATAAAAGGTGCTTCTTGAGAGGTTACCAACCTGCCTTCTTATTGGCTCTTACAGAGTTAGCAGTACTCCTCCCTGGTAGCTGTGTGACTTCAGGCAAGATAATTATCTTCATAGTACCACAAATTTCTCGTTTGTAAAATGGGATAATAAGAGTGTCTACAGGGAGCTAGTGAGGTTTGTCTGTTAAAACAATTGGGTGATTTTGTTTTGTTTTCCTGATGTAACATCCTTCTTGGTGAAATTCTTTCCTCTTCTGCTTCACAGAGCGTAGGTGTTGCCAATTGTATTAAATATTTACAACAGGATAAATATTAGGGGAGTGAATGGATGGCAAGTGCTATCTATCCTCTAGGGGACTTCGGAATTCCATAGCTATCAAAAATAATGATGAGAAAAAAAATCAGCCACCAATTATTAACTTTCATAGCTTTGTCTTGCTTCTATGACAGAAGGCATGCCATAGAAGAAAGAGTACCAGATTTGGATTAAAGATGGTAGTCCTAGAATTTGAACTTAAGCACTCAAACTCCAGATCCTATGCTGGAAAGTTTCCAAGCTCATTTAATTTCTCAAAATATGTTCACAATAAAAAAAAAAAAAAAGAATGTTAAGAGAAGACTCTCCCCCTGGGATAGAAACTGCCATGCAAGTCATCACATTAACCCTTATCACCAACATTCAACTCAGCTCCAGCTCCCAGGACCAACTTCCTCTCCCCCACAAAATGAGAGTAAAAAATAAGAATGAAGGAAGAAGAATACCAGATCCTGAAAAGAAAAAAGAAGATTTAAATGTCCTAAAGTAGAACAAAGAGCTTTTTGTTTAAAGTGGGATGTTCTGAAGGAGGTGAAGACCATTTGAAGATTTGAAAAATATCTGAATTAACCATTCTAATAGTAATTACTCATTCTACATTTACTGTTCTGTCTTCACTAACTTGTGATTTGGGGCAGCGACTATCAAAAACTTTAGTGGTGGGATCCCTGGGTGGCGCAGCGGTTTGGCGCCTGCCTTTGGCCCAGGGTGCGATCCTGGAGACCTGGGATCGAATCCCACGTCGGGCTCCCAGGTGCATGGAGCCTGCTTCTCCCTCTGCCTATGTCTCTGCCTCTCTCTCTCTCTCTCTGTGACTATCATAAATAAATAAAAAATAAAAAAATATATATTAAAAAAAAACTTTAGTGGTATAATTGCCTATTTTCCAAATGAAATGTTGCACCATAAGACAAGCAAACCAGTATTTTTTTATACAAACTTATGCATTGACATTCATAGTATTTACTTACTAAACCAATAATGAGAATATACATTAGCATTTTGGTGGTTTGCAGTATGTTTAAAATTTTGGCATAGATCATATTTTAATGTGTTTGTTAGGTTTTAATTACAGTTTTAAAAATAACTGTTTAAACAGATTTTAAACACTCCTAACAAGTGCTTGCTGGGCCCCAGAAGAACCTCTGAGGAAGTGTCACAATTTGCAAACCACTGATGGGGGAAATGCAGGCATCCAGCCACTCGCTCACCCGGGTCCCAATACATAATGAGATGCTGTTCTCCCGTTCCTGAGTGCATTTATGCCAGTCCACGCTCCTGGCAAAGAAGCAGGCATCAGGCTCCATTGATTTTAGACACACAGAGAGTCACTTATCCATATGCTCAGGGTGTTTGACGCTGTGTTCCTGCCCAGTCACATATTAGTCACTTTCCGTTAGTGACTATGAATATAAAGGAGGCATTTTCTGAAATATGGATCTTGTTTCAACAATTAGGGATAGAGAAACCAATAACCATTCTTTTCTTCATTTAGCATGTATCCAAGTAAAATAGCTTCAGTCTGTGGCATCTACACACGCGAATGAAACATTCTGCCCCTTAAACAAGGTCCCAAGGCCCCAATTCTAAATGAGAAAAGCAGATAGGATGGGAACCCTGTCTTCCTTCCTCTTCTTTCTTGCTTTTATTGAGGGTCACTGGACCCAATTTATAGAATCATAAGAGTTTTAGGATCAGAAGGAAACTCAGAAATCATGCAGAGTGATGTCTTGCCTCTACAAAATTTCCCCAAATTGCATTTCTGATGGCTTCTGATTGAACATTATAGTGCAAGTTGCTTATGAATTCTTCCTTCCACCTTTGGGAGGTAGGAATTTATAGCAAATGCTCCCTTACATTGCATATGCCACAAACTTACATTTGCATAGTCACTAATTGAGGACATTCAGGTAGTTTCCAAGTGTTTTTCACAACAACATTGCAGTAAGTATCTTTGTAAGTATATCCATAATTCTGGGTTTATTTCATTAGTAAAGACTCCCATGAGTGGAATTGCTGAGTCAAAATATATCTGTACATTCTTTTTTAAAAAAAAAATTTATTTATTTATTTGAGAAAGAGAGAGAGAGAGAGAGAGAGCAAATCAAAGGAGGAGCCAAGGGAGAGATTCTCAAGCAGGAAACCCACCCTCTGGCTTCACACAGAGCCTGAGATGCTGGGTGCGATCCCACTACCCCAAGATCATGCCCTGAGCAGAAACCAAGAGTAGGTCTCTCAACAGACTAAGCCACCCAGGCGCCCCTGTACAATCTTTCTTTTAGTAAATAATGCTAGATTATTTTGCAAACGATTGTGGTAATTCATATTCCATCAACAGTGTATGACAATCCCTATTTTCCCTCTGGATTGTATCAAGCTTCTATTTTTAAAATTTTTTTTTTTTATTGGATTGTATCAAGCTTCTAAATTGTTGTCTACCCACTGGCTGGAAAAATGATGTCGTCGTTTTATTTTGCATGCCGTGATCACCACTGAGGCCAAACATCTTTTCAAATGTTAATCGGTTGTCTGTGTTTGGTCTTGTGTGATTTTTTTGTTGTTATTGTTCAATTGTTTGCCTGTTTGTCTGTGGATGGTTTATATTATCACTTTGAAAGAGCTCGTAGTTGGCGAAGGGTTGACCCTTCTACTGTTAGTCATAAACCTTAGTTTCTAACTATGTTGCCTTACCTTCTCTGAATAAATTCACTTCTCAAATTCTCTTAAGTTGTGCTGCTTGCTTGGGAATGAGTATCGCACACTACAGAGGGTCTGCGGAGTAGGAGGCCTGGTTCCTCAAAGTAGGGTCCCCTGGTTGACAGAACCAGCGGCGCCTGGGGCTGGTTAGACTGCAGGTTCTCAAGCCCCACTTCAGGCCCATTAAATCAGAATCTTCAGTTTTCTGAGACACCCAGGTAAGCTGCGTGCACATTAAAATTTGAGAAAGGCATGAAGGGACTTTCACTCTTGATTCTGGCTTTGTTATTTATACTAAGATTACCACCGCTTTTCAGGTCACGGTAACCGAGGCCTTTACTTTGCTTTCAAATAAACCATTGTTAAACTGTTTTCCATCTATGTATTTATTAATGAACATTTTGTACCTAAATAAAGGATTTTATCCTTATTCCCAATGAACTTCATCATATTAATTTCAACCCATAATTTCAATTTATTATATTTTCTTTGAATACTGAATCTGCATTTTAATGGAGAGGCTTTCATTTTGAGGGAAATTAGTCTAAAACTTTGACTAAAGAGATGTGGTAAGACCCCAGATAAGTCCCTCTATAGTCACTTTCTTTTGTCTTATGGAAATGTTAAATCCAGTTAAGATGAATTTTACAACAAGCCTTAAGGGAAAAGAGAAGGAAGGAGATACCATAATATACATTTAGCTGAAGATAATTATACATGTGGTGGTACTTGAATGACTTTGTTCCTTTTTTCAAAACAATCACCTGTTGACTCCTCTTTACCAGCTGCTTCTAGGCATCAAGTTCTAGAAGAAACTTGAGAGTTGTGCTGTTGCCTCAGAGCAGCAATGCCTGGGAACTATGACTTTGGCCCCTAGAATGACTATGTTTCTAAACACAGAGTAGACATTTGAGAACCAAAGACAATTCCTCTTTGAAAGGAATACTTGACTTCCAGTCTGGACAGAATAGTGTAGACTTGTTTCTTCTTGTTATCCCCACATAGTAAAACTATAAGCCCTGGAAATCACTCAAGAGACAGCCAAGGGATATCCTGAAAGGTTGATATGAAGAACGCAGACTGGCTTGGGAGAACCAGCACAGTGGCAAGGTGTCTTGCAGGCCCTACCCAACAGAGGAAGATGACCAAGACTTGGCATTTCCTAGACACCAACTTAGCAATAGAAAGTAGCCCTGGTCAGCTCATTTAACTCCTTTGACTGAAGGAGAGTCCCCCTGAAAACATCCTTCTGAAACTAGCCCAACAGCATCAACAGCATGAATAGAGCTAGAGAACTGTTTAAACAATAAACTGGCCAAGAGGTGCTCTCTTTACCTGCCAGACTGGAGCTCATCTGCCCCCAAAAAACCAAGGCTAGTGGGAGGAACTGCAAGAGAGACCCCACCATAACAAGTGGCCCAACCAGAAAACCTCTTTGACTCTGCCCAGAAACTCCATGGCAGCTGGAGGGTACCTGTAGGGAGATCCTGCCACAAGAGCCTGAATAAGAAAGCAGCTCTCCACACCTAACCCTCTTCTTCTGCACTGGAAGACATTGGGACAATTATCAATATCAGGAATGAGACAGAGGATATCAGGGGATCCCTGGGTGGCTCAGCAGTTTAACGCCTGCCTTAGGACCAGGGCGTGATCCTGGAGTCCCGGTATTGAATCCTGCATCAGGCTCCCTGCATAGAGCCTGCTTCTCCCTCTGCCTGTGCCTCTGCCTCTCTCTCTCTCTCTATGGGTCTCTCATGAATAAATAAAGTCTTAAAAAAAAAAAAGCAAAAAAACCCACTCACATTGGCTTTAAAAGAAAAAAAAAGAAAAAGAAACAGAGGATATCACTACAAATCCTACAATTATTAAAAGGATAATGAAATACAGTGAGCAACATTATGATCATAAATTTGACAACTTAGGAGAAATTAATCTCTTAAAAAACCACAAACCATCAAAATACAACCAAGATGGAAGAGAGGATCCAAATAGTCTTATAATAATTTTAAAAATTGAATTCATAACATGATAGTTTATGAAAAAGAAATATCTAGGCTCAGATGGTTTTACTGGAGAATTCTAGTGAATGCTTAAAAAAGAATTACCACTAATTTTACACAATTTTTTTTTCTGAAAACAGAAGAAAGAACAGTTTCCAAATCATTTCATCAGGCTACTATTACTCTAATACCAAATCTAAAGACAGTACAAGCAAAGAAACTACAGACCAATATCTCTCATGACTTTATTTATTTATTTTTTGCTCTTTTTTTAATCTCTCATGACTTTAGACAAAACAACAAGAAAAAACAAAAATGAAACTCCCCACAAAATCCTAGCAAATCAAATCTAAAGATTATTTAAAAGAATTATATACCATGACCAAGTGGTTTTATCCTGGGTATGCAAGGCTGGTTCATTATTCTGATATCAATCAAAATAATCCATCATATTAACAAGGTTGATAAAAATCAAGAAAAATCATATAGCCATATCATTTGACACATAAAAAGCATTTGACAAAACCCAACATTCACTCATGGTAAAACCTTTCACTAAGTTAAGGTACTACCTCACCTTGATAAGCAGCAGTTGTAAAAGTCTTACATTGTAGTTAATGTTGAAGGACTGAATGCTTTTTCCCTAAGATCAGAAACAGGGCAAGGATGTTCACTCTTGCTACTCTTATCCAACATAGTATTGGAACTTCCAGCCACTGCTATAAGTTGAGAAAAAGAAAGAAAAACATATAAGTTAGAAATAAAGGAAATCGTTTTTGCCTGCAGATGACATGGTTATCTACGTCAAAAATCCAAAGAAATCCACCAAAGAACCTACCTAGAACTAATAAATGAGTTCAGTAAGGTCACAGCCTACATGGTCAACACACAAAAATCAATCTCATTTTTATGTACTAACGACAGCACATGAAACTGGAATTAAAGATACAGTACCATTATAAGAACTCCAAAAATAAAATATTTAAGTGTACACTAAGCAAAATATGTATAGGATCTATATGATGAAAATTACAAAATACTGTGAAAGAAATTTTTTAAAACACCTAAATACATGGAGAGCTATACCATGATTTTAGATTGGAAAATTCAACAGGGTAAAGATTCCAATTCTCCCCAGTGGGATCTATATGTTTAATGCAATTTTTGTCAAAATCCCAGCAAAGTTGGTTTGTAGTCTGTCTATCATCTATCTATCTATCTATCTATCTATCATCTATCTATCTATCATCTGACAAGCTTATTTTACCACTTATTTGGAAAGGCATAGGCAGAAGGATAGACACATATATCAGAGAACCCAGAAATAGAACTACACAAATATGCTGACCTAGTTTTTGACAAATGTGCAAAAACAATTTAATGGAGGAAGTACAGCCTTTTTAACAAATGATGCCTGAACAATTGGACATCCACAGGCAAAAGGACAAATCTGGACCTAAGCTTCACACCTTACACAAAAATTAACCCAAAATGGATGATGGATGTAAATCTAAAATACAAAATAATAAAAGTTTTAGAAAAAAATATGAGAAAATTTTGGGAATCTAGGACGAGACAGTTCTTAGACTTGACATAGGAAGTACAATTCACAACAGAAAAAAAAATGGATACATCAGACTTCATCAAAATGAAAACTACTGCTGTATGAGGCCTTATAAAAAGATGAAAAGCTACAGGGACACCTGGGTGGCTCAGCGGTTGAGCACCTGCCTTCAGCTCAGGGTGTGATCCTGGAGTCCCGGGATCGAGTCCCACGTTGGGCTCCCTGCATGGAGCCTGCTTCCCCCTCTGCCTGTGTCTCTGCCTCTCTCTTGGTGTCTCTCATGAATAAATAAATAAAATCTTTAAAAAAAAGAGAGAGAGAGAAAAAAAAGATAAGCTACATAATGGGAGAAAATTTTTACAAACTACATATTCAGTAAATAACTAGATAAATTCAAAAAATTCTAGTACCTTAGAATGTATAAAGAATCAAAACCCAACAGGACAGAACCAATCAATCCAATTAGAAAATGGGCAAGTATGTGAGGATTTGTTAATAAATTGTATATATTTATAATGGACTACTATTCAGCAATAAAAATAAAATGCTGAAGCATACATCATGGAAAAATCTCGAGCATCATGTTAATCAAAAAAAGCCAGAAACAAAGAGTATATACTGTACAATTTTATTATATGGCGTACTAGGACAGGGGAAGCAACTCTATGATACAAATCAGAGTAGTCGTTGTTCGAGGGCATGGTGGGTGGGATTGTCTAGAAAGAGGCACAAAGGAACTTTCTAAAATAAGTTAATATTTTCTGTCTTGTTCACAGCCTGGATTACATGGGTATGTGCCTTTGTCAACATCCATCAGACTGTACATTTATAATCTGTGCTTGTTATTTTATGTATTAAGAATGCATAAAAAGACAAAACAAACAAACAAACAAACAAAACCCCCAGGAATTACATTTCAAGGTAACTGAAGATGTGTTAAAGTTCAAATTTTTGTCCTTCTGGGGACTCCCGTAAAGATATAGTAGAAAACCACCTGGCTCTTACTAGTTGAGTCATCGCATCCAGTGCACAGCCCAAGGACATAAACCAGAAAAAGTTAAAAAAGAAAAAAGCAAGTACCCTATGAGACAGACTTGGCAACCACAGCGGTTCCCCACATCATGTGTTGTTTTGCCCTGTCCTTCAGGATCACGGCTTTTGTCCTTCTCCAGTTAGTCATCAGGTAACCTGTTCCTGTCACCACTCAGCTCCCTGCCTTGTTTATTTCTAAGTTGTCCTGAACACGCTTGTTACTCATTTAATCTTTCTTCCTGTTGTCTCACCATGTCCCGGCAAGCTGTGGCAAGGTTTGTGGACACTTGGTAGACAGGTAGAGAACTCCCCTCAGCTCTGGCAGGCTCACAGCTGTTCTTCTGGCTGGCACCTGCTGAGGAAGGAGCAGAGGCGTCCAAGATGCAGAGACTAGCAGCAGGTAAGCTTTACTGTCAGCCAGGGTACGGGTACGCATGCAAGCCTTGTTCTGATGCCTAAGTCAAATGTGGTTGAGGGGGGACGAGAGGAGAAGACCAGGAGATCCCAAGCCCGACACAGAAGTATTAATGAATGGTTGGTTTCCCTTAAAAATCCTTTCCACGGTTGTTGGTTGTACCTTTGAAGGATGTCAAGCTATCTGACCTATAGCTTTTCTACAAAGTCAAGAGTTGTAAATAAATAAATAAATAAATAAATAAATAAATAAATAAATAAATAAATGCACAAGTTGTGTAATCAGAAAGGACCAGATTCAAAGCTTAGATGTGCAAGCTTACTTGTGCATGTCTTTTGGACCAATTTTTCAAGCTCTCTGGGCCTCAGTTTCCACATATGTCAAATCTAGAATGTAGCACTTACCTGACAGGTTGGCATCAGATTTAAGTGTTAAATACTTATAAAGCATCTAGATACAATTGCTGGCACATGACAAGGGTCAAGTAATTAGTTAATTAATTCCATTCAACAACTCATTTACTAATTGATCCTATGTTAATGTATTCAACAATATAAATTGAGAACTGAATGTATGCTGGGCACTGTTCTAGGGTGCATCAGTGAACACGAAAAGTTCCTGCTTTCATGGGATTTACATTCCATTTGGACAGGCAGGCGATAAACAAGCAAGTGAAGAAGCACATAATATAAGGACAGGGAGGAATGAGAGCTGTGAGGGACAGGAAGTGAGGGTAGGGGTACAGAAGGTGGCACAGTGCACTATCTTTTATCGACGTCTCCCTCTGTGAAGATTACAATATAATAGGGACCTAACTGATGAAAGGGAGCAGTCTACTGGAAATCTGTTACTCCTTTTCCCCTTTTTTCCTAGAACAGTTATGGACAGCCAAAAACTTCCCAAGCATGCAGACAGGCAAGGGACTGCTCAGGTAATGAAAGCCATCTCTATGTGCATGGTCCTAGACCAAAACACACACGTTTCTTCATCAATTTCCTTCTTCTACAAGCCCCATCAGTAACTATATGGAATTTTTTTTCTTTTTTTAAAAGATTTTATTTATTTTTGAGAGAGAGGGAGAGTGAACGTGAATGGGGGAAGGGGCAGAGGCAGAGGTAGAGGGAGGATCTCAAGCAGACTCCACACTGAGTGCAGAGCCCGACTCGGGGCTCAATCCTAGGACCCTGAGATCATGACCTGGGCTGAAATCAAGAGTCGGATGCCTAACCAATGGAGCCATCCAGGCACCCCTAGAATATTTTCAAAATGAATAGTATTGATATGTCAAAAAACAACAAAAACGATACCCTGAGAATGTTTGTACAAAGAGAAGAGCAGTTTAGGCCCTTTTTCTGGTGAACGTGGAAAGGTATCAATGAGAAAGAGAGTTGGGTGAGGTGTTCTGAAAAGGACTGAGCTGCTTCTTTGCAAAGTTTATGTGCAGCACCCCCGCCCCCCAAAAACCCCATCCCACATGAAGAGCCCTGCCAAGCAAGGAGCCAGAATGAGGCCTATATTTTAATACTTTGGAGAGCTCAGAACTTAGACCCATTACAGATGACAACTCTGGCTCTTGGACACTCTTCAGTGCTTAACATTCAGTATCAGAAGTCAAGACACTCCAACCATTAGTTAGAAGTAAGCTCTGCTGGCTCTACCTTGCTTCTCTGCACATGGACTCAGTGTGGTGTCACATGCAGAAAGGCCCCAAATTCACAACAATGTTCAAACTCATGGGAGATTCCCAGACGCTGCTAATCAAAAGTCAGGAGTATTGACATCAAGTTTTTTGGTCTATGACAGTGTTGTCTAAGGGATACTTAGGTCATCCCTTCACTTAACCAGGAAATTATTCCTTCTGTCTCTAACTCAAATAAACCCGGGTCACCTTGTTGTCGGTTTCATCACTGTATTACACCCAAAGAGAACTATCAGTTTAATATTCCTCCCAAAGTAGTGAAAAGCAATGTAAATCTTTTTTTTAAAAAAAAGATTTTATTTATTTATTTATGAGAGACACACACACAGAGAGTCAGAGACACAGGCAGAGGGAGAAGCAGGCTCCATGCAGGGAGCCCGATGCGGGACTCGATCCCAGGACCCAGGGATCACGACCTGAGCCAAAGGCAGATGCCCAACCACTGAGCCATCCAGGGGCCCCAGCAATGTAAATCTTTACTGAAGTTGCTTGAAGAAATGTTAACAGGGAAATGCATTATAAAGCGTACTATACACGTCTTAAGGATCCTCTCTAGCTTCATTCTATTTTTACCATATTTGGGACAGAATTTCACTAAAGAAGGGGCTCCTGGGACACCTGGGTGGCTCAGTGGTTGAGCATCTGCCTTGGCTCAGGGCATGATCCTGGGGTCCTGGGATCAAGTCCCGCATCGGGCTCCCTGCATGGAGCCTGCTTCTCCCTCTGCCTGTGTCTCTGCCTCTCTCTTTCTGTGTCTCTCATGAATAAATAAATAAAAACTTTAAAAGAAATGGGGGGCTCCTTCCTCTAAAAATCTCTTTTCTTTTCCTTCTCTTCTGCAGCTTTTTCTTGGCTTCTCCCTCTTTCCCACTCTCTCCCCTTAATTTCACCTTTATAATCAATTATATTTATTTGAGTTCCAGGCCCATGCTGATGGAAACCAATCTGGCTTTTCCCCGATGCTTCTGACTTTTTTTTTAATTTTTAAAGATTTTATTTATTTGAGAGAGAGAGAGAGAGAGCCTGTGAGAGAGCTAGCACAAGGGAGGGGAGAGGCAGAGGGAGAAGCAGCAGCAGACTCCCCACTGAGCAGAGAGCCAGGGCTCCATCCCAGGACTCCAGGATCATGACCTGAGCTGAAGGCAGGTGCTTCCCCAACTGGGCCACCCAGGTGCTCCACTTCCTTCTAATTTAGTCATTCTTCCCATGACCTTGATCTCTCCAACAATAACCTAGGCCCCAGATCCATGATCAGGGAAGAATATTGCCTTATTCACCAGACAGTGTGATGGGAAAAAGCTGTGAATACATGCACGATATAGTATTGTTCTTGAAATTAATTCTGTAAAATTTTTTGAGGGCCTACTCTGTTCAGCACAGGACATTCAGTGGTGAGCAAAACATAAGGCCTTTTTCCAAGGATCTTAAGTCTTATGAGGCAGACAGACAAGTTCGTAAACTTGAAGTTTTCAACCACAGTGCTGTTCAACATTCACAAGTGAGCTACGGATTTTTACTTTTTTCCCCCCTTTTTAAAAAATTTATTCATTTGACAGAGAGTGAGCAAGCAAGTAGGGACAGAGGTAGGCAGAGGGAGAGAGGAGCAGGCTCCCGCCCAGAGCAGAGAGCCCGATGCGGAGCTCGATCCCAGGACCCAGGGATCATGACCTGAGCGAAAGGCACACGCTTAAGCAACTGAGCCACCCAGGCACCCCCTAGAAATGTTAAAGTCCCAAAAATGAGGATACTAGTTGCTGGAGGGTGGTATATGACAAGAACGTTCCTTCATGCTGCGGATGTCAATACGGTTGCTTGGAAGGCAGTTTAGCAGTTTTTTCCAAGGCTAAATAAATCTCACCTGATGGTCCAACAATCACACTTCTAGTGTCTAGACAACGGCTTTGAAAAAAACTGTTTCCACACACAAAATAGCATGCCATTTTGCATGGCGAGCTACGGATTTTTAGATCAAGCTATACGTTTATCTTTGTTATATGTGAGGACACAAGCTGTCCCTGTGATGCCAGTCAGATGGAATTGGACTTGGAAGGTCTTAGACTAAGACATATGATTGTGAGCTGGGCGCCACCTACTTGGGTAGATGACACAGGTAGGGGCATAATGTGAAGCCGGGGCCATAATCAGAGGTCTGGTGACTGACTCGTGGGAGAAATCTGCTCCGTGCACGTGTAAGAGGGTAGGCAGGGAGGAAACAGCTCTATCCAAATGGTAAAACAGTGCTGAGGGGTGTCCGAATGAAGAAAGCAGTGACCGTAGGTCCTTCTACAGATACTGAGATATTGTTCCTCGATCTTCAACTGGCTGAGCCAGAATTTGCACACAGCACCCTCTGACTTCCAAGCATGACTACTTCCCACGCTTTCTTGATTGCCACACATGGCACGTTTCTTGGTGGCAGAAACAGATGTGAGTGAGCAGGCCTCTCCTTGTGCTATTTCTTTCAGCAGCTAGAACGTCAGGAATGTTTTCTGAATGTCTCTTTCTATAAAATGAAGTTTGTTTCTGTTGGCTTGGCACCTAAGAGCCCTCTGGAAGTTTCTCCCACTCATTATCTAAAATGCCTAACAGCAACAGCTGGGGAGGTGGCAGCCAGGGGTTTGCGTTCCCGGCTTGGCGGTGTCTGGAGGAGACTGGGTCTGCCCAGAGTGGAGCTGCTGCTTTGTTCCAGAGCACTCTGCTATTTTTGGCTCTGACACAACATCAAAGGCTCTGCTGATTTTCTGTGCTGATTTCTCCCACGTATATTATTCCCTTTCCATACAATGTCCACTGTCCTTCCTGCTTGGTTTTGGTTAACAGCATTCTACCTAGGTATAGATCTAGTTAGTACACATGTTGATCGAGAGCCATTTTAGTTGTCTTCTCCAGTCCTTTAAAAATACTCCCCTGGGTGACAAAGTGAAGGGCCCGTGAAAACAAAAGAAATACGCACACAAAGAAGAGTGAAGAAGGAAGCACCTTACCAGGTGCTAAGTGAAGGCACAACATAAGGCCAGGGCCACTCCTCAGCCTTTTTAGGATTAAAGTAAGACATCCACCCCCTTTCCCTTCGGCCTCTTTTAGCCAATAGTGATGGAGCACCTGCCAAAGGTGCATGGTGCTGAGAGGGGCTTAGTTTCTGGAGGGCTAAGCAATTCCTGACATCCTGCTGTGGATTCAGCCTCAGAGGCAGAACCTGCTTGTCCCTCTCCACTTCAAAATACTAACCAGCTCTCCACTATGCAGAAAGGAGGCTTCCAGACAGAGCGGAGTCAAAAATCGCCCTTTCTTCAAAAGAAATTTTAGCCCAAGCTCTGAGAAATGTGCATCCATAGAGTGGAATGAGATACCACCTCACACCAGTGGGAATGGTGAAAATTAACAAGACAGGAAACAACAGATGTTGGAGAGGATGTGGAGAAAGGGGAACCCTCTTGCACTGTTGGTGGGAATGGGAACTGGTGCAGCCACTCTGGAAAACTGTGTGGAGGTTCCTCAAAGAGTTAAAAATAGACCTGCCCTACGACCCAGCAATTGCACTGTTGGGGATTTACCCCAAAGATAAGATGCAGTGAAACGGCAGGACACCTGCACCCCGATGTTTATAGCAGCAATGGCCACAAACCCCAATGTTTATAGCAGCAATGTCCACAATAGCCAAACTGTGGAAGGAGTCTCGGTGTCCATCGAAAGATGAGTGGATAAAGAAGCTGTGGTCTATGTATACAATGGAATATTCCTCAGCCATCAGAAATGACAAATACCCACCATTTGCTTCGACGTGGATGGACCTGGAGGGCATTATGCTGAGTGAAGTGAGTCAATCAGAGAGAGACAAACATTATACGGTCTCATTCATTTGGGGAATATAAAAATTAGTGAAAGGGAATAAAGGGAAAGGAGAGAAAATGAGTGAAAATATCAGTGAGGGTGACAAAACACGAGAGACTCCTAACTCTGGGAAACGAACAAGGGGTGGTGGGAAGGGAGGTGGGCGGGGTGGTGGGGGTGACTGGATGACGGGCACTGAGGGGGGCACTTGGCGGGATGAGCACTGGGTGTTATGCTAAATGTTAGCAAATTGAACTCCAATAAAAAAAAATTTAAAAAAAGAGAAAAAAGCAAGGCAGCTCTGGTTGCTATCAGGAATGTCACCCACCACCCCTGCTGTCCCCTCCCCTCGGTGGGGCTCCAGAGCTCTGCCAAAGCAGGATTTAATAAAAATACCAAAATCCTTAGGTGACTCTAAAACATCTGCAACATCTGGTTCCTAACAACGTGTCTGCATCGTCCCCGCTCTGCATTCCTGACGCTGTGAAGTCTGAACCTCCTACGTGAAGACACCTATAGGTCACTGGCTTCCCCCCACCCCGCCCCCGTGGCCTTGATGTGATGCTTATTGAATGAATGCATGACGGCATGACCGACCATAAACGAACTAGAGGAGTATGTACATGAAAAGACAAACACAGTGTGAAGCCTGCTTTCAAAGGGCAAACAATTTAGTCCATAGAAAAGGGCATGAACATGTTAAGAAAATGGTGAGTAGTCAACTGGGTGGAAGCCCCTGTTTTCAAAGGCAAAAGCCAGTCCGAGGATAACCTTCTGGAAGGAAATGGCACTGGGAGCTTCTCAAAGGATGTGTTAGGATTGGGTGGGGTAGGAGGAAGGCCGTGGAGGGGAGGACCGGCAATGCCATCTCATGATTGGGGAGGGGGGTACAGGGTCTGGCAGGAAGGGAGGGCGGGCACTGGGAGGAACGGGGGATCAGTGTGGACAGAAATGCTGGGGCAAAACTGTAGAGGGCATGGCAAATCAGGGAGCAGAATTAGGTGTGATTAGATTTGCAGTTGGGGAACCATCTTCTAGGAGAACTAGGAGAGTGACATGTTAAAAGCAGTAAATGAAGATCTCGAGGAGAGGCATCACAGGATTCAAGTCGTAGGTTAAGAAAATGAGCTTTAGCAGGTTCCCCTGATGAGTAGCAAGAAGGCCGCTCTAATAATGAACGAGCTCTCCTCTTTGCCACTGATAAAGGAGTGTATATGCCGACACTCAACTTCAGAAACTCCCACACCATTTGCAGCAAATGCTGACACGAGTTCTCTTGGCCCTTCTTGTGCAGACGAAAGCATCCCAATGTTGGGCTTAAAACGAGTCCTTATGTTTGCAAACAAGCGCATGTGGAACAAAAAATACATAAATAAAGCATTCCCACTGTTTCACAAACTCAATGACAGTGTCTAGATTCACTCTATTTTTAAATTCCATTTGTACAACCAAAGTTATGGCAGTTTTACATTTTATCAACTTCGATTTTTAAGCCTTGCAGATAGAAGTGTGCTGGTCTCTGCACCAGCTTTGGGGCAGTAGTAGGCGCCGTGTGTAGTCTGCGTACTTTCTAAGTCGCTGACCTTTCCCACCCCTCCTTCACCTTCAAAATGCAAGTGACCTGGAGATATATATTCTTTGTAACACCTCACAGTGCCCAGCTTGGGGCTCTGGATATGCAACTCTCAGACCGTGTTTCCAGAAGGTTCGCTCTGCCTTTGCAGAGATTGCTGCCCTTCTTGCTTAATTGCCTGTGGATCATGCTGTTTGAAGAAGGGGCAGAAGCTGGTAGCTATACTTGGGGAGAACAGAGCAGAAGGTATTGAGCCTTTGAATCACTCTTCTACACCTGAAACCAGTGTAACATTGTGTGTCAATAATACCTCAATTAAAAAAATAATAAAGAGAAAGAACAAAAAATAAAAATAAAATAAGATAAAAATAAAGAAAATAAAGAGAAAGAACAAGTACAGAAAAAAAAAAGGAGGGGCTTCTGGTTTTCTTCTCCAATTCTGTGTCACCTGTGATGGATTAGCATCAACCTGGCACATCGTCGCACTAATTTTTTCCCTTCCTGTTTTGCTTTTGGGGCTCATCTGCTTCATTGCCATGTTAATTTGAAAGAGAAAGGGATTGCAATAAAGGAACAATGGAATCAACAAGTCTAATATATGTATCAGACAAATTCCTAAAGTGCTCTTCTCTGAGGCAGAATTTGCACACAGAAAATTCACATTCATTAGGCTAAAGGCAGAGCGTGTCAAACCAGTTGCAGGTTTAATAGAGAGGTCAGACCCTTTCCTCTCTGTCATTCCTACTGAAGACATCATTAGAGCTACGGTAAAATGAGAGAATGTCACAGAATGTCAGCCTAGTCATAGTGCAACTGTTCTTTTTTCATTAGTGACTCAGCTGGTTGCTATGGCAACCCCACTCTAGATTCAAGGATACTAGGGCTGATGCTCTCTGCCTCTATTTTCAGTTAGGATAAATTGTGCTCCCACCTCATGGGCTCCTGCCATGATATTTATATTTGGGTCATGATAATAAAGCCAGTTGGAAATATGTCTGTTGAAATTCTAGCCAGGCAGAGAGGCTTCTCACTAAAAGGGAGAGTGAATATAGGATTTCTAGGTTTGATTTGAGCACCAATTATCCTCTGGGTGGGTAGGTATTCCCTTTGCCCTGTCTCGTGGGGAGACTGTAGACCTCTCGAGTACTTGTTCTGCACATTCCCTGGGCTGATTCCAGAAAAATTCGGCAGTCTACTTTCAGTGTCCCTTTCTGACTCACCCAGGGGTTCATCTATTTAAATGCTTTTTAAAATTTTCTGAGTGGGCTCAGTACCACTTCATTTATTCACTCATTTATTAATTGCAGAGTAATTATAAGGGGCCAAGTGCTGTTTTCACCAGTACGTTTAGCCGCTGTTTGTACTTAAGCTATTCAGAAGAGCTAGACACAGGGGGCAGAGAGGGAAGCAGGTTTTAGAAGAAAATGCCTAGAAACCCATGTGGTGCAGCACGTTTTAGTTGAGGTATGGACATGTTTTGAAAGTTCAGAGGAAGGAGAGAGTCACTCTGCCTGGATGAGTTGGTAGCTGCTTCCAAGAAAAGGTGATGTTTAAGTTGGAGTCTTAATGAAAGTGTTCTCTAGTTGAATGCCTCAGTAATTCAGAGCTGAGGTTAGCCTGAAGGATTTTTGTTACAGCAAAGCAGCGAAGTGTTATTTCGTTGAAAGTCTGCTTGCTCTCAAAAAAAAAAAAAAAAAAAAAAAAAGACAAAAGAAAAGAAAAGAAAAAAGAAAAGTCTGCTTGCTCTTTAAATGTATCTTCATACTCTTGAACACAAAATATTTTCTGGCAACCAGGATGGGACTCTGTTTAAAATAGAGAAAAAAAATCTGGAAAACAAAGCAAGCTTCAGAAAACAGCCTTTGGAATCAAAGCAGACCCAAGTGAAAAAGTCAATTTGAAGATCTTGTTGTCCACTAACCTTTTCCCTGGAATTGATATATTGTGAGAGGTATCCATTATATTTCCCGAGCAAACAAACAGATGCTGAACGAAAGTGTTCTACGCTCCTTATAGTTGGTGAGACATAAAAGGATACCTCACTGGACCTATTTTCTATAAAACTAAGGTATTTGGTGATCCTGTGGGATTAATAAAAGCATATCTCTCTCTTGCATATTAATCATTGTTCAGAAGTAAGAGGTAAGAGGCTAACAAAGTTATTGTGTTGAAGACAGCATTCTTTATGAAATGTATCACAAAACAGAGCCTCTTGATGGAACTAAATTGATATTTATAATGGTCTGAGAAAGTCCTTTCCTACTGAGTCTGCATCACTACAGAGCTCAGAAATTCAAGCAGCACCTTCACATTGAATATTCTCCACAGCCTGCTGACAGCAGAATGCTGCCAATATGATCAGTAAAATACAAGAAACATACATCTCCATATCTGCAGATCAGATCGTGACACAGGTCTGTGTAGGCTCGAGAGGTCTCACCAATGTCCTCTGCCCAGACCCTAGAACAGGGAAGGCAGGTGTGGTACAGGGAGGGAGCAGGCTCTTTGCCAAATGGCATTCTTTAAAATACAATTAATAGCATCACTAGTATACTGCAATCTTTAAAAAAACATGGGTCACCTCGCTGGCTCAGTCAGTAGAGCATGTGCCTCTTGATCTCAGAGTTGTGAGTTCAAGTCCCATGTTGGACACAGGGCTAATGTAAAAAAAATTTAAAAATAAAACATACCTACATATTTATGTAGGTAGTACATTTAGTATGCTACAAAATTCAAGTATCTAAATCCTTGTTACTGGATTTAGTAACAAGGATGCCTCACTCTCACTTCCAACGGTTCAACAGTTCACTCTTTTGGAGAAAATCACAATTGCCAGTTTCTTGTGTCTTCTTCCAGGGAACCCAATGTTCACACACACGTACAAACATTTGTGGAAATAATATACGACTATGCACACTTTTTGCACCTTAATTTTTTTCACCTAAAGATCTTTCTTGGACATCGTTCCATATACCAAATGAGCGAAGTCATTTTTTTAATGAGCCAAATAGTACTCCATGGAATGGAGATAACATAAGCATTTAACCAATTCCATTTTAATGAACATTGTCTTAGTCCATCTGGGCGGCTATAACAAAATGCCCTGGAACTGGGCAGCTTATGAGCATCGGCAATTTATTCTAGGAAATATATATCCTAGGAGCTAAAAGTCCAAGGTCAGGATGTCACCACAGTGGAGAATCATAGCCTCTCACTCAATTTCTGACCTAAGTTAATTTGTAAATCCCAAAGACCTTCATTGGAGGGGAGTCTGGATCTCATTTTATTGAAGATTGGAAATACAGAATGTAAATCTTTCTCCTAGACTTTACCAAAGAACCTAAAATTACTGTACATTGGATAAAAGGAAATTTCCAGACTTGGGGAGAATACTAGACATTGGCTCTGAATTGTCTAATTCCTGGGGTCCCAAAATTCCACTGTGACCATCAGTTAAAGTGAGGCTATGCTTGCTGGTTCTATTGATAGGACTTTAGCTCAAGTTGACTAAATCTGTACCAAGTTGGTCCAAGGACTTCCCTTTTGTTTATTTACTCAGTTCCTGAATGTATAATTAAAACAGACATACAGGGCAACTAGTAGAATCCCATGTTGAATCTTAGGCCCTGGAATTTCCTTCCACTTCCTACTAAGATAGTGAACCCAAACTAATATGGTATCAAAGACTTGGAAGAAGTAGGGTAGCAACCTATCATAACTCCTTTTGGCTCACCGGTTTTATTTGTGAAGTCAGATAGATCTTGGAGAATGACTATGGACCATTTTAAACTTAATCAGGGAGTGACTCCAATCACAATTGCTGTCCTGGATGTAACAGTCTTCACTAATCAAATTAACATGATCTATGGCACTTGATTTCCAACTTCAACCTGGAAAAGTCCCTCTTCTCCATAATAATTTGCAAGGACCTCATGAAGCAGTTTGATTTTACTTTGGTAAAGTGACATAGTTCACTTTCATAGCCTTGCCTCAGAGCTATTTCAGTTCTCCGGCTCCTTGTTATATAATGCAGTTCATAGAGATCTTGATTAAATTGACATTTCACAAAACATACTAGTCTACTACATTGGCAACACTATGCTAATTGGATCTGATAAGCAGGTAATAGCAAGCATTTCAGATGACTTAGGAAGACACATGAAAACTAAAGAGTGGGAGATAAACCCCACAACAACTCAGAAGCCCATGACTTCATTGAAATTTCTGAGTTCACTGATCTTGGGAGTGTTGGGATATCTATTCCAAGATGAAATACAAGTGGCTGCACCTTATACCCATGCCATAAAAAGAGGTATGATACTTGATAGTCTTTTTTTTTTAAATTTTGCAGGCAATATATGCTACTTTGATCAATCTATTAGGTCCACTAATGTTTATAGTATATATAGCAAATGGAGATGCCATATGGACCTTCTAGCAAGCCCTAGAAATAGAGAGTCACAGTGAAGAATCTTAAGATTTTAGAGCAAATTTTTTTCAGGTAACTATTTTCATTTTGAGAAACTACTTCTGGCTTTCTTATAAGCCTTGGTAGAGAGATTGAATCCAGGAACATCAGGAGACCATGTGTCCTGAGCTTTCCATCATGAATTGGGTGTTTCTGATTCACTTAGCCATACGGTTGAGTGTGTAGAGAAGCAATGTATCATCAAGTGGAAATGAAATATAAGAGACCAAGCTTGAAAAGATCCAAGTAAGCTGAATAGGTAACTCAGAAACATTTAACAGTGCTATTGTTGCATGGTTTCTTCTCTCTCAGTTCATGACTTTGGTCATCTGGGATGTTCCTAAAGCCCAACTATCTAGGGAAGAAAAAAAAAATCCAGGTTTACTGATAGGTCTGCACATGATGTTGCTATGACCCAAAATGCACAGCAGCAGTACTACAGTCACTCTCAGGAATAACCACAGGACAGTAGTGAAGGAAAATCAGTAATAGTGGGCAGAGCTATAAGCAGTAAATTTAGTTGTACACTTTGCCAGTACTAAGAAATGGTCAGAAAAATGGATGTATTCATCAGCAGTGGTTAGCTTTTTGGCTGATTCTCAGCAACTTGGAAGAAACAAGATTGGCAGATTGGTGACAAAGAAGTCTGGGGGAAGAGATACAAAGCTGAACTAAAAATCATGAATGGGCCAAAACAAAAAAAAAAAAATTTAAAAAAAATTTTAAAAAATGGGCCAAAACAGTGAAGATACAATGCCCTGAGTAAACGGTCATCAAAGGAGGCCCTCAATAATCAGGTGAAGGAAATGACACAGTCTGCATACCAGCCTCTTTTCCCAGCCACTTCAGGACTTGCTCAGTAGGCCTGTGTGGTAAGTGGCATGGATAGAAGCAATGCACAGACTTAACAATATGGACTTTCTCTACTAAGGCCATCCTGGCTAACACTACTGCTGACTGTGATGTGTGATATACAGTTGGCAAGTAAACATGTAAAAAGACGTTCTGCATCATTTGTCATTAGGCAACTGCAAATTAAAACAGCTATCAGATACCACTACACAGCTATTAGAATCACTAGAATTCCAAAACGGACAACATCAAACACTGATGATGATATGCAACACCAAGGACCTCTTTTATTGCTGGTGGGAATGCAAAATGCAGCCCACTTTGGAAAGAACAGTTTGACATTCTAAGGCAAAACTAAACATAGTCTTGTCTTAACATATTGTCTACCAATTGCACTCCTAGGTATTTACTCAGTTGAGTTTAAAGCATGTCCACACACGAATGTCTATAGCAATTGTATTCATAATCACTCAAAACTGGAAGCAACCCAGATGTGCTTCAATACATAAATGGATAAACTTTGGAGCATCCATACAATGGAATATTGCTCTACAGTGTAATTGAAAAATGGGACCTACCAGGCCACAAAGAGACCTGGAAGAACCATAAATCATATTCCCAAGGGAAAGAAACCAGTCCAAAATGGCCATATAGTCTATAATTCCAATTTCATGACATTCTGGAAAAGCAAAACTATATAGACAATAAGAAAAATCACTGGTTGCCAGGGGTTTGGAAGAGGAGAGAAGATTGAATAGGTGAAATGCAGGGATTTTTAGGGCAGTGGAACTGTTCTTTATGATGCTGTACTGGTGGATACATGGCATTACTTGTTTGTTAAATCCTATAGAATTTTACGACATAAAGAACAAACCTTAATTTATAAAGGAAAAATCATTTAGGAGGTCAGGGGATCTTGAGATAGAACGCAGACTGTGGCAAGAGAATCTAGATGTATTACAAATACATCTGTATTGTATTTGTGTGAAGTAACCTCAAAGGAAGGGTTGAAGGGAAAGGTGTTGACCTAAATAACTTTGGAAATGAATGGTATTTTAAAGACTAAAGGTGAGGGGATCCCTGGGTGGTGCAGCAGTTTAGTGCCTGCCTTCGGCCCAGGGCGCGATCCTGGAGACCCGGGATCGAATCCCATGTCGGGTTCCCGGTCATGGAGCCTGCTTCTCCCTCTGCCTGTGTCTCTGCCTCTCTCTCTCTCTCTGTGACTATCATAAGTAAATAAAAAATTAAAAAAAAATAAAGACTAAAGGTGAAAATAACAGTACATAACTCATAACTGACTGGAGTCAAAATTTTCTCCATGCGGGTATGGATTAATAATTCTGTTACTGCTAGATGTGTGTACTGGAACTAAAAATTAAGTAAATGGATGGCCAATGGTGGGATCTAGGCTTTGCACTGTTGGACTAGAAAAATACAGATTAGCAAGAGGAATAGGCTAGAATAATCCATTTGGTTAGGGAGACATCAGTAAGAACTCATGTTAAATTTAATACAGACACAGATGATTACATATAAAATATTTATAGATACGTGTATAGACGCACATGTTAGTAAACATACATAATTTCTTTGCTTTGTCGGCTGAGGGGATCTAACACTGTTGATGATCTGCTAGGTGTGTCCTCTGCTAACGTGAGGACACCTAGCACCCGGATCTTGGCTTCCAGTGCCATTCTCCAATAAAAGGAAACAGGGCTTTTTGAAGAAAAGGCTGTTTCTAGGACTAGAGCAGGAAGCAGACAAGATGAGCTTAGAGCAGCTTGGCCGTTTATAGTGCCAGAAATAAGGAAGTGCTCAAAATCAAATAACCACATTGATGTGTGGTAAAAGGGCACAGGAGCCAAGTGAAAGAGCTCCCAATAGTCAAAGCTGGAACAATTCAAGCTACAAAATAAATGAAGTCAGATTGAATTTTAACCCAAAATATAAAATAGGTATTAATGAGCCCATACTGATACAAAGGAATGATTAAATAAGTGAGAGAGAAGAGACCAATCTTTCATAAAAAAAATTTCAGATAAATTACGTAGATGCTACTTTCTAAAACAGATGCAGCAGTGGAACTCCCACTCTTTATGTAGGTTCTCTGTACTGTGACTTCCTCTCAAGGAGTACAGTATAGAAAGGGAACAAAAAAGTATCGTTACAGTGGAGAAACCTGACAAATGCTACTTCAGTCAGGTGATCAAGGACAATACCCTCAGTGATGAATAATATTGACAGTAGACAACCTTGGTATAATGTGATGAAAAAAAAATGTCACTTTACCTTTGCGCTCTTTTTCCCAAAAATGCATAACCCCAGTCTAGTCAGAGAAAACTATCAATTTCCAGTAGAAGAGCATTCAACAATATACATGAGCAGTACTCTTCAAAACTGTAAAGCTCATGAAAAAGAAGGACAGTTTGAGAAAATATCACTAAGCTAAGAGGAGTCTAAGGAAATCTGAGAACTGCAAGTTATGTAGTATTTTGGATAAGATCCTGAAATTGGATAAGGACATTAGGCAAAAACTCAGGAAATCTGAATAAACTATGGGTTTTAGTTAATAAATTAATGACATACCAATGACCATACCAATATGTTACCAACATACCAATATGTTTTCATTAATTATGACAAATGAACCATACAAATATAAGAGTCAATAATAGGGGAAATTGAGTAAGAGGAGATATATGAGATCTTTCTGTACTATTTGCTTTTTTTTTTTTTTTTTTTTGTAAATCTAAAACAGTTCTAAAAGTAAAGTCAATTAATAAAAAATACTGGGAGAAAAAAATGAATGTGAAATAAATACTTTTTTGAGGCTTACAAAATCTGAAAGAATCCAACATCAGACATGCATTACAAAAAAATGTCAAAGAAAATATTTTAAGCAGAAGGAAAATGATACCAGATGGAAATCTAGATCCATACAAAGGAACGAAAAGCATCAGAAATGATAACTCATGTGGGTTGAACTTTTCCTTATTATTTTAAGGCTCTTTAAAAATAATTGACTGCTTGAAACAAAAATAAAAACAATGTATTGTGGAGTTTGTAATATATGTACAAATTTTATGCCAACAATATAGCATAAAGGCCAGGAGGGGAGAGATGGGAATAAATTGTAATTTTTTATTCTATACATATTTAAAGGTACACTGTGATAAGATAAAGATGCACATTATAAATCCTAAAACAACCATTAAAATAACAGGTATTATGACTAATGAGCCAAAAAATTAAGTAATAAGAATATTCAATTAACCCATGAATAAGCAGAAAAAAAGTTAAAGAAAACGTAACACAAAACAGATGGGTCAAAATAGAAAATAAAGTGGTGGATTTAAATCCAATGATCTTGGTATTCACATTAAGTGTAAATGGTGTAAATACATCCATTAAAGGCAGAGATTGTCAGATTGTATAAAAAAAAAGGAAGACTAAACTTTTAATATAAAAACATAAACAGGTTAAAAGTAAAAGGGTGGAAAATGAGATAACATGTTAACATCAATCAAAAGAAAGCTGAAATGGCTAGACTAATATCAAGGTGGATTTCAGAGCAAGGACCATCACTCAGAATAAAGAATTCTCAATAGTGAGAAGGGGGTCAATGAATCAACACTATAGACAATTCCAAACATTTCAGAACCAAATAACAGAATATAAACTATCACTATCCTACTTTCTCATTTTCAAACAATTAGAATGATATAAGGATTGCACTATCTATTCAAACAGGCTTGTGTGTTGTCTCAAGACTTTGACGCTCAAGTTTTACTGTTTTTTTTTCATCCATTCAATATATTACTCAATTTTGAACACCATGAGTCATACAGCTGAATTTTTAAAAGGGTGATAGTTTGACATTTGCTATGATTGTCTTCATGCATATTTTATGAGAAAATACAAATAACAGAGAACAGAGTCTACATTTACTTTAACTGCAAATGTTAGTGGTTAATGGGACCAATCAGGAAGGAGCATTATAATGAAAGTTCTGTGGTCTTTTTCATATAAAATTCAGAATGATGTGGTGTCCCCATATTGACCAAATATGAAGAGCTTCCTCTTAGGGTGACATGACAGCAGCAGAACCATTAGAAACAGTGCCTCTATGAGTCACTTGATATTGATTTTTCATCTTCACTTCCTGAGGATTTTTAAAGGCCCCAATCTGCCAGAGTGCAGTAACTTGTAACTTGATATTTTTGTCCGATGGTGGGAAAGAGACAATATCTCAAAGATCATTCCATATCTGATTGGAAGATCTTATAGCTGAGAGAGGTATGGGAGGTCTTATATGTGACCAATGATGTGGTAATCCAATACTATACTCTTTTTTGTTCCTTTTGATTTCAAAAGACCCATGTTGCAAAATTTCAGGTTGAGGTTAGTCCAGGATCATTTAGCTATTTGAACATTTCCTAGTTTGTACGCTGATTCTGATTATATTATCAATTCAGAAACTCAAGAGATATTCCAAAGTTTAATATTTTCTAATCCTTCTTAGGCTATCAGCTATAAGATATTTGCTGGCCCAGTGTTTGCTATTATTAGTCTACATGCTTTTAAGTGAGTTCCAAAGCAAGTAGGTTTCCAAAAGACTTTTCAACCATTATCTTTTCTAGCAGATGAATATAGGATAATAATTATCCTTCTATAAACAGGTATAACATAAGGACCATACCCACATATCCTTATATAATATCATACTTACATCAATTACCATTCACTGACCTACTTTTCTGAACACTTCAAACCAATGGGTAATTGTCCCTTCAAAGAGTCAAAACATCCATCCCTAAAACCTGACACTATTCTTCCCAACTTCTGTGGTTGAAAGGACTCACTGGAGGGCTTGAAGGACACCAGATGACCCTAGTTTGTCTAGTGAAGTATTTCTCTCTTGCTGACTATGGCTGTTTAATCACTGCTTGCCTTGTGTATAGGCTCTATGATCTGAAGAGTTGGCAGAGGGAGGAAGGAAAGGACAGAGAAAATCTCTGCTTACTAGAATGGCTGAGAAGAAAGAGGTCAAGTGGGAGAGAGGGTTGGAAGAGTGAAATATCCTCCAGGGAGATATATTAGAGGAAGGGCTGAGGTATCAGTGGAGACATAAAGGAAGGTCAGTGGCAATCAGATTACTCCTAGAAGTGACACCTTCCAAAACGAAGGAAAAGAAAGTCATCTACCCACTGTTGCTACTCTTTCATTTCCTTGCTACTTCCAAGATGGAAGAGTCTTTGGGTAACAGGGAAGAAAGAGAAATGAGAAGTTAACCTCTTTGGAGAGGAAATGAGTCATTTGCTATGAGAGTTGAAAAGATAAGGAATTTTTTTTTATTCTTCTTGTGCTGCTCACAGAAATAAAATAAACAAAGTGTTTTAATAAGTTGTCATCTCAAGGCCATCAATGGCTCATCATACACATATGTGACTTCAGTAGTACAAATTAGATGGCTTTTTAAAACCATAGCACAATTGAAGGGGAACAGAGAGTACTTGGAAAGCCTAAGTGGGGGGAGAATGGCTTGCATATTGTTCCCACTAGAGAAAAATATGCTTAGACATTTTTATATAATCTGCTGAAAAAGAGACAAGTTGGTTTTATGTCTTTTATTAAAGAAGCCAGTTCAAATCCAGTTCTGAGAGAGCCTTTTGGGGGAAGTGAAGCATGGTGACGGAGTCAGGTTAAGAGTACGTGGGACAGAGCTCAGCAAAGGTAGGCTTCCATCTGGCATGAGGCCAACAAACCAGTTATTAGGGGAAGTTTGACTGGTCTAGCCACTATCTTGAAAACTTCTCTTCGTTGGAAGAAGGCTCCATGTCTTATTCATATTTGTATTTCCCTGAGATCTTTTATATACTATGTGCTACATTTGAGCAATGAGTAGATTTAGAGTGTATGAGAGCCTTCCAGGTCTCATGAAAGAAGCTAGGTTGATTTAGTAACTTTTGTCAGTAAGAAAGGGATTGTAAGTTCCCATTCCAACCCCATATCTGACTTACATATATGGTAAATCACCACATTTTTTATAAAAAAATGTTCATATTGTTACAAACATCCCTCCACCAGAAAGTCAGACCCTTACTCAGTATACTATTTGGGGGTGGGTGGGTGGGAGACTTCCTGTGGCATTATCCCAAATTATTGTTAGAAGTTTATGTTCTTCTAATGTTGTACAGATTTGATATGACAGACCCCAAAAAAGAATTAGAGATAGGTAATAGATATACAGAAAGAAAAACGTATCATCACTCCTGTAACCCATTGATTTTCTTCAAATCACTTGTTCCTTACTTTCCTCTTTTATAATTACCTCTCCTTAATTCACTCATTAATCTACAACGTCCACTTACAGTTCCATGGCTCCACTAAATCTGCTCTGTCAAAGACATCATTGCCCCCTCCATGGCCAGATATAACAAACATGTCTACAGCCTCATGTATTCAATTTTCACTGAGATTGGACACTGCTGGTCTACCCTCTTCCTCTTCCTCTGCCTCCTCTTCCTTTTTTTTTTTTTTTTTAATGTCAGGTTATTTAATATATGGTTAAAAGATTTAAACATTAAAAAGAGTCTATCATTGAAAACAAACAACAAACAAAAAGAGCATATATAGTTGCCAGATTAAATAAACAAAAATACTGGATATCCAGTTAAATTTGAATTTCAGGAAAATAATGCACACCTTTTTAGTATAAGTATAACCTATCCAATATTGAGGCCATATTTTTACTAAAAAAATATTTTTGTTACTTATTTTTGAGCATCCTGTATTTTATCTGGCAACCCATGCCACCACATCCCATGCCTTGTCCCTCTCTCCAGCGACAGTACGTTCTAATTTTAAAAAGCTCTTTCTTATGGCAGTTAGCTCATTTCTAAATGACATTTTTTAAGTTTCTTGATTTTTGACATTTCTTTGCTTTTGTGATAATAAATGAGGATTTACTTCTCTCGTATTACTCCCATTCCTCTCTCCTCCATTCTTTCAACAAAGTGATACTTGCTATGTTAATTGTTATTTTCTTATATGGGTTAGTAAAATCCAACACTTTCAAACTCTTCTTCCATCAACTATAGGTAATATCTTTTGACATCCTGTGAGGCAAGAAAATTAGTATTCCTACCCTATTTTTATCTCTTTATCTCTTCTTCCCACTTCTACCTCTCACTTTCTGCTTTCTGTACTTGCTCTGTTGAATTGACAAAGTTGATACTATTTACCATTTGTTCTATAACAATAATTAAGCCATTAAGTTGATTCTAAAAATTGCAAATCAATAAACTGCTTATATTACCATGACTTTGTAAACATCTGTTCACTGGAAGAACTAATTCCCATTGTGAATATTTTCTTTTCGACTTTACCGAAAATGGACAAATGGCATTTCTTAAAAATTAATTGTAACATGGATTTGACATCGTATCACTGCAGTTTTTGTACTCATTTACTTTATTATCTATTGATACAGCTATACTTTGAAGAGCTTTTTTGCTCATGTATGATGTTGTAATATCATGCATTATTTATTTAGAAAATGTTGATTCAATGAATTATGAAGATCTTCCAAACGTTGACACATTTGATGTTACAATATCAGAAAATAACATTTGTTAGCATCACCACTGATCTCATTAGGAAAGTCTTTAAATACTATGAATCTGTCAGGTTCATAGTAGGGGATACAAGTTTACCAAAATCTCATTTCTCCTTGAAAGTTTGTATTGAGTCAGCCGCAATACGAACTGTGTTGTTTTCTTTGAAGTGACAGGTTCATTTCATTTATTTTAGGAAATGTCTGCCCAAACTCCAAGTTCGAATAACCATAGTTTGCCCATCAGTTGTTCAAGCAAGTAAAAATGGTGTTTCATGGCAAAAGCATCTAATTCAGCTCACAACTGGAACAGAAGCACAGGTGCTTAATACCAAAAACATCAGAGGATTATACACCCTTGTTCTCAAGCACAGAATATTAGAAAAAAGACATGTACTCAAGGGTCAAGATGAATAAAATGAATAATTTCTGTGGCTTCATCAGTGATATTCTTAAATAAAAAGTGGCTTTCTTCTTTTTTTTTTTAAGCCAAAATTTAGAGCAGAGAAGAATTTAGTGCCTAGCAGGTACCAAGTACTGCTTGGTACCACTGTGTTGATTCGTCGCTAAAGCATCAGCAATTTTAACCACCACTGCTTATGCATGATCAGTGCCAACGTCAAAGACATGAGAAAGGCATATTATATCTTAGGATTATTATGAAAATAGCTGTAATTTCACAGACTCCCTGAAAAGGTTTCTGTGGGATGTGTAGAGCCCAATTTGAGAATCATTAATCTAGTGTGGTCCTAGAGGCTTTCCTCTGAAGACTCTTGGACTTAATTCTCTCTGAGCAAAAATCGTGAGACGTCTTTACACAGCTGGGGGTTAGAGCTCCTTTTTTCTGGATCCTATGCTATCTTTTGGTGCTGCTTTACCCCCTTGTTTTATTACAAAACGATGACAGTTTTATAAAAGGTAAATTTTTTTCTAAGTCTTTGCATAGATAAAGTATCTTAATTCTATCTTCACATATGATGGTTTTGCTAGATATGGAGGGTTTTTTTTGAAGATTTTATTTATTTATTCATGAGAGACAGAGAGACAGACAGAGAGAGAGAGGCAGAGACATAGGCAGAGGGAGAAGCAGGTTCCCTGCAGGGAGCCCGACGTGGGACTCGATCCCGGGTCTCCAGGATCACACCCTGGACTGAAGGCAGGAACTAAACCACTGAGCCACCCGGGCTGCCCTAGATATGGAGTTATAGTTTAAAAATAATTTCCCCTCAAAACTTCATATTGCCCCATTGTCTTCTAGTAATTAGTGTTGCTACTGCAAAGTCTAAGGTGATTCTTGGTTGTTGTTGTTTTTGTTTTGTTTTGTTTTTCTTTTTTAATAATAAATTTATTTTTTATTGTTTTTCTTTTTAATAAATTCTTTCCCCCACACCCCTATTGTGAGAGCATTTAAGATCATGGTTGTATTGTTGGTGTTTCTAAGTTTCAACAAGCTGTGACTACCCCTGGGTCTTCTCCCCGCCTCCCTCCGCCCCGCCACTCATGGTACTAAGCCCTCAGTAGGCTCTTTAAATCTAGCTGTATCCTTTGGTTTCTTTGAAATATCCTTGCAGTAGTTCTTTGATAATTTATTCTCTATCATTTGTTTTCTGGGACTTCCATTAGCCAGTTGTTGAAACACCTTGATAGATTTAGTTTTATTTTTCACATTTTTAAATTTTATTTGTAAATTTCCCATCTCTTTAAACTTTTTTTTCCTAATTCCTATTTTTCCCATCTTGGTTTGTAATCCTTCTATTCAATCTTTTTAATTTGGTAGTCTTATTTCCTTATTCAAGAGATCCTTCCTATGTTTCGATTGTTCCTTTTTCCATAGCAACCTTTTCTTGTGTTAGGATATAATGTTTTCTCAAATCTCTCTGATATGATAGAAAGCTTTTTGAGCCTTTTTTTCTATCCCATATATTAAATTTTCACTTCCTCCAGTGTCATTTTTACCTTTTAATTCATCTAAATCTCTTTTTTTTTTTCATGTTAGAGACTTTCTTAAAAAAAAAATGAAGTCTAATTGTGATACAATAAAATTTTCTAGATACATGGGCAGGCCTTATCAGCTTGCATGTTCAGATTTAGATTAAGATTAAGGTGCTTATCAGGAAAGTAGATGGTATTTTTGTAGGTAATTCCTAGAAGCTGGAGAATGTAGGCCTTTGATTTCTATTCAGAGTGATCTCTATTCAGAGATTCAGAGTGCAGGAGCCAGTATTGTGGGGTAGCAAAAGCTATGTATCCTTCCTTTCAATTACTCTGTGCCCAGCCCCTAGTCTCACTTCAATTCTATGCCATACCCGCCAAGTCCTGGACAGCTCCAGGATCTGCACGGCAGATTGGATCTCTCCTTAATCCTTTTTCCCTAAATGTTCTCTGAGCTATGGCTTCCTCTGTCACACTCAGTCACTCCTCCATCTGCCTTCCATTTTCAAGAAATCATTGAAATCAAGTCAGTGATAGTTCTTTCTGGTTTCTTTGTTGTTGTAGGTATATGGCTTTCAAAAAGTTTAGATGTTATCATTTCCTAGGGTCTTGGCCTAGAAAGGGAGAAGAGTAAGTGCTCATCATTCCACCCTCCTTACCCAGTAACTCCCTCCTTTCTTTTGGCTTCTATGATATTTGCTCTTTCAGTTCCCCTCCTCAGCTGGGCTGACTCTTTTTTGCTGGTTCCTTTTCTGTATTGATAATACAACAGTAGAGTTTCTCTTTACTTTAGCCTCTCTTTCTAAGCAATCTTAATCACTGTATCATTCAAAAATGTGTGTCTACATGCAGATCGTTCCCTAATTTGTATTTCCCTCCTTGACCTTGCTTCTAAGACTCCAGGCTCTATTCAATTTCCTGCTGGAACTAATATTTCACAGATACTTCAAGTGTTGGTCTCCAGTATCCCTCCCATACAACTTCTTTCCCCTGGTCAGGCTTCCTTATCTTGGTGGAGGGCTTTTTCCATCTGCAGGACTTTTTCAAGTCCTGTTTCTAGAGAACTGTTCTCCTCTCTATCTGCACGGCTACTTTCTTCTCATTCTTAGACCTTACTTCCTATGTCTCCTGAGAGGAGCCTTCTGTAATTACGCTGCATAAAGTTGCTCCTTCCTTCCCACATTGTTATTCTAAGTATGCTATTAGCAATCCTCATGGAACTTTTCAAATTTGACATTATTATGGGTTTTTTTTTTTTTTTTAGCCTTTCTTATTAGGTGGCAAGGCCCACAGTGGTAGGAACTGTGTTGTATATTTATCACTGCTTTTCCAGCATTAGTGCTTGACGCATAGGAGGAACTTAATAAATATAGTGCAGAATGGATAGATACAGTTTAAAGCGAGTACTAAAATCTCAAAAAACTTCCTTTTTTATAATTATCTGAAGATTACCTTAAAGGATCTCAAAAATACTGTAGCAACTCCTCACTGCTTATTTAATTTCTCAAACTTAATGGAAGCCTAAAAATGTTCAATTAAAATATATGACTGTAATACTTATGAACCTGGTTTAGTCCAGAAAACAATATGAGTGCCTTTCAATCGGCATATATCATTTCCTGAAGAACTCTTAATCATCTGTAGGCTTATTACTCCAAATAAATTTTATTTTCTTTCAATCTTCTCCTTTTATCCTTACTTGACCCAACTTTATGAAATTAATGTAGCTTTTTCAATATAGGCCATGAATGTTCAGTTCAAAATGAATTCTGGATCATGACACCACCTGGGAACACAGGAATAATAAAGAGGTAAGACTTTCCCTGCTAAACCCAGACAGCTTTCTATATTTCACTCCTTTCAACCTGCCAAATAAAATGTCATGAAATACCTTAGACAGATCTAGAGGATCTTACTGTCAGGAAGAGCCATAGTCATCATGTGTATATCAATTGTCCTGCTACAGCTTCTTGGCTTGATTCCCAACACCCACTTCTTCGGGGAAGAAACAGAAACACAAAACTGGTTACGCAGAGAACTAAGCCCTGAGAACTGACAGAAAGAACAAGAGATTATTGATGACCACGGATGGGACATTTTGCCCAGTCTAGTCCTCACCACAAGCGCCTTCTATTATCCCCCGGTACTAGAAAGATTCACTTGGGCTTAGCCTTCCATATGCTATTAGTGATCACAGGAAAAGACCATCTTAAAATGCTATAGTTATTCGTTTTAATGGAAGAATTCTTAAAAATAGTCATTTTACCCAATTTTTGAAGTCAAGTACATGTCTGGTGTAGTGATTCCTCTGATCTCATGGGAGGTGCAAAGGGAAGTAGGAGGGCCCAGCAGAGGGGGGGGGGTCAACGGTTGCCAGGAGAGGTGACTAGCACAGAACCACAAGTGGGGAGGAAGCTGTGCTAATTAACTGGCTATGACTCGATAGCTTCATTGGTCTCTGAAGCCCAGGATGACACCTGTGTCCCTCAGTGTGCTCTGGCTAAGCTTAGAAACACTTCCTAAAGAAGAGAATGAATCAGTTTCAACTTTGAAGTCTGACCACCTAGATTTGAACACCATCTCTGCCACTTCCTGGCTGTGTGACTTTAACAAGTCACTTAGCCTCTGTGAGTCTCCAATTTCTCATCTGAAAATGTGCATAAAATTGGAACTTCTCTCTATGTTTTTTTTTTTTTTTTTTGTGAGGATTCATTGAAAACGTTCTTAGAATTGTAACAATAGGAAATGAGAGCTCAGCATACGACTATTGTTAGTTGCTGTGGCCATTGCAGCTAACTTATATTGTTCATCCCTTTTCTCTTAGCAACTATCCCAGCTTGTTTGGGTTTGCATACCCACCCTTGCAAGACCTGTGTAGTTTGGGTGATGTTCTACATGAGTCTGACTCAACATCCCTCTGGCTCTAGGTGTGGGGCTCCTGGCTCAGGTCTAATCTAACCAGCATTGTCCTACCACCTAAACCTGGTTTCTGGTTCTAAGATAGATTTGTGATCTAATTCAGTCCATTGAGACTTGAGATGATCACCAGGGACTTCCGGAAAAGAAGCTTCCTTGCTTTCTTGAGAAAGGTTTCAGAAGGGAGGTAGCATCATCATCATCATCATCATCATCATCATCACTATTGCTATTACTACTACTATTATCGTTATGGATGGCAACTCTAGGTTTTCTAAAAGGTTCCGACATTTGCCTTTTACCACTATGAGCCTGCTGTGGAAGGAGGAGTCAGCACTGAGCACAAAACAGACCAAAGGGATTTACTGAACTTTTCCATGAGCAGAGGGAGCAGGGACAAGGTTATGAAATCTGCAGGATTCCCCACAGGTCAGACCCTCTGAATCAGGGCCAAGGAGCTGAGAAACTTGGGTCTAATAAGCTGTCTCAGGAGCCTTTTGAAAACGGTTCATGAATTTTTTACTGCAATAAGGCAGAAAGTTATGGGATATCAACAGATCTGAAAAAATGAGGTTCCTATACTTTCAGTAACATAGGACAGAGAAGTATTTTGATGGATTTCTTTCAATTTGTAGTAGCAAAAGCAATGCCATTTTGGAGAATAGTGCAGTTGCAAAACTTACGACTTGAAACCCAGCTATAAGGTACTAATGCTGACACCAGCAACATATGGCTTGCAAGCCAGTTATGAGATACAGACAGTTTTCACTATCAGGGGGATCTCTCACCCTTTCCCCTGGAACCAAAGTTCCCTCTGGTTGAGAAAACTACCACAGGGAAGTAAAAACAGTAGCTGACAAATGTTACAGCCTCGTGTTAGCAGTTATGTTTATCTACCTCTGGGAGACAACCTTGGCATGCAAATTTTCAAAGCTTGCCAACCTTTGTAGCAAAGCACAGTAAAACCAACTGACATTTATATTTTGTTTGGTCGCTTGGTTCTCTGTGATGCTTATATTTTTCTTAAGCTTAACCAAGTGGTAACCAGGCCCAACATTTATTCTTGATTAATCAGAGACATCAGGTTATAATTCATCCAAAAAGTAAAGGCTGCCAGAGGCATTTAATCATGTAAATAACAAGTAAGGGAAGGGAAAGAATGTAACCAAGCCTGATTCTCAACAGCCTTTTGAAATGCTTCATGAATTTTTAACTGCAAGAGGGCAGGAGCTTGTCTTTATGACTCAGCTGAAGGATGGTTCCTCATAACCTGCTGGTTTCATTTGAAGTTCAGAAAAAAGAACGTTATCTACTAAATCATCAACATGGCTGGTTATAATCCCTTGAGTCTCTCTTGGAGACTTGGTTCTGGCATATAAATCTGTAACCAGCCCCAGATTTGGGGAAAGAACAATGGTAAGTATAAGTAGAAAATAACCCCACCACCACCTACAACTTTGTCAAGGGGAAGACTTCCTCTGTGGGTCTGATTTCTGAGTGATCCAGCTCAAATGAAAAAATCTTGGCTCATTTATTTCAGGAATGTTGATCTGATAAAAAGTGGATAAAATGACAGGCTGTGTGGGCCATGTGACATACATATGGTCCATCATAGAATAAAATGAATGAATACCTGCCCCCAATGGAGTTTATAGCCTACAAAGTGACTATGGAGGATTAAATCAATGTGGGAACACAGAGCAAATAATGAGCCAAGGAAGCCAGATGAGGAGTCAGGATGAATCACCCTTCAGTGATCAATATAGTTCCAACCTGCTTCTAACCTTCGTCCTCAGAGACAGCTAAGCTACATAAGAATACCGCAAGGTTAATGCCCAGGAAGGCCGAGTTCTATTTTCTGCTCTGTTCTTTGTAGCAGGAGTAAATATTAGTAATACATGGGTGTAAAAAAACACTATGTTGGAAACTAAGAAGAATCTCCCCAAGCTTATAACTGCCTGTGGTGGTGGGAAATTCATCCTTGATCTCATTTTGGGGAGCTGCCTCTACCTTTCTAAGGTTAAATTATAGTATCAGTTGACTTGTAAATTCAGAATATAGGGGAAGGATATCCTACTACTGGCTTCACCTTGGTCATGTTCTCTGTGAAATGGGCAGCTTGGGCATAGGAAACATTTCCAAGCTTGGGAGATACTTCACGACCCACATCTGGCTGCCTGAGCCGCAACGCATTGTCCTTCCCATGTAGGTTGTGTATCCCAGAGAGCTATGAATGAGCATGGCCCTGGTCCCCACTTCCTGTTGAATGGCTAAAGCCCTGACCCCTTCGGCCCCAAGGATATTTTGATGTCTCCTTCTCAAATTGATCCTGTTTTGCTTTCCCTAAACCTTGAAACTGCCTTCCTTTTTCAGATGCTTTGCTGTCATTGTTTCCATGAGTTTACATGTTGAAAACAAAAATTGAAGCTGAGTTTACCTGCTACTTCTGCTCTTGGCTCTGTAGCACAAGAGTCTGTTAGTCATAGATACAAAAGGCTGAGCTAACTTTTCAGGATGGGAAAGGAAAATGTATTAAGAGCAGTGAGAACTAAACATGATTTCATTATCAATAGGTGGTCCTGCCATACATTGGTGTGGATGGCATAAGCAATTCAATGATTTGTTCCTCTTCCACATACCAGATTTAAGTCCATAAATAGAGGAGACAAAAGAAACCTGTATCTTTGTTAGAGACTTCCAGCTATTTCAAAATACATATTCTTGACTTCTTCTTTGGTAGCAGTACTGCTGATTTAGCTGAAGATCTAGATACTTGTAATAGAGACCACATTTCCCAGCTTCTTTTGCAGCTAAATGTGGCATTGTGGCTGAGTTCTGGCTCATAGAGGGTTAAGTGGAAATGTCATATGTAAATTCTACGTGTGTAAAGTGTCCTCAAGGAGAAAGGGCACATCCTTCTTTGTTCTTACCCTTTCCTGCCGGCTGGAGTGCAGTTACAGTGACTGAGGATGCTGCAGCAGTCTGGGGTCCTGTGGTGTGCTATGTGTATTGAGGAGGGGGGAGCAGAAAAATGGACCCTGGTGACTTCACAGAGCTTCACCACCAGCCCTTGACTGTCTACCTGCAGGCTTCCTCCACCCTACAATGACATTATCTCCTGTCTTAAAACATAACTATTATTTTGAGCTATCCCAACCAATGCTCCTCAAGGTAAATGAAGTAATACCAAGTTTTATCCTTTCAGAAGAATTCTATGCCATTAGCAATTTCATAATACTGGAGGAAAACAGAGCAACTTCACAATATAAGAAAAAACATGTAAGTTTTGAGTTTTCTCTGATATTTTCTTTTTTAAAAAAGATTTTATTTATTTGAGAGCGAGCATGAGCAGGGGGAGGGGGAGAGGGAGAAGCAGGCTCCCCATTGAGCAGGTAGCCCCATATGAGACTCTATCTGGGTACCCTGGTATCATGACTTGGGCCAAAGGCAGACACTTAACTGTAGCACCGTACATAAGACAAGGCATTGTCACATGGCACTGATAACTCTCACAAAAGGAGGATGGCTTGAAAGGCAGCAGGAAGTAGTGCCAAGAGTTAGAGGTTGGCCTGTGGCATTGGGAACCATGGAAGGTGTCCGAGCTGCCTGTTGATTAGCAATGTGGATAGGAAGAGCCTGGCATCATCAGCCGCAGCTCCTTACACATGGATGCTGAGAGGATTCAGTGTTTTGAAACATTTGAAATATTTCTTAGGGTCCCTCAAAATATCTAAGGACAGAAGGGAAAGTTTTGCAAAAAGTTTGAGGTCCTATAATATTAAGTGAGGGTCAGGGTAGAACAACAATCTTTTTTAAAAAAAATATTTTATTTATTCATGAGAGACAGAGAGAGAGAGAGAGGCAGAGACACAGGGAGAGGGAGAAGCAGGCTCCATGCAGAGAGCCTGACGTGGGACTCGATCCCGGGTCTCTAGGATCACACCCTGGGCTGAAGGCAGACGCTAAACCGCTGAGCCACCCGGGCTGCTCAACAATCTTTATCACTATTAATATGACCCCAGTTTAGCCTGAGGCTCTTCTGGCCTGGGGAAAACATAGGTTACATTTTTTTTTAAAAGGCTTCTTACAACTGTCTATTGCTGTTTTTTGATGCACAACATCCTGTTTACCAATATATAGGCCTGAGACAGGATAAAATGGCCCTTCCTAACAACCACCTAAAGGTATTTTAAATTGGAGGAGAGAGATTTGCCTCCAAGAAATAATATTGTCTTATGTATGGAATGTGTACGAAGTAGTAGGTAGGTGACAGTACTGACATATTATTCTTCTAAAATAGGACAAAACAGTTCAAGGACAAATAATCTTTTACATCTGAAAATTAAGAAAAATGGAGAATAGGTGATTAGCCAATAAAGCATTTGAATATGAAGGTCTCTAATTTGGTTTGAGATAATACTTTGAACTCTACCTTCTGTAGAAACATTGTATACGCCAAGGTTTGGTCCTTACCTGGCTGTCCTCCACAGTGCAGTGAAGCTTGTACAACCCTATCCATGAATTCCTTCAATCAAACATTATCTGATCATCTTTTATGTTTTAGGACATGATAGGTCTCCTATGAAATTATAGAGAATTCAAAGATTAATAAAACATAATTTTTGTCATGGAGGGGAAACAGACACACATAAGTAGATCATTATAATGTGATAAATAAAGCTATGTGACTATATGGCTATAGGAGTGAAAAGTCACATGGATGAATATGTGACACATGTGGATATGTGGTCTTTGAGTTGGTCTTTCACAACAAATGAAACTTTATTAAAGGTTGAAAAGTCAGGTAGAGCATCTAATATTAGGCCTTGAGAGGTTATAGACAATATTATTTCCGGAGCATGAGAAATAGTTTAGTGTGGCTAGGGCGAAAGGAGCATGACTTGGTACTGGGGAAGGTGAGGCCAGGATAGGTTGGGGCCAGCTTGCAAAGCACTGCATGCCAAGCTAAGCAATTTGGACTCAAATGTTTAGTTTCTGTGATGACTCGTTAAAGGGTTTTAAACAGTAGAATGACATGATCAAATTTGGTTTGGCGGTTGTTTCATCAATACTTACTGAGTTTTTATTAGGCCCCCAACACTGTTCATGGGATAAAAGGAATAGTCTGCTGAGGGAACCTACAGTTCTATGGCAGAGACAACCACATAAACATGCTTGGGTAATTGTCCATGCAGGACATGCTGGGCTTAGCTCAGCTTGGGAGATTCAGAAAAGTGTCCAAGAGGACCTAAGTTGAATCTTGAAGACCTGATTTGATTAATGTGTGTCTCCAGCTAGAATGGAATCTCATGGACTTTTGGAAGGGTTCCTGGCACACAGCAAGTGTTATAGAAATGTTTGTTAAATTAAATACATTTTAAAAATAAGGGCAACAACTCTTTTGTTCAGTGTCTGGAATAGTGCCCACACATAGGATGTGCATCACAGATATTTGATGAAGAATGAAAGAAGGCAAGAAGGAAGGACGGGCTGAGGTAAGGAAGAGTATTCTAGGTAGAATGAACAATATACACAAGAACTCGGAGACATGAAAGAACAGAGGACGTACAGCTGAATATAAACTTTGAGTACTGAGTAGTGAGTACTGAGGTAAGTGAGATGCCATGTGATACTGTGGAGAGGGTTGAGATTTACCTTATAGGGTACTGGCAGCCAGAAGGCTTTTTAGATATCTCATTTAAAAAAAAAAGATTTTATTTATTTATTCATGAGAGACACACAGAGAGGCAGAGACACAGGCATAGGGAGAAGCAGGCCCCATGCAGGGAGCCCGATGTGGGACTCGATCCCAGGACTCCAGGATCATGCCCTGGGCCGAAGGCAGGCGCTAAACCACTGAGCCACCCGGGGATCCCCTAGATATCTCATTTTGGATAGAATTTGGAGATTGGGCTGAAGGAATAAAACCAGATTGTTAGCTATGGCAATAAAAAGATGGCAAGGAACGGATGGATTTGAGTACTGAGGTAGTATAACTAGAGGCTTGGACATTTATTGGGCGGTAAGGATGAGAGAGGGAGGGGAGCAAGGATGGGATACATTTTCTTTCTTGGTTATACAGGAAACACACACTGGCACGTGTGTGTGCCACAGTCCACGTGTGCATGTGCACACACACAGAAGTTGGCTGAGGTGAAGTGTTTATTTCGGACGTTGTGCGTTAAGCCTCCTGCAGCACGTCTGAGTGTGCATGTTCAGAGGACTATTGGAAATGCAGATCTGGGATAAAAAAGGGAAAGGGGACTCCGTGGGAAGATGGCACACTGAGCACAGGCTCCAGCCTCCCTGCATCACCTCCAGAAATAGTAGAAGAAAACAGAAAGCGAAATAAACCCAAATCAGTGATGGGAAACAGAATGGGCTATTCTTGGGGACTAGAAATCATGAGAAATCTCTGAAAGATGAAAGCAGGTGGATGACATGGAGGAAAAAAATCACAGCCAGTCGAAAACTTGGGTCAAAGTGAGGATGAGATTTAGGAGTGTGGAGGACAGAGACTTCATTCAAGGAAGGGCAACAGGACGGGTTCCTGGAGTCATATAAGAATGAGTGGGGTACACTACAGGAGTGACCAGTGGTTTTGTCTTTTTTTTTTCTTTCCAAAAATGGATTTAGGGGGGAGCCCAGGTGGCTCAGCGGTTTAGCACTGCCTTCAGCCCAGGGTCTGGTCCTGGAGACCCAGGATTGAGTCCCACGTCAGGCCTCCTGCATGGAGTCTACTTCTCCCTCTGCCTGTGTCTCTGTCTCTCTCTCTCTGTCTCTCTCTCTCCCTCTCTCCCCCTCCCTCTGTGTGTGTGTGTGTATCTCATGAATAAATAAATAAAATCTTTAAAAAAAGACAAAAATGGATTTAAGTGCAAAAGGATGTATATAACATGGTGAGATAATATACAAATAGTTTTGAAAAGAGAGAAAGAGAAAATAACAATTAAAAAGTAAGATGAAGCTTGGTGTGTGGTGTATTAAGAATCATGCTTTGAAAAAAAAAGAATCATGCATTGATGTGGATGGAACTGGAGCATATTATGCTGAGTGAAATAAGTCAGTTGGAGGAGAAGACCAATCATTATGTGGTTTCACTCATATGTGGAATATAATAAATAGTGGAAGGGATTATAAGGGAAAGGAGGGGAACTGAGTGGAAAAAATTAGAGAGGAAGCCAAAGCATGAGAGACTCCTAACTCTGGAAAAAAAAAAAAAGGATTGCAGAAGGAGAGGTGGGTAGAGGGTTGGGGTAACTGGGTGATGGGCAGTAAGGAGGGCACTTGATGGGATGAGCACTGGGTGTTACACTATATGTAGGCAAATTGAATTTAAACTAAAAAAATAAAAAGAAAGAAGAAAGAAAGAATCATGCCATGAGATCCTATGTGCTTGCTAAACAGATAAGTCACAAATTTGGCTATATACTTATGATCAGTGAGAAAAGGGAAACTGTTTCTTTATATGACTGATAACATCCAAAGGGTTAAAAACAAATTACCTACTTCTTTGTTTTTTTTAAAGAGTTATTCATTTATTCTAGAGAGAGACAGTGAACATGTGTTGGGGAGGGGCAGAGAGATCAGGAAAGGGAGAGGGTGAGGAACAGAGTCTCCACTGAGGGCAACCCTGGACTCAATCTCAGGAACCTGAGATCATGACTGAGCCAAACCTAAGAGTCAGACACATAACAGACTGAGTCTTCCAGCCACCCCCCCCCCAATATTTTAAAATTTAATATTCTAAACAATTTTGTTCTTAGTCCAAATTCATTGGGCTTTATATTGTCCTTCGATTTCTCCTCAGAAAAAGAAAGTCTTGTATACTTTGCTGTCTGCTGAGTAACTATCAGTGCAAAGTAAAGGTTAATTCTCATGGTGCATATCAACAATTTGTAAAGGAATCTTCCACAAGATTTGAATCAAAGGATTTTATCCAAGATTATTGACACAGCTATCCTTTTATTTATTTTTTAAAAAGATTTTATTTATTTGTTCATGAGAGACACAGAGAAAGAGAGAGAGAGGCAGAGACACAGGCAGAGGGAGAAGCAGGCTCCATGCAGTCCTGATGTGGGACTCGATCCCAGGTCTCCAGGATCATGCCCTGGGCTGAAGATGGCACTAAACCACTGAGCCACCCAGACTGCCCCATATCCCTTTATATTACAATAAATTCTGTTGAACCTTGATGTTGGGCAAGCCTTAAAAATCCCTCTTTCTCAGAGATGGCTGATTGGCCCAACACAAAGCTTCCTAGGATCCTAGGAATCCCTGATCCAAAGCTTTGTAACAACGAGAACACCTTGGCCATGGGATGCTGTCCACAGGTGTTCTGTAAAGAATTAGAGATAATAGAGAGAAGCCAGCGTTACTCCAACAGAGTCCAGCCTTTGAGTTAATTTCCCTGAAAGCTTAATGGACATTATAAGATAAATTTGATTTAAATGCCTCGTAACTCTGTGCACAACAAAGGAAACAACAAAACCGAAAGGTAACCTATAGAATAGGAGAAGATATTTGCAAATGATAATCTGATAAAAGGTTGGTACCAAAATATATAAAAAGATTATAAAACTCAACACCCCAATCCCAAATAATCCAATTAAAAAATGGGCAGAAGACATGAATAGACATTTTTCCAAAGACATCAGATTGTCAACAGACACATGAGAAGGTGTTCAGGATCACTTATCATCAGGGAAATATAAATCAAAACTACAATGAGAGATTTCCTCACACCTGTCAGAATGGATAAAACCAACAACACAGGAAACAATAGGAGTTGGTGAGGATGTGGAGAAAGGGGAACCCTCTTGCACTGTTGGTAGGAATGCAAATTGATGCAGCCGCTCTGGAAAAAGTATGAAATTTCCTTAAAAAGTTAAAAATAGAACTACTATATAATCTAGCAATTGACTACAGGGTATTTGCTTAAAGAAAACAAAAATACCAATTCAAAGGAACGTATTCACTCCTATGTTTATAGCAGCATTATCTACAAGAGCTAAATTATGGAAATAGCCCAAGTGTCCATGGACTGATGAATATATCAATAGATAGATATATCAGATATAAGCATATAAGATATATATATATATATCAGAATATTATTCTGATAATCAGATATGCTTATCAGATATAAGCATATAAGATATATATATATATATATATATATATATATATATCAGAATATTATTTGGCCATAAAAAAGAATGAAATCTTGCCATTTGCGGTGACATGGGTGGAGCTAGAGAGTAGTATACCAAGCAAAATAAATCAGTCAGAGAAAGACAAATACTGTATGGCTTCATTCACATGTGGAATTTAAGAAACAAAACAAATGAGCAAAGGGAAAAAAGAAGATAAAATGACAAGCAAGAAACAGACTCTTGGGATCCCTGGGTGGCGCAGCGGTTTGGCGCCTGCCTTTGGCCCAGGGCGCGATTCTGGAGACCCAGGATCGAATCCCACATTGGGCTCCCAGTGCATGGAGCCTGCTTCTCCCTCTGCCTATGTCTCTGCCCCTCTCTCTCTCTCTGTGACTATCATAAATAAATTAAAAAAAAGAAAAAAAAGAAAAAGACTCTTAACTATAGAGAACAAACTGATGGATACCAGAGGGGAGGTGGGGGGATGGATGAACTGGTGATGGAGATTAAGGAGTGCACTAGTGATGAGCACCAGGTGATGTATGGAAGTGTTGAGTCACTATATTGTACACCTGAAACTAATACTACACTATTTGTTAACTGACTGGAATCTAAAAACTTAAAAAATAATAAAAAGCAAACCAAAAACCAAAAACCTAGTAACCCCGAAATAGGAAGATAGTATAATTTGTGCTCTGTAGTTTTTAAGCATGACTCTCGGACACTCCCAGATATCCCACGAGTAAATAAAGTGTCTTTAATAAATATATCCTTTTTCTTTTAGCTAGCTAATGTGGATTCTGTTCTCTGCAACTGAGAGCCCCAGTGATATAATAACTCCAGAGAAAAGAGAGAAAAAGTGGTAAGGTTCATGCTGGACATGACCCTGTAATTAAATAATTACCAAATGTGTATGAGTACTGGAAATACATATTGTTGCCCTGGTGTTATTCTTTATTACTATGTTTATTTCCTTATTTAGATTTAAAGTGCCTCAAAGACAAGGACATTTCTTCTCTCATCAGAGAAGATCAGTATTAAGAACATGGGCTCTTCCACCAGACTGCCTCATACGAATCCTGTCTGCCCTATTTCTTAGCTGTAGGACCTTCTCTCTGTTCCTTATAAATGTTCAGATTCGATGTGATAATAACCATAAAAAGTTTATCACAGTCCCACCAATGTGGCAAGACATAACAAAGACCAGCTGTAATTATGATCACATGACAACTGTATAGAACTCATTATAATGACAGCAAAAGAGTGAAAAAGTGCATGGAAATCACCTCCAATCCTGTAATATTATAGGATGTGGGGATTTTTCCCTGAAGGTTTTTTCTTGTTCGCTGATGGAGCAATGGTGAGTTGAGAAACATTTCAAACTGTCAACTTACTTTAGCATCCCCCAGTCTTCCCGCACAACTCACTCCAGCCATACTTATTGCCAGCTCCATTTATATATCCTCCTTCCCAAATCTCTTCTATATCTGATTCCACATAGAAATCATTACAGGCAGTGTTTATGCAAGTCTCCATGGTGACAATCCATTCTCTGGTCTCCACGGTGACACTTGCAAACACTTATAACCTCTCAAATTCATTTTGTTTGTTTATTTGAAATGTCTACTGATTTGATTTATCAGCCTAAGCCATGCATAACAACACAAATCTACATCTTTCCAGGAATAAAAAGAGAGACAGAAGAGAGAACGAAGGGAAACATATTTAGGGCATGTCTCTAAAAACTGTATGGGGAAACCAAAACCAAAATTTTTATTTCACTCCTTAAATAGAGGAGGAATGCATAATTAGCACTTAAACTTATTTACAAGCTGTCTTTAAAGGTAGAACTAGAATCTCTGTAAAAACAAAGATGTGTGATACAAATATCATTGAGTCAGTAATCCGAGGATCTGAAATCTAGACCTAATATCAGGATGATCAATCATCTCGGGACTGAGGGGTTTCCTGGCATGTGGGGCTTTTAGTGCTAAAGTTAGGACAGTCCTGGGTGTCCTAATTTTCTTCATGTTATTGAGGAACTGGGGAGAATCATTGCTGTGGTTACTTCCAGCCTGAATGGTTTATGATTCTACACAGCAGAGCTGGCTGTTTGCCCCAGAAGCATCCAAGTGCACCATGAGGATGGTATATCATGCTCTATTTCCCAATTATAAATGCATATCGGAAGTGAAAGTGTTATTTCTTTTAAAGTTGAACATGCGTAGATGAGATAAACTGGTCAAGTGAGTTAAATCATACGCATTCTTCTTACTTGCGTTTTTTCCCTGACATTTTTACCAAATAAGAAATTCTGTTCTGGAAAGCAGGCAAAAGTGAATTACATTTATTTTTCAAAGCAACTTTGCTGCTAAGGGCCCACTATCCTGCTACAGCAAAACGTTTCTAACCACCAGTAACAAATTTGCTGGTACGCAGACGTCTGCACTTTCCCCATTCTGCCTGAGAAGGGAGAATGGACAATAAAAGATGCCAGGCCAACATAGGTCTTTGCTTCACAGCAAGAGAACAAACAACATGCCAAAACTATAACAAATTATTCAGAACAAATCTCATTTTTTATTTTCACACAACCGAAAGGTTTCATCATGGTATTCAGGAATGTGGGAGATTGGGGAGCTAGGCAGAGATGTTTGGAACAGAAGTAATATATCGGTGTTTCCATTTCAGTTCACAGCATTTGCATGTTCCTTGCAACAATTTATATGTGAAGAAATATAATTGCTTTTGTAGAAAGAAAACGTACAAGACTGTTTTTCCCCCTAAAATGTAGATTCACCATGTCAGGAGAGGCTTCCTGGTTCATAGATAATCCTTTTGCAACTTGATGACTCTTATGTGAAGCATTTTTCACTAGCACACTCTCATTACTGATAGGCTTGCCCAAATACCGCAGGTTTATCTGTCTGTCTATCTGTTCATCTTGAAGGATATTATTTATAAAACAATAATTAGAGAAAGAATGATTAAAGGAAAAAAGACCCCTTAATTATAAGGATATTTCTTAGAAATGCTTTGGAATTTCTCATCTTGGCTTATTCCAATTATATTTTCCTTAAAAAATTTTTAAAAATTAACTTTATTGGATTTTCTTCATTATTATAAAATCAATCCATTGCTTATTCTCTTCTATACCAGGATGATGTCTGCTGTCACCCATTCTTGCCCTTGAAGGGGAGGGGATGTCTTCGACAACATGGAGACACTGAAGTTATGCTTTGGAAGTGACCAATATAAGCAAAGGAGTTTTGTTTGCCTTCTCTAGGTGCTGTACACTGAAGAATTTAAGCCTCTGGCTTTGTTTTCTTGGGCTAGAAACACGGGCAGATCTTGCTGCCTTGATCACTGGGGCAGCAAAGATATTCTGAGGATAGGACAGAGAGCACAAAAGGAAAAAGAACTTTCCACTGTAAATTCCTGGTCAATTCTGTACAGTCTGAGGGGCAACCTCCATAGCAACAATAAATGAATGTTTGAACCATCCTCTGAATGCTTTGTATGTTTGTAATCACCTACAAATAAATTTGGGTTCATTCTTGTGATGGATTATACCTTACAAATATGGGTGGGGGTGGCACTGTTCCACTACAATACAGGAAACTAGACGTCTAGATGGAATAAGCCAGGACCACTATACTACCACAGACAAATTATGTGTAGACCCAGCTTGAGCTGTCGGTGTACTTGGCATGTCCTCTTATGAAGAGGGACGTCGAAGGGCAGGTGTGATCAAGCACTGCAAATTGCTATGTGAGGCTACAAGACAAGAGAATGGATAATGTCTTAATAGAAATCTGGAACTATGCTTTAATGTGAAGGCTTATTGGTATGATTCTACAGATTTCCTACAGAAGGTGGAGGAGTGGGCATTATGGACTCTTGTGTCATCCAATGCAGAATTTAAAGAAGGGTGAACTACTCCTTGGCAGGATGGAAAGCGTCCAAGTGAAATGCTGGAATAGGTGAAAGAACCCACCACCAACAAATGTGGCCTTCCCCCTCCAGCACCCACATGCCAGGACCCTGGTACGAGAAGCAGGAAAGCAATGTAGCTTGTGCTCCAGGGTAACAGGTCCCAGAGAGCACAAGCTGATATTTGTGGAGTCTCTCGATCAAGTACCAGAGAAAGACTGTGAACTGCTGATTGAACACATTTAGGAGATGCTCTAGGCATGGATTATCTCAAAGGGCAGAAAACAGGAAGATTGTGGGGGCGATCAGAGGGTCTCATCTTGCACTTAGTCCATGGGACAAAAGCTAAGAAGAATGTGCATTTTATTAGGTTGTCTGCTCACCCCAAGGCAAGTCTTTGACAGAGATGTGATTAACAAGGGCATACGCTAGGCATTGGCCAGCAAAGAGAAGAGGAGATGCCTTCTAGTTTTGTTTCTTAGATTGGTTCTGAAAACTCAGGAAAGGCTGAAATCTGGCTACCAGAAGCCATAAATGCCTAGGATCTGTTGTCCTAACTGGGATGTTGATAGGCTTTTAGGATCTGGCGGTTTCTCTCTGCTGTCTTCATGAATTCTGAAGGGAGATACAGCAACTGGACACTGTGTTCAACTGAGAAAAACAAAGATTCCCTCGCTTCTGCAAATGAAGTGGTTGGATCATTTGGGATCCACTCAGAGAACAGAAAACAGTCTACATATGTCAAAAAGAGGGTATTTTATACAGAAATTTCTTACACTAATGAAAGAGTCGAGAAGCCAATGGGATTCAGGTGGAGAAAGCCCCTAGCACTGCCAGAAAAAGAGATGAAGGCAGGCCCCGGTGATCCTGGCACCCTGGAGCTGGGACCTCTTGGCACAAAGAGGAGGTTTCTGTGTAGAGAGAAGGTTGTCTGGTGCCAGTTAGTTACTCACCCACTGCCAGAATGTCCCCTAAAGCAGAGAAAAAAGAGGAGACATTCCCTGGCTTCTCCCCTTCTTTTGTCTTCGGGTATTTCAAGCTCTCATGGGCTGACTCACTCCGGACAGAAGAAGGAGCCTGGGAGGTGTCATTGCACAAAATACAGACCAGAAATGAAAAGGGAGGAGTGGGCTTAAGAGAAAGCAGAATTATTACCCGCACTATGATTTATGGAAGGGGGCGGGTTGGTTTTCGTCTCGCAGAAGGTAGGTCTGGAGGGAAACTGCCACATGCTGGTACAGTGGCCCGAGATATTAGCAGGAAGCCACGTGGCATCTTTCACTCCCTTGTTCTCAGTACGTAACTTTTACTATTAACGTCACCGTAGGCCCCAGATGACTGCTGTTGCCCCAGTTATCACATCTCTCTTTCAAGCAGGAAACAGGAGAGTTGGACGCAGCATAGAGCTTTCCAGAAGTCTTGCCCCAAGACTGCCACTTACATCTATTTAGCTATTTCTGTTGGCTAACCAGGCTTTAAAGTATTTTCCAGTTGAGCAAATTTGCTATCACATTCTGCCTTTAAAGAAGGGGGAGGGTTGGACATCGGGCAAACCACAGGCAATCTCTGTTACAGAAAAAGAAAAACTGGCATTTAACGATGAGCAAAAACCAGATAGGGTAGCTGGGCGGCATCCCGGACACAAGCTCGAGGCAGAGAAATCCACGCAGAGGAAGGAGGAAGGGGAGCGCTAGGGTAGAAGTAGGAGTTCCCATTTTATACAGCTCTGTTCAAACTTGTGTAGAAATCCACAGAAAGTACTGAACAGTCAGTAGAGTTTTGACCAACTGGAATCTCTCTCTGGTAATAGAATACCTTTTCCAGATATTTTCCAGATGTTTGCATACATAAAAGAAATGCTACCATTCACTCATTCAGATACTTATTCACTCACTTATTATTTCAGCAAATACTTGGGCAGGCACCACACTGCGCATCAAGCTTAATGTTCTTTGTGTGAGCCCAGAGCTCACAAAATAATAACCCATGAGTTACGTATATGATTTATTTACCCTATGTAGTGCTAACTAATAAGAGTATTTTTTAAAGTGCATACTAACTGATAACTGTTATAAGTTTGTGTCCCCCTGCAAAATATACATTGCAGGCTAAACCCCCAAACCTTAGAACAGGACCTTATTTGGAAAGAGGGTCATTGTATATGTAGTTAGTTAAGAGGAGGTCAACTGGTAGCGGGGGCCCCTAATTCAACATGACTGGTGTCCTTATAAGAAGAGACACAAACACACAAGGAGGGAGTACTGTGTGACCACGGAGGCTCAGACTGGAGTCATGCAGCTGCAAGCTAAGGAATGCAAGGATGGTTGGCCACTCGCAGGAGCTAAGAAGATGCAGAAAAGGATTCGATCCAGTCTCAGGGGAAGCATGGCCCTGCCGACATCTTGATGTTAGACTTCTAGACTAGTAGTTTTATATTCTAACTGGGTTAGAATAAATTTTTTTAAGTCACCAGTTTGTGGCATTTCATAATTTCATAATGGCAGCCCTAGGAAACTGATATAATAACTAATGCTTAAAAAAAAAAAAACAGGATATTTTACATAAAAATTCCGATTTCCAGTTTCTCTTGGAAGACAGCTGATGTGGCAACACCAGACCCCGACTTTGGATGACAACGAGGGTGGAGCTGAGTAACCACTACCTTCTCCACTTACATCAATCGACTGGGTTACTTTTCCAAGGCTCCTATAGGAATCTGTATTTGTACCCCATTGTCTCCAGCTTTATTTTCTGCTTCTGGACACAGTCTTACTTGATGGACTAGATCACTGAATTCTGTGTTGTTCAAGGGCAACATGACTTTACCCAAATCTCAGTGGAGAGGTCTCTGCCCACCCTATTTAATTTACTATATCCATACTCTAGTCCTTGCTTAATTTTGTTTTTTTTCCATGGCATTCCATCTATCTATCATCTATCTATTCATCCATCCATCCATCCATCCATCCACCTACCTACTGACCATCTATATTAGCTTCTTTACTTTTATCTTGTACCCTGTGCCCAGAATAGTTCCTTAAGGGCAGGTATTTGTTTTGGTCACTTGTGGTAACTCCAATGCCTAGAGCAGTGCCTTGCCTAAGAATTAAGAAACCAAGAGATATAAAAGCTGGAAAAAAATCCCAGAAATCAACTAATTGAACCTCCACTTTTTTTGAACCCCCACTTTTTTGAATCCCCTCATTTTTTAGCCTTCAAGGAAACTAACCAGATAGAGAGGGAACATTATATGACAAAGGTCATATAACTGATTAATAGCTGAGTGAGTCAGAGTCAGTACACAGGTTTTCTGTGCCATAGTCCGATGATTGTTCTGTGGTTCCAGGTTGCCTGTCCGCTCACACAGTTATAGCATTTGGATCTTAAGTACAGAAGTATCAAAATGATAACAGATAAATTATAGCTTTTAAGTATTCCATCTAATTATCTGCTAAATGCTTTCAGAACAAAATTGAAAAAAATCTTAGTTTATGTTCCCGATACCTGAGGAGGTGACAGGAGGCTTACTGCCTCTTTCATGATAATTAGTACTGAAGGCTTGATTGTTATGGTTTAGTAAATACTTAAAAAAAAAATCAGTTTTAGAAGAGAATGCAACTATTTTTTTTACTAAAGCATTAATTACATACAATATTCTATGAGCTTCATGTGCACAACATAGGGATTCAACATTCATACATATTGCAAACATCACCGCAATAAGTCTAGTCACCATCTATCACCATGCAAAGTCAAAACAATAAAATCGACAGTGTTCCTTGTGCTGTCCATTCCATTGCCATGAATTATTTTAGAACTGAAAGTTTGTACCTCTTGGTGCCCTTCACCTGTTTTGCACAGCCCCTTTTCCCCTTCTCTGGCAACTACCACCCTATTTTCTGTATCTATGAGTCTGGGTTTTGTCTTATTTCGTTTGTTTTGTTTTTTAGATTCCACTTGTAAGTGAAATAGCGGAGTATTTCTCTTTCTCTGTTGGACTTATTCCACAGGGCATAATAGCCTCAAGGTCCGTCCTATTGTCATGTTATCACAGAAGGCAAGATTTCATTATTTTTATGGCTGAGTACTATTCCATTGTGCATATGTGAGTGTGCAAATGGGTGTATTTCATATATTCTTTATCCTTTTATTTATTGCTGGATACTTAGGTTGTTTTCATCTTTTGCCTATTGTAAACAATGCTGTGATAAACATATTGGTGCACATATCTTTTTGGGTTAGTGTTTTTGCTTTCTTTGGATATATACCCAGAAATGGAATTGATAGTTCATCTGGTAGTTCTATTTTTGATTTTTTTGAAGAACTCCTATTCTGTTCTCCATAGTGATTGTACCAACTTATATTCCCACCAATAGTCCAGTAGGGTCCCCTTTTTTCCAATTCCTTACCAAGATTTGCTGTTTCTTGTCTTTCTGATAATAGCTATCCTGACAGGTATGAGGTAATATCTCACTGTGGTTATGATTTACATTTCCCTGGTGCTTAGTGATGTTATCTTTCCATGTGTCTGCTGGCCATTTGGATGTCCTCTTTGGACAAATGTCTATTCTGATCCTCTGCTCATTTTTAAATTGTTTTGTTTTGCTATTGAGTTGTATGAGTTCTATATATTTTGGATATTAGTCCCTTATCAAATATATGATTCGCAAATATTGTCTCCTATTCAGTAGGTTGCCTTTTTGTTTTGGTCATGGTTTCCTTAGCTGTGCAGAAGCTCTTTAGGTTGATGTTGTCCCATTTGTTTATATTTGCTTTTGTTGTCCTTGCCTTTAGAGTCAGATCCAAAAAATATTGCTAAGACTAATGGTGAGGAGGTTATCACCTATGTTTTTTTTCTAGGAGTCTTATGGTCTTATGTCTTAAATTCAAGGTTTTAATCCATTTTGAGTAAATTTTTATAAATGGAGTGAGATAGTGGTCAAGTTTTAGTCCTTGTATGTAGTTGCCCAGTTTTCCCAATGCCATTCCTTTCTGCATTGTACATTCTTTGTTCCTTTGTTATAAATTAATTGACCATATCAGTATAGGATTATTTTTGGGCACGCTATTCTGTTCCATTGATCTGTTTTTATGCCAATACCAATATGCAACCAATTTCTTGATAGCTATATTCTGTGTGTCTTGTTAATGAGGTAGTAAAAAAAAAAACCCACACACAAAACTACATTCTCATTCACAAAGTTTGAAATACAATATGCTAGAAAGCCAAATGATGGTTTCTGACTAATTAACCCATCTAACCTTTATAGAAAAGTTCAGTCTAGTTGTTGAAAAGAGATTATCAAGTCAAAAAGAGACTAGCATGGGATGCCTGGGTGGCTCAATGGTTGAGCATCTGCCTTTGGTTCAGTGTGTGATCTCGTGGTCCCAGGATCGAGTCCCACACTGGACTCCCTGTAGGGAGCCTGCTTCTCCCTCTACCTCTGTCTCTGCCTCTCTCTCTCCCTGTGTCTCTCATGAGTAAATCAATAAAATCATTAAAAAAAGAGACTAACATGTATTCACCACCACCTGTTAGTCATTCATTCATTCAGCAATAATGTAATGAGGTTCTACTATGTGCCAGATCTCTCCAAGGACTAAAACCAGATAAGACCCTTGCCTTATAGACCATATGTTCTTGAATTGTGTTTTCCAAAGGTCCATAATGGGAACGAACAGTCTCCTTGGGGGTGTGAGGCACTTGCAATAATGCAGATTCCTAATCTTCAACCTAGATCAACAGAGTCAGTATCTCAGGAAAAAAAAAAAAAAAAAAAAAAGAATCTCAGGCAAAGAATTAGGAATCAAGTGTTTACCAAGCATTGAAGTTCATTTTTATCAGGCAAATTTCAGAAACCGTTTTAGATGGAGATATTGACATTAATCAAGTATTTACACTGATACACACGTAATTTACAAGGTAAGTGCTATAGAAAATGGTATACAGTGATTGTTCATTGACTATTTATTCAATATATATTTATTGAGCACCTGTGTGTGCCAAACATGGCTTTAGGTGCTAGGGATATAGCAGTAAACAAGTGATAAGATCTCTGCTCTCATGGACCTTTCGTTTTAGTGAGGGAAACAGATAGTAAGAACATACTCAAATGAGATGGCTTCATGTGACTGCAGGTGCCATTCCCTCTTGGGAAGCCTTTCTGTGTCGGGTAACGGGGCTAGGAAGAAAGGAAGAGAGGGACAAGAGGAAGGTGCTGAACTGTGTAGTGTTTCCCTGCCTCACAGCAAGCCACGCCTCAGGGCATAGAAAAGGACTCAGATAAGTCTGGGTTGCTTTCAGAACAAAAATCTTGATTTGGCCCTCTCTAGACCCCTTCTGGAAAAACTACATGCTTCTCAGAGTATCCCAGGGGTTAGCACTGTCCCTTATATCCAATAAGACACTGGGAGAAGAATAAAATTGGCTGAGAAAAGTGCTTAAAAGATTGTATGGAATGTCCTTTCTACTCCGTTGATTCTCCATGGCTTTCTCCTGGAGTGCAGGGAATCAAGAAGTTTCCACATGTCTGGGTATGATGGATGGCATGTGGAAATAGTTAAAGGTATCAGCTGGTGAACTTACCAGATAAGAGGGGTTGTTGTGGAAAAGAAAATATGGCTCTGTAACTGAGATCTAGAGCATGGGTTATCCAAATCAGGGGTCTATTGGGAATCACAGCCAGGCCTCAAAGCATCAGTAGTAGAAATGAGAGACAAATGAACAAGAGGCTTCATGGTGTTTCAACTATGATGGGCTCAATAACATTGGTTATAGACTCTTCAGAGGCAGACCCAGTGAGGATCCAAGAAAAGAAGGCCATAAGGATCAGATACTGTACCACCTCCTACTCCAAGAGGATGGAATGCTATCTTGGAAAAGAAGAGAGGGAGATGTTTTAGGTTAGAAAGATTTTTTTTAAAACTATGAATATTTTCAAACATATGCAAGAACAGAATAGTGTAATGAACCCACAGATATCTATCATCCATATTACAGACTTTTTGTCTGTCAGTTTTGTTTCCTCTATAATCAATCCTCTGTTTTGAAAAAAAAAATTTATAGCAAATCCCAGATGGAATATCATTTTGTTTGTATGTCAAGAAATACAGGCAATTTCTAAAATTACCACAATGCTATTATCACATCTTAAGGAATTAACAATCATTTCAGGGAATGCCTAATATGCAATCCACTTTAAATGTTTTTGTTTCGAATTGCCATTTATAGTTGGCTTGTTTGAATCGGGATTTAATCAAGGGTGACATGATGCATTTGGTTGTTTCTTTAAAGCGTCTCTTAATCTAGAGCAGCCCCTTCCCCTATGAGTCATCCAGAGTAGGAATTTAAGAACAAAACAGGATCAGTTGGAAAAAATAAATCAAGTTCATCTGATTTTGTTCACATGAATCTAAGGGTGACTCCATTACAACAGTAAGAAGTATTAATAGTCATGGAGAATCTCATCCACTGGTAAGGTAACTTTGGGAAATCTTCCTGGATAAAAATCTACTTACTGAAAAGCAGGTAGAATTTACTAGAGCAAAGACTTTATTCAGAAAATATTTTAACTCCCTATTTCCATAGGCTACTGGATGGGCGTGCCCCTCAATTTCTTACTTGCCATCTAATAAATCCTGTAAGACTCATTGTCAGCAGCACCTACTCTGACTCACAGACTATTAAAGCTTATTAAGAAATAACTTGGACTTCCCAGAACACTAATTTACGTCAGCAAGCAAAAGGACAATCACGGCCATAAATCTTAGACCTATCCATGAGTGCAGCTTGTTAAAAATAAAATTCAGTAGTATTTTGTTACTTTCAATCAAAAGAAGATTTTGATTTTTTAAAAAAAATAATCCACAATGTCTCAAAAGCTATCCAACTTTATGGATATTCCCTTCCGGTTACTGTGCAGGGTAACATCATATAAATTCTGGCTGAAGGACCAAAGTTCATTGTCAACTTCCCCTTATTCTATTTTATAGGTTGTTGGAAAGCCAGAGAATAACAATTCTGAATGAAAACAGCCCAATTTAGACGATGCTACAAATAAGCATAGAGAAAGCCCTCACATGAAAAAGCATTATCAGTCTTCATTTGTGTAAATTCCCATTTTTAGAAATTGAATTCATTCCCTCTTATTGGTTTATTGGTTAATTGCTACAAAAGTGCCTCTGGGAATGACTCCTAAAAATGGTGATTAAAACAATCTCCTGAAACGCAGACTCTCCCTATGGCCAACCCAGCTCATTCCTCTCCATTCTCACATTAATATTTCTCCGGCTTGTGGTTCTGGCCAAAGATGGATTATTTATAGCAGAAACACCAGAGCTCAAAGCATCCCGCTTACCTTTTGTTGTCAAGGTAACAACTTAGATTTTTCCCCTTCCGTTGAAAGGTCAGATTTCTTATGATATGAGTCACAAAGCTCAGGGGGATTTTTAAAATTGAGATAGCACTTTTTCAAAGACAAATGAAAAACTAAGACTTTATAAACATCCAGACCATTTAAAATGGAATTTAAACCACCAGGTGGCTTACAATAATTAACCCTGGTTGCCGCCAAGGTTGTGCTTTGAGCAAGTGGCTCAGTCACCCCTCCACAGCCGGCACAGCTCTCCTCTGAGGACGGCGGCCCTCTCAGCCACTAACCGGATCTGTTCTTTGTCAACTAGAATCACTAGCTGCCGTCTGTGGGAGGTGTGGCGGAGATTCTTTAAAATATTTTTTCTTCAAATTTCATATTTACAAACTTCCAAAGTGACGACGGGAAAGAATATTTTGAGATTGACCCTGAAGGGAAATTTTAGATCAATGATAATGATGGCATTTACCTGTGGCCTGAAGAGTAATGTAAGCACATCCATTAACTAACTTAATTCTCAAAACAAAACTCTAAGGTAGACAATATCATTTCAAGTCCCTCTTAAGCAACAAGGAGGGTGAGAAGCAGATTGAGTAAACAATTTAGCCCCAGGTCATGGGACAAATAAATGCCAAGTTTGATCCAGTTTTTTGTTGGTTAAGTCTGCACTCTTAACATCTCTCTTGGGACTCTCTTCTATACTTGCAGGCCTCGACCTGAGAGAAGAAAGGCCCTGAGGGGATATTTTTCCCAGGAGGGAGGGAAGGGCAGCTGTGCTACTTCCCTTCTTTGGACCCAACAACTCCTCAAACACCGTGGGCACCATAGCCCCTCCCACGCCTCTGCACAAGGCCATCCATGGGCCTTTGTGTGAACTTTTCTTTTCCAAGCTGCATTCTCCTAATCACACATCTGGGGAAAGAAAAGGGTTATTAAATGTTCAGAAACTCATCTCTTGGTCTCTCCAAAATTCAACTTGATGTCGCAAATTTGCAAGCGTGCTGAATTCCATATGCTATGAGTCCTAACCATGGCAACAGCAACTGATACTTTGCTGATAATAGTAGCCACCATTTATTGAGCACATACTACATGCCAGAGACTCGAAACAAATTATCTTTTGTCTTCACAACCTCCCAGGGAAAGGCTGTGACTGCAATTTTGAAGGGCCAGGGTGACAGGGAAGCTGCCCACTAGAAGTGGAAGTCCCACAACCACGAAGGGAGAGACTCAGGGTTAACACTCATGTCTGCATTGCTCTTAAGTCTATTCTCCTTCCACAGCATCATCTTCTTACTTTAACAAAATACAAATCAGGAATATCAATAGTTCAGTGCCTCCTCAATCCAACCTTATTCAAAGACAGCTCTAAAAACAAGGTTTTGAAAATTTAGGTGCATAAAGTTAGGGCTTTATGAAATGGATTGGCTCCTTTGACCTGACAGTAAACAATAACCATGAAAGGGAGGTTTTTTTTGTTTTGTTTTTTTGTTTTTTGTTTTTTGTTTTTTTTTTCTTGTTTTTTTGAAAGATAAACAACCTTGGGCGAAAACAAGATTTACAATAACTGGTCGTTGCTTTTCACTATGTGTGGATGGTTTTTCACAATTACTGGAAGGCCCAGCTCATTCTTGACAATGAACTTTGTGTCAGAGGCTTACAAACGACAGGCTGGGGAGGACAGGGCACCTTCCAGAGTCCTCTCCACAGGTGGAAAATAACCACTCACCCATCCGTCCTCCCTAAAGTCAAAAGTAACCGCTGTTTTCTGCAGCATCTCCAGTCTCTAATATTCAAAGAGGGATCAAGAACCCCAAGGAGTTTTAGCTAAACCTATTCTTTTGGTTCTTTCCATAAAGCTACACAATGGGGGTTCATCCTACTTTATAAAAGACTGTTTAGATACTAGGAACATCTGACTCATGTGTGTCGGAGATCTGTACAACCACAGATAGATTTTACTGGATGCACTAATTTTGTACATCAAAGAAAACATTTTTACAAAGTAGTGGACTGTTACGCAGATTTGGATGAGGTAAAAGTCTCATTGCCCCCTCAAGTATGGCCTCTATAATTAGTTAAAGCCTGATGTAACAAAGGGAGGATCTAATGGACATTTATTTAGCTTGTGCACTTGACCTGTGTCAGATCCCTCCTCCCTGTGCTCAGCGTGGCTGTCTCCTTCCCGTCCTCGGTTCTGAGCTCAGCTATCCCCTCTGAGGGATCCAGCTTGAGCACTCAGGCTAATGCAGGGACATTATTCTCTCTCTCTGGACCCTGGTCCCCTTCCCAAAAGACACCAGGGCTTGCGTCATAATTTGCCAATTATGTAGTATTTGTTTACCTGTTCACAGCCTGCATACTCAACAGTCCACATGCTTTTGTGAGGACAGAGACCATTTCTACTCCAAAAGCAACTTTGAGGAGATTGGCTCCTGGCCCAAAACCTGTGTATGATTTTTCTGGCCCATTCATAGACATTTCTCCATCTGGCAGTCCTGATGGAGAAAAGTCGTCCTTCCCACATGAGTCTGGGGGCATACCTGTGTGCTGCATTTTCTGATGGGAGTGCAGTCAAAGACACAGGCCCCCTGGCCACCCGGCCGCTCATGCTCTGACACATACCTGTTATTCCTAGCAGGTGATCTCCATTTGCAGGTCTCTTTATTTATGGGGCGAGGTCTTCTCAGCGGTCTCTGCAGAGATTGCCCAGTGAGGGGTGGGGGAGAGATAACTCGAGGCCTCTACTTTTCTCTATTCTACTCAGTACTCAACTTTTTCACTTCTAGCTCTTTCCCCTCTGTTTCCTCCTTGCCAGCCCCGTGGCCACCAGGTCCATAAGAGGGCAGGAATCTTTTGGCCCGGACTCTCTTGAGAGTCAGACAGTATTCCATGTCTGATCTGATCTAACCCTCACTGATGTCATTCCACGGGGGAAAATGGAACAGTGAGGAAAGTGGTGTTTTCTCTAGTGTAATCTCTTGCTTATCCTAGCACAGTAAGTGATTCAAGGTTTCACTGTTTCATTTTGACTTGCTGTCTTAATCAGCTACCCTGGTACTTGGTAGTTCAGCTTAGCTCTTGACAAACATATAGTAGGTGCTCAATAAATACTAAACAGAAGGCTGAATGAGTGAATAAATAAATAATCTCTCCAGGTATTATGCTAAATACTTTAGGTATTCTATAAATATTTCTTGAACATCTACGAAGCATCTGGCACGGTTCTATGCTCCTGGGATCCATATAAAGATTCCCTGCCATCAAAGAATTTACATAATGCACATTCTATTAGTATCCTAGTTAATTCTCACAAAAACCCCACAAGACAAAAACTGCAAATTATTAATATGAACAATTTGTTTAAGATCATAAAACTTGTAAGTAGCAGAACTGGAACTGAAAAATCTCTTCTCTGTCTGCGGCTGTGTTTTTGTTATCCCAAACCACCAGGGCACAGTCTAGATCCCAGGGATCCAGAATCCGCAGTTACTATAATATCAGGGAAATTATGGCCTCTCACTTTGCATGCATTCACGGGGCTGGTGGAGGTCGAGCCCCAGAAAGCCCCTCAGTGACCTGTTGATGAAGCACCTTCTAGCAGCTTCTACCCTGCTAGTGGCTGTACGATTACTAAGGCTGGTGCACCTTGGGATCCTCCGTTTCTGCCCCTTCAGGATGCTAAACTGAGTTCTCTAGCCAAAGAAATCTGAAAATGTCACCTTCAGCTGCAGCATAAGGAAAGAGGAGATGAAAGGACTAATAGCCAGGGGTAATTCTTTACTTTTGTTGTTGTCCTTAGCAGAGTTCTAAAGAAGGCCTTTTGGCTAAAGAGAATAGAAATGGAACAGGATTTAAGAGTATTCCCTTTCCTTAGTTCTATTACTTTTATTCCCCATGATTTCATTGCTAACACTTTTGCCAAATGATGCTCAGAATTTTGATTTATTCTGTTAGGTTGGGTCGTTTCACGGCAAGTACAACCTGGAGAATCAGAAGTAAATATTTTCTTTAAGAATTTGGAAAAAAAAAAGAATTTGCTTGAAGTTTGGCTGTGTTTTAGAGTGTTTTAAACATACATTTACTGTATCATATGACCCAGAAGTTCTACTATCTGGAATTTAGCCAAGAGAAAAGAAAACATATGCCCACCAAAAGACATATATGCAAATGTTCACAGTGGGGACACCATAGACAAATACTGGACACAACCCAAATGTCCACCAGCTGGTAGATGGATAAAGAAAATAAATGTAGCATATCCACACAATGGAATACTATCCAGCCATCAAAAAAAAAAAAAAAAAAGAACAAAATACTGATACAAGCAACAATGTGGATGAATCTCCAAGACATTATGCCAAGTCAAAGAAGAGACAAAGGACCACATACTGTGTGATTCCACTTACAAGGAATTTCTAGAAAAGGCAAACTATAGAGACCTAAAGCAGATCAACTGTTGCCTGGGCTAGAGGTGGGTACCGGCTTCAACTCCAAGCTGCAAGACAGAGAAGTCTTGAGGGGACACGGTTGTTCTAAAACTCGGTTGGGGTGATGGCCGCCCAACTGTGTAGGTTCACCCAAACTCTTTAAATCGCACCCTTAATTAAAATGGACGAGTGTGGTGGGTGAATTATACCTCAATAGAGCTCTTAAGAGTGGGAAGGGAAAAGGAACTGCTCAGGGAGTCATCTTCCTTTGAGACAAAATACAAAATACATCTTAGATGCAAGAAAAGGAAGTCTCCTAAACCCAAACTCGATTCTCAGGATATGCTTTACATTTAAAAATCTGCTCCCGGAGAAATTAATATTTGCTCAAACGCAGCCACTAGGCGACCTTTGCAGCCGGTCTCGGTGTGGGCTGAACTATGCGAGCGCATCCTGCCATCCTCGTGGGGGAGCCTCCCGAGGGCTTTTGAGGATCGGAGGATACGCTGCCACCACGCGTGGGAAATGAGAAGAGACAAAGAGTAACTGCTGCACTGGATGTGCCGCCGAAGCCTTTCTGGAGACTCTGACAAGGCCAGATGGAGGGGGGACAGAGGGCGAGCGGTGGGCTGGGGTGGGGAGGCTGCGGCTGGGTTTCCACGACCTCCCTGCACCCACCCACCTGCACGCGCAGGTCTCTAACTGTAGACCAGTGGGCTGGGGCGGGGGGAGGCAGGTGGCCCGGGGTTTCCAGGACCTCCCTGCACCCCGCCCACCTGCATGCGCAGGTCTCTAACTGTAGGCCTCGAAGACAAAAAGCAGCGGAGCGTGTGTCAAGGGTCCTGCGTCTGCGGGAGGGAGGCCAGGCGCTGGCCAGGGCGGCATCTTCATCCAGGCGGACGGCTGCCCGCACCCCCGGCCCCGCGTGGCCGCCTCCCGCAGCCTCCGGCTCACTCCGCTCCCTCCGTGGGAAAGCCTGCGGCAGGTGCATCTGCGGCAGCTGGCGGGATGAGGTTTCTTTCCCATGGGTTTCCCACCTTTTACAAACCAGCGGGAAGCTCCCTGCCGTTAGCAATGTGAAGTATGAAAAGTGGGGTGCAGGGCAGAGGAAGAGAAAGGCCAATGTTGTGGACGCGCGGGGAAAGGTGGGATGAAAGCATGCTTAGGGGAGGGCGGGAGCCGGGTCATTGGGCTGCTACCCTGGGGCTTGTCTTCCCTCGAGTGAGACTATCAGAAGGAGTCCACGTGTCTCAATAGAGCAGCACGACATGAAGCAGATGGTTCCCGAACATCGGCACTCCCGACCGCGGGGTCTCTGCGGGTGGGTTTTATGCCGGGCTCTTTGGTTGCTGGAAGAGAAATCCCACATGAATTGTGCAGCAGCAGCAGGCTTCGCGGAGAGCGAAGAGGATTATGTGATGTAGGGAAGTGCTTTTCTCCTCCTTTCTTTTTTTCTTTATTTCTTCTTCTTCTTCTTCTTCTTCTTTTTTTTTTTTTTAATAGGAGCATTCAACTTCTCAGATGGATGGACCCATCCATGTCTTCAGGGCCAAAGGGAAAGGGAGGTTGGAGGCAGAGCTCTAACAACACAGGCCCAAAGGGGTAGGCGCTGGCCACCCCTCCGCTTCTGCCTCACCTAGAGGAGTATGTTGGAGAGAAGTATTTTGCAGACAAGAAATAGGAAAATGGGCAAAGAATATATATAACTCACAGACAAGGACATATACATTACAGTTAACATATGGAAAGGCTCAGCAGCCCTCTTGACTATGGAAATGTGAACGAAAGCAACAAAGACATACCAGGTTCCACATTTTTAACGATTGACAAACGTTAAAATGTACAAGAGTACCCCAAAGACAGAGGGCAGGCTGTTCAGTTGTGTTACTCGTGGGAAGTACAATAACCCTTTAGTTAAGACAATGAAAAACTAATTTCTAAAGTAAAAAAAAAAAAAAAAAAAAGCCCCTAAGTCCCCCTTACGCTGCAGAAATAAAAAGCGCCAGCATGTTGGGTGGCAGAAAAACTGAAAACAACTCAAGGAAGAATGAAGAATTATGCTGCATCTATATTATAAAGTATGCAGATAGCAAAAGGAAAGAAATTTATTAATCTTAAAATAAAGGGATTTAAACTGAAAGAACTTCTTAAAATTATGTTTCTTGAATTAGAACAAAGTAAAGAAATAACTGCTGCAAACTCAGTCCTGGGCTGAGATCCTGCTAAATTTAGAACCATATTTCTGACATCAATCAGTTTATAACCTAGTCCAAATAATACAAAGAGAAAAATAAATGACAATACACGTCAAGATAGTCCATCCCTTTGGAGGCTGGTCCTCAATGTGGACCAAGGCAAGAATGTACAACTATGTGCTGTTTTCTTGATTGGGGCAGGGGCAGAGTCCAGAATTTGAAGACCAGGATTTGTGCTATGGGAACTGTGGGAAAGGGTTAAATATACATGGTAGGATTATTAGATCAATCTTGCTAATTGTGTTTTTCCACATCTTCTAAGCCCTTACTGATGGTCCTGTCTTAAAAATTTACTGAGTGTATTAACCTTTCCTACCCTGATGGTGGATTTGTTCATTTCTTTTTCATTATTATTTAAACCAGGTGGTGAATACAGGGGCCAGTTCATTGCTTTGTTGAACTTTATACCTCACACATATAAAAAAAAATTGGCATTCATTTAACATATATAGAAAGCAAATTTAATTCTGGCACATTTTTGCATTTTTATGACTATTGTATTTTTATGTCTTTCTGGTGAGTTAAACCTATTACGATTGTGTGATTACTGTTTTTATTCCTAGTAATGCTTTTGTGCCTTAAAATAAATTTTTTTTGTCAGATATTGATGTTGTTACAAAGTGTTCTTTTTTTTTCTTTCCCCAGCTTTATTGAGCTATAACTGACATATAACATTGTGTAAGTTTAAGGTGTACAACGTGATGATGTGATACACATATACTGCAAAATGATTGCAATAAGGTTAGTTAACATATCCATCACCACCTCAAATAGTTACCATTTGTGTGTGTGTGTATGATGAGAAAATGTAAGATCTACTCTCTTAGCAACTTTCAAGTAGACACACAGTATTGTTAATGTAGTCACCATGCAAATATTACAGCCCAGGACTTATTCGTCTTATAGCTGGAAGTTTGTCCCCTTTGACTAACATCTCATTTCCCCCACCCCATGGTGCCTGGCAACCACCAATCTAGTCTGCTTTTATGAGTTCTGTTTTTTTAGCTTTCACATGAGATCATATAGTATTTGTCTTTTTCTGACTGACTTCACTTAGCATAATGCCCTCATGATCCATCCATGTAGTCACAAATGGCCGTTTCCTCTTTTTTAATGGCTGAATAATATTCCATTGTGTATGAATAATGCATTTTCTTTATCCATTCATCTGTCATTGGGCACTTAGGTTGTTTCCAAGTCTTGGCTATTGCGAAAAATACTGCAGTGAATAAGGGGGTCCAGCTGTCTCTTTGCAATACTGATTTCATTTCTTTAACATATGTATCCAAAAGTAAAATTGCTGGATCATACGGTAGTTCTATTTTTAATTTTTTGCACATGTGTTCTTTTGATTGGTCTATGCCTTGCCATACCTATCTTGTAGGCACCTCTCTGGTTAACTGTTCACAGATAAGATTTTTTAAAAATCTTATAGTTCTAGTATTTAAGTAGTCCCTGTGAGTTTACTATGTTACTGACATACGTAAGTTTGATTTTTACTGTATGGTTTTGTATTGTACATCTGCCCCAGGCCTTTACAGTCAGTGACTTCTTTCCCTGTCTGATAACCCTGGGGTCTGTCTTGTGGCTTTTATCTGGATCTAGCCTCTCTGCCTAAATTTTCAGGCTGACAGTTCAGTTAGGTATTTTACCTGACTTTATTTTAGTTATGACTTTGTTAAGTTTCTTTTGTTTACACTTGGTACCACACTCTGAAGCTCCTTCTACACCATTCCATGCTGCCTACGACCTCATGGGGTCAGGTCAGGACCACTGCTTCTCTGGGAGGACTTTTAAAAGGTACTTCTTCTCATCTGGGCTCTAGTTATTGAATTCATCTTGATTTCTGTCTTTTGCAGAAACTCTGTTGTTCCTTTAAAATCTATTTCTCGGGATCCCTGGGTGGCGCAGCAGTTTGGCGCCTGCCTTTGGCCCAGGGCGCGATCCTGGAGACCCGGGATCGAATCCCACATCAGGCTCCCAGTGCATGGAGCCTGCTTCTCCCTCTGCCTGTGTCTCTGCCTCTCTCTCTCTCTCTCTCTCTCTGTGACTATCATAAATAAATTAAAAAAAATTTAAAAAAAAATCTATTTCTCTTCCATCTTCTTATTTCTATAACCACTACCACGTTTGATCTTAGCCAAAAGGCCAACATGCTGTACTATAACCACTATCACAACCCAAATTTAGGTTATAGTGCTTCATAAATTATACGTTTAATACTTACTACAGTGGTTCTGCTAGACACAGGTTTGTTTGTTTTTTTCCTTGTCCCTGTCATGTTTTTCAACAGAGGCATCTAGTCATGTCATGACTATACTCAAAAACTTCCAAAGGCTCTTCAAATAAGTTAAATGTACCATCAGTGTAGCAGTCCAAAGCAACCTAATCTACTATTTCTGCTTTACCTAATTATTCTCTAATTGATTTGCTAGTATTGATCCCACCTCCTGCCTAGACTATAAGCTTTCTCATCCTAGTGAATTCTATTTTATACATTTGTTTAAAAATCTGCCTCATCTTACTGGTTTTTTTGCTGACAAAAATCTTTACTATACCTTCAGACTCTGTAGATTGCAAATTCCTTGAGGGTTGACTGACTTCATCATTGTACCTTATCATAACAAGAACATGATGGCTACTCAGAAAAGATTTGCTTACATTGTGCCGATGTATTGGTTGCCACACCATGGGAAACAGGACTGTCATTACTATAGACAATGTTTATATACCTAGTCCCAATATCAACCTGTAATAATACCTGGTAGGTTTCTTATTATAGAAATTTATGAATTGAGGTAGAAGGCATTTGTGGCCATTCCAACAACTGATCCTCCCTTTGCTTATGTTAATAGAGCCCTAGTTTTATTTAGATATTAAGAGGCCTGGCACATAAGAAAGGTGGCCCAGCCCCAAGGGACAAGTCATGATTAGTCTAGACCAGGACTGTAATCCCATTCTCCTCAAGAGTGATTAGTTTGACACTTTAGGCATATGCCTTTGTTCTAACCAATAACATATGGCAGGATCTTAAAAAACTCTTAGAAAAATTTCTAAGAAAAAGAGACACCCGAGGAGAAATTGGCCATCCTATTTTGGGATATAATCGCATACAGAAGTGATGCTTGAAACTGAGATCACCATCCTGTGACCCTAAGGGGACAAGCTTGAAGATGAAAATTGATAATGCTGAGGATGGGAGCACAAGGTGGAAAGAATCTAGGTTGTTGATGACATCAGTTCTGGAAGCAGCTACATCTAGATCCTGTTGTTGCTGCCAATTATAGACAAGTATTCTCCCTACAGCACTAAAACCAAGTAGCTCAGAAAGTGTGAGAACTCATCGTGGATTGAAACTATTTGTGAACATGCTATTATGCAGTTAAAGTACTTATATACAGAAAAGCAAAATATCATAAAGGAGCTGATGTTCATTTTCACACTAATTTCACCCAATTCTTCCACACTAAAGAAGTGGCCAAAAAGGTTTAGCAGGTGTGGTTAAGAGGACTATTTCCGGTTTGATTCTGTTCTTGCCATTCCAAGCTCTCCTTGCCACTATGTTTTTATATTAGGAGTGTTCCTATTTTCAGAAAAAGATAAAATCTCAACCCCAACTCGTGTAATTGATTACTTGTATTTTTTAAGTTCAGGATATTTTCCAAGTATGGATATGGATGAGTCCTCAATATATGCTGAAAACTGCCCAGCACAAGTCACCATTACTTTTGTATTGTACTGCCACAAGGGAACCCAGTATCCTTGAAGAGACCCTGAGGCTCCTTTCTTATTCTCTTGGCAATGGTTCAGCCTTGTTGCTTGGCTTGCTGTTCTTGGACTGCCCCAATCCTGAGCTGTCCTGTAACTCTATGCACCAGTGATTAGAAGTCTAGACACCAGTGAAATAGGAGGCGGAGGCATGTTTTATATTTTGAGGTTTTTCTTGGTTAATAACTTCAAGGAATTTCCTCATTACAAAGAAACAAGGACACTTTGCTAATTCCTGTATAATATTAAGCCTCCACCCTGCCATATTTCAAACCCAGTGGCTGGGGTTTTGGGGCAGCATGAGGCTTGCTTGGGGTTGGTGGGGATACACACTGGTTTAGAATTTCCAAGGGACTGGGCTACATTTGAAGGTTTATTTTTTGCTGCCTACCTAGCCTCCAACTGGAGAGTTGTGATTTAGCTAGTGAGGACATTAAGCCCACTTTCTCTTATTCTCTTTCTGGTGAAGAGGCAAGATGGGGAGTAGAATTATATTGCAAGACAAAGGAAAACTTCCCTTTATTTCATACCTGGAAGGGCACAGCACTTCCTCCAGGCTGAAGAGGAGAAAAATTAAAGTTCAACCCTGAAGATAAATAAAAATGGTATAAAAATGGTATAGAAAGGTATACAAAAATAGTAATTACAAAGTAAAACTAACTCAGAGATATTTTTACATATAGGGGTGTGTGACTTCTTGATTGGTGACTATTTTCTCCCAGGTTTTTAAAAATAAATCAGTTTTTGTAAAGCTCTGTTTCTACCCCCTGATTTAGGAAGAATATTTTGGTGTATAGAAAATAAAATAGTCTGTAGCTTTTATCTATAACTTTATTGGCCTTTTAAAGCATTATATGTATATATATATAATATATGTAAATTATATATATATGTAAAACGAGGGCCATCTGTATGTGACATACATGTTTAAAAATATATCTTTCCCGTTCCAGAATCAATCAGCCTGTTATCTTGTTCTCTAACCTACGTCATTTCACTTCACTGAACTGCTTGGGGGCATCTCTACTGCTACACTCCCATAATTAATCATTTCCTTTTCGGTTGATTTGGCTTAGGGCCTCTCATTAGCCAGACATCTAGTCTCCTCTTCTCGGCTCATATTCTTTAGTTATCTACTTCTCTACATGCTCTCGACTGAAGTTTATATTCGTCATTCAGTCTTTCATTAGGTAGTGACACGAGGATGGAAAAGAACATCATTGGCTGGTGGGTATCTTGACAGGGGAAAATAGCGAACATCTTTATTTCCAAGGAGAGAAAAACAGAATACACAAGAGGGAACTCTCCAGAATCAAGTGACCAGGAGGAGAGCTTTCCTGCATAAGTAAAAAGCTTTGGTGACAATGTTTCCGTAGGGGGTTAACTAATGTAATAGAAGATGAAGAGACTGCAGTGGTTGCCGATTTGATTTGGATGCAAATCAGGATTTATATTCCTATATAGATTTTTGGGAAAAATGTACTTACTATGGAAAATTTAAAATACATACAAAATTAGAATCATATAATGAAATCACATGTACCCATTATCCAATCTTAACAATTATTACTCTCCAGGGATCTCTTTTTTCTCTTTCTTTCTTTTTTTTTTTTAAGATTTTATTTATTTATTCATGAGAGACAGAGAGAGAGAGAGAGAGAGAGAGAGACATAGGCAGAGGGAGAAGCAGGCTCCATGAAGGGAGCTGGATGTGGGGACTCCAAGCTCGATCTTGGGACTCCAAGATCACACCCTGAGCCAAAGGCAGACGCTTAACTGCTGAGCCACCCAGGGATCCCTGAACTTCTATTTTTTTTTTTTTAAGATTTCATTCATTTATTCATGAGAGACGCAGAGAGAGAGAGAGAGAGAGAGAGAGAGAGAGGCAGAGACACAGGCAGAGGGAGAAGCAGGCTTCATGGAGGGAGCCTGACGTGGGACTCGATCCCGGGTCTCCAGTATCATGTCCTGGGCTGAAGACTGTGCTAAACCGCTGAGCCACCCTGGCTGCCCTCTTTCTTTCTTTTAAATAGGGCTCCCTGCAGCTTCCCTTGGCTGCAATTTAGAAGAGTAGGGGCCTCCCTCACACAAGAATAGATAGCAGCTTTGAACTTTCCTTCCTAAACTTCATTTTTAAAAAGTGAATTATTTTATTCAAGCATTACATACATAAAGAAAAGTGCACAAATCAAATGTTTCGCTTGGTGAATTTTTTTTTTTTTTTAATAAACTGGATACACCTGTGTAACCAACAGCAGATCAAGGCCCAGAATATTCGATCCTCCCAGACAGCCCTGTGCCTACTTGAGTTCCTAGCCCCTCAGGAGGTACTACATGGCCTCAGTTCTAATACATTAGTTTTGCCTGTTTTAGAACTTTTTATAAGAGATTGCACTGTGTGGTATGTACTATTCTATGTCTAGCCTCTTTCTCCCAACACCATGAGGTTCATTCTCTTTGTTTTATGTAATTGTAATTTATTCATATGTGTTGTGTATCTTGTTCAATTGTATGATTATAACAATTTATTTATCCATATTCCTGTTGATAGACATTTTGGGTCATTTTCAATTTGTGATTATTACACGGTACAGCTGTGAATATTCTTATGCACATTTCCTACATATGTATTCCTGCTGTGTATATATACCTAGGACTGCAATTACAATGTCACAGGTCTTGCATATAATCAGTTTAAATCCAAATATTTAAATAAATATTACTGAGCAATTCCTAACCTGGTTGTTTCTATCTATATTCTCACCTACAATACATAAAAATTCAATTTGTGCAACATTCTCACCAGGACTTGGTATTATCACTCTTTTTGATTTTAGCCATTCTGGTGAGTGTGTAGAGAAATCACATTAAAATTTTAATTTGAAAAAAAAAATAAAAATAAAAAATAAAATTTTAATTTGCATATCTCTGATGACTATTTTTTTAAACATATTTATTCACGAGAGACACACAGAGAGAGAGAGAGAGAGAGAGAGAGAGAAGCAGAGACACAGGCAGAGGGAGAAGCAGGCTCCAGGGATCCCTGGGTGGCGCAGCGGTTTGGCACCTGCCTTTGGTCCAGGGCGCGATCCTGGAGACCCGGAATCGAATCCCACATCAGGCTCCCGGTGCATGGAGCCTGCTTCTCCCTCTGCCTGTGTCTCTGCCTCTCTCTCTCTCTCTGTGTGACTATCATAAATAAATAAAAAATTAAAAAAAAAAAAAAAAAAAAAAAAAAACAGAAGCAGGCTCCACGCAGGGAACCTAACATGGGACTCAATCCCGGGTCTCCAGGATCAGGCCCTGGGCTGAAGGCGGTGCTAACCTGCTGAGCCACCCAGGCTGCCCCTCTCTGGTGACTATTGAGTACCTTTTCATACATTTCCGTATTCTCTTTTTAAGGGGTTTGAATCTCGTACTCATTTCTCTATTGTTTTGTGTATCTCTTATTGAACTACAGAAGTCATATATTCTATGACTCTTTTGTCAGGCATTTATTTGTATTGCAAATATTTCCTGCTGAGCGGCTTGCCTTTTCACTAGCTTAATGGTGTTGTTTGATAAGCAGAAGTGTTTTGGTTTTGGTTTTGGTTTTTAGTATCTGGTACTTTTTTGTGTCCTATTGAAGGAATTTTTGTTTACCCTCAAATCATCTCCCATGTTTTCCTCTAAAAGTTTTTATTGTTTTTCACTTCAGATTTAGATCTACAATTCCTATGGAATTGGTTTTTGTATGGTTTGTTGTATAAACTCTAAGTGTATAGTTTGAGGTATGGATTCAGGTTCATTTTCTCCATATGCAACTAATTTAGCAACACTTGTGTTGCTTTCCTCCACTGCCCTGGAGCATGATTTTTGTAATCATTTGTATCCATATATATGTGTGTCTCTTTCTAGACTCCTTATTTCTGTTCCATTAGCCTATTTGTATATGATTATGCCGGTGCAACGCTGTTGCTATCACTTTATAATATGTCCTGATGGGGGTACAACGCCTCCTCCAGCTTTGTTCTTTTTCAAGACTGACTCCGACTTGCTATTTCTGGTCATTTACATTTCATACACATTTTGGATCAGCATGTCAATTTGTCAATTTAGACATGCACAAGGACACATGCATATGAACACACCTCTCTGCTAAAATTTTGGTTAAGATTTACTCAGTATTTGAATCTTTTGAATAGTGGCCTGTTTTGTTTTTTTTTTTTGGTATTAACCTGTTTAATATTTTTAATCATTCTATTACTTCTAAATTCTTCCACAAAAGGGCATTACAGTTCTTCAGTTTATTGCAAACATATCTTAAAAAAAACAAAGCCAACCGTAATATTGAAGCTATAATACAAATTTTTAATTACGGGCAATATACTATAAAGCAAAATGAAGAACATTTTATTTAAATAAAACAAGGATAATATTTCACTGGAAAATATATCCAACACATTTTCTTTCTCTTTAGATCTACATCCAATGGTGGTATTTTATAGGCTAATTTCAAAACAAATGCAAATTTTAAAAAATACATGAAAGGCATGTTTTGCTCAGGAATGGTCTCTATGTATAGCAGGTGGGAGGATGGGAAGAGAGAGGGCCAGAGGGTAAATGGGCCTAGATAAGACAGAGCGTAATAGATCATGTTAGGTATTTTGAGCTTTGTCCCAAGAGCAATGAAAAGCCATTGCAGGGGGAGTTAATAATCATTTGGTGATACTTATCAGGCCCTCACCAGTGGTAGGCTCTGTTCGGACTCAGCTCCGTCTCGTGGATGTCTAAAGCGCCAGAGCATGCATGTTCAGATGTCATATCTTCCAAAGTCTGATCTGCAGCTGCATTTTCTTCTTCATTACTGTCTGAAGTGACATAGACATGACGTCTGGAAGTCATCAAGTCCATCTCAAAGAAAGAAGATTCTCTCTTAGTCAGGGCCTCAAATTCATTGTTCCTGAACTAAGTGGCACTAATAAGCCACTGTCAGTTTAATTGCCTCTGTCTCCATGTGACAGAAATGCCACCTCAAAGCCTGGCTGTGTGAAGAGAGGAGGGGATCCCCAACAGGCTATTGGGGCCTATTATCTAAGTGATAGCACAAACTGTCAGCAGACAGCAGGGTCCACATTCCCTAGACACTGCTGTTATTGATAAGCTTGAGGAAGAGGACCAGGGCTTGGAAGAACAGGAAGGGAGAAGGGAGGCGTGCAAACTGAATCTTCGTCTTAGGTCCACTACCAGCCATGACTCACAGGTGATCATGGTGACCTAACACACAGTGCATCCAGAAGACCAAGAAGTAATTGTTACTCCTTTTCTTATTATAAATTTCTGTGAGGTGTGTGTGCATGTAAAATATTATATAATTTTGGAAATGTAGTGAATTATATACAATCTGCACCATCAACAGAACCATTTCCTCAGTGATCAATGAAGACGTTATTCTGTGTGGTTATGTGCTACCCATTCTGGACATGTGTAAATGGCAACACTGGTACCATTATGAGTTTCTTTATTCATGGAAGAAGAGGGGCTTGACCTCAGTAAAACTGAACCCAGGTTACTCTTAAGTCACCCTCAGATCTACTTCAATCTAGCTTAAAAGCAGAATAGAAATTGTGCCTACAAGTCTCTGTTGAAACCTAGATCAATATTTGCAAAGGCAGGACAAGTGTTTGTAATTATCCTCTCAAAACCTCTCATTCCCTTACTCAATCCATACAGATGGCTTTGGAGAGCTGAGCATGTGCCATATCAACTAAAGGGGTTTTCCAGGAGGTTTCTGAATTCAATGACTAAGCACGATCAAGGTCTTCTGAGGTCACGTCTGTACAAAGGTGGCCCTGTCTGATATTGAACCCAGGTTGCCATTCCATGCCCCCTTCTTTCAAACCAAACTGCTCTTTGGGGATCCTTGGTGTCTTTTCGTACCTGAAAAATCTCAGTTTGTGCCATTTCCATTCACTGTAGAAGTTTATGTAGAGTTAAACCTCAAAAGTAGTTTGGGGTCCTGTGCTTATTTCTCCCCAAAGGAACATTATTCTCTAAGTAAATTTACTAAATTTTTCCTAGTGCCAGGGTTGGAGGAAATGCCTTTGTCAGGTCACAGAAGGTTTTGTTGCATCCTTCCTCCAAAAAAAAAAAAAAAAAAAAAAGTTACTATTTGCTCCCCAAACATTTGCCTAACTTCAAAAGTCTGGGAAATGGAACCTTCCCCAAGAAAGATCTACTCTAAGGAATCTGCTACTTCCATCTGGAAATACTCTTCTGCAGGCTTCTCTGGATTAAAAGAACTATTACATCTCACTGGGCACTCTGCAATCTGTAAAGCATTTGGCAAGTGTGCCATGTTCACATCCAACATTTAAAAAATGTCAGTTATTATTAAGTTGTTATTTTTAGGTCTTGCATTTTTTTTCACATTGGAAATATATGGTAGGATGTAACAAAAATAAGAAAATGGGAGAAATATGGTTCATCAGTATAAATTTTGCAAATACTCACTTCTTTGACTTTTTTTTTTATTCTGGATAACATTAAATGCTGGTAATGACTTCTTACCATTCAAGAAGAAATATCTAAGTTTTATTTGCCACAGAATACCAAATTCCCAGGAAAGAGGACTAAAATCTTCCAAGTCTTTTACATTCACTTCAACCCTGGGTTAGACTATTGAATTAAGGGCAATCCTTCACATAACACACTAAATTAGTAAACAAATAACTTTTCTTGAAGAGGCTATTTTTTTCTAATTCTACTTGGTTCAACTCTGAATCAGAAAGTTGCCTTTATAATTACAGTAAAGGGTGATATTTTTAGCCATGTGGCCGATTTTATTAAAATTTTATGAGTTAGTCATATTGTATAAAATCCTCATAAGTTACATAAAAGCAAAAAAAAGAGAGAGAAGCTTATTAATGCTTAATGGAATGCTAGAGAAAAATCTTATATAAAAGCATTTGCATTTTTGTTCCTAACATATAACGTCCTACATCTCAACCCTTTGTTTAATATTATGTGGTCAGTGCTGTGTTCTGATGCCATCCTTTTTTTTTTTTTTAAGATTTTATTTATTTATTTATTTATTTATTTATTTATTTATGAGAGACACAGAGAGAGAGAAAAAGAGGCAGAGATACAGCAGAGGCAGAAGCAGGCTCATGCAGGGAGCCCAATGTGGGACTCGATCCTGGGACCCCAGGACCATGCCCTGGGCTAAAGGCAGTCACTAAAACCACTGAACCACCCAGGGATCCCCAGAATTAAATTTTGAATCTGCTTTTGTCTAAGTACTTTCTTCAAGAGAAATGTTTATGCTATAGTTTGAAAGGAAGTTCATGTTGAGGCAGGGATGTTGTAAGGAGAGACCAGTAGGCCTTAAGCCTTGTGGGTTATCTGTCATGTAGGAGTCCTTTGTGTCTGAGAATAGATCTGTCTCATGGACCAATGCACATTAACCCAAGTCCATGATATATCAATACTGAAGAACCGGATGGCTAATGTATTAATTCACAGTGAGTCAATAACTGATGTGGGGAATGGAACAGTCATCAGCAGATCCATATGGGTTTCCAAATAATAATCAGAAAATATGGAATTAGAAAATGGTGATTCAATTGTATGTATAATGTTCTTATGTGTTGACAGTACAATATACCCACTTATATAAGAGACAAATATCTATAATCTCTAACCTCTTGGAAGAATTCTAGGCATTTCCTGTGATTTTGCTATGTTGGGGAGTATGTCACGGGTACTGGCATTCTGATGGGAAGGTACAACTTCATTATATAGAACTGTCCCACATATTACAGAAACTTAGCATCCGTGGCCCCTACTAAGGATTAAAATGATACTCCACAATATTATAACAGCCAAAAGCAGCCTCATGTACTTTCTAATGCTCCACTGGAGGAAGGGGTCCATTCTTGGTGGTGATCTATAGGTTGGTCTTTACTGGAAAGTGTCAAGAAGTAAAACACCCCTGCCTTCTGCACAATATGCCTACTTTTTGATTGGGTATTTCTGAATTTCTGAGATTTTATGGCCTTGTGCTTTTCCTTCCCTAGGCAATCTCTAAGAGGTCTATGTCATAGCTATAAGATACCAAGGGACTTGCACTGGAGGCCACCTGGGGACCAAGGTCGAGCCCTAGGGAAGAATCCAAGGGGCACAATGTAGTTAGAGTTATCAATGTCAGTGAGTTTTTTTACATTTTTTTAGTAGCAGAATCTGTCCCCAGGAGATTCTACATAGAACTCCAGAGTAATATACAGATGAAAGTGAGCTACTCCGATGGGAATTTAATGAGGTAAAGGGGGAGGCTCTGCTTGCTCAACTTTCTTACACTCCTAAGGCAGCCCGTGAGATTAACTGTACAAAATTCTGGAGCACAATTTGAAAAATCCTGTTTATCTAGGCCCCTGCATGATTTGGTTCTACTCATTAAGGAAGACAATTGCACATGGGATTTTGAACCCAAATCCTACCTTACAATTTGGGGATTTGAACCCAAATCCTACCTACGTATCTCTGTCTGGAGTGTATTCTCAGGAGTCTGCAATAGCACATGACAACTGTTCCTTGAGCTGGGAATTCAGAGAGCTGGCTACCTCTTTCTCAGGAGCATGGGTTACTCTTGCATTGAAAAGGAGTGCTCCTCCCTTCCTGAGACTGTACTTCTGGGTCTGTACAGAAGTCTCTGACTGTACATCACCATTGCAAGCCTTATTTAAAAATGATCCCACTGACAGTCAGTTCCCATCCTTCCTTGACTTTGACCAGAAGACATGATGGCATCTTTAGTTATCTCTCTCCTATCTTTGGAGATGCTGTTTATCTTTGTAATGGCTTTTTATACCTATGACTTGATCTAGTCTGTATTTTTTGTTTAATTTCATAAATATTATTCATTTTAGACTTCTCTAAAAGTCTAGAGTGCTTTGCAGTGGTCCTAGGAACCATCCATCTAACTTCTGCAGCTGTCTCTAGGTAAAATGAGAGGAAAAAAATATAAGAAAAGGCAGGAGATCAAAAGGATATCTTTTAGTCATAGTATACTCTTTGGTTATCCCCAGTGATTGGTAAGATGGATAGTTCATAAATGAGGATGCTTCATCAGTCCTCTGTGGTCTATTTTAAATACAGAAAAGTAGACCGAGGTGGAACTGAGAGAAAACACACTCTTTCTGAGCTCACTCCCTGCCTCTGTGAAACGAGTTCGCTATTACCTCTATTCTACTTTGGGTTGTCAATGAAGTTAAACAGCTAGTAAGATAATTACTAAGGAGATTCTGCTCCACCTTTTCTGACTTCTAAGGCCAGCCCAAACTAAAACATGATCTTTTTCAATGATCCTAGTTTTGAACTGTTTAGATTTGGATGTGTCTTCTCCATCACTCTCCCTGAACTCCGACTTTTGGTACCTGTTTTCTCCTTATTCTCTTCTTCAAGCCACCAAATCAGCTTTGATCATTTTTAAATTATATTTTATTAGCTATAAAATGCTGAACAGATTATGTTAGTAGAATTCTAGGCATTAGGGAGTTAAGTAAGAATTATAGATATGGTAGTAGCTGTCTAGAACCCTAGGATATTACTCCATGTGGGCAGTTACCATCTTTTCTCTCTACATGAATTCTACTCCTTCCTAGAAGCTTCCCCATCTCCAAAGGAAGAGGGGTTGAAGATTTGACTGGTCAACATGGACAGCATTACTGTGACAGTGCTTGTGCTGTCCATGTATGTTACCAATTTGGCTCTCAATCTATCATCCATGACACTAAGTGGACCCTATGACCTATTCTCAGTGACCCTGTGACCATTTCTCTTAATATGAGGCAAAAGATCCACAGAACCAGAACACTCTTTCTTCTCTCAATTTCCTTAGTCTACACATGTAGCTGAAGATTTCAATTTCAGAAGTGGTAGAGGTCCCATTCAGGACTTAACTCTCACTTGTTTACTTCACCCCTCCCTTTGGAGAGAGTTACATTTGGATATTGGAAATTTATGCAGCTTTTATTATCTTTTGGCAGTTTTCCTTTGCAAAGAGTTCCCCAAGGAATTTAGTTGACAGTACAGAACAAGGGGAGATACAAGGGGAAAGAAGAGGGTAACATTAATAGAGTAGGGATAGAAAAATCCTAGATCTGTGGCCATAAAAAAATGATGAACCTCTTAGCTTTACCATAATATGAGCACATTAGAGTTCATTTTTCAATCCCAGGGTAACTTGAGGGTGTGAGATATTCTCTGATTAAAGAGAAAATTTCTTCTCTTTTCCTCCTAAAACCATATGGTTTAGAAAGAGGAATTTAGAAAACTGAGTTAAACCAAAATGGTAAACTTCTCAATAGAAAATGAGAATCATGAATGGTAGAAAAGTCCAGGCTTATCATTATTTAATATCAATTTACCATCTGTTCCAGATTGAATAACCCATCTGGTGTCTGCTGCCAACAAGTATCAACACATCTTCCAGATGCCTCTGCTGAACATAATTATTAAAGTTTTTACTTGATTTAAAAACAGATGTAGAAGAGCAAAGTATATATGTTTCATCACAACTGAAATTAGGATGGCTTTCACTTTTCTGATGAGTCCAATATAACCACACTAAATCATTAAGTTGGGCTGAAGGTATGTGTCAACTGGTATGTGTTGAGGAAACTAACATCTGTGATGGTGAGCACAGCCATTGGTAATGGTCACCAAAGGCCTAAGAGAGGAAAAGGATCAGAGAAATTCCAGCCTCTTCTAGGAATCAGAGAGTGCTGGTAATGTAAAAAGACTGACAAGAGGCCTCATAATCACATGTACTGACTTATTAAGTATGCATATATGCAGGTGCAACCCTAGCTGCTGAAGTTTGGAGCTTAGGCAGATGGATGCAGAACTAAGAGAATTAGTTGTCATTAAGACTTGAGTCTGCCCAAAATAAAGATGGGCATTGCCTTCAAGTAGGCAGCCAAGAGGCTGCATGGTGCAGAGAGAGCATAGCACTGCACTTGAAATCATAGGATTTAGATATGGGTCTTGAGTCTGTTAGTTGTCTGATTTTGGACTTGTCTGTTCATTTTTTAAGTATCACCCCAAGAATCCTGACTAAGCTCCTTGTAAACTAGGAATCAAGATACAGTCATTTTATATCCTTTTGGAATGAACCAAGATGTGAATGGATTTTAGTAATCAGTCAATAAAAATAAGTTTATTAATTAAAGTATCTAAAATTCTTTTACTCAAAGAAGAGTAATGAAAGATCAAATTTAAGTCAGACGTATATCCAAGCTGATCCGCAAGAACTGAAAAATCTTCATGGGGAAAAAATCAGAATGATTCTTTTACCAATCCTCAAATTGGTCATCATCAATTCAACTCTTTCCCCTACTTACTACCATTTTTGAATGACTAGGTTAATATAGTGCAAATTCAATTCAATAAATATTAACTGAGTGCTTACTAAATACAAAGGTTAATGCTAGACCTTATAGAGAAGTATCAGATTGATAATCACCCAGTATACACTGACACGGCTATTTTATCTATAGTCAACACCCATTCTTATTGGTTGAGACTTGTTCCTTACTGATTGTTAAAGATTTGAAGATCACCTCTGGAGATATATATATACATAAAACACAGTTTCTCTTAGCCTTTTCTCATGCCTGAGCTTCATCTCAGTTTTCCAAGTGCACAGTTAGCATGGGACACTAATTAAAGCATGGATAGTTAAAGCACTAGTTTTATTGACTAAAGTATACTGATTGTCTGATTCATTTGGTTGACAGTAGGAGTTTGGTCATTAGAATCTAACTTAAGTTTACATTTCACTGGGGAATCTGTGGATTCCTATCTTGACCCATAATTTCTTTAGTGATATTTTTATTTTTCTGGCTGTTTATAAATAGCTTTGACTTATTGTTAAACAATATATGTATCATATGATATCCCATAGTTATCCCTATTATCCTGACAAGTCTGTAAAATAAGTATTGTTGCCATTTTATAGGCTGAGCTAGGAGCTTAGCTGTGTTTAGTGTCATTCCTAGGTAGAGGTGACTAGAAAGTAGTGAAGAAGTTGACTCTAGGTCTGACTTCAAATCTGGACTTTTTACATTTTTTAAAACTATTCTCTATTGAATAATTAGCTTGATTAGCAGGACTTTATCCCCATCATGAGCTCCATTTTTCCTTAAGTTATATCCTATTTCTCTCCAGTATTTCCATTCCTTATCCTTCAGGTTATATTTCAAAGTGGAAGCCCATATTCCCATGGTGAAAAGGAGAAAATTTCCTCTGTCACCACAGCAATAAAGACACATGATATTTATCCTGTGACCAGGCAGGAATGTTTCAATCATCAGAACAGAGTGTGTAGGTAACTGCTGTTACCATCAATAAAGAGGGGTTCTTCCTTCATTGTGAAATCTTTTGCTACAGAATGCAGACAATTCTAGGGCTTATGGGACAGAAAGACTTACCATTAATATCTATAAATGAAGGCTCTCAAGCCTCTCAGTGTCATCAAACCACAACAGACACAAGGATAATTGGAAGAGAGGGGTGGGGATGGTAGGCAATTCTTATTGATCATGCCCTTATTATATGTGGACAGCAGATGGGGGGCTTTCACTCACTGCTTCTAGTAATTAAGTGGCTTATTCATCTTACAGAAACCTGGTTTCAGGACAACTAACTATGTCCTAACCTTTGTGGGTTCTGGTTTTTCTCATTTCCTTTCTCTTCTCCAGGACTATCAGGATCGTGCTTGAAAGATCATATTGACAGATTGCTTCTAGGGGATATTTTTAGTGTTGTGGATAAGAAAATCTCCAGCAAAGGTCAGATCTTTCACTGTTTTAATTAAATTGCAGTGGAAGGAGATTATATCATAAGGGTGGCCAGCCAGCTAACTCTGCAGCAATATACACAAAGCCATCATAAGTCTCTTTTGTTACCATGTATGCGTAAGAGTGACGTGGGGCATCAGGGCCAGGTTTTAATTTAAAATGAGGCTTGATAATTACTTTGAGTTTTTTCAAAATTGCTGTCAAGGGATATTTAATAAGGTTTTGTAGATCCACAGTGACTGTGATTATTACTTTTTATTGGTATGATATTTTATTACTTTCCCTTCAAACATGAGCAAGAAATTTTTAACCATTAACTTAAACCCTTTCCATAACTTCCAGAGGGTATATGCTTCCGCTGGAAGTTTTTAAAAGTTTTTTCTCATTTACTTACCTTCTCATGTATTCTCCAGAAGTGAAAATTGTTTGAGTTCATTTTGAAAACAAATATACATATTTCCTTATAGGAAAAGATGCTTTGTTCCAAGAGTGAACAAATGTTAAGGGCAAAGGGCTGTTCCTGAAGTGCTATGACTATGACAAGGTTAAGATATTGCTGCTTTGGAAATGAATACAGTCTAACTTACAATATAATGTTCCTTACCGGACTTCAAGAGAGCAATAACCAGTTCTATCTGTGATTGAGCCCAACCTACATTTTTAGACTATGTGAGTGGCAATAGAGAATTTTAAATTGGCTTTCTTGGGCTACAAATCAGATATCAGCATATTTGTTTTAAATGCTAGAAAACATTCTGAAAGCTGCACTTAAAGGATCTGAAAGAAAGCTCTTATCTTAATTAGAACTACCTGTCACTTGGCTCTGTGGTTTTTGTAGATTCACAGTAAGTTTGATTTATTAAGTAAGAGAAAAGCCATTGTGCAGAATGTGAAACAAGAACTGGATATCAAGACTATGGAAACAGGACAATGCTATGGTTCATGACTATTACTGACAATTTCTTCTGATGAGTTCCTTTTTACTAGAAAATGAAGCTTCTTAAGTGCAATATATTGGAAAGGAATAGAAAAGGAGGGAGAGGGAGAGAGACAGACAGAGACAGAGAAAACAGAGAGGGCACTAATCAAAATGTTTGTAAGTCAATTTGCCCTTCTTCTACTTATAACAAAAAAATGATGTGAATGATCCCAACATCCTTCCACTGCTTCTTCCTTATATGTTCCTTTTTTTTTTTTTTTCTGGTTGAGAACTCTTTTTCCACATGCCAATTTAGGTGTAACCTCTCTCCTGGAAAGACTGAAAAATATCCATTAGCTCCAATGAATCCAGCTGCAGTGGCATGCTTGTCCTTTGGGTAGCTATTTGTGGTCTAAAATTTGGGCCCTCTCTAACTACTGCCCTGATTAATTTTTCCCCTTCATGGCCATAGCTCTTAAAGGAGGTATTCCCACAACCTTCATTTGCTCCACAATCTCTCTAATCTGCTCTCTTCTAATGTGGCTTATGCCTGTTCCATTTCATCCAAATGGCTTTCAAATGTCAGTGATAACTGCTCTGTGAAACTTGACAGTATAGACCACCCCGTCCTTTCTAAAATGCCCTCTTCTCTTGGTTTCTGTGGCACCACAATATCTGTTTTTCTTTCTACCTCTTTAACCACTTCTTCTTTGTCTTCTTGGTGAAGTTCTTCACCTCTGCTCCTTTCATACATGTAATTGTTGCCTAGAGTTCATTCCCAGGATATTCTGTCACTTTCTCTGGGTGATCTCATCCATCTATGTAACTTCAATCCCCATTAAATGTTAATAATTTTGTATTTTTATCTCCAGTCCAGCCTACTTGCTGGAGTACCAGATCCACTGATACAACGGTCTGTAAGCCATATAAACTTAGATATATTGTAGGCACTAAAAAGTCAACCCAGTCCAGAATTGACTTCATCTTCTCTCTTCCAATCCCAACTACTCCAAACGGACTCTCCCAATGTTCCTTATCCAAAATGATTTAAAACAGTTTATTGGGATTCAACCTGGATTTCTCTATACCTGGCTTCTATATTCAATTCCCTTCTTCCCATTTCTATTGTACTCCCATAGTCCTGGCTACCAAATTTCTCTGCCTTGACTCCCCCATGAGTTTCCTAATTGTTCTAACTCCTGCCTTAATTTCCCTGCAACCCACACTCTCCCTTGCAGAAAGAGTCAACTTTCTTCCTTGCAAATGTGATCATGTTAACTTGCACACTTAAAACCGTTAATGTCTTTACAAAGCCCTTATGACAAAAATGCAAATTCCGGAAACTCTGGAACATAACTTGCAATTGCTTGTTTGCTCTGGTGGCTTCTTAATTTTCCAGCCTCTTCCGATAAGCCTAAAACCCTGCCTCCCACTCCCTGCCACCCCCTGCCTCCCACCACAGTTCTGCCCAGAGCGCTGTTCTCTCTCACCTTGGAGGAGCTGCATATGCTTCTCCTGCTGCCTGGAGTGCATTTGCCTCTGTCTTTGCTTTGTAAGCTATTATTCTTCCTTTAGGTCTCAGCTGTATTTTTCCTCTTATAATTTATTATAATTTCCCTCTACCTCCGTAGTATGTAAAGGTGCCTGGCAAATGGTAGTTATTCACCAAATAAATTTCAAAGACTAACTTCACAGCAACTTTCTCCAAAAATATCTTCACTCATGTGGAATTGAAGAAACAAAACAAGTGAACAAAGGAGGAAAAAACTGAGAGAGAGACAAACCAAGAAACAGACTCTTGACTATAGAGAACAAACTGATGGTTACCAGAAGGGATGTGGGTGGGGGGATAAATGATGGGAATCAAAGAGTACACTTATCATAATGAGCACTGAGCAATCTATAGAATCATTGAATTACCATATTGCATACCTGAAACTAATATAATATTAGACTACAATTAAAATAAAAAACTTAACACAATTTTTAAAAAATGCTAACTGAAATAAATAAAAAACAAAATATCCTCACTATGCACATTTATTTTCAAGGACCTTGGTTGAGCTAGTATAGTTAAGTTGATTGGCTGGTAATTTAATAAAGTAGACAACAAATCCAGGAGTAGCCACCAATAACAAGTTCTTTGGTCAACATTGACCTCTGAGTTTTCAGTTATAGAGATGAGGTCTCCATGTCACTTGGGAAGAGACTATGATAGGCAGGTGTCAGTATGTAGGTTTCTAAATGCAGTCTCCCTCCAGGTACCTTGAGCACTTAGCTTACGTTCTGTCGACAGATATCCTGCTCTGGGTGGACTTTTTACTTCTTTCATTTCTAATACTTTTTCTTCTTCTGTTCCCACAGTTACACCCAACTAGCCTCTTATTGCACTTCTCACCTCCTTTATTATCACCACCAATCATGTCTTATATGCCACTTCATGTGTTCAGTTGGTTCTATCAACAATCCCCTGAAGTAGTCATTACTTCCCCTAATCAATAGGGAAGAAATTGAAGTCTTTCGGTGATCATCTAGCTATTCAGTGGCTAACTTGTGCTTTAACTCCAATGTCAGTATTTATTTTATGGTTTCTGGAGTATGAAGACAACTTCCTAAGACATCATTGTCACCTGTCATGCTCATGACATGCAGTAAGTATTCAGTGAGTACTTTCTTATTGGATAAATTAAGATGTTGGAAACAAGACAGAATATTGTTTCTACTTGACATTAATCTATTTTACTATAGTTTCTTAATGGCTGTGTGTAGGTATATTAAGCACCATCTGCAACCACACTCAAATAATTAACCTGATAAAACAGCAAAGAGTAAAAGGATGTGTTTTCCTTGACCAATAACAGGAACCAATGACCTTCCAGAATAATGACAACCCAGAAAATCAAGAACTGAGTGTTACAAGAAGACTAGAAACAAATCACTGGATAATTTTCACTTTGTATCTCAACCCTATAATTTGACCAAAATGGATTTTGTATTAAATATGCTTAATTTCAATTGGGGTGCAACATTTAAAATATATAAATTTGGTAAGGTAAAATGAGGTATAAAATGTACTTATTTTTTATCTTCTGTTAGCTTTTCACAGCAAAGAATCAAACAAATATTTGTACTATTGGTTCCTATTAGGATGTGTTCAGGATAGATAATATACTCATTTATTCAGAGATAAGGGGATTAATGACTTTATTTTGAGAAGACAATTTGCAGTAAAAGTCATAAAAATGTTGAACTTTCAGAAAATGTTAATGATTTAACTTTATTAAGACAAAAATGAGATATGTGACTGGAAATTAGTAATTAGTTATCTGGAAAATATACTTATAACATTGCTTAGAAAGAAATGCTTAAATGAGCAGTGTGAATCAGGGGCACAGAAATGCGTATTTAAACATTTGGTTTGTGTTCCTGGGGAGCACAAGTTCTTTGGATCCCACTGCCTCCTAGTCTAGTAATTCCCTCCAGTTTCTTATCCCATGGTGCCACCTTATAAGCTTTGCTTGATGAGGAAAATCAACAAGCCTTTCTACCCTCCCATTGCCTAATCTTCTTTGATGCCCTTTCTACTCATTTTAGAACCCTTGAGTATACCCAGTATGGATTATATATTGCAACCTGGATAAGTGAATCAAATTGGTGAGAGAAAATGAATATTTTCACCTAACAATGACTAGGATAAAAGGACATGCAGATTTTTGTGCTAACATCCCTTAAATAGCCCAGAAGTTACTCTGAGGACATATACAGCCTGTACCACCAGCCTAGGAACACTAAACACCATCACTGGATGTTGAAGCACTATAGATCAAAATATAATGATGACTATTGTGGGAGTAATTGCTGATAATGTTTGTGAAAGCAAATTGTGAAGGTAGTTGCTGAATTATCCCAAGAAATAACTATTTTACAAAGAGGTACTACTTAATCTAGGCTGGTTAATCAATTAGAAAAGTAAAAAACAAATGAATGTGTCATGCACACAGAGCAGAGTCTTGAGATACTCAAATTGCGTCTCTATGTGCCTATCTAAATCTCTATCTCTGGGCATTCCAGGTGGCTCAGCCATTTAGCACCGCCTTCAGCCCAGGTCATGATCCTGGAGACCCAGGATCAAGTCCCACATCGGGCTCCCATGGAGCCTGCTTCTCCCTCTGCCTGTGTCTCTGCCTCTCTCTCTGTTTCTCGAATAAATAAATAAAGTCTTTTAAAAAAATAAATATCTCTTTCTGCTTCTATATCTTTATCACTTGATGTAAGCTAAAAAAAAATTCTCATTAAACTAATAAGTATCCTACCTAGATTAAAGAAGTCTTACAAGTTATCAGTAGACTTTGTGCATGTTTGCCTTATTAAATGTAAAAAGTAGTCTTTGGAGTTTGCTAAGACTGAAAACTTCTGCTTTTTTTGACACATTGATCTTTCAGTTAGTAGATCAACAACTGTGAAGGAAATAGAGAACTGAAGTCTAGCTGAGATCTCTGGACATAATTAAAAGGACTCTGAGAATAGGCTTTTTTTTTTTAGCTGTCCACATCACGACTGGCATTAAAAATGTTTCTTTCTACATTAAGACAAGTGCTGTCCAATTATTTTGAGATAACTGTGAAGTATATATGCAGGAGGATGTGTTGTCAGAGTGTCTGTGTGCGTGCTTGACAGAGTAAGAAAGGAAAGAAAGGTATCAGATTGCATAATTATCTTCTTGTCTATTGGAAGTTGGACTAATTTGAAGGATATGAAGACTGTCTCAAGGGATCCCCATATGGGTAGTCTTTCAGACTAAGTATAGAAAAGGGGCTAGCCAAGGAAATGATATTTTTGAAATGTGTTTATAATTTTCCTTGGCGCTTCCATTTTAAAATGTTCCAAGTGTTTGGGAACAATGGTGAAGAATAAGAAATGAGGAGGCAAAGAGTGATACTCTTCTGTCTCTGGCTTTAGGAATTCCTGACCATGGCCTTGGCTAAAATCTCTTCCTGGATATTTGCTGGCATCACTTTAGAAATGTTGCTGGGAGTGATGATAAGTGGTCAACCTGGCATCATATAACTGATAACTTTCTCAAGTTATCAGTTCTATGTTAATAGATCATCAAGCCACGCAAACAAGCACAAACGTGGGGAAAAGTAAATTTGGTGCCACTTACAAATAAAAACAAAAAGCACTAGGCATGACATGCATCAACAAAAATAATGCTTAATGCAAAAGGTATTGGCATCTTAAATTTACTCACTAAATGTGCGCCAAAAAAGCAGCTTCATTATTTCCTATGGCTGAACTGATTTTCCTTATGAGGCCCCCACCACCTGGGAAGAGACTTGCTAGTCATTAGTATTTTAGTTTCCTTTAAAGTTTAAAAGGTCTCTTTTCTTAATGTTCAATAGCAAAGAAAGAAGGATTTTTTAAATGGCCCCTTCTGGATGATTCGCTTTTCTTGCCCAAGATGAAGCAATGGCGTTCTGGTATATAGAAGGGAAACTGTGTCCCTATGGCAGGGGTAGCCAGAGTCTTAGATCCACTGGCTGTCCTCTGGATCCTCCCTTCTCACTGCTATGGCACCTGTTCTGCTATTTCCCTGCACCGGTGACCCTTGTGCTGTAACTGGTTCGGTTTGGCCATTCAAGAAAGTGAGCTCTCACCTTCCTACTCTTGGAGTTGTAGTCTGAGGCACATGCCCCCTGTTTCATAGTTTCTTTTGCAGCAGCCTCTTGCCAATCCATATGCCTCTCCTGGAGGGTGCAGCAACTTTCAGGCCTCCTCTTATCACATAGGGGCCAAGTGAATATACAAAGGTAATCTGTGTGGTCAATCAGGCAACCCCTTGATCTTTTTTGCAGGTCCTGCCCCCCCCCCCCCCCCCCCCCCCCCCCGGCAACCTTAGAGCCCTTGGCCCCTTTGGCCTGCTTCGCAGCATTCACTTACTGTTTAACAGGAAAAGCTGCTGGGCCTGAAACCTGCGAGAAAGTTAATATCCAGTCTACTTTCTTATGATTTGGTGGAAGATGGAGAGGAGAAGATCTAGAGATTTTCATTATTTATGTCTTCCTGCAACTAGAGCTGGGGCTTAATCTTAGTGGGATTTAGAGATTTCAGTTCCTTAGGGGAAGAGGGAGGAAAGTACCATGGTAATAAATCCTCATGAACTCATGTGAGATACAGATGCTGCTCTGAGAGAAAAGCTGGGGAGGTGTGATCTGGGTTATGTCCCCAGCTACTCACTCAGTCTTCCTGCTTCATTTCCCCACTGGCCTGTTGTATTTGTGACAGCTTTGAGGACAAGGATAAGAGATGGAGTATTGACCACTTGTCCTGCCATGGGAAGTAAATGTCTGCTGCTTTTGGTCCAGCAGCATGGTCCAAAGGGCAGAGAGGGAGGGGAAGGCTTACTCCTGGACTCTTCTTTTCACCCAACAACACAAGTTTTCTTCTTCTTGTTTTTAAATCAGGTAGAGAAAGACGAAATATCATAGTTATTTGTCTCATTCCATGAGGCAGTCTGGTATAATCCAGAACACAGTTTCTGATCTCACTATTGATACCATCTCCTTGTTCAAAGGCATTCCCTGGAAACAAGACCCTAGTCATACCTCAGGACTGGTTCCTCATCTTAAATTCAAACATCCCCCTTTTTGACCATAGTCTTTTTTTTTTTTTTCCACATACTCCCTGCACTTTCTGTTACCTCATAGAGTTCCTTGGCCATTTTAGTTGCCCGGCATCTGAAGCTTCTTTCCATATTTGGGGGAGTTTCTTGGTGAGAGAAAGAGGCACTTCTTGTGTCAGATGTAAAACATGCCAAGTATTTAGCTTCCTTGCAAGCTATAATTTAGGCACATGAAGCTTCATTCATCAAGACCTCTTTCCAAGAGTTTGATTTGAGAGGTGATATAGTTGTGGATAATAAGGAAGTTCTAGGAGGGGCGAGTTCTCAGACCTCAGAAGTGGGGTTTTGTTGATAATATCCTGAGTCTATTGGGGTCAATACTTAGCAGTGGTAGCAGCGGCAGCATCAACAATGATCAGTTCTGCATTATAATCTGGACTTTCTTCCTGGCAGCGCAGCACTATATATGGTCGTGTAGTCCTGGAAAATTGTGTGAGCTACCCAAGAATGCTTCCATTTTCTGCTCAAAACTTCTGCCAAAGTTGGTTTTTAATTATATACAAAGCCCTACATGATACATATGGCTTACAGGCCCCTACTTTCCTACCTAGACTCATTTCTTAGTGTGACTTCCTACCTCACTTCCTGCAATTCAGCATAAAAAGTCTGTCAACTCCTCTTTCTTGGCGTTTCTCACTTTCAGATCTGTATAAATACTCCCTGCCCTCTACCTGGAAAACCCGTCCCAGCCCTCAGCCCTGAGAGACCCTTAGTAATCCTTCAACTCTCAGTTTTGGCATTTCTCTATCATTGCAACAGTTTCTTTGGCAAAATCCACTAGCTGCCCTCCTCACTTGTACATCACTAATAGAACTCCAATTTTGCAAAGACCAGCATGTTCCCAGTTAGTAACATTCACTGACTTAGTCTCTCTGAAACTATGAAGGTCTATGTGACTCGGTCCTGGCCAATGAATTACCAGTAGAAGTCTACCGGGTAGGGCCTCCAGGATGTAAAGGGTCAGACTCAGCCCACAAGTACTTCTTTCCCTTCTCCTTCTATTTTTTTCTATAGTGCAGACCTGATGTCTGGCATCGAAGCCAATATTATGTAGCTATGAGAACAAAAGCCCCAGTGGAAGGGAAGGAAAGCAGAAGGAACCTGGGTTCTCGAGGACTTCCTGAACAGTGGCACTAGATGTGAACTGCCTATTTCCAATTTCTTGTTATATAATATGAATCAGTCCCCATTTAGTTAAGCCACTGCTATCAGATTTCTGTTATGTGCTATTGTGTGCAATTCGGAGCCCCTTAGGCAATTTGGCTAGACATTTCTTCTAGTTGCCCTCATAACATGCTTCCTTTATGAAAACACATCACCTAGCTGTAATTTCCTGTCTACTCATCTGTAACTTTACTCTCAATTGTAAGCTCCTATTGGAGGAGCTCACACAGTGACTGGAGTGGCTTGAACTGTGCTCCCCAAAAGTTATGTTCTAATCATAACCCCAGGTCCCTGTGAATGTGACCTTATTTGGAAACAGGGCTTTTGTAGACATAATTAGGTTAAGATGAAGTCTTATTGGATTTGGGTAGGCCCTAAATCCAATGACTGGTGTCTGTATAAGAGAAAAGAAAGGGAGAGTTGGACACAAAAACACACGCAAGGAAGACTGTGATGATGGAAGCAGAGATAGGAATTATGCTGTCACAAGCCAAGTAATACCTGGTGCCTCCAGAAGCTGAAAGAGGAGAAGAAGCATTCTCTCTTAGAGCCTTCACAGTTAGTATGGTACTGCAGACATCTTGATTTCAGATATCTAATCTCCAGATATGAGACAGTATATGTTTCTTTTCTTTTTTTAACCATCCGCAGCTGGTGGAGACTTGTTATGGAAGTCCCAGGAATCTGACACAGTGACCACACCCGTGTTGTTTAATTTTGGAAACACGCCATCTTATGTTAGAGTCACCAACCTTAGTATTTCCCTAGAGCCATAATGTGAGATAGATCAGACCCAGAAGAGGTGCTAGAGATACCTGCTTTGTGAGCTAACAATTTGCTGATTCCTTAATCTGTGTCCTGGCATACTCACAATGAAATTGGCATGCAAGAACCCAGAATTCAAGGGTGGTGAGCAGATTTCATTTTGACTGTCTAGAGTATCATGTTGCATAAGATTCTGAAGCTGCATCTCAGCCAGTCATGCCATTTTACTCAACAGTTATTTATAGTATGCATGTTATGTGAATATAGCAGGTAATATTCTGGGTCCTAGAAATCCACCACATACAAAAAAGCAAAATCAATTAATCAATCCCTGTCACCATAGAGCTGGCAATGGAAAGAGAGTTGTGAGGGATTAAAGATGTTGTCCAGAAACAGGGAGGGAGGAATTGAGGCAGGTTCCTTTATATCTGCTATCCTTCCAGATTGGATGTGGTCATAGCATTGGGTTTCTGGCAGTACCACAATTGTGTGTCTCTCTTCTTTGGAACTCCTATAAACAACTCATTCCACTCACGTCTATTGGCAGCTCTTTCTTATTACAATGTTGGAAGCACACAGCCAGACCCATTTGATGAGAGGGACTGAGACGGAAATACTAAGGTTGGTAAGTTTTATTGGTAGACCAAACAGATGCTAAAGCCCAGGGGAAGAGGTAAAGACATTCTCCTGTCTAAACCAGAGTCTCAAGAAATTCTGAGTGCACATCAGTAAGGAAAAAATTTTATTCTCCATTCGACAGTAAAGCTAGAGGTTGGGAGGTTAGACAAATAATAAGATAGCTGAGGATAGTTTGTCCAGAATAAAGAGGGTATAGGGTTGAAAGTATGTTTTGCTAAACTTCTGAGAGACAGTAGAAAAAAATGTAAGCTAAATTTAAAGACTTAACTACTCCAATATGCAAATACAAATTACACACACACACACTCTCTCTCTCTCTCAATTTGAAAGGTTAACTTAAAGTGCTCCCTTGATCTCAATCAAGCCTGTTCTAAAATTTGGTGAGAGTCAGGAACCGACTGGAAACAGATGATGTGTAGCCAATTTGTTTTCCATATTAATAAAATTTCATTGTCTGTGATAATCCTAAATTCTCCAGTCTATGCAGAGCAGGCATTTTTATATCAACATGCCAGACATCTCAGTTCATGTTATATCACTTCATCTGACCATATCTGAGGTCTTTTTTTCAGCTATTTAAAGCAAAATTAGGGCAGCCCAGGTGGCTCAGCGGTTTAGTGCTGCCTTCAGCCCAGGGTTTGATACTGGAGACCCGGGATCAAGTCCCACATCGGGCTCCCTGCATGGAGCCTGCTTCTCCCTCTGCCTGTGTCTCTGCCTCTCTCTCTCTCTCTCTCTCTCTGTATGTCTCATGAATAAATACATAAAATCTTTTAAAAAATAAAATAAAAAAGTAAAATTATTTTCTTCATTGTAACCCATTTGCAAAAAGAGAAAATGGATCATAATTTTGGCTGGAGACTGAGGAAATCTGGGGGATATAATGGTAGCTCAAGGAGGTAATTAGGTTCAAGGTGAAGTATGGCTTCAGCATGAATTTTCTGATAAATATTCTGGCAAATATTCTATTCTCTGTCAGTTGGTAATCTGAGGTATATGAGTCTAGGAGTTACTGATTTGATATTTGGAAATTACAGAACAGTGAAAATTTGACCTGTCTGGCTTGTGACATCAGTCAAGTCATTTAGAGCTACTGTAACCCTCACGTCCTAAGACAATTACAATGACCTCCAAGTGTGTTTAATCCAGCTGCAGAGTTATTGGGAGGAAAGTTGCTCTAGCTGACCTGCAAACCCTTCTCATTTTCATGTTTTCTTGTGTGAAAAGGCCCTGAGGTCAGCCTAGCCAGTGACACTGGGCACTGAATCTCATTAAGATCTTACAGTGTGAAACTAACCAGTCAAATAATTTGTGACATCTGCATACATTAATTTATGGCTATTAAAAAACTATGCACTTTCCCTTTGCCGTGTAACCAATGGCTCTTAAAGTAAGCTCCAAGGTCAGAAGCAGGCTACCAATATACTTCACAACTCTCTCAAAATGCAAACCCCTTCTTGGCTCTTCTATGAGGGAAATGCAAATCCACAGACTGTTATTTTCACTTAGGACTCAAAGTTATGACTAAATTATTGTGTGAGCTATTAGAGTTACTTAAGTCTGGTATTTGCAAGATAAATTAGTGTTACCTGAGCACACTGAGCACTTAAATTCAGAGTATCCTACTCTGAAGACCAGCTGACATACACTATGTTGTCAAATGTGGTAGATTTTGACTATTTCATTCTTACACATAATTTGAATGCCAGAAATCAGATATTGATATAATACTGTGTTAAAATGAACTTCATTTTTAGTTGTGCATTTTGTCTTTCATTCTAGCTTATTATCTGTCTACTTATTGTGGTAGCATGGTAAATGCTATATATAGTACATGGTCATACATATGGGCATCAACAGTATTTTTGGGCTATGACCCATAATTTCTGTAATGACTAGATTGTATGTGTCTATGTTATATGGTTTCAGTATGAAGAATCCATTCAGCCATTCCTAAATTAAAGTGCTCCTCTCTCTCTCCATGTGTCTGTGATGTGCGTGTGTGTGTGTCTGTGTTTATGTGTACTTATATAGTAATGTATTTTCCTGTCTTCACCTACGTCTTTTCTCCTTTACTGAGTGGGAAATGAGTGGCATGCTGGGCATGGTATGGGATTTTGGGTCCTGCTAAAAAAGGACACACTGAAGAAGTCTGAGATACAATGATACAGATTTGGATACAATGAAATAGAACAAAATAAATTTATAAAAAATGATACTCATGTTTTACATTTAATTCACACCATCTCTGTAATAATGTTAAAATCATTTAAGCAGGGAAGCTGGGGTGGCTCAGCGGTTTAGCACTGCCTTTGGCCCAGGGCATGATCCTGGAGACCTGGGATGGAGCCCCACATTGGGCTCCCTGCATGGAGCCTGCTTCTCCCTCTGTCTGTGTCTCTGCCTCTCTGTGTGTATCTCTCATGAATAAATAAATAACATCTTTAAAAAAATCATTTAAGCATTATTTTCCTTGGGAAATTTCTACAAACATAAAATATATATGTTTACCCTTTTCTCACCTTGAATTATGTGAGGTATATTCCTTTATTTATTTTTTTTTTTTGGTATATTCCTTTAAAGAGATGTTTTTCAACAGACCACAATATGATTGCCAAATAAGAAAACAGTACCTGATATAAATCATATGTATATATATAAATATATTATTTGTACAATATGTTGAGTGATTTTCAATGTGTTCTATTTGCCCTATTAGAATGAGACAAGGGGGGTCCTTATCTCAATTATATGGACTCCTCAAAATCACCTACCTGAGAAATCATCCAACTGAAAAAAGAGTAACTAAGTTTTCTAAATATGCAAAGTTGGTACCTAATATTTAAAAATTCCTTAACAATAGAAAAAAATCACTTTGGCAGCTGAAGCCTTATTGGAGGAAGGAGGCCGCTTCATATTTTACTTTTCAGTTAAGAGACTCAGCTTGTCATACATCATCCCACCACACAAAACATAATCATGTACAATGTACTGTGACAGGTGTTTTTGAACATCTAGACTCTCAAATTAGAGTTGTACAGGCTACATGATGATATTGAGAACAAACACTTGTTCTTGTGGGAGTGCGTTTAATCACGCTGATGTACTTTACCATCTATTTAGAAATCTGAAATCACTCAGTGGTTGAGCTGCCACAAAAATTACTTTTAGACACAATACTCGTAAATGAATCACAGCTATGGTCTCCCTGTCACCTGCTACATATATCAGTAATGGAGTAAGAGACACAGAGGCAGCATTCTTCTATAATGGTTTCTAAACAGCAAATGTGCTTTTAGCATCAATCTATTTATTGAAGTAAGTAGCTAGGGAGAGATTTTCTGGCATGAAATTTAAGTTCATGTTTAAGTCAAGCACACATTATTTTTAGCTTAACTGGAACTAAAAAAGATATCTACTCAAGAAGAGATTTCCTCTGTCTTTTATTTTCTGTAATTAGCCTTGAAAAACCAGTACAAAATACATCTTTCATCTATTTCCTCCACATTGTCAGATTCTTTTTTTTAAGTATGTATGTATGTATGTATGTATGTATGTATGTATTTATTTATTTATTTATTTATTTATTTATTCATGAGAGACACAGAGAGAGGCAGAGACACAGGTAGAGGGAGAAGCAGGCTCCATGCAGGGAACCTGACGTGGGACTCGATCCCAGGACTCCAGGATCACGACCAGGGCCAAAGGGAGGGGCTCAACCACTGAGCCACCCAGGTGTCCCCACGTTGTCAGATTCTAAGGGAGGATGTTTCGAGGCGGAAAGCATATAACACACCAAAAATCACTAAACACGTAACGCAACTGTTCCCTTTATATCCACATTCCTCATTTTTTTCATGATCTCTCTCAAAAAATTACCTATTTTAAATGAAATAAAGTCAACTCTAATCACACTTTTACTTTTGAAATCTTCAGTATTTTTATCACAAATTGCTCTGTAACTGATGTAAAATAGTTCTATGAATATAGGGATTTATTACCCTAGGTGGTTTATAATTTTTGCATATTTTCAATTATTACTATGAGGTTGGATAAAATAGGCACATCCCTCAGACTAATGCTTCTCAGGCTTTGGTCTCAAAATCACACATGGGCCTGGTTATAATGCAGATTTCTGAGCCACACCAGACCCACTGAGTTTGAATATCTAAAGGACAGAGCCAAGTAATGTGCATTTTAGGCAGCATCCCAGGTGATTTTTATGAACAATATTATTTGAGAACCGCTGCATCTAGACAGATGCAGGTTTCATCCTGATATACTAAATCAACTGGTAGTAAATTGTTTCATAGGAAGAGAACTAGCACTTATGGTGCACTTAGGGAACTATGGTGGCATAGTATATAAGTTACATAATTTAAGTTGTACACCAGGATTTGAAACAGATATTATCCACATTTTACCAAAAAGGACACAGAGCCTCAGATACTAATGCATTTAGAAAGATGGACTTATTAATAAATGGTGCTGAAAAAAATTAGGCTCCATTTGGAAAAATATAAAATTTGATCCACACACAAGAGTGGACTGTAAGAAAATTAAAGACCTAATGTAGAAAATGGAACTACACAAATACTAGAACACCATGAGTAAATTTCCCTTTAATCTTATTGTAAGCGAAGTTTTTCTAACTATGCCTTAAAATCCCAAGGGAATAAAATAAGTAATTAATAAATTTGAAAACAACAATAAATACTTGTGCAAGGCAAAAAAATCTACATCATAATCAAAGTCAAAGGAGAGCTGATACACTAAGAGAAAATATTGTCAACATTTATCACAGACCAAGGACTAATGTACAAAGAACTCTTAAAATGTGAAGGACAAAAAATTAAAAACCAATAGAAAAACGGGAAAGATATAAAATATAGTTTACAGGAAAAAAAAGGATATAAATAGTCCTTAAGTATGTCAAAAGATGTTCCGAATTACTAACAATTAAAGTTAAAAATACTGAGATAATATTTCTTGCCTATAAGATCAGCAACTATAAGAATATATTGAAAACACACTCATTTGATGAGGCTGTGGGGAAAAAGTCTCCTACACTGCTGATGCAAATGTAAAGTGGTACAACCATTCTAGAAGAATTTGGTAATTCTAACAAAGTTACACATGCATTGACCTACACCTAGGAATTTGCACCTCTAACAACACAAAAATACATGCATACAAGGTTAGTCATTGTTGTATTATTTGCATTGCAAAATGTTGTAGGCATTATAAATCTCTACATATAGGAGAGTGTTTAAATAAATCATACAGTACTATGTGGCAGTAATAAAAAGGATGAAAGTTATTTATGAACTGAAATGGAATGATTTCTAGGATATAAGATTAAATATAAAAAAACAAATGCAAGAGTAGCTTGTTATGCTATCTTGTAATAGAAATAGGATATGAGATAAAATATATTTATCTGTTCATCTATGTAAAAAAATACAGGAAGGATAAAACAAAAAATAATGAGATAGGTTACCTACAAAGGTTAGGTGGGAATGGGGTGACAAGAATGGGAGCAGTGAAACAAGAAAGAGGGATGATCAGAATGACACTGATCTGAGTGTACCTTTCTATAAAGTTCTGACATGTGGAACCATGGTAATGTTTCATAAACATTAATTTATTTTAATTTAATTTCAAAATAAAAAAATAAATTCATCTACATTGTGAAAGCAACCCCTAGTGGAATATAAACAGTAACAAATATACCAACTGCAAATGCCAAGTGGAATGTAAATAGTAATAAACATATCCAACTGCAATACAAATCAACAATATAATCACAGTGAAAAGGGTGGGGGAAAAGGCATCTTAAGTAACTGTAAAACAATATAGTCACAGTAATTCTAAGGCTGAGAACAAAAGGAACTATAAAAATATAATACTCTAGTTAGCAAATTTTTTTCACAGGATTATGAGTTAGAAATTCTAAAACTAGGGGCATGGCTCAGTCAGTTAAACATGTGACTCCCAATTTCAGCCCAGGTCATGATCTCAGGGTTGTGAGATCAAGCCCTACATTAGGCTCTGCACTGAGCATGGAACCTGCTTGGGATTGTCTCTCTCCCTCTCTTTCTTCTCCTACCTTCCTGCTCACTCATGCATTCTCTCTCTCTTTCTCTCTCTCTCTCTCGTTCTCTCAAAAAAAAAAATCTAAAACCTTATATTCTAGGAATGAGAAAAAATACATAAATATATAAATATAAATATATTCTGGATAATGAGATCTGGGTTTCTCTCAATAGAGAAAGTAACTGCAAAGAAGGAAAGAAGAAAGGCTAGAATAAACCCTGTTGCAATGGAATTGGAGGAGGTATCAGTTGTAAACTCATAAGTACGAACACACACACACAGATGGATATCAAAATACATATTCATGGGCACCCCAGGTGGCTCAGTGGTTTAGCACCGCCTTCAGTCCAGGGCATGATCCTGGGGTCCCGGGATTGAGTTCTGCGCCTGGCTTCCTGCATGGAGCCTGCTTCTCCCTCCGTCTATGTCTCTGCCTCTCTCTCTCTCTCTCTCTCTCTGTCTCAAATAAATAAATAAATAAATAAATAAATAAAGTCTAAAAAACAAAACAAAAAAACAAAAATAAAATACATATTCATGTATGTGTATGATTGTATCCATACCTATATTTACTAGCTCTAGTCACTAATAAGCTCTAGAAGAAATGAGATTCATAACAATGAGTACCTAGATCTTGACAAGATTCTAATCCATCATGTTTAAAAAACAAAAGCCCATAGTAAATTGAGGAAAAAATAAAATGTCCTTAATGGGACAAAGATTATCTATAAATACCTATAATATACACTATGCTTAATGGTAAAAATAAGGAAAGTTTCTCTTTCAAAATAGAATGTCTGGCATATGGGCAGCCTGGGTGGCTCAGCGGTTTAGTGCTGCCTTCAGCCCAGGGTGTGATTCTGGGGACCCAGGATTGAGTCCCAGGTCAGGCTCCCTGCATGAAGCCTGCTTCTCCCTGTGTCTTCTCCTGTGTCTCTGCCCCTCTCTCTCTGTCTCTCATGAATAAATAAATAAAATCTTAAAAAAAAAAATAGAATGTCTGACATCAAGACTTCTATTTCACATTGCGCTGGAAGTCCTAGATGGTGTTGTAGAGGTAAGAAAAGTATTATAAGGATTAAAAAGGAAGAGCAAAAATTATTTATAAATATATGGTTTTGTAAATTAAAAAATCTAAAGAAACCAAAAGACATAAAAGGAGAAACTGACAATTAATACAATAACAGCAGGGGACTTTAACACCACACTTACATCAATGGATAAATTATCCAGACAGAAAATCAACAAGGAAACAGCAGCTTCAAATGACACAGTAGATCAGATGGACTAACAGATATTTACAGAACATTCCATTCAAAACCAACCATTCCATTCAAGAATACACATTCTTTTCAAGTGCACAGCAAACATTCCCTAAGATAAATCGTATATTAGGTCACAAAGCAAGTTTCAGTAAATTTAAAAAGATTGAAATCATACCAAGCATCTTTTCTCACCACAATGGTATAAGACTAGAAATCAATGAAAAAAAAGAAAAAAAGAAAAACTGAAGGAATCTGCAGTTACATTCTTAGAACTAAAAAGACAACTGGGCAAGTTTGCAGTATAGACAATCAACATATAAAACTTAATTTTCTTTCTAAATATAAAATATAAAAAGTAAAATTTAAATAGAGAAAGTATTTACAATATTATAAATTCAAATACCTAGGCAAAAAAATCCATCAAAGTAAGTTAAAAACTTTTGCATTTATAATTATAAAATTTTATGAAATAATCTTTATAGGATTAATACCTAGAAATAAATCTGCTAAAGCTTATGCCAGACTGTCATAGAGATGATTATGAAACTTATTAAAAATAAGACTTAAATGAATAATTGATAAATATACTTTGTTCTCTATATTAACTTAGAAATCCAATGCAATCCTCATGAAAATCCCAGCAGGATTTTTGTTAGAACATGAAAATCTATTTCTAAAATATAAATGCAATAACAAAAGATGAAAAGCTAAGCCCTTCCTGAAGAATAAGCTGGGAGGACTTATTCTATTGGATGTTGTCTTAGTTCCTTTGAGCTGTTATGACAGAATATATATATATATATATACATACATATATATGAGAGCTCATAAACAACAGAAATATATTTTTCACAATTCTGGAGACTGAAGTCTGAGCTCAATGTGCCAGCATGGTTGGATGAGGGCTCTCTTTTGGGTTGCAGACTACTTGTTGTATCCTCATATAGAGGAAGGGGGCTGGGGAGCTCTGTGGGATCTTTTATAAGAATACTAATTCGTTTATGAGGGCTCCATTCTTATGACCTAATCACTTTCCAAAGCCTCCACCGAGTAATAGCATCACCCTTGGAGATTAGGATATGAATTTGCAGGGGAGTGGGGAGGGGAGGGGTAAGGGAGGGGAGACAGAAACATTCAGACTGTGCCAAATGCCAAGATTCCTATAAATCTATAGCTTGTAATGTTGCATTTCTTGATGTATGTAACAACTACACGAATACTTAACATACATTAATTTATTCATTTAGATTCGCTCACTTTATTTTGGAAAACTTTCTACTGAGTTACATTTCACAATAATATTTGAACAAGGGGATTTCAAAAAAGGTTCCCACTTTTTGTCATTCTGCCACTCCACCCAAGATTTATTCATGGATATTAAGTATTTGGACTACAAATGGCTCAAAGCCATGTAATATGTGGTTTGCTCAGTGATATTTTGGCCAAATGCTCCTTGACCTGAGTAGAATTAACTATAGAAATCTTAAGTATAGTGACATTATCTTGTAAGAATAAACTATGTAAACACTAGGACTTTTACTAAAATCTCTCTTTTATATACAGATTGGGCCTGGTCCTTGAATTCAATTAAGTAACTGCTCTTTACAGGAAAGCCTATTTAAACATGTCAGAGATAGTAAATACTGTCATTTTTGGCTGAACAAAAGAGTTCTCAGGTAGTAATAGAAGGGAAACAATCTAGAAAAATATTTTGTCTACAATTGCCTATTTTAAAGAGGAAGTAGTTTTCTTAAAAAGCCAAATAGCACAATCCTTTTACCAGAACATTTCCTGTAGGTTTTTTTCAATGTCAGTAAAACTGTGTTGATATCCAGCATTGGTGCTTTTTCTTTAAACCTTTTAGCCGCAAGGCTTCCAGGAAAACATATCCCATATGCTTCTTGAAGTATTTTGGTAACCTGTCCTCTCTTTCATTTTATCTTCTTCAATTGCAATGAACTCTGCTTCTACATTCTCCTTCAGATTTCTCTTCTCATCTTCTATTCTACTACTTTTTTTCCCCTATGCTACTACTTTTTGAGCCCTCAGAATCCTCAGGGTGTTGGAAAAAGAGTAAGATGGAGGTGAACTAAAAATTGAGTGATTATAGAAGGTAAAACCAAGGAAGATAAAAGAGAAGAGACATGGAAAGTTTAGTCTTGGGTGAGAAAGATGGAAGGGGAAATTCAAAGATAGCTTGAGGGGAGTAAAATTTACCTGTGGGGTTTAAGCAGGGTACGAATCATCTATGCTCCATTCATCCAACTATGACTGACAAGGCCAGTTAGATAGTCCTTCAACACAAATCAGTATCAGTATAAATGGATTGAATCTGAGTAATGACCATTTTCCCTAACTGGAGGTTTGTTATTTTAAAGAAAATACTTTCAGAAGAGCAGGAACTAATATTGCGTTTTCCTCCTGGATGAGATAAGGAATTCAAGGTTGGAGTTTCAGAACATAGTTAGAAAACCAGAAAGGGCCAGTGTTTTCCCCATTATGGGGTCCCCCAGAGAAGCAGAGTGCCCTTAAAGTTACTTTGAAAATTTGAAATGGTCCATAATGATGACCTTTTCTAAATCAAAAAGCAACCAATCCACAGGATTTTATTTCATCACAAAGGACACGATGTTTTCTCAAACTTTTCTAAACCCGCCCTAATATTTTACTGTGTATCGTCAATGTATAAGACAAAAATAGAGCTGAGTTTCAAACCACAAATGCTATAGAGAAAAATACAGTTGTCAAATGTAATTTTGTCTCCATAAATGAAATCAGGAACTTTCTTTGTTATCAAGCTCCTACATACATGTGTCAACACCATATCACCTACTCTATAAATGGAATCTTCATAAACACCGTGCAAATAGATTATCATGCTAGCAAATGTATTATCAGAATGTTGGCAATGGGAGGCATGTCAATGAGATTCTCATTCAACTCTTTTTAATTTTTGAGAAAATGATAGTGGCGAGTGAGAATCAAAAGTAGGATATTTATGTATATTTATGTGTGCCACTAATTTATATTTAATTTGGTCCTCATAACAACACAGAGAGGTAGGTACTACAAATACTCCCAATTTATATTTTACAAATAAGTAACTGTAGAGGGAGGTACTCTTTAGGTAAATAACACTCTATAATAATGTCAAGCCACAGTTGTAGTTAATTGCTTGTATAAGATCTTCACAATATTTAATAACCAGCTACTTTATGTCAGGCACTGAGCTTAAGCACTGAAAATGAAAAGGAAGGGATTCCCTAACCTTCATAGAGCTTACAGTCGAGGGACAAAGGCAGTCAATAAAGGAAGCGATAACGTAAAAACTCTTAAGTGCACTCAGTAGAAATACAGGGAGAGACTCTAGTGAGCAATAGCAGTCACATCTCATCTGGTAAGAAAGAGTCAGTGCCAGGGAACAAGATCGGGTACAGTTCATTCACATAGCTGAAATCCAAATCCCTTGATTGCTAGGCCAGCCCTCTTTTCAATACCTTAGGCTGTACTGCCTCAATGTACCTCCATTAGGAAAAGGCCTAATCAGCCATTTCTAGGGTTTCTACTTGTGCTATTCTGTTTGGGTACCATGCAGTTACAGCCAATGTTGGTCATGTCCCAGCAAAGAGAGTACTTATCTACATCAATGTGGGTATTGGCTTCATCACTTGGTGTACATCAGCACTTAATCCAAAACACAACTTTGCAAATAAAATCACCTGCATATTGTGCCCATGGTAATTACTAAAACGTGACCTACATTTAGTGATATCTACTGACAGAGGGTAAAACCAGCCCTAAATTAGGATAAAATGCATATTCTTGATATAAGTAACTTGGTCTACAACCCCCAAATAATATGGATTACGTGATAAAACTCAAAAAAAGACCCACGCCTGCTTCACCTGTGCTAGGCCATTTTGGAGGACTATTCAGAATCATAACTGACCACTCAGTAAGAAGGCTATAATCAAAAAGATGGGTAATAACAAGCATTGGAGAGGATGCAAAGATATCAGAACCCTCATTCATTCCTGGAGGGAACAGAAAATCAGGCAGTTGCTTTGGAAAACAACTCTGGGTGGTTTCTCAAAAAGCCAAACACACAGCTACCACATGATCTAGCAATTGCACACCTACACACCCAAGATAATTGAAAATGTACATTCATACAAAAACTTGAACCTGAGTGTTCATGGCAGCATTATTCCTAAAGCGCCCAAATGGAAACAATCCAAGTGTCTAACAACTTATGAATGGATAAACAAAATGTGAGATACACATACAGTGGAAAGTTATTTAAGTGTGACAAGGAATGAAGTAATGTTGTATGCTACAACACCGATGAATCTTGAAAACATTCTATTGAGCAAAAGAAGCTACCCACAAAGGCCACATATTGTATGGTTCCATGTCCATGAAATGGCCACCACAAGCAAAGCCATAAATATGGAGAGCTGATTAGGAGTTGAAGAGGCTGGGGGAGGAGAGGAACGGAGGGTGACTGCTAACGGGCATAGACTTTTTGAGGGAGGCAGTGATGGAATGTTCTAAAACTAGGGGCATAACTCTGGCTCCATATGAAAAGAGCCCCACTAAACTGTACACTTAAAAAAAAGGTAAATTTTACAGTCTGTGAATTATACCTCAACAAAACTACTATTTAAAAAATTATGTCTAGGGACACAATTTATACAAAAGTCATGAATATTGTTAATATTTTCCTCTATTTCCATCCACCCAAAACAAAGTATAAAATTGAGGAAAAGGTGAGATAATTCAAGCCTAAAATACCCTTAACCATAAATATGCATCTATGTTTTGCAAACATGACTTTTTCCATTTCACTGCCCCTGTTCTCCACCTCATTTCCATTCATATATATAAACCAAGCAGCAGAACGCCACTTTTCATTCTGACCTCGTTCTTTGGACTTTGGAACCTCCTCTATCCATGCTCTCCTTGCAATTCTCCTTATCTCTCTGTTTTCCATGTTCTCGAATAGCTTTTCCCACTCTTTTGTGACTCTCAGAACATCCTTCTCTGGGCCTTGGTCGTAAGAACACTCGTCAAAGTGCAGCTACTACGCACAGTACTGAAACTCTAAACACTTGAAGCACATCCTCCCACTGGATCAGGGTTTCTTCTACTTCTGTGACGAGGCTACTCGTCAGCACTTATCACTGTCTGGCTGTTGACCTGCATATTTTCCACTCTTTTTGGTTGGATGGGCCTGGAGTTGTTAGCCAAACAAAAGAAACCTGGTTGCTAAGCCAGGAAAGACCAAAGCTGTTCACCAACTGCTTCCTGTTTGCCATGCACAGTGTGGGCAGAGGGTAGGGCAGGGCCTCGTTCTGCTTGCGTCTGTTTGTACAGAAGATGAGGAAGGCTTTTTGTGTCTTGTTTACCCAGACACACTCACTCAGAACTGCTTTCAGGATCCATCTGTGGTAAAATCTGAAAATGTGCTATGCACAATTACACAAGCAAACACAATGTCCCAAGACAAATATGGCCTATTAGTAAGCAGGCCAGAATTGAAGTAAAAACAGGTGTTTCCTATATTGGGCCTGATTGCCTACATGTGTGGCTACTATGAAATTATTTCTTAATTACCTTGAAGGGTTAGCTCTGGCAGAGAGGCAGAGAGAAAACTCCACAGGAGTCCTGAGGGTTCTTTGGTCCTATTCCGAATCAAAGCTTAAGCAGCTGAATCCTATAATCACTAATTTCTTTTTTTTTTAAAGAGCCATCATGGCCTATTTTTTTTTCTAAGCCAGCAAATTATATGTTTCAACTACTATATTAAGTTTCCTCTTGATATTCTTTCTCGATGGTCACAGGCTTTTAAACTCAGTTACCCATTTTGATAGGGACCTTACGTGACTTTGTGCCACATGGATAATATGCAAAATGCTCTTGAACTTGTGATCTGTATCATATGACCACAAGAGAAATGAATTACATAAAAAGAGGTTATAAGGAGCCTTTCTCCATGGTTGTATTGCCAACAGTGGACCATCCTAATGTCTTGGAAAGCAACCATTTATTTCTCATAGGTAGAAAAGACTGATGATTTTATTTGTTTCTCAACATCAGTATTTTCTATGGATAAATCAGAAGAGACAATGTGGGAGCCAGGAGAACTCTGCATCAAGGAGATTAGTTCTATAAAGTACAGGTGCACTAACTATATTCTTGATATCATGTTAGATGTTAAAATGGTGAAAAACAATGACAAATTGTAGCCTCTGCCTTCAAAGGTACTAAAACTAATTTGATACTTGGAATGCATAAATAAAAGTGATGAATAATGAAAGCCAAAAAAGTGAGATGCATTCCCACATAACACGCATTCTCGGTAGGGTGAGATCCAGGAGTGTGGGTTGGGTAAGGAAAAAACGGGAAAATGGTATAATCTAGAAACTTGCTAGTTTATTAAAATAATACTAATAAAGGATTAATCTGCACATTTTCATGACAGATAGAGAAAACTGGACCGTGTACTCAAACTAGTTAGGTTTAACTTGAAATCCCCATCCTCTTAAATGCACAGTTTTCCCTTTATTCTGAGAGGATGTCCATTCTTATTTCTTTGTACTTTTTTTTTTTTATTAAACTCTGGTGATGACAACATTTGTTTAAGTGTTTTTATTGGCAGTGAACTGAAAGTTGGCAGCTCTGTGTTTGTTTAATCTCCTCTCCACCTCTTTCATTTTACTGATCCATGAAATCCCAAAATCTAGTAATTACTTCTCTAAATCAAAATTTCTATAAAGGACAACAATAAATATTTTAGGCTTTGTAGACCATATGGGTATATTTTGCAACTACTCTGCTGTGCTACTGTAGTGCAAAAGCAGCCATAGATAGGACATTAAAGATGAACGTGACTGCATTCCAATACAATTTATGGACACTAAATTTTGAATTTCATAAAATTTTTGTGTCACCAAATATTATTATTCTTTCAGTGCTTCAACTATGTAAAAATGTAATGACCATTCTTAGTTCTCAGGCTGTATGAAAACAGGCAAGTGAACAGATTTGGCCCTTGGTGCATAGCTTACTGACAAGCCATTAATCCTATGAAAATAAGGAATAAGACTTATTCTGATGTTTCCTTTCCTATTAATATATATATATATATATTATTTTAAATCAATTTTCCAAGGAAAATCAGTAACATAAGAAAGATGAAATGCATTAAGTTTAAAACACAACTGTAAGCTGCACAAATAAGTGATAAACCCAGCAAAGAGAAAAATTATAGTGGCCTGTCTAGGCACTCAGCTTTCTGATGACTGAGTTAGGTATATTAAAGAGATATTTTACAACCAAAATTAATTTAAAAGACAGAACTCAGAACAATAATCTTGATTGTCTTGGAAACATCGAATTTTAAGCCACCTAGATTTCCACGTGATGGGAGTGAATTTTAGGGAGTTATCACATACTACTACATACTTGGAAGAGGTTTTGCCTTTAGGAAAACTGAAAAGGGAATGAAAATTTCTGTCAGTGTGGCAGTCTAGATAGGTGTGTTTAGCTCACTAGACACCACAAAGTTTTAAAATTTCCAACTTTGTTGCCAGCATTAACATCAATTGAATTCACATGAAATTTTACATTTCTAGCTTCTCTTAAAAAAAAAAAAAAAAAAAAAAAGAAGAAGAAGCTCATGAATCTCCCTCCCTTTCCCCAGACTTCAGGAGTCTAGTGGCCTATTCTTCCTTCCTTCCATCAATATTTGTTTAAGGCCTACTGTGCTGGATGATGGACTTATGATGGTCTCTAAATAGACAGATGTTTTACCATCACAGATCTTTAAGCATAGGGGAAGCGAGAGAGAGAAAAAAAAGAACAAATCAACAAATAAATAATTACAAGTATGGTAAAACCAATGGATAAAAAGAATTTTCAACAAGAGAGGATAATATGGAGGGAAGATGTAATTTAAATAAGACGTTCAAAGGAGGCTTCTCTGAAGAGGTGACAGCTTAGCTATGGGAAAAGCCAGGGAGCAGATGGCTGTGAGCTAAGGGAACATCAAGACAGATGTCCTGAGATGCAAAGGAGTTTGGCACTTTTGAGGCACTAATAAAAGGAGGCCAAGGGGGCTGGGAGATTCTGAACCAGAGGAGAGAGCCCGGGAAGATTAGAAGAGAGGCAGCAAGTTGAATCTTGCAGGCTGTTGTGGGTTACAGGAAGGGTTTCTGCTTTATTTTCGAGGTCATGTGAAGGCCCACCTGACATATAATAGGTCCATAATAATCATCAAACCTTGCTTTCAGGAAAAGGATCCGGAACATTTCAAGTTAAACTAAAACTCACCAGTGGGAGTTAATGTTACCTCTCCTGGTGGAGATGGATTTTTATGTTAAGAGGAATCAAAACTTTTAATTGAAAGAATTAACTATGGCAAAATGAAAGGAATCAACCAAGTACATGGAGATGAGAACATGAAGACCCCATTATCTCTGAAATCATATACTTGGGTAAAACACATTCTGTCTTAGAAAATATCTTTACAGAGTTTTAAATTCAAACTGTGGAAAATGAATGAGCTTTAAGATATTATTAGGCTGTATTTATTTATTATTTATTCCAGCACCCCTACTTATTCAGAGGTTATTTATCTGGAAACTTCAACTAGACTGATCATAACTTGGAATAGAAACATAGAGAAAATAGTTCTCAGCAGCTCACAGATGTCACAGGCATCTCAACAGATGTCACAGAGCTCCTGTATTAAGCTTATATAGTACTCCACTAATCATATCATTGAAAAGCTTCCCTCTGCTCTTTAGAGCACTCAATTCCAAGCAGAAAAAAATATGTATTTATATATTTATTCATAAAATATATATTTATTGCATATACTTGTATGTGTACATACATATCTCAGAATTCTATTAAGTCTGATGATCCAGATGCAGCTGTCCTAGAATTTTTACAGGATGCTGTGAAAATCAGGTACTTTGACAGTTAACAGTGATGAGAGTTGACAGTCTTGCAGCAGTGGAAGAGAAAGGAAAATGTAAAAGTGGCAAGAGTTTGGAAGTTTTACCAACCTGGGACTATTTGGTATGGGCTAACAGCTTCATGATGCTCACTAGCACCTGAGGAGGTCAGCGTGCTAAGTATTCTGTTTTTATTTAATTTGCATAGTGACAACCCTGACACATGGAGGTAATGTTGAGTCCTGCTATAGAGAAAGCGATGGAAGAGTGAAAAACATTACAGAAGGATTTCTTTCTGAAATGATTATATAAAATCAGGAGCTTAAGTGGCAGCTTTCATTAATTCAATCAGCAAATGTGCAGGACTGTTTATCACATGTTCCAGCAAAGAGACAAAAAAAACCCCATCCTTGGGGAATCCCTGGGTGGCTCAGCAGTTTAGCGCCTGCCTTCTGCCCAAGGCATGATCCTGGAGTCCCGGGATTGAGTCCCACATTGGGCTCCCTGCATGGACTGCTTCTCCCTCTGCCTGGGTCTCTGCCTCTCTCTCTCTGTGTCTCTCTCATGAATAAATAAAATCTTTAAAAAAAAAATCCCATCCTCACAGAACTGACACAGGAGTGTTAGCATATAGAAAGTGTTTAAAGACAGACAATAGGATGTTTGTTCCATGTGGGGTATATATTCTTGGATGATGTTGGGCAGGAAGGCTCTCTTTTTTTTTTAATTTTTTATTTATTTATGATAGTCACACAGAGAGAGAGAGAGAGGGGCAGAGACACAGGCAGAGGGAGAAGCAGGCTCCATGCCGGGAGCCCGACGTGGGATTCGATCCCGGGTCTCCAGGATCACGCCCTGGGCCAAAGGCAGGCGCCAAACCGCTGCGCCACCCAGGGATCCCGGAAGGCTCTCATTAAGTTGCCTGGATTTGCTTCCTAAGGAGAAAGTTTGTACAGAAGGCAAGATGCTCTTTAGTTGTTATAACTAAATAATAGATATATTACATGTTTATTCTGGTTACATTTCCTCAAATGCAACTCTTTTAATTGCTAGAACCATGTCAAGGTTTATTATCTGTATCTTTTTATAAACAACTTGAATTTATTTCCAGAGATTATTTATAGTTTGCCTACAACGAAAGTCACTTATCGGTCACTCTATTTATGATAGCACCTAATCAATGAGTATGAGGCTTATATGAATAATTGTTTAAATGTACAATTTCTTTACTATGAAAAATAATTTTCCACTTCTGTTTATTCTATACAGAAGAAGTTGGAGACAGCTTTCCCCTGCAATCGAGCCGGGCCAGAGTCTCATCCAAGGCATGCTGCAGGATGACCTGCCTAAGATCCTGCCAATTCTCTTTGATTTTCAAAGTTAGCTTTCTTGCCATATCCTTGTATTATTTAAAATGTATTATTAACATATGTCTGTATTATTAGATTTTTATTATCTTTATTTGAATGACTTACTCTTTAGCCTAAATTCATTTAAAAACGACAATTTATATCACTATGGTAAATGGAAAGTTAACATCAAATGTCATAAAAAGAGGATACCAATAACAATAAAGTAAATGCTCTCTTGCTTGCCAAAGCCTCTGAGCCAAATGCCTGCTTTCATTTTATTGGCGAAAGAGATTAGTAGGAGTTTAAAAAACATACTAGCACCAAACTGAGCCATTCTTCTTGATGATTATTGAAGGATAGAAAAGGGAATACATTCTCATCAAGATTCAATATCACTTAATTCAGGAATTGGCGAACCATCTAAAATCACTTCAACTGTCACTGGTGAAATGCTTGTGAGGTAGGAAAGATTTTCAAAGAAACAATATCTGTTTAGTTTATCAAGGAAGGGGACTAGATCTTCCAGTGTTTTGTGCGTCCCATTAAGCTCAGCACAGAGCTGAGAACAAGATAGACACCCCATAAGTGCCAGCTTGATGTCAACAACCACAACTGCTTCCCTGCCTTTGCCAGACATCTGCAAAATGTTCTTGTGATTACAAAGATTCAGGCACAGTGAGATAGCTGAACTCCTAGACAATAAAATCATAGTGCTGGGACTACTGACAGCAAAGCATCAGCATCTCTTTTGTGTTATATATAACTACCTAAAAGCAGCAATATAGCATTTTTAAAGGGGAACTAACTTTAAACTGAGGTTCAAATCTAAGCTTAGGCATTCACTAGTTTCAGACCTTGGCTAGGTTATTTCATCTCTCTGGCTTTGGTTTCCTTGTCTTATTATATGGGTCTAATAATACCTTTCCCATAGGAATGTTGTACTTAGGTAACATATACAATTATGGCCATCACATAGTAGGGTCTCAATAATTTGGAGCTATTTTTGAAGATAATACACACATAAGCTACAAGAGTTCTAAGGCTTTATGTTATATTACAGTTGAGAAATAAAAAATTGCATTTGGAGAATTAGACAAAGTCAAAAAATCATTTCCATGGATAGAGAAATAGAGAAAAATACTGAGGAAATTATGCAGGCATTCCAGATTTTAAAACTTGCTCATTAGAACTAACCAAGACCAGTTTGTATGGGCTTGTTTTTGTCTTGATTCATCTGGATAATTCTGAAATTCTTCTTTCTTTGGCAGCATGGATAGAGCACTAGTGTGGAGCAACAGACACACCTGCTTTGCCCATCCTCATTTCAAGGATATTTTTGAATATTAAAGGAGAATTATTTTTTGATTTAAGGTTTTTATTTGATGCCAAAGCATTTCTTCTGATAATGCCACTATACCAAAACTTTTGATTGAGTCAAATTACCTGAAAGGTCAATGAATCATATCCCATGTACACTTTGGAAACAATTGCACATGCAGACTTTAGCTAAAACACTGCCCGGACTGTCATGGTTAATAGTAAAAACCACACATGAGTCTCCTCCAACAGCGCTTTATAGTGGTAATGCTCAAAATACCTCCGTAGCTACACTGGTGCATTATTCTGATGTACCCAGGATCATTTTCCTTTTCATATTGTTCCACTCTTGATTTCATAAAGAAATTTTATTCCCTGAAGTAGAATTACAATTCACAGTTTCCTTTACTTACAGTCCTCTTTAGAAGTACTCTGTTAAGCTTCATCACACATAGGTAGTGGCAAAAACAATCTGGAAAATAATTTTGTTGGACAATTGCTTATAAATTTTCCTTAAATACAATAACTCTGCTTGAGTCAATGCCAATAGGATTCAAAATTGGATTTGTATATATACATTGCAGGGAAAACTAACAGAAAAGTAAGTATTCAGATGGCATTTTTAAATAGCTGTTTCTGCTGTGTTTTGAGATTCAGAAACAATGTCTTTGGGGACCTATTTTCATCATGCCTTGTAGGCCTATTTTTCTGTATTCATTCTTCCCGAGCTGAAATAAACAGGTTGCTTTTTTTTCTTTATAACTCTTGAGGGTCATGTTTGCCCATTAGCTGAAGTCACTCCTGAGCTACTTGGAATTTCTGTGACAGGATTTTTAAGAAGACATCAATTTCCTTACTTTCGTTAATTCATTCAACAGACTTTTATTAAGAATTAGGTAGTGGTAAGCATTGGGTTAGATTATTGGAGATAATATGTGGGTGGTAGGTAGTAGACAAAGATGCTTGTGACTAAATCCCTACCTTCCAGAAGTTTACAGTTCAAAATTACATAGGGGGGAGCTTGGATGGCTCAATCAGTTAAAGCTTCTGCCTTTGGCTCAAGTCATGATCCAGGGTCCTGGAATGGCTGCTCAGCAGGGAGTCTGCTTCCCTCTCTGTCCCTCCCCCTTCTCCGTGTTTTTTCTTTCTCTCTCTTCCAAATAAAGAGATAAAATCTTTAAAAAATTAAAATAAAATAAAATTACATAGAGTTCATATAATCAATTAAATAAATACCAAAGAGGTAAGTGATAGATGCACTAGAGTAATGAAGGGAAACACTGGAAGGATCAGGGGAGAGGACATAGGTCAAATTTTAGAGAATGGGGAGACTGTCAGTAAATGAACCTGGTATAGAAGGGCATCCCAGGAGAGGATTTTCTTAATGTGAATTCACCCAGTTTAGTCTGATTCAACATTATTGACTGAGTAAATGCTAAGGATAAGATATCTGGGATTCAAAGAGATAAAAATATGAATATGAGGTGGGTGGGAGGATGAGTAAAATAGATAAAGGGGATTAAGAGTACACTCGTGATGAGCACTGAGTAATATATAAAATTATTGAACCAAATTTTGCCCCTGAAACTAATATAACACTGTATATTCATTATACTTTAATAAGAATAAACATTAAAATTTTTTATAAGAACTTGGGACGCCTGGGTGGCTCAGCGGTTGGGCGTTTGCCTTCGGCCCAAGGCATGATCCTGGGGTCCTGGGATCGAGTCCCATGTCGGGCTCCCTGCGTGGAGCCTGCCTCTCCCTCTGCCTATGTCTCTGCTTCTCTCTGTCTCTCATGAATAAATAAATAAAATCTTTTAAAAAAATAAAATAAAAATGTTTATAAGAACTTAATGTAAAGCCATTCTAAGTTGGTATTTCTATATGCTCTTTTGGAGAAAAAAATATGAGTATAAAATAATCCCTGCCCATAAGAATGACCAGTCCAGGAGGTTCAGATCTAAGTAACAGAAGTCTCAGGAAAAGAGAGCAAATAATATTAAAGGCAAGGAAATGCATTTCTAGGCTATCCTTCAGATTTCCTGAAGGATATGAGTTTCCACATTCAAAGATACACTGAATATCCAGCACAATGGGTGAAAATAGGCCTGTACTGAGGTATATCATTATGAAATTTTAGAATACTGGGGATAATTTTAAAAAGGAAATTTAAGGGACACCTGGGTGGCTCAGTGTTGAGCATCTGCCTTCTGTTCAGGGTGTGATCCCAGGATCCTGGATTAAGTCCCGCGGGCTCCCCGCATGGAGCCTGCTTCTCCCTCTGCCTATGTCTTTGCCTCTCTCTCTCTCTCTGTATCTCTCATGAATAAATAAATAAATCTTTTTTTTTTTTTTTTTTAAAGGCAGGGGCATTCCAGGTGGCTCAGCGGTTTAGCGCCGCCTTTGGCCCAAGGCCTGATCCTGGAGTCCTGGGATCAAGTCCCACGTCGGGCTCCCCGCATGGAGCCTGCTTCTCCCTCTGCCTGTGTCTCTGCCTCTCTTTCTCTCTGTGTCTCTCATGAGTAAATAAATAAAATCTTAAAAAAAAAAAAGAAATTTAAGACCTCCACAAAGAAAATAAAGAGGAATCATAGTAACTTTGAGCTTCTTAACAAGACGGCTGACAATAGAAAGACAATAGAGCAACGTTTACAATATTCCAAGAGAAATTTTTTCCAAAGGTAATTATACATGGAACTAAATTCTCAGTCAAATGTGAGAGTAGATTGAAGGCATTTGTAGATATATACCCATTTTCAAAACTCTATTAAAAGAAATATTCTATAAGAACAAGAGGGCAGAAAATTTAGGATCCAGAAAATTGGTTCCAACTCAAGAGGGTGGTGAGGAGAATCCCTGATAATGATGAAGGTACACTAAGGTGCACCAGGCATGAAGCACAATATCCTGTCCAGACGGGCCAGGCCAGAGGCTTAGGGGGGAATGTACCCAGGAAGATAAGACTAATGGATTAGTTGGTGTATTTAAACATAGCAAGAGGAGAAATTAGAGATGAAATGGTGATAAACACATAAAAAGTTAAGCAAAGAAAACACATGACAAAGTGCAGAAGAAGGGAAAGATGATCATGGTGGACAACACATGTCAGGTGTGAAAAGACTTTACTTAGTCCATCCACGGAGACTGATTGTGAGTGTATGTTGAAATAGGATCATGACCTAATCGTTCTGCGCATGGCTAGAGTACAACGGTAGTTAGAGAGTTAGACATTTTAGGGCGGATAATTCTTAAAACTGAAAAACATCAAGAAAAAAGAAAATATTCTTCAGAGATATGGAAATAAAATGAAGGAAAAAATCCTAAAAGCTGAGAACGTAGAAAGGGTTGTCTTGGAGGAGAAGGAACAGGGATAGACGGAGGAGGGTTGTTCCGGACAAGCCCAGCAAGCAGAGGTAGTTGATCTACCTATGTACACAACTTGCTACAAATCAGACTTTAGACATTTTTAAAGGTACCATTTTTTTCACTGTTTATCTAAAGGGCCTACGTCTAAGGAATAGTTGCATTTTGTAAGTGGTAGATGATTCGGTTAAGCAGCAAAGAGAAAGTCTATGAAGGCCTCTGCTGGCCCACCTTTTCTGATCAGTGATGTGACCTTTGTGTCCCTGTGTCTTAGACCAGAGTTCTCCTTCATGTGAATGTAGTAACTGGGGCAGGCTCTAGATGTTGAGAGTTTCTGGGTTGATCCTGCTGGAGGGGACTGAATCCACCAGAACTTCAAGAGTTTGCACACTTAGAGAAGCACATCCAAACATTCACAGCTTGTTCTGATGTGAAAAGGTATCAAAGCAGCAGAAGAACCTATAGTTCTAAGAATTCATGTAAAGATGTCACGGTCAATAGAGGACAGGGAACCAGTTTGCATTCCAGCTAGCACAGTGCTTGGTACTTGATTAAAGCATAATAAATGTTTGTTGAATGAATGAAACATAGGCAGTTGCTTTTTGCACAGCTGTCAGGTCTGCATATGCCAGAGTAAAATATTTGGTTATTTGCTTGTCTTTCTTTAAATCTACTAAGGCAAGGAACCAGATACAATCAAAAGCCCAAGAGAAATAATTTTTTTTTCTTTTTTCTTCCCAAGAGAAATAATTACAGAGACATTTTGTGCACAAATTCTCCTGTTCCATTTGGAGTTAAACTTAGGCCTTTAAGATTTATAGTCTACACACCCAGTGTCGCAGTAAGTAGAGCAATAGTTTTAAAAATGGCTTTCTTTATTAAGGCACTCTTATTCCATGAAAATATTCAGAGAGATGCTCTGGGCTGATCCCTGGCCCTGCACCTCTGCACAGTCAGAATGGCCCTGGGTTGTTTGGGGTTTTTAATCTTTTTTAATATATGAGTGTTCCATCCAGAACAAAATCTTTACTGCTTAAAATATTCAAAAACCAATGATGCAGGAATGTGCTGCTCTCGTAGAGCAGGGTTCAACTTCTTGTTGAATCTTTTTGGGAGAGATTGGAAAGGATATGGGATCTACCACCCAAAGGACAGCATTTGAGCCACTTTAATTAGAATCTCAAAGGATGGGACTCCTCAACTCACACCCAGGTTTTACATACATGTGCACACACACACATACATGCACACACACACACGCCCCTGAGTAGGCACCTAATAGGTAAAATACAGCTTTATTTAACAAAAAATAATGTAATTTTCTATCATAAATCCACATTTCCTTCTAAAAGCAGAAAAATTTGATCACATTTTCCCAAGTAAACTCAGTAAAATTAAGGCTCCATTATTTTAATTTCAAACTCAGGCAGTTTTTAAGATACTACCCTTCTCCATTTTCTTCCCTAAATCTCATTTAAATTCCAAAGAGGGCTTGTGCAGGTCTGGGGGGGGGGGGGTGTCCGTGTGTACTGAGTGTACATGGTCAATAGGCATTCTTTGCTCTCTGCTGGCATCAGCTGCTATTTAAATTGTCTCATCTACCCATTGGAAGCTGGTCCTTCTGTCTGCTACCTCCACCGCTGAGATCCTAACAGGGGTTCAAGCTTCTCAGAGTCCACTGGTGCTCTCAACTACTTCTAACCCCCTTGGGGCTGCACACTTTCAGAAGTCTGAGAGAAACTCAGGGGTGTATCATGTTTTCTTATTCCTTGGCTCATTTTATTTAATTCTTCCCTCACCACTGTCCTGTGAAACACATGTACAAGGGTGCCATCACCCTGAATTCTCAAATGGGAACTAGGCATTATTCTCAGTAATACCCAGGTCCGTCCAGGTCTCTGTCCAGGTCTGTTATTCAGCCAACAGGCACCAAAATGATCATTTGGATTGATTGGGTAACTCTTCTTTTTTTTTTTTTTTAAGATTTTATTTATCCATTCATGATTGACAGAGAGAGAGAGGGAGGCAGAGATACAGGCAGAGGGAGAAGCAGGCTCCACTCAGGGAGCCCGACGTGGGACTCGATCCTGGGACTCCAGAATTGCGCCTCGGGCCAAAGGCAGATGCTCAACCATTGAGCCACCCAGGGATCCCCGGGTATCTCTTCTAATTGGCCAATATTTGTGCTATTCTGGCTGTTAAGTATTTAGAATGTTGACTCTACTCTTAAGTCGCCAAAATGACGGAAATCTCAGTCACCCATTCTCTCTCCTAGTTGTTAGTCTGATGGGGACAGGAGGTGAAGTCCCATGTCCGTATCTTACTGTTGCTCTTTCTTCAGAGTGACCTGTCCCCTCCTAGTCAAGGCAAACTTCACCTGGTCTCCAGAATAAGGCACTGTGACTCTCTATCTATTCTCTTTCTATTCTACTGTTTATAGTACAAATTTCATGCCTGACTTCCTTTGGGGCTTGGACTCCTGAAGATAAAAAAAACAAAAACAAAAACAAACAGACCCAAAAACTCTGAATCTTGAATTTCAATACCCTTGACTTCACTGATTACCTTCTCTGCAGTGAGGTTTAAATTTTATTTTATTAATTTCTTTTTTATTTTTTAAGTAATCTCTATGTCCAACATGGGTCTTGAAATCAGACTTTGAGATCAAGAGTTGCACATTCCACCAAGTGAACCATCCAGGACCCCCTAAACTTTATTTCTAAAGATTCCAATGTTGAGCACTGACTGTTGATTTGTGTGTGTTGTGTTCTTGGTATAAAATCCTACACTCTTTGAAACAATGCTTGTTACAGACTAAGTTGGAGAGGAAATGAGTATCTCAAAATTTCATCCTGCCACATTCATAAGAGTGATGTGTCTACACAGTCCCTCATTTTTTTTCAAATGCAGAGGCAAGCCCAGAAATTATAGAGAAGCAACTGGCCATGGTACCCTTCAAATTCAGATTAATGATGGAGCAGTTTGTAACGTAACCTACAGTCAATAAGCAGACAGTTCTGGTACCATAATAAAATCAAGTTAACAGGGCAGCCCAGGTGGCTCAGCAGTGTAGCGCCGCCTTCAGCCCAGGGTGTGATCCTGGGGTCCCGGGATCGAGTCCCACGTCGGGCTCCCTGCATGGAGCCTGCCTCTCCCTCTGCCTGTGTCTCTGCCTCTCTCTCTCCCTCTCTGTGTCTCTCACGAATAAATAAAAAATAAAATATTTTTTTAAAAATCAAGTTAACAAGAGGAAGATAGGTTTCTTATGGAGATTCAATGAGAGATTTTGGCAGGAAGGTAATCCTAGCAGTTCTATGATGTCCTTCTGGATACTTAAAATTATTCTGCAATTCCAAATACAATCCCAGCAACTCTTACCCCCTACCCTAGCTTCACACACAGCAATGGGACGTGGGCCCATCTTTCCTAGAACCCAGTATCAAAAAAGGCAGAGAAGAGATTGCCTGAGACCTGCAAAAAAAAAGTCAGGAGCTTGAGGAAATTTATAAGACAAAGACTGAAATGGGAATGGGAGGATTTCAGAGCAAGAAGATGAATGTTCCCAAAATGGAGAGAAGAGTGGAACTTCAGGTGAGGAGATGGAGTTTACAAGAGGAGTAGACTGTAAGAGGTAGAGAGAAAAGGAGGTGAGGCTGAAGAAATAGAAACAGTTGAAAGCAAAGCCTTTGGAAGTCTAATGAGAATTCAAAAGGGAGCCATGTCTCGTCTGGGCAAGGCAGCCAGTTCTCTTCTGCAGGGCAAGCAGACAAGGCAACTATATACACCTACATGCAGCCTGTTTTTCAATCCTCCACTAACCTTACTCTGTATATTTTGAATTAACTACCAGAAATCCATATGTATATTCAGTCTAGGGACCAGTGGCCAGAGTTACTTAAAAGAGGAAGGGAAGAGTTTCCTTCCTCAGTGGACATTGGTAAATGTGTACATTGTGGAGCTCAAGACTAGAGAGAACAATCCCCAGGAATGAGGAAACTGCTAATACTGTCTCTAGTACCCTAATGCAACCCCCAAGGAGAACTAGTGACATGTTCCTTGGGATTTCAAAGAAGAGAATTTCATATGGGTTATGGATATTCACTTTTTATTTTACAGAAATTAAATCATACACTATAAATTTTGCCTATTAATTTTGTAAAATAGGCTGTGGCCAGCCTGCTTGTGGAGAGCCACTAAACACACATAAATGGAAGATTCCCATAATTTAGGTGTAGAATAAAGTAAATCGCATAAGTGTTTCGCAAAAAGCATCTCTGGATCCAGAACCTGGACAAAGCCAGACCACAGCCAGACCACAGGATTACTAATTTACAGAATTTTTACGTTACATGATGGAAAGAGATGTTTCTGGGCTATGAATCAGCTTGAAAACCAGGAAAGAAAACAAGCCTGACCACTCTTTGCCCTGAGCCTCTCAGACTTGTCAGATTTCTCACCTTCTTAAGCTGCTGACCACTGTGTTGTTCCTGGGGGAAGAGGAGGAGCACCGGAGGCTAAGCTTGATCAGAGGCATCCTTGTCAATATTTGTTCTCATACTGTTTTGATGTATGAGATAGCTTGTGAATAGAAATTATTGGTGCCTATAAGTTCTATTTCTGTCCTTTTTGAACCCAATTTTAGTTTCCTCAAATCAAGACCAAAGACATTGTGACCTTGAGGAAATTTCTTAATCTCTCTGAGCCTCAGTTTCCTCATCTATAAAATGGATAAAATAGTAGCTTCCTTACAGAATTTTGTGTGTGTGAGAGAGAGAGAATATATGGAAAACTCTATTACAGTCCTTAGCAGAATGATGAGGACAGAAAAAGTGCTCTGTTAGCCACTGTGATTAATGTTTATTAACCTGTCACTTTCCACATGGAAATCAATGTTTCCATGTCAATAACAATATTCATTGGCATCACTTCTAATGATTGAAAAGTTTTCTATTATATGACTGCCTTGTGGTTTATTTAACCAACCAAATATCGGGGGTCATTTAGATTGTGTCTACTTGTTTGGCTGTCAAACTTCCAAGTAAAGTGAGCAGATTAAATATATGTGCTGACACTTAATCCCTCCCAAAAGCTCTCAAAAACTACAATAAAGAGATTTCTTAAAAGCATAAACTCAAAAACAGAATAGAAGTGGAAGCAAGAGCGAGAAATTTGTGGAAGCAGAAAAGCAAATAGTTTAGCAGACCTAAGAAAAGAGAATTTTAATTTTAAAGAATAGCTTTAAAAGAAAGCCAGTTTCTGCTAATGAGGGAGAAGCAGCAATGTGAGTGAAGAGCCCAACAGAAGAGTCAGGTTGCAAAGGGAACAGGTAGCCAGACAGGTGCTGAGGTCACCGCAGACTCAAGGGACCACACATGGAACCGAAACTGTTCTACTTGCCTCCCCTCCGTATCCACCTCAGGCCCCTGATCAATTATTATAAATGTACCTACTCCTCTTGTATCTGACCACACTTGTTTTATACGGTCCCAATAGTGGATGAGCCAGGCTCTATTCTCACTTTTTTCCCCCAAGATAGATAATATATGGGTTCTTACACAACTGAAAATCAATTGCTTTTACATGTGACAAACCATTTGAGCCAGGGTGAAACTCTCTTTGTTTTGTTGTTGTTGATTAGTAATGCAACATCTTTATTTATTAATTTTTCCTTTTTACTCCTTTCACATATTTCTCCCACCCTGAACTCCTACTGTTCTCTGTATCTATGTGCTTGTTTTTCATTGCTGTTTATTTTGTAGATTCCAGGTATAAGAGAGATCATACAGTACTCGTCTCTGACTTATTTCACTTAGCATAACGCACTCAAGCTTCATCCATGTTGCCACAAATGGCATGATTTCATTCTTTTTTATGGCTAAATAATATTCTAATGTAGACATACCACAATTTCTTTATCCATTCATCCACTGGTGGGCACTTAGACTATTGGGCTCAGTATTACAATATTGTAAATTGTAAATAATTGTACATAATGCTATTGTAAATAATACCACAATAAACATGGGGATGCATATAGATTTTCAAGTTCGTATTTTCATTTTCTTTGGATAAATATCCAGAAGTGGAATTACTAGATCATATGGTTCTATATTTAATTTTTTGAGGAAATTTTCACAACGGTTGCATCAATATAGATTCCAATGAACAGTGTGCATGAGGGTTCCCTTTTTTCCACATTACTGCCAACACTTGTTATTTCTTCTCAATTTGATAACAGCCATTCTAACAGGTATGAGGCAATCTCTCATTGTGGTTTTGATTTACATTTCCCTGATGATTATTATGGCAAGCAAGTGTTCATATATATGTCTTCTTTGGAAAAATGTCCTTTTAATTTAAATTTTTTACAAAATGTCTTTTTAGATCCTCTGCCTGTTTTTTAATCAGATTGGTTTTTGCTGTCGTTGTTTGGTTTTGTTATTGAATTGTATTAGTTCTTTACATATTTTGGCTATAAGCCATTTATCAGATATATGATTTGCAAATATCTTCTCCCATTTTGCAGATTGCCTTTTTTATTTTGTTAATGGTTTTCTTTGGCTATGCAGAAGCTTTTTAGTATGATGTAGTCCCACTTATTTATTTTTGTTTATGCTGCTTTTGCTTTCGGTGTCAGATTCAAAATATCTTCACTAAGATCTATGTCAAGGAGCTGATTGCCTATGTCTTTATCTAGGAATTTTAAAGTCTCAGGTTTTACATTCATGTCCTTAATCCTTTATTTTTTAAAAGATGGTATTGGATTTATTCAATAATTCATGAATCAAGCAGCATCTCATCTAATAGATAGAAAAGAGTGCTGATGAAGAATATAAAATGAAAGAATTTTATAGGTAGAAGGGGTAAGTCTTTAATTCATTTTGATTAATTTCTATGTATAGTATAAGACAGTGGTCAAGTTTCATTCTTTTGGATGTGGCCATTCAGTTTTCCAAACATCATTTATTAAAGAGATTGTCCTTTCTCCATTGTGTATTCTTGACTTCTAGGTTGTAAGTTAATTGACCATATATGTATGGGTTTACTCCTGTGGTCTCTATTCTGTTCCACTAATCTTTGTTTCTGTTTTTATTTCAATACCATAGCGTTTTAACTACTATAGCTTTGTAATATGGTGTGAAGTCAAGATGTGTGATGCCTCTAGCGCTGTTTTTCTTTATCAAGATTGCTACGGTTATTTGGATTTTTTTGATAGTGCCATACAAATTTTTGGATTCTTCAATTTCCTTGAAAAATTACATTGGAAATTTGATAAAGATTACATTGAATCTGTAGATTGCTTTCGGTAGTAGGGATATTTTAACAATATTGATTCAATCCACGAGCATGGAGTATCTTTCCATGTATTTAGGTCTTCTTCAATTTTATTCATTGATGTCTTGTAGTTTTCAATAGACAAGTTTTTCATCTCCTTGGTTAAACTTATTCTTAAAATATTTTTTGACACAATTATAAATGGAATTTTTTTATTACTCTAATAGTTCATTATTGGTATATACAAATGCAACAGATTTTTGTGTGTTGATTTTGTATCAACTTTACTGGATTCGTATATTAATCCTAATAGTTTTTTGATAGAGTCTTTAGGGCTTTCCATTATTATTATAAGTAATTTCTGCAAGTAGTAATAGTTTAACTTCTTCCTTTCCAAAAGAATGCTTTCTCTCTCTCTCTCTCTCTCTCTCTCTCTCTCTCGCTCTCTCTCTCTCTCTCTCTCTCTCTCTCCCTTCTGCCTAATTCCTCTGGCTAGAACTTCCAAAATCATGTTGAATTAAAGTTGTGAGAGTGGGTATTCTTGTGTTGTTCCCGATCTTAGAGGAAAGGCTTTAACCTTTCCCCATTGAGAATAATATTAGCTATGGATTTGTCATATATGGCTTTTTTCTCATGTTGAGGTACCTTCCCTCTATATCCACTTTGTTTAGAGATTTTATCATAAATGAATGCTGAATTCTGTCAAATGCTTTTTCTGCATCTATTGAGATGATCATATGATTTTTATTCTTAATGTTAATATGGCATCATTGGAATAAATCCCACTTGATCATGGTATATAATCTTTTTCATGTATTGTTAAATTTGATTTGCTAATATTCTGTTGAGGACTTTTGCATGGATATTCACCTATCACTTTCTTATGATATCCTTATCTGATTTTGGTATCAAGATCATGTTGATCTCCTAAAATGACTTTGAAAGAGTTCCCTTCTATTCTACTGTTTGGAAGAGTATAAGAAAGACTGGTATTAATTATTCTTTGAATGTTTTGTAGAATTGACCAGTGAAGTCATCTGGCCCTGGACTTTTTTTGTCAGGTTATTTTTGATTACTGGTTCAATCTCCTTACTAGTAATTAGTCTGTCCAGATGGTGTATTCTGTTATGATTTGGTCTTAGAAGATTGTATGTTTCCAGGAATGTATCCATTTCTTCTAGGTTATTCAATTTGTTGGCATGTAATTGTTCATAGTAGTATTATGATCTTCTGTATTTTTGTTGTGTCAGTTGTAACATCTCCCCTTTTATTTCTGACTTAATTTATTGGAGTTTTTCTTTTGATCAGTCTGACTGATTTCTTTTGATCAGTCTGATTATCAATTTCATTTATTTTTGCAAAGAGCCAGCTATTAGTTTCATTGAGTTTTTTTTTTTTTGTCTCTATTTCATTTATTTCCACTTGGATTTTTTTATTTCCTTCCTTCTACTTACTTTGAACTTTGTTTTTTCTTTTTCTAGTTCCTTAAGCTATAAAGTTAGGTTGTTATTTGCGACTTTTGTTATTTCTTCAGGTAGGCATTTATTACCACAAACTTCCCTTTTAGAACTACATTTCCCTGCATCCCACAAATTTTGGTATATTTCCATCAAGGTATTTTTTATTTCTTTTGGTTTCTTCTTTGACTCACTGGTTTTTTTAGTAACATTTTGTTTAATCTCCACGTATTTGTGAATTTTCCAGTTTTGTTCATGTAATTAATTCTTTTTTTTTTTAAGGATTTTATTTATTTACTTATTTTTAGAGAGAGTGAGAGCATGCAGGAGCAAGCATGGAAGGACCAGAGGGAGAGGGAGAGAGAGACTCTCAAGGAGGCTCCACACTGAGTAAAGAGAACAATGTAGGGTTCAATCTCATGACCCTGAGATCATGATCTGAGCTGAAATCCAGAGGCAATTGCCCAATTGACTAAATCACCCAGGTGCCCCCATATAGTTATTTTCTAATTTCATACAATTGTGGTAAAAAAAAATGCTTGATATGATTTCAGTCCTCTTAAATTTATTGAGATTTGTTTTGTGGCCTAAAAAATGATCTACCCTGAAAAATCTTTCATGTGCACTTGAGAAGAATGTGTATTCTGTTGTTTTTGGATGCAATGTTCTGCATATATCTAGTAAGTCCATCTGGTCTAATGTGTCATTTCAGGCTGATGTCTCCTTGTTGATTTCTGTCTGGATAATCTATCTATTGATACAAGTGGGATATTAAAATCCTCTACTATTATTCGGTTTATTTCTCCTAAATCTGTTAATATTGTTTTATATATTTAGGTCTTCCTATGTTGGATGCATAAATATTTACAAATGTTACAGCCTTTTGTTGGACTGACCTCTTTATTATTATGTAACATCCATCTTTGTCTCTTTTTCCGATCTCTGCTTTAAAGTCTATTTTGTGTGTATAGTTACTCCAGCTTTCTTCTTCCTTCTGCATGGAATATCTTTTCCCATCCCTTTACTTTCAGTCTGTATGTGTCCTTATATCTGAATCAAGTCTCTTATAGGCAGCATATAGATGGATCTTTTGGGATGCCTGGGTAGCTCAGCAGTTTATCATCTGCCTTGGGCTCAGCGCGTGATCCCAGGATGCGGATCGAGTCCCACATCAGGCTCCCCTTAGGGAGCCTGCTTCTCCCTCTGCCTATGTTTCTGCATCTCTCCCTATGTCTTTGATGAATAAATAAATAATTCTCAAAAAAAAAAAGATGGATTTTTTTAATCCATTCACCCACTTTATGCCTTTTGATTGGAGAATTTACTCCCATTTACATTTAAAGTAACTAATGATAGATATGCACTTACTGCCATTTTGTTAACTGTTTACTGGCTGTTTTTGTAGTTCCTCTGTTCTTTTCTTTTTCTCTTGCTCTCGTCTCCTGTGCTTTAATGACTTTCTTTAGTGATATGTTTATATTCCTTTCTCCTTATCTTTTGTGTTTTTACCATAGGTTTTTGCTTTGTGATTACATAGATTATACTTAACAATTTATAACAGTCTAAGTTGGAAGCTGGAACAAAAGAAGATACTAAAATGAAAAGGATTACTTGAAAGTCTGTTTTAGAAGCAACCAGACCCCTACCTCATCAGTCTCCACTGCCAGGAAACCAATAACTCGTTACCCCAGCCAAAGATAGAAGGTCTCCACCCCCCCCCCCCCCCCAAAGAAAGCGAAACAGGGATTCACAGGCACAGCTAAAGGTGGAGGTTTCATATGGAACTAAGTGAGGTATAATGAATCCTGAGTTCTCCATGGTTTTTTTTCCCTGGCAGCCAATTCCTCTCCCTTCAGATGGAAGATTTTCAAGTCTCTATAGAACCTGACTGACCCATGAGGAAATAATTAAAGACTATGACTTCCAAATTTTCTCAATTCAATTATTTGGCTAGACTATTCTACAGCAAAGCTTGCCATTGTCAGTTCTCATGAAAATAATCACAACTTTTTTTTTTGAAGACTTTATTTATTTATTTGAGAGAGAGAAACAGCACGAGCAGGGTGGGGCAAAGGGCAGAGGGAGAGAGAGAAGCAGACTCCCCACTGAGTAGGGAGCCTGATCCTAGGACCTGATCTAAAGGCAGACGCTTAACCAACTGAGCCACCCAAATGCCCCGAAATTATCACAATTTCTATTTGGCCTAAGCTTACCTTATTCTTAAACAAGGCCCAGCAACCAAAGATCACCAGAGATCAGAGGAATGACTTTGTTATGATAGAGGGAGCTGAAATCAAACAGGAAAACTTCAAAACAAAACAAAAACCCCAAAACAAGACAACCCCCCCCAAAAAAAAACCTGGTATGAATATTCGCAAAGACATGGAAAAAATATCGCATCCATAATACAAATACAAAAGAACATTTCTAAAACAAACAAAAAGACTTCTTGGGAATAAACAGTATGATGGCAAAAATGAAAATGAAAAAGTCAGGAGAGAATGGAATATAAATTAAACAAAATTTCCCAGAAATAACTGCAAAAGAAAAAGAACTGTATATGAGAATGAAAAGAGAATTTTTAAGTATTATAGACAATGATTTGATGAACAATATTAGAAAGAAAAAAATTTTAATTACATAATCCAACAGGTTTTGTAGCATGAGATAAGATCAGAAAAAAACTTAATTTCTAAAAGGTCTTAAAAATACAGAAAAGCAAGTACTAGAACTCTATTAACAATCTTTCTAAATTAAACAAATTTTATGCCTGACAACAGCAAAATTAAAAAAAAATCTGTTACATAAGGCTTATTGGCAAATCATGACCTCAATGCACCTATTTTTGATGAGAACTGAAAAGGCCTAAGCCAGAAAAGCAGACCAGTACAAAATATATCCTCTTTATGTAACCCCCCCCCCAACCCCCTAGTCTTTACAAGTTTCTGAAAAGGTTGGGGGAGCGATAGTGAATAAATTCACAATTCCTCTGGCTTCTCCTATGACTGCTGTGATTCAGCCAAGAGAAATTATTAACCAAGAGACTTAACTTTTTTTTACCTTCATTTCTTATATTGTTAAGATTCATCTGGAATGTCTGTGAGGTTCTGTATATTAGGTGCTGAGAGTATTTTGACAAGATCAAGTATATTCTAGCAAAATAAAATGGAGAACTGAGGCAATTAGGAAGAAATCCTAGGGGGCACCTGTGTAGTCTTAATCAATGTCTATACCTTGCAGAGGGGTGCAGAGAGCAGTAAGAATTGACAACCATTGATAATTGAATCTATAATGGAAGCTAAAAAAACACTTGGAAGCTTGTGCTTTGGAATGGCTATGTATATTTCATTAAAAGCTGGTTACTGTCAAATATCTACTTTTTTTTGGAACTTACAGATGTAATGCCCAAATGGGTGACCATACTCTGTTAAAATGGTTTCATATATGACACTTGGCCCTCTTCCCTACTTCCCTAGCACTTAAGTACAATTAGGTGGGGGTTGGGGTAGGATGTGGGAACTGATAATGTCTTTCTTGGGGTGCCTGATGTAAAGCTAAAGATCTATATATGTAAGATTTCTGTTGAATTGCATGAATAATGATCCTAAATCTAGCTATGCATCTTTATAGGAAAGGCTTTAAAACTTATGGTCAGGGCATTATCTTCGGGTCTAACATTAATAAGCTCTAGAAACAAACATGGATATTTTCTTCCTTGTGAGAGGGCTGGAGCCCTACAGTGAAGTGTGAGCAAATGATCACTTCAACCTAATGATTGTCTTTCTAATTGGTTCCAGGGAAGTTATATATATATTTTTCCTTTGAGTAATTACTCTGTATTTTTCCCCAGGTTCAGTGGCATTTTCTCTAAAGAGATAATAATAGAGCTAGCCTAATAGTGGAAAATAACCTCAGGCAGTCTATTTCAAATGCAAAGAAAGAAAGAAAGAAAGAAAGAAAGAAAGAAAGAAAGAAAGAAGGAGGATGAAGAGGTTATGATGACATGACCACAACAGAAGAGGGGGGCAGGCAACACCAGTTCAGAGCCTTTCACAAGTTTCTCATGACCTCTCAGGGTATTTGCTAAAGTCTGCAGATTCTTAGGCCCGACATCATCCCAAAATCATTATGGAAAGAGGGGTGCATTTTAAACAAACTCCCCAGGTGACTTTTATGCATTATAAGCTGATAATTATTGGCTGACCATAAGCTAGGTACTAATGTCAGGGATGCTATCCAATAGAATCCATTTATCTTTTAAGCTTCCACCCTTCCAAAGCAACAAAGGGCAATAAAATTTCGAGATAATATAAACCCAGGGACATGGTGGTTCTGGGACTAATTTCAGACCATGGGCAGTTCTCTTTGATGTAAAGCCAATAAAGTAACAAGAGAAGACAGACCAGTAATCATGACAATTACCTCTACTGAGAACGTGACATGTACCCAACCCTGTCCTAAGTGACTTACATGAGTTAGTCACCTTCAGTTCTCATAAGCGGTACTCAGCAATATTTTCCCAACTGTGCAGAGGAGGATGCCGAAGCTTCAGGGTAAGTAAATTATGCTAATTAACAATGCTAGTAAGAAACAGAGGACTCACACCCTCCACTGCTCGAACTATTACACATCAAACTAGTCCATGCAAATGGACAGAGAAGCAACGCAGACTAGAGTTGTAGCTTGAGCTGTGTCAGAAGAATTATGCAAACTTGGGTGGCCTCCCTGCCTGTGACTTTGGTTATTTGTCTGTGAAATGAGAATAGAAATGATGATAGAGTGAGAACCTAGTCGCTGTGAAATCTTTGTGAAAAGTATAAGGAGCCATATAAATGCCTGTTATCATTATATTCCTGTAATCAGGCTCATGTGAGCTAGATCTAAACCTTCCCACAAAAGTTAGAAAATAAAAATGAAGTAACTGTGTGACTGTTCAATCACCCAGATAGAATCACGGGCTGGTTCTAATATCAGGAAGACAAGGTGGTGGGGTAAATATTTTAAGAAGGTCCCCCCTTTGTCAATTTTCTTTGTGTGCCTTGAGGTCTGCTGACCGCTCTTAATGTTGACTGTTGGACACACTGACTCATGTTTTCTCACAATACATTTCCAGCATACTTCACCATATTGAGTCTTCTTTTTTTTTCAGGTGCCATTTTCACAGAATGTGTTTAGAAGGAGCAAGTCTCTAGGTCTTCCCATTACCTCTAACTCAGTCACTGTTTATCTTCCGCCATGAAATCAAATGCCAAATGTTCAAAGAGGAAGGATCTGTTACCCAAAGTCGGCTGTGTGAGCTGTGGGTAAATTACCTCACTCTTCTGCATTTCAGTGAACTGGAGCTAATCAAATCTGTCCTGCTTCTCTCAGCAGGCTTATGAAAAAAATGAACTGAGAAGATGTAAGACTATGATAGAAGGAAATAAAAGAGGAAGGGAAGTGTACTGGAAACTAGTGAGTAGGAAAAGAGAGAGACGAGAGGTGGTGCCAGAGTTAGGCAGGTTTAAGCTCTGAAATCATCTCCCTATCAAATGTCCCTTCACAACCCTACAACCTTCTCCTCTCCATTTGAAAAACAGTTTTTTTTTGTTTTTTTTTTTAACAAACAGATGTTTTCAGGGTGCTGTTTTCTAAGTAAAAATAACTATTATTTATTTGTACTCGAAAATACTGTAGGTATGTTATACATAATAACTGCATCAAGAAAGTTATTATTGTAGCTCCGTTTTACAAATGAGGAAACTAAAGCAAAGGAGGATCAAAAACACATCCAAACATCCCCAGCTCCTAAATGGCAGAACTGGGATTCAAACCCAGGCAGTCTGGCTCTAGGGTCTGCTCTCATTTCTGTGCTTACTGTTTTTTGAAATAGTGCCCATCTAGATTTGGGCCCCAGTTTGTCAAATGCCAGTTTTTCCAGTCAACTCTCAACTAACCTTGCAAATAAAATTAAAGCCACTGCTTCTGCTGTGTCCAGCAACAGAGCACAAGGAGAAGAGAGAGTGGATCTCCAGCCAGGATACCCTACAAAACATTTTCTCAAATCCATTTTGCCACCAGCTTTCCCACTGCCAATTACCACATTTACCCCTGTGTAGGTGTGGCCTCACCCTAAATCCCTGATTAGTCTGGACTCGAGAGTCAGAAGAATGTAAATAGCCTTAAATTGACCTCTTTGTCTTGCTAACATCCTTCACACCCCCACGTACAAGCTCATCTTTTTCCTAAATTCACAGCCTGGGAAGGAACTCTTGCCACCAGTTAGTTTCTCCCTAGGATTTAACAACCCAGATCTGGCTAATTCATGTTTGCTTAAGATATTGGACCCACTGATCTTTGTCTCCTTGCTATGATATGGATACAGTATGGCCAAGTCTGGTATAGGAGAGTCTGTATGTGGCCCTGGGGAAAGAGAGGCAGACACAAATGTTCAGAGACAGGCAAATACCATAACAATGGAGTAAATCAGACTTAAGAGAATATTGTCTTCAAACACTTGGTTCCCTCTGTTGTGTGTGTGTGTGTGTGTGTGTGTGTGTGTGTGTGTGTGTTTCCCCCTCTACTTTTGATAGAGTTAAGGATACCTGAACTCCACCATAAGAAAAAAAGTGGTGAATAAACGTAACTGCAGAAATTGACACTTTTTCTCTTCTCTTCAGGAATTGGGAAGTTCCTGTTCCCAGAGACATCATTAGTCAGGTATTCACCATGTGGAAGAGCCTGAGAAATGAGAGCTACCGAGATGTAGGAACTGAGAAGTGAGGAAGAGAAAGAGAGAATGGAAGAAGGAAAGAGAGAGAGAGATACTCGTTATTGCTATTTAAGTCTCTGGGTACAGTGTCCTTGACCAGCTCTTTTTTTCATGCTTCAATTATGCAAGCCAATAATTTCTTTTTTCTTGTTTAAGTTAGTTTCAATTAGAATGTATGTCTTTGTCTTTTGAAACCAAAATAATTTTGATTCATACTAAGTGACTTTTGTTTTGATAGATGAAATTTTTTATGTATCAGATGATACTGTTTATACCAGTACTACCTGGGGCGGATTCAAGAGGAGGAGATGGGCAATATGGGTAAATTTCAATTCAAGAATAAATTCAAAAAAAAAAAAAAAGAATAAATTCACTATAAAAGGGAGGCACCTGAACTCAGTGTCAGAGATCATCACTGAGGAATATTAGAAAGCAGAAGAAGGACCACTGAAAGACTGGAGATGGTCAAAAATTCTGTTTCAAGAATAATAAGGTAAATTCCATGAACCCGATCAGTGGACTACTATTAATTTCAGAACGAATCATTAAAATTTTAGTTTCATTACTAACAAAATAAATAATTGATCAGTGGCACCTAGCATGACATAGAGCAAGTCATACTAATGCTAGCGAAAGTTAGTCCTATAGTCTTTATGTATCTAGACTTCAGCATGTCATGTGACAAGGTCCTTCTGCTATCCTTTTGAACAGTTACTAGAAAGGTAAATTAGTAACTGTTTTTAATGCATAGTAATTATTAAGTCAGTTAACTTGTAGGGAAGTTTCTTGTGGCTCTGTCTTCTGTCCTGTTTTTGCAAATCTTTTTGTTAATAGTCTGAATGAAGACACCAATGGAAAACTGACTACATTTGTATATAGCATAAAGCTAGGGAGAATAATTGGATGATGATATCAAGATTCAAAATATCTTGAGAGGCTGAAATGAGTCTTACACTTCGACCCCTGCCGGTATATACATAGATAACAAAAAACTGTACAAGTCTGGGTGAAAATGTGACTTAATAGCACCTGTGACTATAAATAGAGATTCTAGTGGACTCTAAGTTGAATAAGAAAAAAATTAAGCTAACTCAATTTTAGGCTATAGTGGCAGAAAGATAGTTTCCAAAAAGAGGTGAAATTCTTGCCCTAATCAACTGGATTTAGCCAACAATACTATATTACATTTTATATGACATATTTTTAGAAGTATATACAAAGAGATCCTGTCCAGACAAGACCAATCAGCATGCAAAATCATTAAAAAGACTGAGGATGTTTAACCTAGGGTAGAAAAATGTTAGGTGAGATGTAATAACCTATCTTCAAAGTCTGAAGAGCTATCATATATAAAAGAGATTGAGACTTATCAGTGTGGTGCTCTAGGGCAATAATAGCATGCTTGAGTGGAAGTACGTAATGAGGGAAGATTTATGTCATTATAAGGAAGGACTCTGTAACCCTGGACCTAATTCAAGCTAAAGAAAGGACTGTTTTGGGAGACCATAAATTACCTCACTCTTGACAAGAATATTCCCAAGAAATGCTATATATATGGGGACGTGGGGGTTGGGGGGCTTAACTAGATCAATGCTTCTCAAACTTTAATTGCATATGAATCACCAGGGACTTTTAAAAATGCAAATTCTGAATCAGTAGTTCTGGAATGGGGGCTCAGGGACTGACTTTCTAACAAGCTCCAAGTAACAGCTATCACACTGGTATGTAGACCACACTGACAATCAAGGAACTAGATAACTTTTAAGATCACTTTTCACTACTGAGAGTCTACAATTCTCATAGAAAAATGCACTTCAGGAACCTAGAAAGCAGTTATATCTTAAACTTTCCATATGAAAATGTCAGTGTTTGAGAGCATAAAGGAAGCAGGAGCATGCTTGGAAACAGAAGCAGGAATACTCCAAAACTCTCTCAGTAAATGCATGTGTTCAAAGAACTTGCTCTAAAGAAAGAAAAATTGTTAATAAATACTTGTATAAGACAAATTTAATTATCTACTTTCATAAGAAACGACCAATCATTTGGTCATTAAAAAGCAATTGGAATTAATAGCACTTATTTCAATTTTAATAATTCAATTCAATATTAAAGCTGAAATTTTGCCTAGTTTATTCAACAAAGTCCTACATAATTATTCATCCACCTCAAAGTCTTTCAATGTACAGACTTTGCTTTATTATCTCTTACTTCCATTTCTGTAGATCAGAGCTTTCCAAATGGTGGGATTATAGATGTCCCTTTAGATATTTGTCTTCTCAACCATTGGGAAGGCCAAGCAAATAGCTTTATCCTAGGCTCCTGAGAAGAAGATCCAACTAGATTGGCATTTAAGCATTTATGATTATCACTCATTGGCCTGGCCTCAAGGCAGTGAGCTCAACCTAGCTGAATGTCTATCACCTTGATATCTACTTCAGCAACTTGCTGCAAGCATATCCCTTTTTGTCTCTACTTGTGCAAATAAAATTTTGTGTTGACAGCAGCTATAAATAAATTTGAAAAGATCATTGTTTAAAATTTTTGATTAGCAATGATATATAAGCTTTCAAACACAAAAACTGAGACAAAAGGTTATATCGATGGAAATATACTTGTATTTCTAAACTTAAATTTATCTGAATTCAATATTATATCTTTCCTTAAATATTGTATTTTATTTTCTTATCAAAGTTGTATCATATAAAGGCAATGTGATGAATCTTTTGCCATATGATCTCAAATCCCATACATATGTCCCCAAATTTCTTCCAGTTTACATCAGCTTGCCATACAAATACTGATATTTTCTTTGTTGAGAAATATTACAATAGGTAGATTCACTACTCTAATATGTTCTTTTACCAAATATTTTCTACTTAAATTACAGACTAGTTATTTACAGATTTTTCTTAATATATAGTTACTGTTACTCAAAGGAAACAAGTAAGCTTACATGACCACTTAAAAATCTTAAACCTAAGTTATCTCCTTACTCCTCATATGCCTCTTGAAAATATTGAGATATGGTTCTGAAAGGCTAGCAATGTTCTTTTTCTTGACCTGAATGGTTACATAGTGTTTACCTTGTCATAAATCATTGCACACATGGTTTTGTGCACTATACTGTACATATTTTATGTCACAGTAACAAAAATTTTTTAAAATTTGTTTTCTAAGACTAGGAGATATGGTGCTTATAGATCTCTGAGTATATTCTTACTTCCTGCTTATACTAGCCTTGCTTTTATTACTTGCCAAGAAAACTTAATAAATGATTAACTGTATCGCTCAGCAGTTGGGAGCAGTCAAGAAAGGTATAACACTCACTTGATAATTCATAATAGAAACACTGTTCTCTTTAGTTTCTAGATTATCCTGTTTTCTATATAAATTAATCAGATGAATCAAATGCTGTTCAAAGCAACTTAAGTGTGATAATTGGCTCTTTTAATTCATGGTATAAAATACAACACTAATGGGCCTGCAGGTTATTACCATTATGCACATAACAGAATAGGGCTAGCCCTTGATATGACAAAGACGAATTCTATACCTATTTGCATCTTTTGCTTTGGCAAACGTTCATTTCTTCTGCATCCCAGAAATTGTAGCAAATCAGGTCCATAAGATAAATTGAGACAATTTCCAAATAAGTTACTGAGATTATTATACATATATATATATATATATATATATATATATATATATAGTTTGTATGGCAATATTCTGCTTTTGTTATGAGAATTTAGTTTATCCTAGGAGGCATATCAATCAAATATTTCCTTCAGGTTTGTACAGTGCGCCATTTAACACAAATGCTTCATTAATGAGACACTCATTGCCCTACACTCTGCCAACCCTATTTACTTGAATAATAAGAAAGAGGCAAATATATTCCTTCTCTAACCAAACTTACCTTTATTAAATATGTGCCAGGAGTTTCTTTTGCCTTGCCAGCACACAGTTAGCTGTGAGAATAAATATCCTAGAGAGCTTGAGAGCTTGAGGCCACAACTCAAGCTGAAACATGAAGGGGAAAAAAAAGAAAGCTCACCCAGCCATCAACACTCACACATGTGAATCTATAGGATAGAAGAGCTATTAATCGAGCCCATTCCACAACACCTTAAGTGAGAGTTACACATTATTACTATTATTATACACTTAACTGGATCACATGGCTTATTAACATTGACATTTATTTTTTAAGAAGCTTTATGTTTAAAGAAATTATAAATCTAGTCTACATTTCTGAAAACATGAAAGCAAATGAAGAATTAGCACTACTCAGTCTCATCCTCCACCTAGTCTTATCGCTTCCTTTCTCCTCAATCTCATATGCCCTCTTTCCAACCTTATGCTTTTTCTTCTTTCTCTTATAATAGGCTGCGCCCCCCGGTGGTTGGGAGCTTAAAAAAAAAAAAAAAAAAAGAAGAAGAGGAAAGAAAAGAGAAGAGAAGAAAAGAGAAGAGAAGAAAAACCTTTCACAGACAAGACATTTAACGCTTCACAATTCTACTTTTGGGATGAGTCCATCACGCTCCTGGGAGCTTGAGGTAAGTAGTCACGATCAGGAACCGAACCACACTTCCCCCCTGCAGTCAGTTTCCTATTTTTTTTCTATTTAAAGAGGGGAAGACAGATCAAATGAGAAACAGCTTGGTTCTGGAGAGCTGCACAAGGACCTCAATTTGTCGAGGCTCAGCAGGAAGGGCCGCCCTGGCCGCCGCCGCGCGGGGCGCTGTCCACTCCGCGGTGCTGAACACTACGCCGGGGCTTTGCCAGGCAGGTTAAATCCCTTAGGACCCAGAGAGGCTCAGCCAGCCAAGGCAGACTGAATTCATTACTGGGGTCCGTGTGGGGGTGGGTAAGAGGTGCGGGGGGGGGGGGCATTTAGACTCTCGCTTATTCTCTTTCCATGGGGGAAAAAAAAAACTCTCCCACAAAGTGACACTGAGCATTTTATGGAAAAGTAATGGCACAACTTCAGTTTAAAACCAAAGTGAAGAGCCCTACTGAGAAAAAATAGTAAGTTCAGAGTTCACCTGCTCTTTCTCTCCCTTAGTTAACACAACAGTGTGTGGTCCCTAGACCCCACTGTTGACAGTTAAAGAAAATAACTTTCTATTAAAATTATGTGATTAATCATTTTTCTGATAAGCACAGCAAAGGGGGGGTGATACTAGGCTTTGCAATATCTGGAATAGAATTTTAGATATTGTTTTACTGAGTGGAGAAACTGAGGAGAGGATGAACTAAACTTGTTTTCTTTAAGGTGGTTTCTTTTTAAGATTTTATTTATTTATTCATGAGAGACACAGAGAGAGCGAGAAAGAGAGAGGCAGAGTCACAGGCAGAGGGAGAAGCAAGCTCCATGCAGGGAGCCCGACGGGGGACTCGATCCTGGGTCTCCAGGATCACGCCCTGGGCTGAGGGCGGGCGCTAAACCACTGAGGCACCCAGGAATCCCCTTTAAGGTGGTTTCAAATGTTAGTTAAGAATACATTTTTAAAAGTATGGCTCTAACAATGCCTTCCTGATGTGCTTTTGTTCTTAGGCAATTTAGATCAGAATCTGGTCAACAGAAGCTTCCCTCCTCTCTGCTCTACCAACCTCTGTCCGATTTCAGACTTAAGACCCCTGTTCTTCATAGCAGGTGCTGATATCCACGGGGCTCTTATAAGAACTCACCTCCTTCCTTTCCTGCCCCCCCCAACCCGTGAGATAATTAAGTAAATATTAAAAAAAAAACGGACAGAAGGGAGGCAAAGTGTACTGTAACTCCCAGCCTTTGCTTCTTGGTAGTAACAATCAAATAGGGGCACTTCTCTTTGAGAAGTGAAGGTGTTTCTCATGGCTACAGAATTTACAGTCAGGGAGCAGACTTAACTGATCCCAGCAAACGGTTCCTTCCTTTCCCTAATCCTTCCCTGCTTATTTTAGCCGATTCTCCAACCCCCCCGGGAATACCATCCAGATCTTAGTCCAGGTAGATCTGACGTCAAGAGATGGCTTTCGTCGATTTGACGTGTAAACACTCATTTCCATTCCGGCTTGGAAGGGCTGGGGCTCCACTCAGCCGGGAGACCAAAGAGCGCTCGCCACCGCCCAGCCTCTCCTCGCGCGCCTCCTATCTCTTTGCAGAGCCACCGGGAGCGAGAAGTGGTCCAGAGTCCGAGGGGGAAGAGGGCTAGTGTTTCTAGCTTTTCTCCTTGCTTGCTTCTTTCTCTTGCTTCTTTTCCCTCATCTCCTTCTGACTTGTGTGCAAGCGAGCGTGAGAGCCATGGAGCGAAGAGCCTGGACTCTGCAGTGTACTGCTTTCGCTCTCTTTTGCGCTTGGTGTGCATTGAACAGTGTAAAAGCCAAGAGGCAGTTTGTGAATGAATGGGCGGCAGAGATCCCCGGGGGACCGGAGGCAGCTTCGGCCATAGCCGAGGAGCTGGGCTATGACCTTTTGGGTCAGGTAAGAGTTTGCACTTTCCAGAAACTTTCTGGGGCCCACGGGGACCGGCGGGACTGAAGCGCGATCTCCCAAGTGGGAGCTCCAGGTCTCACTCTCCTGAGCCCAGTAGGCGAAGAGCAGGAGCTTCTGCAGCTCTCGCCCCTGGCGCGCTTGGAGAAAGAAGGCTTGCATTATTTATTGTTTGGGCTGGAAGCAGCCAGGCAGAACGAAGCCGCTGCAGCTGGGGAAAGCTTATTCTTGCTGTCGTCCGCTTTGGCATTTAAATCCATTCCCGCGTGGTTTGGGAGGAAAAAAAAAATCCCTCCACGCTTGTTCACCGAACTTGAGATGCACGCAGCTCTTACCAACCGAGCGCCCCCGGGAGAGGCATTGCGCTCTGTCCCCTGGGACTCAGCTGGGCTCTGCGTCAGGAGCCGGCTGTTTCCTTCTTTTTTTTTTTTTTTCAATATGGCAGCATCAGATCCAAGTCCTGATGCAAAGGGGTCAAACGGGCTTGGCGATGTGCGCCCGCAGGCTTTCGGGCACGCCCAGGGCATGGGAAGAGCGCCCGAGGCCGGGACTCGGGACCCAGAGGCTGGGGGCTCGCGGAGCAGCCTGGGGAGCCGGCGGGAGCAGAGGTGGGTGAGACACGCGGGACCAACTCTGCTCACCTCAGCCGGGAGGCTCGGGTCTTCCCGGGGAACTTGCAAAGTCCGAGCTTCCCAACTTCGCTGGGTCAGTCCGCCTGAAGGGTCAAGCTGCAGAAATGACTGTGGGGGCAAGGTTTTCTTTCTTTCCTGTCCTTCAGCCAAATGCCTAATAGCTTCCCCAAGGCGAGGGTTTCAGTTTCTGATAAGAACTTGCCTGTCCTAGGGAGAGCTGGTTTAATAGATAGTTGGGGGGGGGGGGGCGGGGGGGGCGGGTAAGGCATTACTAGAGTGACAGCTTAGGTGTGCGATTCCGGGAGAAACCCCAGGGGGTATGATTTTTAATCTAAGCTTTCCTTTCCCTTGGCTCAGAATCAAGCCCTCGCCCCTTGCCTTGGAAGTGTGCCTCAAAGCGGGGGAGGAGGGAGTTGTAAAACATTTTGGCGCGTTTTTTTTTTTTTTTTTTTTTTTCTGGAGGTGGTTGGAGAGATGCCGCTGAAGTCACGGATGAGTAATCGGCGTGGGCGTTGGCGATTCCATAGATCGAATCCGCTTGGGGAATACGCCTCTCCTTGCCAGAGGCTTCATTCTCTAATTTTATGAGCCAAATTGTCTTTAAAATGCCCAGCAGAAAAGCCGGTCACGGCGTCCCAGTAGCAGACCAAGACTTTTTGCTTTTGCCTAGATTTTGTTCTGTACCAAGGCTCTGTTTTGGGGGCTGAGGAATAATAGGAGGAAAAGAAACTTTCAAGGAATCAAGAAGCTAAAGGAGAGATTTTTAGTAACAAATAACTGGAATTGCATGTAATTGGTGTAATAGAAGTTGCACCTGGATCTCACTAGTTGTTGATTGAGGGATTTAAGAGGGACAAGAATTGGAGAGGAGTGAAAAAAGAGAAAGCGCAGTGGAGGAAACATTTGCACAGGGTTCAGGGAGAAGAGTCAAAGGTTGCCAGGAGAACACTGTGAGAGGTAGAAGGCACTCAAGGCATAGAAAACAGATTGTGGGACAGGTGGAAGATTCAAAGAGAGCAGCTTAGAAGAAACTGCAGCGAATTGTTGGGATCTAAGGAGAGTGTGAGCAGTAGGTGGAATTGTACTGGTAGCTACTGTGGGCATCATGGAAATCTTGCACATCCTACACGGGAGTAACTGGGGACTTGATCCTATGTCTTTTGGGCAGCTGAATGGCACTGGTAACTGTGTGGAAAAAGACTGGGTAAGAGAGCAAAAATATCCCTTTTTCCTTTTCTCACCTGTTAGCCCCAGACATATATCCAAACCTGCACCATTCGTTATGGGAATTACTTTCAAAATCACACATTCCAAACCAAAAAATAAATCAGTATTCTTGGTAGGCTCTTCAAAGAAGGGATGGAATGATCACAGGAATCTTTAAGAAATAATGGGGGGAAATCTATATCTACATATGATTTGCACGTGATAGATTTTTTTTCTAGCCATTTCCAGCTAAAATGACATTACTAACAAACATTTTTAAAATAAAAATTCTTTGGAAAAGACTGATAGTGCTTTCTTGATTCTGTTTATCTCTCCCTTTGTTTACAGTAATTTAGCATCATTACCCTGAGCTCCCAAAGGCCTCGGGATAAAGATAGAATTAGAGAAGTGACCAGAAGCAAAACCGTTGATAACGGAGAAAGAGCTAAGCATTGGTGATGTTTTCTTATGGCTACTCTTCCCTCTCCCCAACTCCATGTATAGAACACCTTGAACTAGTGGAAAGTCAAATGGTCTCTACTGGTAGCTTATAACAATTAATCACTATATTTCAATGACTATATTTTATAACAACAAGAAGTTATTTTAGCTGAAGGTAACACTGACCATATATAGTACCCAAAGGGTTTGCCAGCTTTCCACAAATTATTCTCTGATAGGATAAATTTGATAAAGAGAGTTTTTTAAAGAAATGTACCTACACAGTATTGTTACACAGGAAAACCAATGTAGTTCCTCTGAAATGTGTGAAAAAGAGGTATCACTAACCCCCAAGTATACCATTAGCAAAAGTGATGATATTGTAAGCTCATCTCACACAACACAGTCACGAGAGAGTGAAGGTGTCTATCAGTGTCTTCCTCCTAAAGAATGGGCTTAATAAAAATTGCCTGTCTCTAAGTTACTCGGGTTACAATCTAATCCATATATACTTATTTTGGAAAGTGGATTTTTATTTTAATATTTTTCTTTTATAGATTGGATCACTTGAAAATCACTACTTATTCAAACATAAAAACCATCCCCGAAGGTCTCGAAGGAGTGCCCTTCATATTACTAAGAGGTTATCTGATGATGATCGTGTAAGTGTTGTGCATTTGTCTTCAAACATCTGCTTTATGATTTCCAACAAGAGCAAAAAGCACTTTGCAAATATGATTATTTTTTACTGCGGTCACAATTATCTGTAGTGTTTGTTATTTCTACAGGGTTATCACTGCACATAATAATAACTGGATTGGATAGGCTGAGTTAAACATTTTATATATAATATATATATAATATGTTTAAAATACTAGCTCACAAATCCAGTCTAAAAGCATGAAAATGAATATTGAAAACTAAATGGCAGCTCTAATAAAATGTTTACCAATATAATCAATTAACAACCTTTTATTATATGCCTATTATTTACTGAGCACTTTAATGTCCAATGGGGGATGCCAAAGAAATTTAACATATGAACATGGATTTTAAAAACATTTCAGAATAAAAAAAAAAAAAAAAACATTTCAGAATAACTGAAAACATATCTTGCCATTTCGGTTTGGTTTCATTATATGGGGAACTAGAGTTTATGAGCAAGTTCTAAATCCATGTCTTCATGAGCCAAGTGTTTCCATAAGTATTGTATTGCTTCACTGAAAGCATATGATATATTTTTATCCTGGTTTGTATATATATTCAATGATTAGGCAAGAGCAGGAAATGTCTAGAATGAATATAGCTAAATAGTGTGAGGACAATTTGAACGTACATCTAGCGTACCTATCGATTTTTGAAGTCTGTTTTCAAGATCAGCATACATAACAATAGAAATGGTGACCATATTGGGAGTATTGAAATTTGGGTACGCATGTTGCCTTTTCTCAAGAATGTGCCATATTGGTAGAAATTTATCCTGGCTGGCCTGTTTTCTGTTATCATGATTTCTGTTGCCTAGGGCACTCCAGAGAATTATGGAAGCTTTGTGAGAGATAGAACACATCCTTTCAACTTGCTAGAAAGAAACTATAAGTGACAGAAAGGTGATAAAACTATTGAAAGGACATGGAATTTATAAACCCTGTGAAATAATTTGCAATTTGATTTGTTCTGAACCTAATGGAATTTTAAAAGAGAGAATAAAAAGGCAAAGTATCAGGGTAGGGAATGACCGGACCTGGGTAAACAACAACCACACCTAGGCAAAGAAGGCTGTGTCAGGACCACGGACAGCGAACCAGAGCTGCTGTGCACCCATGGCTTTTACTTAAGTTCATGGCTAGATACGTGAGACTGAATCAGAGGCTCAACATTGGTTGAAAAGTTTCTTGTCCAGTGAAGTCTTCCTTTTGCCATCCCAAAGCAGATGACTCATTGCATGGGCTCTGAAAAAGTAGGACAACTTCCAAGATCCTGGCTAGGCTTAGTCCTTGAGCAAAACAAGAAAGAGATTTCCTTGTCTGCCTAAATGTATGCCTGACATTGATGCACAAGGAAGTCAAACTGACCTCCCTTCTCATCTTCACAGAAGAAAATTGGTCACAGTGGAGCCATACCTGTGATTATTACTACAAATATCTCACTAAAGTGAACAGATGGCCCAGTTCTATTCTTTAGCTATTTCTTTAATAGTTGATTTTGGGGCAAAAATCTCAAATGATAATGAAGAAAGACTAAGAATTTAATCTCCAAATTAACTTCATAAAAAAAGGAGTCTATACAATCTTACGAAAAATTATCCCCACGATAACTTTTTTTTTAAGGAAAAATCCTAGAACCCATAGAAGCTAGCAGTTGAAAGTTGGACTAGATGATTTTTACTGCTCTTCCCAAGTTGAAAGAATTATTTACAATTAAGAACATGGTACCTATTTTATATATAATAGAAAGATACCACTAATTTCCTCTATTCCATTTGGTCTGCTCTTATAGAGATTAGCATGGGATTTGGAGTTAATGACATGAATCAGAACACTGTTTCCAACAACTGAATGTTTATCTGATCAGATGGAAGAGTGCCTCTTCTTCTATTCCATTTTTTAAAAATTGCTTTTGATTTTCACTTTATTGCTCTTTTTTAAATGGGGGATAATATTCTTTCAAAATAGCCTTCTGAAATGCAGCAATAGGCTATCTTTACAAGTCTGTTAATGAAATCTCCAACTGTAAAAGACTCTCTATCAAAGATTAGTACTTGTTCCCTAGCAGCCAGTTTCCAAAGACTAACTCAGATGACAGGCAGTATATTCCAAGCATTGAGGTATTTTAAGCCAAAACAATTAAGCTTGAACATATAGGTTCTTTAAAAATAAATTATAGCAATTAATGTCTAGCTTTTAAGTCCCTCCCAATATTTATATTAGGTTTGCCATAGACATTCTGATTGAAAATTCAGGACAGTCTTAGTGGATGGTTTTATCCTTTAGCAACAAATTATTTTTTAGTTTTTATTTTTGGATCTGACTCATGAGTATTCTCACAATTAACTAACCCCACCAGACACTGAACTGTCATGAAGTGTACAACAGAGAGAATATGTTTTGGGTAGAAAACAGTCATGTTGCCCAGCAAAATGAGAGCATGGTATTATTTCATAATGAATATAACGACAAGGTAGTCCCTCACCCTCTCAGGATCTCGAGTATAATAGGATTATGCTATAAATGTTGGAAAGGTAATTTTTGTACTGTCAGATCTCTTTGCATAATACATAAGACTAAATTAATGGTAAGTGTGCATGGTCAGTAGTACTCATTCATCACCCTGGATCTGTTTCTTATATTAAATACTCTTAAGCAGGAGCTTGAAGCACAGAGGAGCAGGTTTTCTGATCTGCAAAGACAGAGCACCTTTCTTGTCTTGCATAACATTTGCAATTTTTACCTTTTGCAAGTGAATAAAAAGAAATTAAACTGTAAGAGCACCATAGCAGCAGTCTCTTGAATCTCTTAGCTTGTTGACTCATTCCATGAAAATGGACAAATTTTCAGCTACAAAACACTAAGACCTCAATAAAAAATCAGTATTATGGTCCATTTGCTGATGAAAGGAGGCTAACTTTTACTTCCACTGGAATCATAGTGTAAATAATTTGAGGGAATCATCACTTCACTGACTCCTTCTCCTCCCCCTTAAGGTACAGTTTACTATAATAGACGGAATATTCATCTCCCCAGTGAGCAATCCCTTCTCATTGAGCTGCCAGTTTGTCTGCAAACGAAAACATTTTTGAGCTGCCTCAACTCTGATGGGGAGGGTACTAGAGCCAGTTAGAGGGAAGACGGTTACACAGAAGTGACTATTGCTGATTTTCTGGCCATAAAATGCCTTGTAGGTGATATGGGCTGAACAACAGTATGAAAAGGAGAGAAGTAAACGTTCAGTTTTAAGAGACTCAGCACTAAATCTCTTCAATGATCCAATGTGGAATCAGCAGTGGTACTTGGTAAGTACTTACAGAAGGACTGTATACGACCTGGGCTATTTATTTTGTTATATCTGGAAAATAGATTTTTTTAATGATAAGCAATTTAATAGAGGGCTATGTTACCTGGAGATTAGGGCTGATGGGAACTTCCATGATCTGGATCTCCTGTTTTACTAGGTGGAAGTGTCTGAACCACAGATCTTTAGTTGCTATGAGAGGAAAGATTGTTACTTTCTTCTCTTAAGCTTATCTGAGGTAAATGCAGAAGAATCATGTCTTGCAAGTTAAGAGTTCCACAACAGCAATCATGGAAAAAATCACATTTGGTCAAAGTTACTCTTGAGAACCTTTAAATCACCCAAAGGGTACAGTGAACATGATTCAGTATGTCTGTGTGTGTGTGTGTATTCATGAATATATATATATATATATATATATATATATATATATATATGTATATGTGTGTGTGTGTGTATATATATAATGAATGGCAATTTTTACATGCTAAGAAGTGAGAATTTCTGAACTAAGCTAAAGGAAGGAACACAAGGAGAGACAAATACATCTACATGCAGATATCTAGACTTGCAAACTATTTTACTTTTAAGATACCAAATCCTCATTGGTCTGTGGGCATTGAGTAGAGAAATTTTAAGTGCTCTTTCTGGCTTGCAGAGTGTTTTCCCTTCCATTTTAATATTAAGCCTCATGGCCGTCATACCTGTTGATAGAAGTGGGTTTTGTTCAGAACGTAACAAAAGATAAGTTTTCATGATAATCCTAAGCTAAGGCTTAGACATCTTTGTTGTATAAAGGATGGGAAAAGGGATCAATTCCTCTTGATATTCTCTTAACCTAGGCAATACTTGCTCATTGCAGTGTAAGAGACTCATTAACATTTGTGTATTGACTATATGTCAAATACTATTCTACGTGTTTGACATAAATTAACTCCTTTATTTCTCACATTATATTGTAGATACAATAATTATACCCATTTAGAAGCTGAAGAAACAGAGACATAGGCAAGTTTAGTAACTTGCCAGAGTTATCTGTTTACCAGTGGTGGGGCCATTATTTATGGCTCTGGAGGTCATACTCTTAACCATCACACTGTGTGATTGATTGTTCTTGCAATTGACACGGGAATCTTCTCTGGCTTTGTCCAAATATCTATGTGTAGTTCCAACCTCCTGTGATTTAGCTTCATGTTGCGCTAGTAAGTTTTTTTTAAGAGTTTTCCCCTACTGGGGCACCTTGATAGCTCAGTAGGTTGAGCATCCAACTTTTGATTTCAGCTGAGGTCAAGATCTCATGGGTTGTGGAATGGGCCCCAGGTTGGGCTCTGCATTCAGTGGGGAGTCTGCTTGGAGATTCTCTGTCTCTGCACCTTCCCCTACTCACATGTACACACACACTCTCTCTCTCTCTCTCTCTCTCTATATATATATATATATATATATATAGTGAATAAATACATCTTTTTTTAACTTTTTTAAAAAGTTTTATTTCTTTGAGAGTGTGTGTGAGCAGGAGCAGGGGGAGGGGCAGAGGGAAAGGGAGAAGCAGGCTCCCTGCTGCCCAGGGAGCCTGACTTGGGGACCTGGGGCTCCATCCCAGGACCCTGGGATCTTGACCTGAGCCCAAGGTAGAGGCTCAACTGACTGAGCCACCTAGGGGCCCCGAATGAAGACATCTTAAAAAAACCAACCAACCAACCAACCAACCAACAAAAAAAAAACAAGCACAGTTTCCCCCTACTTCTTTCTGAGGAGAATCAGCCATGGGGAAATTTATTCATTGACACTTTTGACTGTTATTATTTATAAATTTCTTACTGTTCCTTTCTCCAGAAACCTGGCAATTTTCTAAGGCATCTCTTTCACATGCTTGGAAATGTGTTCATCTCTCTATTCCCTTGCTATCCAGCTCTTCTCCCTTATAGTCCCATACACTTTAACTATCAGAAAATTCATCTGAAAAAAGAAACCTCCAGGTCTCCTCTCATAGATACCTGCTCTCTAAATCACCCATACTTGAAAAAAAAAATCACTCATACTTAGAAATAGGCAATTAAATTTCAAGTTCTAGTGAGACAGCAGCCTCCTGGGCATTCTAGTTTCTGCATTTTTTTTTTTTTAGAAAAGTTATTAAAACATCCATGAATGACTGGGAACCAGACATTATTAAGTGAATTCAGTATGGCAAGGGAGGCTCAGGATTTGGGGAGAGATGGGAACATGGAACATCAAATAGAACTTTGGTAGATAAAAAGCTTGAGCATGTCATTACAAATGAATGAAACTTAGGGATAAACTTCTTAGAAGCTATGTAGCTCAATGAGAAGGGGCACAGAGTGATTCATCCTTTCAAGTGATTTTCCAGTGGAACAACTGGGAAAAGAACAGTACTTTGATGATTCACTTGGCCCTACCATCAACTTTGTTTTTTATTTCACCTAATCACCTTCTTCTAAAAAGTAGAGTGACCTAGGGGGAAAAAAAGATGGGACTTCAGACTAGAGTTTCAGTTCTCATTTTGCACAAGTAAATCATGATTTTGTCAATTCTTTGTTTTCCTTTACCAGCAAGATACTAGGGTAACTGCAGCCCTGCCCAAGCTGGATCTTCATGTGATACCTGTTTGGCAAAAAGGCATCACAGGCAAAGGAGTTGTTATCACAGTACTGGATGATGGCTTGGAGTGGAATCACACAGACATCTATGCCAATTATGTGAGTCTGGGCCCTCCCATGACTGCAACTTAGGGAGATGTCTACACAGACACGTAGACAAGGATTTCCTTTGCTCAAATGGAACAGTGCTCTAATTCCGGCCCTGAGAATCATGGGCTAAGGTTTTGCTCTTCCCTCACCTTCCTGCCAGCATATGAGCTTTTTTGTATCAGTGGGTACTGAAAGCATTCAGTGGAGCCAAGGATTTTACAAAAGCATTTGTGTTGAGGAAGTGGGGAGGCACCTATACCAACTAAATTATTAAAAGCCATTCAGACTGTACATCACTCAGTATTTGGGGCATTAAAGCCATCAAATCAGGAATAACGCCTGAGATCATTTTTACAGTTTTCTTCCTCACATCCTTTATAGGTGAATATCTCTGACATTGTGCCAATTCAAAATGTATACCACATAGTGCAACAATGGCAAGCTGAGAAAAGAAAACAAGTAAATGAAAACTACTTACTTGTCTGTTAATTTGCACATGATTATCTTAGGTCTTTAGATCAGTGTTTCATCTTTAAGATTGTCCCTTTTCTTTCATCCTTTCCATTCATTCAAAGTTCCCCAGCTAAAGAGCAAAGGAAAAGGGAAGAAAAAAAAAGATTAAAAGATTATCTTTCAATAATCTTACTGAAAGATATGGAAAATGTAGAGAGGAGGCAATAGTGGTAATAGAATTCCTAAGTTGGAAATGTTTAAGTGTAGCAATCTGTTTGGAAAAGGAGGTGGGACCTAGAAACTTGTCTTAAATTTCAAGCACACTCTCTTTAATAAAATTACATGTTTATTTAGTGTAACTGGGAAGGCTGAAAAGGATCACTGTGGATCTGAGCCCCACCCCACAGTCACCTATTTGCTCCTATAATCGTAAGAGAGTTGAGTATCTGTCAGTAACTATCTCTATATCTTAGTTAAGTCATTCAACCTCTATGAGTCTGTTTTCTCACTTGAAAAATAACATTGTTGAACTAAGTAGACTCTGATTCCTTCTGGTTCTAATATCCTATGAGTTTCAAAGAATTATATAGGTTTGGTAACATTCACTGAGAATTGGATGCTTGCTCACTTTTCTGTGTACATCATTTATGCCTGGTTTATAGGTATAATAAATGATCAGCAACTGGGCCAGACACTCTGAAATGCAGACTTTTGAGCTATCAGCCAGAATAGAGGGGGTAGGGGTAGAAGGCTTGGGAAGTGCTACTTTTTAAAAAAAATGATGCTACAGGGTTATTTCTATTGTCTCTTTAGGATCCAGAGGCTAGTTATGATTTTAACGATAATGACCATGATCCATTTCCCCGTTATGATCCCACAAATGAGAACAAGTGAGTAAATGTGGATTTGGGGGGAATATGTACTTTAAAATGCTTTTATCTTATTTGAGAAAATTACACTATAAATATGATCCGCATTTCAGCTCTTAGAAAAGTTTTCATGCACACCATCCATACCACAATATTTTGTTGCTTTTAAAACAGAATCCAACGCTTCTCTTTTTATGTTTCTTTTGGCTTATGGAGCCATATTTCAATTAAACTTTCTTCTTATATTAAGAAATGCTCTTCTCAAATGATACTGAATAGTTATAGCTTTAGAAAGAATGTTTAGGTCATAAAGAGTAAAATCTCCAGCCCATCCTCTCTAACCCCAATTCCTCTATGAATCATTATTATTAGCACATATTTAATGTTAGTTATGAAAATAAAAATAGATGATGATGACAAATCCTCATGACTTCTTTTGGTGGCCACAGCCATGCTTACCAGTTCCCTCAGAAAAGTATGGCTAGATACCAGACAACAGAGATGTACTCTGAGGCCTGGTCCTCAAATCCGAAACATTTTCTGGGCACAATGGACTAGTCAGCAATATCTCTCAGAGTTTCTGCTGAGTATTGTAAGGCTAAAGGGAGGAGAAAAAGAGTATCTTCTGACTCCTAAAATAATTCTCCCTAGCAACCACAATGTGATAAGGAAGCCCAAGAGCCAGAACTGGCAAAGCAAAAGGCCAAATAAAAGCGAGAGGCAAGAGACTTTAACCTTTTTTTCCCAGCCACATGTTCTCAAGTGCCCATATCCAGGTGAGAAGTCATCTTTTGCGATGTGTCTCATAACTTCAAGAAGACTTTCATATTTTCTTCTTCATTTGCTCAACCCAGAGGAGACTTGCACCAAAATAGATCAAAGCCAAGGCAAAATTAGGGCTTGTTGCTACAATTGGGATGGAAAGATTCTATATGAAATGCTTTCATTTTCTCTCTATATGGCTTTCTCTCTTGGACTATTATCCAACTTGGATTAATTGAATTTTCTTTCATTTGCTCTCTTTCCCCCTCTTTCCCTCTTCCTTCTCACTATTCTCACTCAAAATTCTCATGTGGCTGGTGCAGTAATGTTGACCTAACATTTGTGTCTTTGGATGGTTCACTCCACCAAAGGTCCAACAAACACCAGAAAGAGGGCTGAAGCTCATACACTTAGCCTCAACTTCTGGGTGTATATTTCCTCCTTGGGGAGATAGGGAGGCTTGAGGAGGATTCCAAGATACTGCTTATTTCAGTGCCATTTACTTCTCAGGCTTATTTCTTAAAGGGGTTGACTACAAACACTGCTTAGGAGTTAGAATATTCTAGTAACAATACAATGGAAACCACTCCTCTGCAAATCACTTGGCCCTTGGAGGAAAGTGGGAAGTCTCAGGAATTTATGGCAGGAAACCCAGACACATTTTCAGCCCTATTTCTGAGTCAGTGCACTGCAGGACCAGGAGCAATATACGCTCTTTTGGAGCATGACCCTGTAATGTTAGCCTGGCTCGTGGTCATAGCTTTGTCAATTTTCAGTATAGAAGCTGACCTTGAGGAAATCACTTACCTCTCTCTGCCTCTATTTTTCATTTTGTCTCCTAAAATGGGTGACGAGGCACTTGCCCTTCTGAACAGAACTTCCTAAGGAAATGGGCAATAAATTCTTGGAAGAAAAGGGCCTTTATTCTAAGAAGTTAGAATAAAGTAAAAATGACAACTCTCATTCCACTCCCTTGGTCGAGACCAAAAGGGAAATCTGCTCTCAGCTGTATGGGTGCATGTGAGGAGACTGTTAGCTGGATGTGTCAGCCTTCTTCCTAGGCGGTGTCCTCTAGGTCTGGCCCCAGGATCCAGTGTAGGTGATAAATTGTGTTGTGGTTGCATAATAGCTGAATACTTGGTGAAATTATATTCTCTAGAGTTTCTGCACTCATGAGATGAGGGACTCAGATATCTCTTTTCCTTCCCTCCAAAGGGAACAGTCTTTTTTATCCTGTATTCATAATACCGGATAGCCAATTGAATAGCCACATTTCCCCCAATTCACAGAGTTCCAAAGCCTTCAAAGAAGTAGCCCATATAATAGTACTTATTTTGTGCCTACCATAGACCTCCCACATAGCAGAGAGTTAGTGTGAAGAGCCAAACAGTTAAGAGGATGGGCTTTGCAGTTAGATTTAGATTAAATATTAGATCTGCCACTTAATAGCTGGGTGACCTTGAACAAATTATTTAACTTCTTTTGTGCCTCAGTTTTATCACCTATTAAAAAGGGGTAATAATAGTAGCTACTTTGTTGGGTTATTATGGGGATTAAATGAGTTTATATATGTAATTAGCTTGTATGGTGTCTGGTACATAGAAAAAGTTGTGTTTGCTATGATGATGATGATGATGATGATGAACAACTAAGACTTCCTTTCAGTAAGAAATCAACATGACAAGAATAATATCATCAGAGAGGAGCAGAGTCAGAGACAAGTCCATTTTCTAAGCCAATTTAGAACCTGCTTTTTGAAAATTACACAATAAGTAACTACCTCTCTGGGTCCTCTTGACTATCAACCAAAAAGTTAGCACCCCTATCATTTATCAAAAGGCATAATAAAGAGTAGTTACTCTTTTAGCATGTTGTCAGAAATAAATACCTTAGGTTTAGAAAATGAATGGCTCCATTTTGTTTTGGACTTTATAGCAGTTAGAGACTTATTATCTCCCAATTCCAAGGGCATTATCTCTCCAAACTATCTGTGTTGCTGCTGTTCTTTATTACTATGTAAATGAGATTATTAGAGCTGCATTTGAATTCTCCTCTGCAAATCAAAAGAGGAATCGCTAAATAATAAAATCTCAAAAGTGCAGGTAACTCTTACTATTAAGCTGGCATGAATCTATATTCAGAATTTCAATACCACTTACAGATTATTTTTCTAGTTAAATAACATGTGTCACAAGGATATTTTAACCAGGATAATAGTAGTCTTTAAACTATCTTGTAGAATAATTTTTAAAAAATCAATTTGTTTAAACGCCAGTTACTACCATTGTTCTAAGATAATAAAGGGTTCTTTTATCTCAGAGCCTAATTTAAGGAAAGAAAAAAACTGCAGGTCTACAAAGAATGACATAGTACCACTTTGATAAAGCCTTCTGTTTTTCTCAAGGTGTGGAGGTGGGAAGTGAGGGTAAGAGGAGGGAAAAATATCAATCCTTTTTTTTTTTTTTTTTTTTTGTACCGTGATCCTACTGCACCTTTCAAGAAAATAATTTTCAGTTTGTAAGGGGAGATAAATAATAGGTGGTGTCACATTGCATCATTTTTAGGACAGAGGTGCTGTGCTGGGGATGTCTGCCAACAGTTTGATTCTGTTGGCTCAGGCTGCAGATTCTGCTATCCTGGCCCTATCTCCTATCCTGTGTAAAAGGAAATACTGGTAGTGGAGACTTCTAGGAACTACTTCCCAGAGGGTGACATCTCAGTTTCTCCTTCTACAAAAGCAAAGAGGGCTAATCTATCAAAGAAGCATAAGAGTCCTTTTATGCGTTCAGTGTGCACCCATTTCTCAAGAGAATGAGTCTGTTGGTCAGGGTAGCTTCAGTTTCAAATGAGAAAATCCTAACTCAAAGATTCCGTAAAATGAGGATTTTAAAAAAAAATTACCTAAGATATAGTCTAGCTTCAGGCATTCCAATATCAGGCTCTCAAATATGCTACTAGGACCCCAATCATTCTCTATCTCTTAGCTGCTTGCTTCCAATTAGCTTTATTCTAAAGAAAAAAAAAAAAAAACAACCTCGCCTGGCAGCAAGATCCACATGGCTCATATGGAGCTTAAAACCGAAGATTCTAGAGAAAGAATAGAATTCTCTTCCCCAGAATATGCAACAATCCTTGAAAGCTGTCTGGGAAGAGGAGCCTCATGATAGAATCACAAAGAATGAGGGAGAGCTACTTCCCTAAAAGAGAAAATGCTAGGAGAAAAAAAAGGCGGCAGATGTCTGCTGCATTAGGAAAGACCATGAATTAAAGATAATAATATTGTTTTGACTTAGGATTCCTCTCCAGTATTAACATGAAGAAACAGAAACATCATTTAGTAAAAGGAGACCAAAAAATCATCTTTGGTACTTTAGTGGGGAAAAAAAGTGAAACAGGATTATTTTGGATAGTCAATTTAGAATATTTATTCTAGATTGGGCTAGAGTAATAGAGGTCCAGCGTAGTAATGCCTAAAAGTAGCTGGCTGACCGTGTTGCTCAGAACTAACTCTTCCCCTTTCCTATGTGAGCTCCACCAAAGCACCAACAGCTTTTACCCTGCTCCCAGGTACTTCTACAATGGAATGAACTCATGAAATAAATTCAAACTAAAGTACTTTTGACTTTTGACTCTCCTGAGGTCGGGGGGTGGGGGTGTGCGGTGGTGGTGGTGGTGGTGGTGGTGGTGGTGGTGGTGGTGTGGGAAAAGATGCTTATTATTCCCAGATTTTCAGAATTGATGCTTTAATGGTGGACTCTGCTCTGTTTTAGAGATGGACTTTTCCCTCCAGATACTTGGAAATCATAAATTGCTCTCTTTGCCTGATTGCACAACCAGTCTTATTCAGGCTTCTGGCCCTGATCAGAGTTGCAGGAGGGCCTGGTTTCCCAATTAGCCAGTAGTGTCCTGTTAAAATCTCAAACTCCCCTTGGCATCAGAAAACTTCAGTCGCTTTAGTTTGGTGGAGTATGGTTAGAGGAGAGGAAGAGGGCTTGAGAGGAGAATTCTGTTCTACTTATCCTACTAGGACTGGTCCAGGATAACCTACTCCAAAGGAAGTCACTAGACAGGGAGTGAGGAGCCACTTCACTGAAAAGTATGGAGCAGAAGCCATTTCAAAGAAAAGTGTCAGAGTTGCTCATGATAGTATCCATAGCTAGCACTTCCTGAGTTCTTACATTATGCCAGCCACTATTCTAAATGCTCTACATGCAATATCTAATGGTTTTGCCACAAAATCCCTGAGGACAAATAACTTACTCAAGGTCACACCGCTAGTCAGTGGCAGAAGGTGGAATTTGAATCATGTACTTTGGCTCCAGTACCTGTATCATCTGATACATACACTTCATCTAATACTGATGGGAAGGAAACGGCAACAGGCTAACAAAAAGTTAGTATGGCCATGTACCATGTACCATGGGTTCATGTGCAAACAACAGTTTGCTCTCATTTATGTTTTATAATTCCTATTTTTAAATCTTCAGACATGGGACCAGATGTGCAGGAGAAATTGCCATGCAAGCAAATAATCACAAGTGTGGGGTCGGAGTTGCATACAATTCCAAAGTTGGAGGTAAAGCAGAGAGTTGTTCCCAGAGTTTTACACTTCAATTTGAGTCTTGCATCACTTGGTGTGAATGAGGGGGGAGGGGGCTTTCAATAATCAGAGGAAGAAATGAATTCCATGTAAAATATGCTGTAGGATTTAAGTGTGATTTGCAAACAAATCAATGAATCTGGATTTCTAAAAAGTGATAGCTGAATATAGCCTACACATTTTTTGTGGGGAGAAAAACAGTAATGTTGAAAGACTTTTTTTTTTTTTTTTTTTTTGTTGTTGAAAGACTTTTGAACCAAATCTAATTTTCTCTGTGTGCTAATTTACAAGGATTTGTTATTGAGTGCTTGCTAAGGGAACAGAAGGAGGAGGTAAATTTAGGCAAAGACTTTCCCTGCCTCTCAATTCTGTCCTTTTTCATTTCATAGCAAATAACTGTCTTAAAAAAAAAAAAAAAAGAATACATACGTGTTACATGAAGAAGTGAAAGGTTGTCTCTAACAGCACGGATTTAGAATTTCTAGTTGTTTCAGTCAGTGTCTTTGTGGGGAAACATGGTAAGTTCCATCGGGACAATCTAATAAAGGAACTAGTTACAAGACTTAAGGGAAATCATCACTAGATTGCACACCTGACTAATAGAACACTGTAGGTTAACTAACAGGAAGTAAAATAAAAACTTAAAAAAAAAAAGAGTAAAGGAAAACAAATAAAGGTTAACTAATGAAAACAGATGTTACCACCTCAGGCCTAAAGGAGCAAGGGGAAGGAGAGGGTCAGTGGCAACTAGAGCAAGTTGTGGTCCTAGGAGAGAACCACTGGACAGGAGATGTGGCTCCGAATCCAACAACAGGGCTTCTTCTAGGCAGAGGATCCCAGGGAATGAGTACCTCACTTCCCTCTCATCCCCCAACTCTTGCTACTGTTCTCCCTGACTGATTTCCAACGGGAAGGCAAGAGAACCCACTGATGCATTCCATGTGAAGATGGGTGGACAGTGGACATGCAGGGACTCCCAGAGACATAATTGTCTCTCCTCCTTTCATATCTCTCTACCTTGGGTTTTCACAGTTAGGCTATAAGCTTTGAGTTTAGTTTGTTTTTGAAACTACATAAAAAAGATCAACTGTAGAATATGCCAATGACCGAAAAACTCCTTTAAACTCCGCCTAAGTACACCTTGAATTTGATTATGACTTCCTTTTAAGAAATCAAGTAAACACACGTCGTGGTACATATAATGAATCTCTAATACAACAGACTATCAAATTGTGTGTCATTCCTGATCCCTTTGATACCAGCATTGTCAAAATGCTCTTCGTTTTTCCCTTTTTACAAGTACTGTTAATTAATAAAAAAAAAAAATGAAAGCAGAAGCACAAATTGGATAATCACCTAGAGAAATAATTCACTTTTTAAGTCATGATGAAGTGTCTCACTATAGTTTGTGAGAGAATCTTCTGATCCCTTCATTTTAGAGAGGAGTAATCAGAAGTTAAGATTCTCAAGGTGACAGCTAGTTTGTGGCGATGCAGAACTAAAACACAAGACTCCTGATTCCAAGTCTACTGAGATTTTTTTTTTCATTATTCCACCTTTGACGGTCTAGCCCAAAATGTATTTTCAATAATACTTTTCACTTATAAGGCACCACATCAACACATTAGAGGTGCTGTACTCCGTAAGTTCACAGGTTGGATTTGGGTGCCAAATTTCTGGGATTCAAGTCCCAACTCCCCAGTTTCAAGTTGTGTGGCCCTGAGCAAGTCATTGTCCCTTTCTGGATTTATAATCCACCTGTAAAATGGGGAAAATTATGGCATCCCCTCATATGGGCATCATAAAGATAAAGGAGTCTGTACGTTTAGACCTGTATGGTAGCTGCATAGAGTATATCCTCAATGCACATAGCTGTTATCATCCCCATTTTAAAATTGAGGAAACTGAGGCACAGGAGGTTAAGTGGCTTGCCCAAGATCACACAACTAGTAAGTAGAGCTGGGATCTTCTTTTCCTCAAATAAATTTTAACCAATTTTATTTTAATCAATACGACTTTCACTAATTGTGTTAATTACATGTTCTTTTACCTATGCTCCATAGTAAATAGCAGTGTGCAAATATAAGGCTGTGCACTTCATTATCAGCCTGAAGCCAGGAATAACCAGGTAGCTAGCTGCCTGTATCTGTCTAAATTGCCTTTGCCTTCCTGGCTCTTGAATGCATGAGTCTGATGACGGGTGACAGCCTGTTAGAAAGTACAAAGAGCTACTACATCTGCCTTCTCCTAATGAAAAATGATTCCCCCTCAGGAGCAAAATCCATGGCAATGATTTCATCCTTGAGATTATTCACAAGAAAAGGAAGCATGTTCCTTGAAAATGTTTCTCGACAAACACATAAAAGAATGGCCTCTGGGTTATTTTTAATCAGTGCTTAGAAACAAGAGTTCTTTCCCTATTTGTTAGTTTCTTATTGTGGATAGATCTTTTCAAGCTACACAGTGTCCCATATAGAATCCTTCATATGGCACACGCTGGGCAATAGTCATTCATGGTCATGGACACGTACTCATGGACAGGTAAGGGGACGGCTGTTTGATGCCTCTTTCTGAAAGCTGTCCTGTCATTTTCAGGTTATTGGGGTCAAAGGAGGGGACACATTTTGCAATCATTAACAATCATGGCCACTGCTTAGTGCATACAGTTATCTCTAAAGAGCAGATAACAAAGCGTATGGAGGCAGTGACTTGTATCTTCCTTCTGTGCTCGTAGCAGCCTGGTCACAGGCACTTGAGGCATCCAGTGGTTACCTGGTTTTTAACTCTTTCGAGTGTCTTATAAAATGAATATTAAAAAATAAAAATAAAATGAATATTAAGAGCATGATGCCATTCTACATGCATATGCTCACATCAACTTCTGTGTTTTTTTGGTTTGCTATTCAGGCATAAGAATGCTGGATGGCATTGTGACTGATGCTATTGAAGCCAGTTCAATTGGATTCAATCCCGGACATGTGGATATTTACAGTGCCAGCTGGGGCCCAAATGATGATGGAAAAACTGTGGAGGGGCCTGGCCGACTAGCCCAGAAGGCTTTTGAATATGGTGTAAAGCAGGTAAGATGTTTAATATAGACCCACCTGAAATAAAACCTGACCATTTGGATAGGAAGGACCTGGAAGGACGTGTAATTTGTATGTAAAGAAATGGCTTTGAATTTCTTGTCATTGCTTACAATTTGAAATGCATTTAGAAAGCCAAATCATTCTTCAGAGGGATGGAAGTTAAGGGTTAAGAGTTTCTCCCCATTTGGGTCTGACATCCAACAGAGATTCTTTACTCTTAGAATATTTACCTTAAAAATACTCCGAATATGTCCTTTCTCATTTTACTGCTGCTTTTGGGTTTTTTATACTAGGTAAACAACTACCCAGATTTCTTTCAAATCTCTGGAAACACATCCTTAAATATAGCTACGTGCTACTTCCCATTTCGTAAAGGCCTGCTGCAGACTTGTGCCTTGATGGTGTTGCTCTGTTTATACTGCATTCCTACCGGGATTCTAAGGCCTTGTTCTGCCTGGGATAAAACAAAAGTAGAAACTTTGCAAAGTGCAAATTCAGAAGTCATAGGCAGAGTAGCCTTGGCTCTTCATTCAATTGAAGAATCTCTTTTAATGCAGCTGCAAAACAGATCTGAATAATGCCTGATTTTGTCATTCCATCAGTCAGCCAGAAGATTCAAGCAGAAAAAAAGAGAGGAAGTTCAAAGATTCAAACACAGTGACATAAGCCAAGGGACGAGTGCAAAAATATGAGCAAGTGCTAAAGGCCAAATTATGAATCGGCACAGTAAGGAAAAGAAAGAAAAGCACTCACACAGACCATCCCAGGGAGGGTCCAGGTGAAGGAAGACTAGCAGAGTCACAGCTCAGGGGCTTCTAATATGCAGTCTTGTGAGATTTCCAACCAGATGCTGGAGGACTTAGAGTGGAAACAGACTCCAAATAACTATCTCTGAGAACTTACATGCATGCATTTATGGGGGATTTCACTGGGATGTGACAGCGGTCCCAGTACATGATAGATCTGATATGGTCTGGCTTTTCCTTTAGGGGAGACAAGGAAAGGGCTCCATCTTCGTGTGGGCTTCTGGGAACGGGGGGCGTCAAGGAGATGACTGTGACTGCGATGGCTACACGGACAGCATCTACACCATCTCCATCAGCAGCGCCTCGCAGCAAGGCCTGTCGCCCTGGTACGCTGAGAAGTGCTCCTCCACCCTGGCCACCTCATACAGCAGCGGGGATTACACCGACCAGCGAATCGTATGTTGCTTTTGTCTAACTCCTCTGCTTGGGTAGGAGAGCATGGCTTGTGTTCAACAAGATCCTTCGGTCAGTATCTTTGGTAAAATTGATTTGCTTAAGCTTGATGACTCAGAAAGGCTCACACTGTACTCAACCTGAAAGGCTGGCATACGTTGGGAAGGCTTCTCTCTCAAGGATAATGACGCCTCTGCCAAGAAGATGTTGCGCCTCTGTCATTTTTAAACTCAGCCCTGAGAAGCCACTAAGTTGTCATTACACACAGCCAAGAATCCAAATGTCTCTCCTGCTTGTGTGATGCCTCCCTGAAAATAGCCTTAACGGAGATTTCAGGGTTTACCACCCTTGTAACTTGTTGATCCTTTAATAGCAGGGATATGGTCTGACATGCTCTTTAGCAGATGATAAAAATACAGAGCATATACTAGCTACATCTCCTAAGAACGGATGACCTGCAGGAAAATAACCATCTCCATTTCCCCCGAGATGGACTTCTCAGCGTCTGAGTAAACAGCTCAGGAAGGTTATGTGCTCACAGAGAATCTCCAGCCCACACTTGGCTGTGCCTTCACTTACGTGAGTCAGACTGCCAAGGGCAATTATTGGATTTCCCTTCAAGGGCACAATGATGAAGGGCCATTCGGGGCCCCTGAGAACAAAGAGAGGTACTCTTAATTTTAAAACGTATAGCCCCCAATTTAACTCCTGATACAGAAAGAACCAACTGGCTAAAGTATGCAGACTGTAATCTTAGCAGAATAATAATAGGTCATGATCCAATTAGAGTGTGGGTGAACCCCATAATAGATATTGGGATGTGTGTAAAATTCCTATTAATGGCATGTCAAAACAAAACAAAAAAAAAAAGGTCAGTACTCCTTTTTATACGAGATCACTATTCTGGAACACTGCCTGTTTCTGCAACTAACACTAGTTTAGACGTTAAAACCCTAGGCTCAGCTTAAAAGCACTGGCCTCCCTCTCAGGCCCTTATATTCAATTACTCAAATAATAGTGTTCCCCCCAGGAATTCTTTAGGGCAGGCCTATTTGAGAGCCTTTGAAAGAGGCCTATCAGGCATGTGTCCCCCTTGCATTCAGAGTCCCAGGTTGCTCTAGTCCCTGGGGGTATCCAGAGTCGCTTTCCAGAAAAAGGCCCTTTTGGCATCTCGGTCAGCATTTCTGTCCCTCTTGTGAGCTGCCATGGAGGAAGAGTTTCCGTCCTTGTGAAGATCCCTCCCTAGGTACACCAGCCACAGGAGAGCCAGCTGGCGGATTCTATTTGAGACGTTTGCAATAACATAGCTTTTGTCTTACGCAAACCTCGGCTCAGGCAGCTCTGGGACTTAGTGCGTCAGTAGGGAGAAAGGGCAGCCTGGTTTCCGCAACCCTCTAAGGAGCCGTGCCACTGTAACTTGCGAAATTCAGCGACTCCAAGGGGAAGCCAAAGGAGGTGATAATAGAACAAATTATTTTTTTACACCTCCCTCCCACACATTGAAATCTCTAGCTAAAAATGATCATGCGGGAACCTGGGTGGGTGTCTTGTTAGAAATCCTCTGGCCCGACTGCTTGCTCAACCAGCACCGCGGGGGTCCTTAAGGCAGCCTGATCCGAAGTCTTTTTGGTTTCCTCCCTTCAGTCTTGGCAACCTCCTCATTAAGCTAAAATTAGCCTGGGTAATTCCTTATGTGCAGTAATATTGCATAAGAATGCTTTTTCACAGATAGGATCTCATTTTGGCTTCAGAATACGAGTCAGGAAATGTCAACCTCATTCTACAGATGGGGAAACCAAGTGGCATGTCCATGGGACACATTTACCGAGGAGTTTTTACAATTTGAAACCAGATCAGAATCTAGCACACTTTTTATTTGAAAAACAAACAAACAAACAAACAAAAACACCATTCTCACCCAAGTGCAAATATGGACACTAACCCATGGCCATCAAATTATGTCAACAGCAAGCGCAAAATACACACTGAACACATTTTGTGCGAGTACTCCTCATCAGATGGGGTTACATCCTTGTGCTGAGGAGGCAGTCAAATGTTAATCCGAAGGTGAAAGGGAATTTTGCATGAGGCAGGATTTCTAAATATGCCAGACTAAACACAATGGACCTGATGATTAATGGGCCAGCATGATTCACAGTGATTTTGAAACTGTCCCTTCTTCACAGACAGCATTTCGTTTGGGAATCTCAGAAGAGAAAATATTCATAGTGGGAGTACTTCATCCCCAGAAAAGGCAGCCTGATGCCAGAATTATAGACAAGTTGCATGTAGAGGAGAGTGAACTAAAATATCAGCAGATGGCAAACATCCGCCTGGGTTTTAGAGGAGGAAGTAGGGAAGGGAATCAGCTGAGATTTCTGACCGTAGCAGATGCGGCCCCTGGTTAACCCCCAGGGACAGGGGCACACTCCTCACATGTTCTCCTGCATTTCTTTCCTTCCGTTTGCCACCCAGACAAGCGCCGACCTGCACAATGACTGCACCGAGACCCACACGGGCACGTCGGCCTCCGCACCCCTGGCTGCTGGCATCTTCGCCCTGGCTCTGGAAGCAAAGTAAGGCCCAGGAAATTTCTAATCACCTTGACTGCCTCTCCTGCTTCTTATTAACATCTATTGTCTTCTGAATTGTGGTTACAATAGAAAACTTAGGAAACTATAAAAAAAAAAAAAAAAAAAGAAAGCAATAAAAAATAAGCTCTCTTCCAATGTAGATCTAACACACACGCAAAATTTTACAAAATTGGAAACTTAGCATAACCATTATCTTGCAATTTTTAAAATATACCCTATAATCTATTAAGAGCACTTTCTCTTGGCTAAATCAATGTTCCCTGACCTTTACAAATTCATGCTTTCCTCCCAACTTCCCTCCCACTCAGCTGCAAGGCCTTTTCACTTCTGTTTATTCCCAGCAGGAAAGACTTCATCCAGATAACTTCCTGTGGGTAGTATTGGGAACAAGCTTATAGAACTTCCTTCTTTTCCCCACCCCCCCTCAGATTATATAAGCCCAGTCCCAGAGCTGATCTAACATATCAGGGGGCATGAGAACTAAAAAGAGAATTTTTATCCTTTTGTAGTATCCCACTATATAAATGCAAATTATATTAAAGTCATTGAATCATGTTTAAATACCCATTCTGTCCATAAATATCAATTGTCATCTCTCATAATTTCCTGAGGATAAACACCCCTAATTAGAATTTCTGGGTCAAAGAGTGTGCATGTTTTAATGATATTGGTACATATTGACAAGTTACTGTTTAGCAAGATTATATCATTTTCCCATCAACACTAAATGTGTGAAAGTGCCAGTTCCCTTACCAAAGTTACTTTTATCATCTTCTAAATGTTTGCTATTTTGATAGGGGAAAATGGCATCTCAATTTTATATGCTTTCATTTCACTACTAATGAAGCTCAGTATCTGATATTCTTTGGCCATTTGTCATCTATGATTGCTCGTTTATGACCTTGATTTTGTTTTATGGCCTTAGTATAGAGAAGCTATTAATGCTTGGTTAGTTTGACATTTACCTTTTCATTTTATTTATATGTAATTTTTATTGCGGTGAAGTTAGTACGTATATGGTTATATTCGTCCGTGCTTTTCTTTAAGGCGTTTTCCTTTGCTTTCACACTCAGAATAATATTTACAACCCCAAATTCGATAAACATTTATTTTTATGTCTTTTGTTATGTTTACTTTACGATGTTTAAGTTCTAAATCCCCCTGGAATTTTAGTGTATAATGTTAAAAAGGGTTTTAACAATATTTTTCCCTCATATGGGTTACCCAATAGTCTCTTAACACAGAGGAAAAAAATCTAACTGCTGCGCATTGTGTATCCACAGCTTTTTATTTGTTTCTGCTTTCTGGTGGTAAGAAAACTTTAAACATCAAGTCAGGTGCTGTAGTTGCGCGATAGAGAAGGTGGATAAATTTGTAAGTTACTATTATCTTTCTTAAGAAGATTATCCTAGAAGACCATCTATATTCTCTAGAGAGAGAGAACAAAGCATTCCCCTCATGCAATATTCAGTAGACAAGGTTCATGATGGCAGAAAAGTAGAATACCTTGGCCTGTGCCACCACTGGAAAACCCCTGAAGTTGCTAAGTCTTTGTTCTGGAGAGTCCAGTGTAGGTCCAAGAGCCCCTGGGGCTGCCTGTGGAGTTGTAGTTTGGCCCTGGTATTTCAGCAATGGGATGGCCACAGTGGCTAAGAAAGATAGGCCCAGAGGTTTGTACCAAGAATTTACCTACTTGGAAGGGCTGGGAGGATATCTGGTAAGCCCTGGGGCTCAGCAAAAGAGCAATGTTCAGAATCTGAGTTCACTTGTAACAGGAAGAGAATGGACAGGGGGCAGAGTCTAGGAACAAAAGGTAAGAATGGCATCAGCAGATCCTTGAATTTGGATTAGAAAATTGCTTTTAAAAGTGCTTAGAAAAATAATCTAAACACTCAAAAGTGCAAGGAACATAGGGCTCCAAGTTCTAGGCATATCACTAGCTATGTGACCTTAGGCAAATTAATCTCCAACTGAGGGCTTAATTTACCATCTATAAAATTGAGGGGTCAGATCAGACCATTTTTTCCCCCAAACTTCTTCCCTTTATAAGACTCTGATTGGAAATTGAAGGTATCAGCAAATAAAAGTAATCCAACATGAATTGTTGAGTTTGGTGGTGCAAAGTCCAGAGTAGAAGAAAATAAGGTTCAACGAAGGCAAGCAGTTTCACACAAGTAGTACAATAGTCCTATGATATTTATGATTTGAGGATATAACTGTTAGTTCTAGGAAGCTGAAAAAAATCCTTAAAATTTTAAGTTTTGTCTACCCAACACCTATCAGATGCACGTAAATAAAAGTAGTCAGGCCTAAGCCATCCTTGTCTAGTGACCAGTATAATAGAAAAACCTGTCTCACTGAATAGATGTGATATCAACTTCATGTAAGAGCTGAAAATTTAAAATTGTAACCTCTGATTTCTAAAATTTCAAGCTTTTTTCTGTGCAAGGAGAAAATGACAGAAGAATGATCTAGCCTCATCAACGTCAGTTAATTTTTAATAGGTTAGTTTTAAAGCAGGAGCTTCACGGATTGCTATGAAATAACATAGATGAGTTTCCAGCAGTTTGTGAACATCGCTGAAACTAGATGCAGAATTGCTGGTGTTTGTGTGACATTTTTCTGAAGGAATGTTCTGTTGGGTCTATCAGATTCTCACACTGTTCATGATTTAAGAGATACCAAGAATCCATGATCTCCCTAGTACATATAAAAAGAATTTAATTCCTTTCCTTTTGATTCAATCATCAGTAAGATAGACATAATCTAGCTTACATTTTATATACTTCCTGCCAAAGTACATGGAAATTCTTGAAGTGTCTGTTCTCAAAGAGACAGTTTTCTGAACTCTATTCAATTGTCTATACCGAGATGATTATTTCAAACTCTGAATGCCAGTATTTCTAAAAGTGCCCCTAGATAATCAAGATTGGGAGAAATCATTGAACCAAATGCTGCTCAAAAAACAACTATGGAGACTGAAGAACAACTGTGAGCTAAATTTATCAAGAATAATAACATTCAGTATTTGTCAGGTTCTTACTATGACTGACATTGCGCTAACCTCTTTGTGTACAATACTAATTCAAACCCTTACAGCAGTCTTGTGACAAAGAAATTTCTAGTTGCATTTTACAAAAGAAAGTGAGGCTTAGAGAGGTTGAGAAATGTAACCAAGATCCCACAAAGAGATGCAAATTCAGATCCGTCTGACCTCAAAGCTGTGCTATCAGCTACTATACTATACTATACCATACCATACCATACCATACCATACCGCCTCCCACAGCCCTGCAAGGGAGAGGAGATGTTCAGTGGCAGTCTATCATCCCCTCCAAGACAGGGGCGTTAAGAAGATTGATGCTGATAGAGGAACACCATAACTCATGTGCCCCTGAGTTTTTCATAAAAGGTTCCTTGTACAGCAGGTTACTTATTATGCTACGTTAAATAAGACACAGCTGGGGGACGCCTGGGTAGCTCAGCGGTTGAGCATCTGCTTTTGGCTCAGGGCTTGAGCCTACATCGGGCTTCCTGCATGGAGTCTGCTTCTCCATCTGCCTTTATCTCTGTCCTCCCCCCCCCGTCTCTCATGAATAAACAAATAATAATAATAATAATAATAATAATAATAATAATAATAATAAAAAGACATAGCTGGAATACCAGGGAATGGGAAGAGGAGAAGGAAAGAGAAAGAATGGTTTCTGGCTCAAATATGCATAGAGGAATACTTTCCCTTCCCCTGATTATGCATAATCACCTTAGGAGTTTAATTAGTAGACAGATTCCCAAATTCTAATGTCAGCAACTCAGATTCATAAGTATCTGGTATTTGGCCTAGAAAACCCCGTTTTTAATAAGTAGCCCAGGCAGTACCTTTAAATTTTGAGAAACAACTGCCATAAAGAGGTTTTCCTATAACCTCATCCAGTTGTGTTTGTAAAGATACTCAATAGTATCAATAGATACTTAATAGGCATTAAACACACACACACACACACATATATATATATAAATAATGAGAGACAGGAATTCCTTGGACTAATGCCTCTGGCACCATTATTGTCAAGCAGTCAGTATACCTAAGAAAGACAGCAAGCAATTACCTCAGTCTTCTGAGGAGGAGAAAAAGAATTAGAGTACGTACTAAGAGAACAAAATATCTGAAGTAAAACATTGAATTCCTTTACATCTCTGGAAGTATTAAACATACAGATGAACCCATCTTCTGTTTTCATGAAAGGCTAGAGGAAGGGAAATAGGACTTCAATGCTGCATAAAACCTTTTGATAAAGCATATCAAAGAAATCCCTGACTCAGAGTTGGAAAGTGAAATGTTGGAAAGTCTCCTGGTTACAAAGTCTTTAATATCTAGGCTTACTTACATATATTTAGAGGCCGAACCAGATAGCCTATAAAGTTTTTCACTTTAGAATTTTGTCTCCAGATTACTTTACCTTCACTAATTAGAAGCAATGCTTAATTTCAACGTTTAATTCCATAACCCTTATTTTCTATAAACATATCCTTGATTAGCTACCTAATGCAGTTTTTAAAAATTTAATTATTGTGAATGCTGTTGAGCACTAATTAACAAAGGAAGGCTGTCAGGAATGAGATGCGCTATTGTTAGCGGCTCCTTTCCATTTATGAAATGCAATCTCACAAATGAAGAATAACTGTTAGGAAAACAAGCTTAATTTTCCTAATTGCATGACAATGAAGCTCCATTGAATATTTTGCAAAGAATACGTAAAAGAAAATAAAAATAATAAAACCTACAACTAAATATAAATGTTCTGCTATAGAAAATCTATGCTTAGTGTTTATTATAACCCTGAGTTATACCACTTCCTCTTTCCAGCTTCCATATATTCACCTGCTTACAGTGATGGTTCAAATGGGAAATTGGTGTATTTCCCATTGGCTACATCGATAAGAGGCTTTTACCTAAAACTTGATTTAAAAAACTAGAAGGAAGCAAGGATTTCAGTAAAATGCTTTATAGAACAGAATTAGTTTCTGCAATGAGAAAATAGCCATTTCTGCTAAGCTAGTTAATTATTCCCTAATGTGGGTTGGCCAATATAGAAACACAATCTAAATGAGGTATTTATGATATTGGGCAGATAGAAGGTCTGAATTGTAAAGAATTCTGAAGATTATCATACTCGACCCTTTCAACTTACAGAGGAGTTACCCCAGGCCCAGGGAAATGAAGTGACTTGCTGAAGATCACATAGGTCTTTGGTAGTAGAATAGGGTTTGTTGTGCTTTCTGTTTATTACTCCCTATTCTGACTTGATGATCTGAAATAACTTCTAATTATCTGAATTGGTTATATGCTTGTATGCCTTATTCCAACTTCTACTATTTTTTTAAAGATTATTTTTATTTATTTATTTATTAATTATTTATTTATTTTAGACAGAGAGAGAGAGAGATAGAGGCAGAGACACAGGCAGAGGGAGAAGCAGGCTCCATGTCAGGAGCCCGATGCGGGACTCGATCCTGGGACTCGATTCTGGGACTCCAGGATAGTGCCCTGGGCCAAAGGCAGGTGCTAAACTGCTGAGACACCCAGGGATCCCCAACTCCTACTATTTTAGCTATGGCAGAGAATTGGCTAGACAGTTTGTTGAAATATAAATATAAAATTCATGCCCCACCCTCATTTTGATACAATAGATTTAGGGTGGAATTTAGGAATTTTCACTATTTACAAGTGTAAATATGTAAATTATGAGGCAGGCTGTCTGGGACCCATAAGAATCACTGACTTATAGTCTTTCTGTGCACTCCATCGGTCACTCACCGGAGTGAATTGTTATGTTTGTCAGGAGCTGAGATGAAAGAGAGAACTAAGCTGCCAGATATCAGAATAGCTAGTTAAAGCAATAAATTTAAAAATCAATTTAATTGTTTACTACAATGTTTTAAGCAAGAGTCAAAAATCAGAGAAAATGCGATTTCTCCATTCCACTTTCCCCCATGGAAGAGTGCACCAGTTGAAGGGGAGTGAAGTAGCACAGACATGGGGCATCACATCACTGTTGAAGGAAACTCAACCTAAGGCCCTGCTAGTTTTATTGACTCTGGGGTGGGGGTGGGGCAAGAATGTAGGTTGAGAGGAAGGTACTCTGTACTGAATCAGAGTGGGTAAAACTGTCTTCAAGGTTTCCTCCTTTTCCCCCTATAAGGAAGCCATGGGCAGAGGCCAGAGGCTTAAAGAAGACCTCTGCCCACCATCTCAGATAGGAGACCTAGGAATGAAAGCACAAGGGGTGGGAACAGAAACATGGCAAGAGCTTGCCCAGGTAGGGGACCTGAGACCTTAATGATAACTCCTTCCAGAGATCACAATGTATGTGCTCGGCACCCAGGTTGGTGTGGGGAGGGCAGTTTCCCTTATGGGAAACTACTTGCCTGCCAGGTAGACACTTTGTCATGCCTCTAAAGAGATCTGAAAATCACATGTGGGATTTTAACCAGGGACCAGATTCCTCAATGTTTAAGAATGTATGCTGCCTCTTTCTTGTCACAAGGGGATTGTTTAACCAGTACATTCTGGGCTCTGGGGAAAGATAGCAAATTGAGCCAGATTCCCCTGATGGTTGTTACACAACTTAGTGCTAAGATGGAAAACCCGAAGACTAAACACTTGAGTATTTATCTATTAAAAAAATGCTTGGGATCCCTGGGTGGCGCAGAGGTTTGGCGCCTGCCTGTGGCCCAGGGCGCGATCCTGGAGACCCGGGATCAAATCCCACGTCAGGCTCCCAGTGCATGGAGCCTGCTTCTCCCTCTGCCTGTGTTTCTGCCTCTCTCTCTCTCTGTGTGTGTGTGACTATCATAAATAAATAAAAATTAAAAAAAAATAAAGTCAGGTTGTTTTAAAAATAAATAAATAAATAAAATAAAAAAATGCTTGATTGGCTTGATAGAAACAATACATGTCTCAAAGCTAAGGGAAAACTTGTGATCTTGAAAGAATCTAATGACTAATAGCACTAAGTTTTAAAATTATTGGGGCCATTTAATACTTAGGCACATTCAATTATTCAACCAACCAATGTTTAACTTAGCATATACCCTGTGCCTGGCATTCTTCTCAATGGTACACATCAGAGAATTAGATAAATAACAATCTCAGCCCATCTTACAGCTAATTCTAGCAGGGGAGGCAGACATTAATAATATACAAAACAAGTGAGTTGCACAGTATGTTAGAAGGTGATAAGGACTATAAAAGAAAAAAGCAAAACAGGATAAGGGAGCTCAGGAGTTCGCAAGGAGAATTGAAATTTTAAATAGAGTGATCTGGGAAGGCTGCATCTTCATTTTAATAGACCCAACAATCCCATGTATCTCTGATATATCTTACATTGCTGATAAATTAATCTTACCAAGACTTCTGATTGTACCATTTCTTTGCTCAAAAATCCTTGATTCCCCATTTGCCAAGGGATAAAGTATAAGCTCCTTTCCCTGGTGTGCTAAGTCCTCACCATCTGGCTCAGTACTCTCTCACCTTTTCCCTGCTCCCACAAACTAGATGCCTCACTGTACTCTCTGGCTACATCGTATCCTTTCCCCCTTGTAGGTTTTGTTCTCTTGCCCCCTCCTTTTTCCATCTCTCTCTACTTCCTGACATTCAACCCAATCTTCAAAGTTCAGACAGAAATTTCCTTCCAGCAAAGCTTTCTTCCTACATCTTCCATCTCCAGAGTTCTCCTTCCTCTAAATTCCTGTAATTCATTATTCCCTGAATGTAGCATTCAACAGATACACCGTAGTTCTAAAAAGCTTTAGTTCCTTTGCTGGATTGTAAGCCTCTTAAAGACAAGAACCATTTCCTTCCATGTCCCCAAAGTATTCAGCATTGTACCTTGCAAGAGTGATCTCAAGTAGCTAAGAGCTTCTTGATAAGTTGTTTGCTTCAAATTTGAATTCCAGTGTTGTTAACATACAATGTTACATGAGCTTCCGGGGTAAAAGGTAGTGATTCAATCGTTTCATATATTGCTCGTGTTCATCAAGATAAGTGTACTCTTAATTTTTATTTATAAGGAAAAGAGGCAAAGGTCTTTAAGAATAGGCAACCAGATTGTGTCTTTAAAATCTGAGTCTCTCTAAGAAAAATTGAAAGCCTCATCTGTGGGCACATAATGTTCAAAGTGCCAAGGCTGTTAACAGACAGTTGGAAGACTAAAGACACAAAGGAAGTGTTATCATTTAAACTTTTTGTCCCACTTAAATTTAAATAATTAAAAATCAGGGACCAACTCTCACATTTCTACAATACTGAAGACCAAATTTTACTCAGAGTAGGAGCTTACATGGGAGAAGTTTTCAGTACTGTATTTTAAATTCTGAATAAAAAAGACATTCTGAAAGAAATACATGCTAGAATTACATAAGTCTACTTACAAAAGGCACTGCATAATCTATAAATAGAAGATGCTTGTTTTTATCACTTACTTTTACAAGGAAACATCATTTTGTCTCTGAAAAAACATTTTGGGCCACTTCCCCTCCAGTCCAAATCTCACATGGCGAGACATGCAGCACTTGGTTGTCTGGACCTCTGAGTATGATCCGTTGGCCAATAACCCTGGATGGAAAAAGAATGGAGCCGGCTTGATGGTGAATAGTCGATTTGGATTTGGGTTGCTAAATGCCAAAGCTCTGGTGGATTTAGCTGATCCCAGGACCTGGACCAGTGTTCCTGAGAAGAAAGAGTGTGTTGTTAAGGACAATAACTTTGAGCCCAGGTAAGTGTCTTCAGGAACTTTAAAGGTGTGTGTGCCCATGGCAGTATTTGATCATAACATGTGTCACTCTGCCTTATTTTTTTCTCAATTACCCTTCTGAAGTAGATGGAATAGCATTGACCATCGTTCCCTGTGAGTCCATGGGAATCACTGAGAGATCAAAAATCTGCAAATCATGTTAGCATATTTCCATTTTTCCATTTCCTAGCCTACCTGTATTCACTTTAAGATATATTATTGTTTTATATGTTAGTAAGAAAATCACTGCCAATTACACTATTACCATCAGTTTTAAGATTAATCCCAAATTCAAAGATGTTATTTTTTAAAATGCATCTTAGAATTGATTAAATGTAGTACTTGCCAACCAGTATTATCCAAAATCTATTTCTAGAAGGGCCTCACTGGGGCAGCCCAGGTGGTTCAGCAGTTTAGCACCTCCTTCAGTCCAGGGTGTGATCCTGGAGACCCGGGATCGAGTCCCACGTCGGGCTCCCTGCATGGAACCTGCTTCTCCCTCTGCCTGTGTCTCTGCCTCTCTCTGTGACTCTCATGAATAAATAAATAAAATCTTTTAAAAAAAATAGAAAGGCCTCACTTCATGCTACAGTACTATGTGATTCATGATTTCTCTTCTATGAAGTACCCTCTGCATATTGCTTTTACATAGACCACATTCAGCCTACCAGATCGGGCCACAGAAGCAGAATCTGGTATAACTGTTTTGTCATTCTATCAAGGCAACCATGATTTTACTAAAGACCCTCTCACAAAATATCTAAGGGTGGGAGCCCTGGGAAATATTCATTATGGAGATAATATCATTTCTTAAGGGATTTGATTGGAGTAATGGACCACTTTTTAATGGGTCCAAGGCCAACCTGCTTGAATTCAATTCCATAGCAATAAGCATTATATTCTTATATCTGGGTTCCTTACCATTTTCTTTTCTATTTTATTTTATTGTGGTAAAAATACTTAACATGAGATCTATCCTCTTTAATATTTAAGTGTACAATACATTATTGTTGATTCTAAGTATAGTTGTTGTATAGCTGATTTTCAGAATTTATTCATCTTGCTTAACTGAAATTTTATGCCCATTGATTAGTAACTCTCCATTTGCCCTTTCCTCTAGCCCCACATAACTCTTCTTTTTGCATCTATGAATTTGACTATTTTAGAAATCTTTTGTAAGTGGAATTATGCAGTATTTCTCTATGTGATTTATTTATTTCACTTAGCATGTCTTCAAGGTTTATCCATATTGTTGCATATTTCAGAAGATTCTTTAAAAAAAAAGAAAAGAAAAAGAAGCTAATATTCCATCATGTGTATATACCACATTTTCTTTTATCCTTTCATCTGTTGATAGACATTTAGGTTGCTTCCCCATCTTGGCTATTGTGAATAGTGTTGCAATGAACATGAGATCTCCTCAAGATCCTGTTTTCAATTATTTTGGATAAATATCTGAAGGTGGGATTGCTAGATCATATGGTAGTTCTCTTATTAATTTTTTGAGAAACCTCTATACTGTTTTCCATAGTGGCTGCACCACTTTGCATTCCCACCAATTGTGCAAGGGTTCAAGTTTCTCCACGTCTTCCAACACTTGTCTTTTGCTTCTTTGAAAACAGCCATCCTGACAGGTGTTTGGATTTGCATTTTCCTGATGATTAGTGAAGTTGAACATTTTTTCATATACCTGTTGGCCATGGGTATGTCTTTTTTAGAGAAATGTCTATTTAAGTATTTGGCTCATTTTTTAGTTGTTCTTAATTTTTTTTGTTGTTGTTGTTACGGAGTTGTAGAAGTTCCTTACATATTTTATAGATTAACCCTTTATCAGATACATGGTTTGCAATATTTTCTCCTGTTTTGTAGGTTGTCTTTTCATTTGATTGATGGTTTCGTTTGCTATACTGAGGATTTTTAGCTTGATGTATTCCCACTTGTTTTGGTTACCTATGCTTTTGGTGTCTTAGCCAGTGCCAAGACCAATGTCATGAAGCTTCTTCTCTATGCCAAGACCAATGTCATGAAGCTTCTTCTCTATGCCAAGACCAATGTCATGAAGCTTCTTCTCTATGTTTTCTTGTAGACTTATAATTTCAGGTCTTATATTTAAGTCTTTACTCCATTTTGAGTTGATTTTCGCATATGGCATTAGATATGGGTTCAGTTTCATTATTTTGAATGTGGATATCCAGTTTTCCCAGCACTCTTTGCTAAAGAGACTCCTCTTCCCCTATTGAGTACTGTTAGCATCCTTGTTGAAAATCAGTTGATCATATATGCATGAGTTTAATTCTGAGTTCTCTATTCTGTTGCATTGGTCTATATGTCTCTTTATGCCAGTACCATACGGTTTTGATTACTGTAGTTTTGAAAAATATTTTGAAATGAATAAGTATAATACCTCCAGCTTTGTTCCTCTTTCTCAGGGTTGCTTCGGCTATTTGTAGTATTTTTGTGATCAATAAAAATTGTAGAACTTTTTATTTGTATTTCTGTGAAAGTCTTACCATTTTTTACACTTTAAGATTTATTTATAGCTTCTGAATTGGGTTCTACTCATTAAGAGGGAGCTAGTCAAGACTAATGTGTGTATATTTGCATAAAATGCAAAGAAGAAAAGACATACTTTATCCAGTGATTTTTAAAAATGTATTTAGAGCTCTGAAAGGTAATGGAGAAGTTATCATTGAAATTCCAACAAGAGCTTGTGAAGAACAAGAAAATGCCATCAAGTCCCTGGAACATGTGCAATTTGAAGCAACAATTGAATACTCCCGAAGAGGAGACCTTCATGTTACACTCACTTCTGCTGCTGGTAAGCTTTTCACAAACTTCAAAAGTTTATTCTAAATCATTTGTTTAAATTTTTAAGAGTATATTGACTGACTTTAAATCAATGATTTTTTTAAAAAAATTATGACTGAGTTTCCCAGTAGATGTTTTTCAGGACAAAAGATAGGCTTATTTTTTCTTGGCCCACTCATTCCCATTGGTTCTTAGATAAGCAGAGAATGAAGTCTATTTAAATAATATCAATTAAGAAACCTTTCCGGAGATACACAGTTTCAACCTGTATTCATTTTCCCAGATCACTGATCTATCATTGATTTCTTAAGTAACGCATTAGTGAAAGTTACTCTGATAATAACACTGACAGATATATCAGACACATCCAAGGAATCAATGAAAAATTAGAATTCTGATCCATGAAAGAGGATTGGGAAAACTTAACAAATATTCCATGATGATATTGTAAAGTCCATATGGTATGATAGACAGTCAATTGGCCTTTCCTGAGAAAGCACTAACTCAGATGAGATCATGCATGGGGAAGGGCTTGTGAACCATAAACTATAATCCAACCAGGAAATGATTCCTAATACTCCTTCATGTTTTAGTAGGATTCACCTGACTAAATTCAATTTTTATAGGTGATCATGAGGAAAGATGAGCTCTCTCTATCATCTTCCAGGATATAAACTTCCTAGAGGTTTGGACTGAACTCTGTTAATTTTGGAGTTATGCTTTCTAGATATCTTGGAGTTGGCCTGAAATAAGGGGGGAATGTTTTCTCATTGGTGGCCCTAGTGTTCACTAGACCCTTTCACTTAGATCTATAGAGAGCTTGAATTTGAAACTTTAGAGTTAACAACTACTACTAGTCTCTATATGACAAAAGATTATTAAATTGATATAGCCTTATTTTTTTTATGTCTACACTAAATTATAGGCTCAGGCACCAGTTAAATTGTAAAGACTTCCACTTAAATTTCAAATGATAGTTGCACTAAAATGTATTTTAGGTCTTTGACTCTATAGTTTGTAAATGTGGTTCTAGGAGTTCTCCTTATTCAGATAAACCTTAATATATTCATCTAATATTTTGCCAAAATATTTAGTGAGAAATTATATGCCAGGCAATATGCTAATTGCTATGGGTAACAACATTTTTTTAATGAATGTCTCTATCCTGGTCTTATACAAAAATCGTAAATTAGAAAGGCTAATCTCTCTCATTTTTCATTTTCAGTTAGTAGATGCTAGAGTATATCATATTCTCAGAGTTGTTAGGACATTCATTAACTGGTATGTTTCGCATGAAAATAGGGACCAGCACTGTACTGTTGGCTGAAAGAGAGAGGGATACATCTCCTAATGGCTTCAAAAACTGGGATTTTATGTCCGTTCACACCTGGGGAGAGAATCCCATAGGCACCTGGACCTTGCGAATTACAGACGTGGTAAGTATAAATGAAAAGATATAGGAACAAAAAACAAAAAACAAAAAAAAGAAAAGAAAAGATATAGTAACACAGGCTCACTTTTAAGCATTTTGAAGCACTTTTAAGGTATATGGTATGGTATGGTATGGTATGGTATGGTATCATATGGTATCACCATTAATAAAGGACCTAAGGAACTCTGGTAATTCCCTAGTAAAAGTAAGGAAAAAATGCAGTGTTTCAATCTCTGCCCACTTGGCTTTATAAATTAATTGAATTGACTGACTGAATAAATAAATAAGCCATACTATAAGAAAACCAGGAAATGGTACTAGTAAACCAAGAAAAGAGGACACACTGGTTAATAATATTATAGTGTGGCAAGTCCAAGTGTTCTAATGTCAGAATGCAGACAGCCACATGACCTGCTTAGCCACCAGAATCCCCTGTAGCCACAAAGATAAATACTACAACAGCTTTGCTATGACCTTCTGATGAGGTCACATAAACTCTTACCAATGTTTACTGCAGTGGCTATTTACTTATTAGACAAGCTATCTCCTTTAACATGACTTTTTTGTTTTGTTTCAGTTATGCAACAAACTGAAAAGCATTTTTCATTTCTTTCACTGTTTACTAACACTCTTTTTGATATCTTTCTAAAATTGTAACTCACAGTCATAAAAATAGAGTAGGGAGTGTCTGAACAAAAAGCCCAAAGCATCTGAATTATCTACTTTTTCATCTTTCTCCAGCATTTTCTCCAGGCTGAGCACATAAATGAATAGGGCTCTGGGTTTGAGCTTTCCCAAGATAGAAATGTTACAAATATCAGCACCAGATTGTTATCTAGACCAAAGTCTAGATAACTATTCTAAAAGAATTTAAATTCCTGAAGATTTCTATTGAGTTAATACAAACTGTATAGTCATTGTTCCCTTTTTTCTTTGAGAATAGCTTTCTCCTAAAGACTACTAAAATTGGGGATCCCTGGGTGGCTCAGCAGTTTAGTGCCTGCCTTCAGCCCAGAGAGTGATCCTGGAGTCCCGGGATCGAGTCCCATGTCAGGCTCCCTGCATGGAGCCTGCTTCTCCTTTTGCCTGTGTCTCTGCCTCTCTCTTTCTCTCTGTGTCTCTCATGAATAAATAAATAAAATCTTATATAAATATAAAAAAAGACTACTAAAATTGTGATTTAGAACCAGAATCTAAAATTCCAACTTCCATAGGGAAAGCAAGAAAATATTCTTAGGAAGTGGTTCTATTCTTGAACTTGGCCTCTGATCTTTAACTCGGATTTTTATTTTTTTTTATTTTATTTTATTTTTTTTTTAATTTTTATTTCTTTATGATAGTCACAGAGAGAGAGAGAGAGAGAGGGGCAGAGGGAGAAGCAGGCTCCATGCACTGCGAGCCCGACGTGGGATTCGATCCCGGGTCTCCAGGATTGCGCCCTGGGCCAAAGGCAGGCGCCAAACCGCTGCGCCACTCAGGGATCCCTAACTCGGATTTTTAAAGGTTTATTTATTCATTTGAGAGAGAGAGAGAAAGAACAAGCAGGAAGAGGAGGGGCAGAGGGAGAGGAAAGAGTCTCAAGCACACTACTCACAGAGTGTGGAGCCCATCACAGAGCTCAATCTCACCACCCTGAGATCATGACCTAAGCCCAAACCAAGAGTCAAATGCTTAACTAACTGTGCCACCCAGTCATCCTAACTCAATTTTTAAAGAAACTTAAGAAAATCTGTTTATCAAGATGAGACTATTTTATATCAGGTTCATAAAATCTGACTCTACACTTTATATATGTTTTAGAGATTTTAATTTCAGCATATTATTTTTAGCTTAATTGTTGAGCCTTTAAAAATTATTGCTCTTTCCATAAATACATAGGTTTTAAGGGCTGATTAATACTGAAGGCTATTCATAATACTCAACAGAGGCTTTTCCCCTCCCCTACTGGAATGTTTCTATTACTTGATAATTATTAAGTATAATTCTGTTTGTAGAAAGTGCAGTCAACTTTCCAAGAACAGAATAGAAAAGAACATTCTTTTTTTTTTTTTTTAAGATTTTATTTATTCATGAGAGAGAGAGAGAGAGAGAGAGAGAGGCAGAGAGGCAGAGACACAGGCAGAGGGCGAAGCAAGCTCCATGCAGGGAGCCCAATGTGGGACTCGATCCCAGGACTCCAGGATCATGCCCTGGGCTGAAGGCAGACGCTCAACTGCTGAGCCACGCAGTCTGCCCAGAAAAGAACATTCTTATAAAGAGTTTTCCTTTTTTAATCAAATGAAGCAAATATTCAGTCTTTAAATCCTTGAACCTATAAAATGTCCATTTTCATGGCCACAGTGACTCCAGTGATTTGCTTCTTTGTACATGGTGCTCTACTCATGGAATGCACTGGATTTTTAAGTTAGATTTTATAGATATTTCTAAGGAGCTCGATGTTTCTCAAAACACACCCTAAAATTATATGTATGCTTATTCATCAGTCTGGAAGAATGCAAAATGAAGGAAGAATTGTTAACTGGAAGCTGATTTTGCATGGGACTTCTTCTCAGCCAGAACATATGAAACAGCCTCGTGTATACACATCCTACAACACCGTTCAGAATGACAGAAGAGGAGTGGAGAAGATGGTGGATCTGGGGGAGGTCTGTGTGGCTCTGTTTTTGACGCACCTTTCTTTGAACCTTAGTAGACAATGTAGTGAGGGGAACTGTATCTAACTTTCAGGCAGGGACGGAGTCAAACATGGTTGGGGAGGACAGGGAAGGGGAGTGCTAAACTGTTTTCTGTAAAATAAAACACTATTATTTTTTAAGTTTATTCTTTTGTCCAGAATTTAGAAGTTAAAATTAATGAATTCAAAATTATGAAATTCTCTAACATGACTTTTCACCATTTATGACATAACAAATTGTAAAGACAGCTCTCTTTATGCATGATCACACATGCCTAACGTCTGTAATGCACTGAGTTTTTAAGTGTTTTTCTTCCTTGTCTCATTTAATCAGTAATTCTTGTAACCTAGAGAGGACAGACATTAGTATGTTTGCTTTCCAGAAAGAAAACCAAAGCTCAAATGACCAAGTCCTCTAGGCTTCTCTTTACTAATTCCTTAACTGACGTTTTTTTTGGCAGCTCCAAGGGAAGCTACTGAATCACGATTCCTCTGAGAAAATTTCATAGGATACTAGTCAGTCATTCCCATTCCTGTGTCTCAGCCTACTGAGGCTGCTGGCTTCTCCCTTATCGGACGGAGGACAGGCACCCCATTTTCTTTATCTCTTAATCCCCCAGCATTAGGACAGTGCCTCAGATGTAATAGGTTATCAGAATTCCCAGAATGAGCTTTCCTGAAGTCTGGCTCAGTGATAGATATTTTAGAAGATACAAAGACATAATATTTGTTTAAGAAATTTATTTTTTAAAAAAAAAAGAAATTTATAAACTAGCTGTGTGAAGTCGTCAGCTCAGATTCTGACTCCATTTATATTCTGCAAAGTAGCTTCCCCCCAGGTCCCCACCTCAAGGGCCTTCTCTTCACAATCCTAGAGGCAAGTTGACTTTGGGTATTTCTTCCTCCAAGATTCCTTAAGGGGTATTAATAAGCCCTGGTAGTTGTGAAAATGTTGAGATACTTCCACAATGGTTGACAAAGAGCTGCCTCTCTGATATCTCTGGTTCTGCTCTACCCAGTTCATCCATCTCTCCCAAGACCTCTTTCAAAACCTCAGTGGCTGAAAGAGTAGCTCCTGACAGAACAAGGGGCTTCCAGAAAACCTTTTCCACATGAAGCATTGTTTCTGCCTTCTATAGGAGTTATTAAATATTTTAACATCAGCTTCTTCCCAAAACATGGGCGGGGAGAAAGGGAGTAGGAGTTGGAAATTATTTAATTTCCATAGGACAAAACCATATTATTTTAATTTTTTTCTTTTTTCCAGAATTTATAAATTAAAATTAATGAATTTAAGTGTATTAAAGTCCCTAAAATGAACTCTACTGTAGTAGGCTGACAAGTGAAGGAGAGCAATAGGTATGAGCACTTATGTCCATCATCTCATTCAGTCTTCAGAACCACCAGAAATATAGATTTCTTGTTGCCATTTTACAGGTGAAGTTCAGGGAGATTAAACAGGTGTCAGGCGTACATCAGTTAGTACAAAAATGAAGACTGAAACCCAAATTAGTATGTTTTCTAAGCCCCATGCTCTCTCTGCTTCTCAAACCATCTCCTTAGGAGTAAGCAGTAGGCATGTGCTGCAGCTGACTTGCTTGGCTCTAAATACGAATCTCCTTCCTTTTGTCGGTGGCATTTTGTGTTTTAGGAGCAGCCCACGCAAGATAACCTGAAAAAGAACCCCCTCGAGTCAAAAAGCCCCAGTGGCAGCAGTTCAGGAGGCAGAAGGGATGAGCTGGTGGAGGCAGCCCCATCTGAGGCTATGCTTAGACTCCTACAAAGTGCTTTCAGCAAAAACTCACCCCCAAAGCAATCACCAAAGAAGTCTCCCAGTGCAAAGCTCAACATCCCTTATGAAAATTTCTATGAAGCCCTGGAAAAGCTGAACAAGCCTTCCCAGCTTAAAGACTCTGAGGACAATCTATATAGCGACTATGTTGATGTTTTCTATAACACGAAACCTTATAAGCACAGAGACGACCGGCTGCTGCAAGCTCTGGTGGACATTCTGAGGGAAGAAAATTGAAATAAGTGTGTGGTCCTGAGTTGGAAATATTCATGCTTCCTCCTTCCCCTTAGATTTTGCCTGTGTCTGAAGTGGTTGTTTTTGCCATTGGTTCTTATGCTTCTAATATCCTTTGTGGTACTTTTGCTTTTCCTCCCCAAACTAGACATATGAAAGGGATGAGCTCAAGTAGAGAACCCAACTTCCTGAATTGATCATGACCCTTTCAAATCACATCTTCCTTGCTTGCACAAGTGACATGTTTAGTTCTTTCTGGAGCTGTAGTTCATTTCGCTTGTGGTCCTCACACCATATTAGAATGCCTCCTTGAGCCCTCCCATTTCATTTCTCAAAAAAAAGGCATCACCTGGACAAGAGATTCATTCCAAGAAGTAATCTGCAAATGGAACCGCTCCTCTAATTTTAACCCTGTGTTTGCCATGGTTCTCTGAACTGTGATGCCCAAAAGGGTTTGGAAAGTTTCTAATGAAAGAGTTAGAAAAGAGAAGAAAAAAAGAGAGAAGAGAAGAGAAGAGAAGAGAAGAGAAGAGAAGAGAAGAGAAGAGAAGAGAAGAGAAGAGAAGAGAAGAGAAGAGAAGAGAAGAGAAAAAAGAGTTCACAATTAGACCCATACACTTGGCTATCCTACCCCACCATTCTACTCATTCAGGGAGTGGCCATTTGGTCCTTTAGGGGAGAAGCTGAGTAATTTAGATCCAGAAACAGTCCTTGAAATCTGTGTTACCTGGTTTGAGTAGTTTTAGAACATTTTTCTTTGCTTGGTGTGCCATGCAGAGGCCTCCATGGCTCTAAAGGTGCCCAGGACTTGTGTATGTTCTGGTCTTCCTCTGTTTCCCCTAATGAAAGTTCTCATTACCTATGTCCTTTCTCAGTCACAAACTGAATTCTGAGAACTAATTCATATTACTTTCTTAGAATAAAACTTAGACTTGGGACTTGGCAAATTCCTAGTCATATTTTTTTTTTAACAATACTAACAGGAAACCACTCATGACACAGAGAACCAATATAAACAGGAAAATAATTATAATGGGAAGAGCCAAGGGGAGGTTTTGTTTTTAAAATTGAATTCATTCAAACAGGCTTTTCTGGATCTTTAAAACTGAGTGTTCATTCCTTGCCATTAAAGGTTTTTCTCCAATCTCAGAGCTGATAGTACTCAAATATTTACGAAATTGCTTCCAATAGTCAGTTCAAGAGGACACAGACTGGCAGTTCACAGGCCTCATATGTCCCTCAGGTAGACTTTGTTTGGCATGTCAAATGATTTAAAAATGTGAGTAATAACTGAAAATATGAAATTTCACATAAAACTTGATTCTCAGACCATTTTTCCCTCATGGCAATAGTTGGCCGGATTTGAATAGTAGCTGCCCAGCTAGATTTGAGTCCCAGGCCCCTGAGGTACCCTGTTCCATGTTGCTTACAGAGGCTACCTTACTAATCAGCACCCAACAAGCATTTATTTTTCCCACTGCTGCACTAAACAAACACATACAAAGTGTAACTGCATTGAGAAAAAAAAATCCTCTACTTCTTCCAGGTAGGATATGATCAATAACTATGAGGACTTGCAATGATCTGGTTAACTTATGGGTGGGGAAAAATAATATTTTAGACCCTTGAAAGTACCTCTGAAATCTTGATATATTCATTTAATCTCATCTCCCCTGGATGCTCATTTATATTAAATTTGTTAACTGCCAACCCCCAGCTTCCCATTTTCTATGTGCTCACAAAGGCTCCAGTCACCCACCTATAATGCTGGCATTTCCCCATTTCATTTGCTGTTTGTAATTCTTCCATCAAGTTAGAACTTCATAATGCCACACATGAACTAGACCAAGAGGATAACTCCACTGAACTAGACCAGGAAGGAACACTGGAGTCTTTCACTTGCTAAGGTTTGAAGTAAGGTGGGTAAGTTTCACCAAGTTTCACCTCCTAGCCTACCATTTGTATTTGTGCACAATGAAAGTATTTGCAGACCAATCCCCATGATGCTTCAAGAATGTTCTCTAAAAGAGCTGTAGTATCACTCTACCCTTGAAAGTTTCACATGTTGTTTGATACAGAGTGTTGGATGGAATTTTGAAAATTGTAGCACATCAAAAAGTATTAAAGCCAAAAAGGACCAGAGAATTATTAGGTAAGTTTTCAATTAAATAACAAAGCTAAGGCCCAAAGAGGCCAAGAAATAGTAATGAACAAAAACTCATCTTTTCCCCTTTCCTACTTTCATGTTCACTGTAAGAAGCGTTCTTTTTTTATGCTTCTAACAGTATCTTTTCCTGGGTAAAACCCCAACCAATTCATTGGATTGTAGCCAAAGGTTCACTCTAGAAAAGCTTTAATATTTAAATAAAGTCATGTTTGAATGTTTCCAACCTGGAGTATATTGTTCAGGCATAAAATATTTTTGTCAGTCTTTCTTAGTGCCTGTGTGGATTTTTGTGAAAATGTAAAAGAGGAAACTTATATAATATTTCCCTCGGAATTTTAAACTCTATTTTCTTTACAGGTATTTATAATGTACCAATGCTTTTATCAGAATTTTAAAAAGCATAATAAATTATATTAAAGAACCAAAAATTTCCTGAGAATAAGAAAGTTTCATCCAATAAAATATTTTTGAAAGGCATGTTCCTCTGTCGGTGAAAAAAAAAAGTATATGTATGTGTTGTGATATTAAAAGTGACATTTGTCTAATAGCTTACTACAATGCATAGCTGAGTTTAACATGTGTGGTCTTAGCATTTTTAAGGGAATTCCCACATTATACACTTGATGTATTAACTAGAATATGTAAAATATGCTTATACTTCAGAAGAATAAATGGTTTCTCACTAAGTCAAAAAGGAAAAAAGCTCATGTTTCCAACAAAAACAAGATCTCCTTCTCTTACCATGTTTCCCAAATGAACTGTAAAAAAAGATAAGTTGAAGGTTTATATTAAGATGCTAATTCCTTTTGAGAAAAATGGGCTTTCTCAAAGATAATTTAAAAATTTACTTCAGTAAGTATGTTTCATTTTCCTCTATAGCTCAATCTTTTACTTTTTTCCACAACATCCAAAGTTGTATGACTAAGCCCTCACTGAAGTGTTGAGGGAAAAAAGAAAAACAAAAGCTAAAGGACTATGTGTGAGAGAAAGGACTTGCAACAGTTCATCAAAAATGACTTCTTCATAGGCCAGATACAGTAGCTTGACCTTCAACTCTCCCCAGAGGCCACTTCATTAGAAATTTCCAGCTTCCAACTTTGATCCCCCATCCTCAGGCCCACATTCCTCTCCTGCTTCAAACCTCCATTGCTGGAATGTCCACCCCGCCACTTCAGAATCTGACTCTTCCTTGTAGAGGGGTTGGTTTTTCCCCAGACTCCTTTCCTTTCTCCTGAGTCATAAATGATGATATTATTATTATCTCCACTAGGAGGGCCTTGTGATAATTAGGAGGTAGTTAGGGAGACATTACTTTTCTTCCTTATGGATTTGAAATTCTTACATTAAATGTAAGAATTAATGTTTATCCTAGTATGTATTTGGATTTATATTTGCAGCCTGCACATGGTTAATCTAAAAGTTACCAAATGGGCATTTAAAAAAAAAATAGAGAGCTATCTTCAGCTCTCCTAGTGGGTAGACTTTGAAGATGGCTGGATTTCAAGGACAAAAGCCAGATAGAACAGTTCTTCTGGAATTCTTGAAAATTTATTTTAGTTTGACCATTTATGATGATATCATTTACCCCACTCCCTCAGCCCCTGCGGACCGAGTGTAGTTTCTTGGGCCATATATGTTGAGCTTGACCCTGTGATTTGTTTTGGCCAATGGATGTGAGGCAAACAAAGACCTTCAATGTGCTTGTACAGTTTGGCTTGGCTCTTGCTTCACAGTGATGTAGTGCTAGGAGAAGAGTATGCCCCAGAGAACTATTGCCCTTACAGCCTGTTTTCAGAACAAATTATATGAAACAGATCTACTTCTGGAACCCAATCCAGCCAACTCATAGCATGAAACAGAGCTGTCCAGATGAGGGCTGCCTAAATAAGTTGAACTTGTCACCATGGCAACTTAGGAAAAAGAGAATAAGTACTTGTAAGCAACCGAGTCTTGAGGTAGTTTGTCATGCAGCCTTACTGTGCCAACAAAACTGACCAATACAATAAATTTCCATTTGTTCATTCCACTACCAATACAATCCATCCCTTTCATATTGTGCCTTCTTGAGCCTAAAGCACACACACAAAAAAGAGCTAATATTAAATCATAACCTCTTAATGCTGATCCCATACCTAAACAAAGACCTTGCCCAAACTTTGATATTTTCATTTTTAAAGATATGCCTTAGCTTAGTTCTTCCTGAAATCAGAGCTAAGATAATGAATGACTTTTATACAGGTAATTTATTCAGTAGGTAATAGTAGAGAGCAGAACCAACTCACACATGCCTAAGAGTAGCATGGACTGACACCGATCAGAGCAAGACTTCCCAAAGACTAGAACTGATGTTTCAGTTGATAATGGCATTGGTAGAAGATAATTCACAACAGACATCTATGCTCCCCTCATTTTCCCCATCCCTACCCCATCCAATGTCTTGATACTTCCAATATCCTCTCTCAGAAGTTCGATGCAATCTTAGGGCAAGGAAAGAAAACTTGATTGGCTCAGATCAAGTTCACACTACATATCGGAAACACAACCCTTAATAGAAACAAAGTTCTTCAAAAAAAATGAAGTGATTTTTGCTCACCTGGGTTTGGGCATACAATCTGCGTATTTGTACAGTCTGCATTACCTGTATATTGCTACATATAGATATTATGAAAGCATTACTCTATCATCAGTGTACGACGAGGAAGTGAGTATAGTTATTAGTCATGGCATGTTGAGAGAAGCAGAAATCACTTTCCTGGTTTCTGTGCTGAGCCTCTACTAGGTGTGCTACTTTCATGCAATCTGCAGCCTGCAACTCCACAAAGCACTTTCACTCCCTCCATACCTGCATACCCTCCATGCCACCTAAGCCAATATTGCAAGTATCTTCACTGAATATTTACCGGAGGAGGAGGCCACAAGCTCATAAGGAGTTCTTGTTCATTGAAAAGGATAGGGGACATTCCCAGATTTCTTTCTGCAGGGTTGTTGTGATTGCTCCCTTCCTTTATCCCTGTCCCTAGAAGCCCCAACGACAGGTGATTTAGAAATCCAGAAGATGTTTTGAAGTGTGCAAAGTAGTCTTTAGGCTTTTCCTTAAATCCTTTACTGTTACTTCTTTAAAAAAAAAACAAAAAAACATTTGGGCAGCAGCAGTGGTTTAGCGTCACCTGCAGCCCGGAGTGTGATCCTGGAGATCCAGGATCGAGTCCCACATCGGGCTTTCTGCATGGAGCCTGCTTCTCCCTCTGCCTGTGTCTCTGCCTCTCTCTTCGCTCTCTCTGAATGAATAAATAAATAAATCTTTAAAAAAATATTTTACTTATTTATTCATGAGAGATACACAGAGAGAGGCAGAGACATAGGTAGAGAGATACACAGAGAGAGGCAGAGACATAGGCTCCCCCGGGGAGCCTGACGTGAGATTCGATCCCAGGACCCCAGGATCATGCCCTGAACCAAAGGCAGATGCTCAACTACTGAGCCACCCAGGTACCCCCTTTACTATTACTTCTTGCATCATCACTTCTCCTTTTCCAGACACAACCAGGGCCTAGCCCAAAACTCATTCTTGGAGAGGGTCAACACTCTCCTATTTCATGCACAGTTTTCAGTTTATAGTAAGTGTCACTTGGGCGTTCCACAGTAGCATGCCAGTTTGTTTTTGGAAGATGTACCACTACACTTCTTGGATAGTACATATTTCAAACCAAAATTTTTTAAGAGGGGCTTGAAGTGAAAAAGAAATGTATGGGCTATTTTCAAGTTATCTTGCCAGAACCAGGATAAAGAAAATCCACCTGGGAGATCTTATCTTTTCCAACAGAGCTCTCATAAGTAGATCAAGCCCATCTTGTTTATCTGACCATCCACCCCATGGCTCTGGTCATTCCTTACCAGCATCTACTAAAACATAAATAAATGGTCCTGGATCTGCTGCCACTTTGTTAACTATTTTTACTTACAGAAACCAAAAGGCCATAAGCCTTAAGCTTATCAGTTAGTCTCTGTAAATGATTAAAGGGCCCCCAAAAAGTCTGAAAATGATGCCAACACAAAGTGGCTAGGGGTGTGGGCTCTAGAGCCAGCCTCAAGTGAATCTGAATCCTGGCTCTCCTATCTCCTACTTGTGTGCCCTTGAGCAGGAATAGGAGAGAAATAATGTTATCGTCCCTACATTGTAAATAAGAAAGTTGAGGCAGTGAGAGGTAATGTGGTTTGTTCAAGTCGCACAGATACTCGGTGGTAGAGCTGAGATTTTTAACCTGGCAGTTATTTCAGAATCCAGGTTATATGCCTTACATTAGCAAGATAAAAAAAGTGACATATACTTTAAAAGATATAGTATGAGAATCAAATGAGTATGATGTATCTTATACTATCAATTCTGCTGTTTGAAATAATAGTAATAGTATTTAGGGATCCCTGGGTGGCGCAGCGGTTTAGCGCCTGCCTTTGGCCCAGGGTGCGATCCTGGAGACCCAGGATCAAATCCCGCGTCGGGCTCCCGGTGCATGGAGCCTGCTTCTCCATCTGCCTGTGTCTCTGCCTCTCTCTCTCTCTCTCTCTGTGACTATCATAAATAAATAAAAAAAAATTATTAAAAAAAATAGTAATAGTATTTATTACATTATTACTATATTAAATACATACATTGTATATTTTCATAAGGATAAGTTAATTCATGAGAATAAGATATACTATTTCTAATGTTTGCATTATTCTGCAAATGAAGTGCTTTTACAGATAAAGAAACTGAGATCCAGGGACGTTAAGTCACCGGCCCAAAGTCATACAGCTATGCCAGGATCTTAAAACTAGTCCATCTGGCCCTATCATTTCACTATGCTAATCTGTTTTACTTTATAACTTTATGTCTAAATTGTTTATTTTTTTATTTTTTTAAAATTTTTTTAAAATTGTTTAAACTGATGTCTTAATAGACAATCTTGTACCTCCAGAAATAACTAGATAGATTTTATACGGCTTCTTTACTTCCAATTTTAGAAACCCCAATAAATTTGAAAGTGATACAGGGAGTTGTCCTTGACAGTCATCACTTCTTGACCTATCTGGAAATAAACCAAAGCTCTTCTCTTAGGGGAGCAAGAGGCCAGCTCAATAGCTTAGGCATCCTTTGAATAAAGAAAAAAAAAATCAACCTCATATGAATTTATGTGTAGTATAGACCCAGAGCTACAAAACCATATTGGAATTAGGACATTAAAGTCTGGGCACAAACTCTCATAGTTTTCTACTATGTTGGGGTATTTTATTTCCCTTCCCATTCCTTGGCCTTCCTACATTGATAATTTACACACACCCCCTTTTTTTTTACCTCAAAGTACATTTTGTACCATATTGATCAGCAGAGTCTGTGCGCGTGTATGTGTGAGTGTGTGTGTGTATATATGTGTTGAAAAAGGACTTCCTGGTCATGTACATTTGTCACACACTGAGTTAAAAACAGATTTTTCTATTTTTTTCATTGCATTTTTCAGAAGTCTTTTAATATACTAGAGTGCATTGTAACTCTCCAAGATGTGGATGCATTTCTCCAGACAGAGTCCCTTCTTCCTGGACCATATTCCAGGATCAGTATTAGCTCACCTGGGTATACAGTCTTCTAGCTTCCTCTAGTTAACAGTTTCCCAGTTTGATTAGGGGTTCTATCAGGAGTAAGGCTTCTGATCACCACGTGCCTCATCATTTCTGAGAGCTTACAGCTCATGCCTTCTCTTCTCCTCAAAGCAGAATGCTGCAGTGACAGTCAGCTGACAGAAAACAGGTGCCAACTGTTGGAAAGAAATGAGTCAGAGCCCATCAACTGGTAACTGAGGGACAGCTGGAACTCATCTTCTTGAGGGAAGACTATTGAGACGTGGGGGGCGGGGGAGAGGGAAACTACCATTTACCCATGTCCATAATACATAGAGTGGCCACTGTCCCAAATTTGTTGAGGACAGCTCTCTGTGCCTGAGCATAAATTAGTATTTCAAAAGTGTCTTGTTGGACAATAATATATCCTGTTAGCAGTGCATAGGTATGGATGGCCTTCCTGACTTGTAAATGATAATGGATTTATCTAAATTGTTTTCTACTCACCATAATCAGAGAGTCTCCAAAACTAGCAAGCAGTTACCTATTTTTCTGCTTAATGTCCTACACTTGAGAGTGAATACTGGGAAGAATTCTAGACAAAGTATTGCCCCTTTGTAAAAAGAGATGCAGACAAGGAAGACTTTCCTTCTTCATCCAGACCTCGTGCATTCTGCGTGCATTGTCCTGGATCTCACCAGCTATCTAGTAACCTTCCCTTATACAGTAAATCATTTCTAGAGGAGCTCCCTAATTCCACAAGCTTCAGGTCTCATAAAACCTGAATCTATCTCCTGCTCACCTTCCTGATCTAAGTCACTAAGTCTATAAACCCTATACTTACCCACTTGTCTCCACCTCCAATGCCAGTTGTATCCTGGTCTACACTACCAGCTTCTTTCAACAAAGTTCTCACTGGTCTCCTTTCGTGCTGTGTCGTTTCTAAATTGTGTATCTTACCACATCACTCTCTTCTTTAAAACCCATTGCACTTAGGAAAAGACCAAATTGACCTGGTTTGTAAGCCCTGGAGTGTTAGTCCTACCCTAATCTATAGTTTCGTGTCATCTTACCACCTAACTCACTCTTTGGGTATAGCATACTGGCCCTTCTTTTACTGCAATCCCCCAAAGGAGTCTTGGGAACATGCTATTCTGTAAGAAAGGATTTTTCTCCACATCCTTTCTAGTTATTCCTTTTCGATGTGCCCTTAGAGCTCAATTTTAAAAATCCCTTCATTGGGGAAGCCTTCCTGACCAGTGTGCCAGATTAAGTCAGAACCTCTGACATATGCTCCTGTATAGCATTCATCACAAGGGTGATCACATATCTAATTATTTAGTGTCTGTCCTTCTAGTAGGAATTTAAGTTCTACTAACACCTCTCATGTTAACTGCTATATCCTTAAAGTGTCTTTTTTTTTTTTTTTTTTTTTATCCTTAAAGTGTCTTAAAGAAGAAGATGGATACTCAAATACTTAGGGTAAGTTTTACTGAACATTTGGTTTTTCTGCAGGGCAATGGTACGTTTTAAAAATTAGCAACTAAGGAGCCAAATTCACACTTCTCAAGCCTCATGGATAACTAGTGTTAGCATTCCCTTTTTGGAGATGCAGCAGATAGTAGCTCCAACGTGAATCAAACAGAGATGGTTTCAGTTGTGATTCTGTGACTTACTACCGTGGGGACACTGGATCATTCTTCCTTCCCAAGTCTCAGTTTATTCATCCATAAGATGGTGAGAGTAATTACACCCCATAATATTGGTTGTTTGCTTATTGGCACATATGTGTTAAACATCTACCATATGGCAGGCACTCTGAGAGAGACTAGAAATAGAGTAATGTGCTGCATAGCCTCCACCCTCATGGACATTTTTATCCATCCTTGTGTCCTGAGCACTATTAGCACAGTGCCCAGTATTTAGTAGTTTGATACGCATTTGATGAATTATCCTACTGGGTTCCTTATTTCCCATCCATTTAATGTACAGTTGGAATGAAATTGCCAGTGAGTAAAAGTAGAGAAGAATCGTAGCTGATATTCATGGAGGACTAAATAGGTAACAGGCGGAGTACTGAGTGTGGTTCATGCACTGTTTCACTTAATCATCATTCAGTGAAATAGATCCACTTATTATCCTCATTTTATAGAAAGGGAACTAGAGCACAAACAGCTGAAGTCACTTGATCAAGGTCGAGTAAGTGGTGAAGTCACATTTGAGTACAGGTAACTTTACTATATTGATAGGACCCTTCAGTTATATTAAACTCTAGCTGAGAATCCAGAGTCCCAGGGAGAAAGGAAATGAAAAGAGAAGTTTAAAGCTCACAAAGGGAACACTGACATCAGAAAAGCAGCAGGGAGATAGCTTTCTTTTCTTTCTGTGACTATTTTCATCCAGCTGCTTACTTAATCAAGATCTTGTACAACTTTTTACCTCTTTTGTTTTTATGTTCTACGTTAGGTAATAATAGACTTAATTATGTTAGATTATGTTTTATCCAACTTTACATTTTGGATTCAGTGCTTCAACTGATGACATAAGGATGCTTCATAATTCCAAGTGTTTTGATAAGGAAATGCACTTAAAACCAAATTATAGTCTGGTGATCACTCCTCATACTGATTTCAAAGAATCCTGATGAAATAACATAACAAAAGGTAGAAAAAGAAACAAGTCCTATGTCAGAGGCATTAAACACAAGGAAGCCAGATAGATGATGAGTATCTGGGATCAAAAAAGTATGCATGATATGTTGGCAAATTGAATTTAAATTTTTAAAAAAGTGTGCATGTGACAGGGCAAAGCAAACAGCCTCCTTAGGAGACCGAGAGCTGCATTCACTGTCAGAGGTCAGCAACCAAGTCCAGCAGTCATCTATGCACACGAACAAAGTATTAAACAGGCTTTTAAAGCTTTGGTTTTCTTTTTTATTCTCTTAACCAATTATTTATGTGACTGTTACTGGTCATTACATTCAATTTTACATTCAAATCAGGAGGTCAACCTAATGTGCTGAATATATTAACTTGCCTGGTAAAGCCTCCATGGTATTCACATGCAAAATTCCCTAGAAACTATTTATTAAGATAGTGATTCTTAAGGTTTTTTTGAAATCGAGTTCCTTCTATATTCAATATTATTAAGAATTTCAGAGTTTTTGTTGGTGTTGTTTTATCTATTGGAAAAAATTAAAATTGAGAAAATCTATTAATTTTTAAGCTACAATAGTAAACCCGTTGCAAATTAATGTAAATAATGTTTTTATGAAAAATATTTCCAAAACAAAAAGTTTAAAAAATGGCATTGTATATTTTTGCAAATCTCTTTAATGTCTGGCTAAATAAAAGAAAGTTAGACTTTGTTATCTACTTCAAAATTCAGTCTGCTGCAAAATGATGTTTTGGATGAAGTATGTGAAGAAAATGTAGCCTCACACAGACACAACTGAAAAAGGAAGGAGTATAGTTGTAGACATTCTTTCTTGTTTGATACTATAGCAAGACTCAACCAGTAGTTTCCTAAAGAATGGATATAATGAAGACTCTGAAATCATATCAATAAACCTTTTACAATCTTTTCAACTGAAATCTAATGGTCTATATTGAACTTTGAATAGTATTTTTACCCAGGCATAATTCTATAACACCATGATTATTTGGAAAATATTGAATCGATGAGTAATGCAGATATTCCAAATGTTGACACATTTCATCACAGTATGATATTTTTTAAAAAGCACACTAGTTAAAATCATCACCAACCTCATATAAATCTTCAAGGATTAAGAATTTGCCAAGCACATTACAGTAGATGCAAGTTTTCTAAAATTTTAATTTCCTCTGAAAGTTTAAATTTTATAATTAGCAACAAATTCTGCCAATTGTTTTCCTTTAAAGAGAGGCTCGTTGTATTTATTTGCAGCAAAGTTTCTGCCACATATCCAGGTCAGAGTAACCACAATTTGTCTGTTGGTCATTTTTTTTAAGTAAAAATAGTATGCCACAAAAATAAAACAAAGCAAAAACCCATCTAGTTCAACTAGCATCTCAAGCAATTGCACACATGTCTTCAAGAAACCATGATAATTTGGTATTTAGCAAAGTGGTTTATATAGATCTCCTATTTGTCAACTGAATTATTAAAAATTTACATATTCAAGGGCCAGTATTTTAGTGCTTCACCAGAGAATTCTTGAGTGCTGTTGTCTTCTGGTTTTCTTTTTTTTAAACTATGAATGTCTGATGGTAAAGCATACAATGACTACTAGTACAGTTTGATGCCATTGCCTTAATTCTTGCTATTGTATGGATCATCAGTGCAAACATCAAAAAGTGAAAAAGGCAACTAATATAAGGATTATGATGAAAACAGTTTTGACTTTGCAGACACCCTTAAAGGGTGTCAGGTGTTTTGGGACTTTCAAGTGTCTGTAGACTATATATACTATATATATATACTAAGATTTCCAGTACTACACTGAAAAGTAGTAGTAAGAATGGGCACCCTTGTCTTGTTCCTGATCCTAAAAGGAAAAGCTTTCAGGCTTTCACCATTGAGTATGCTGTTAGCTGTGGGCTTTTTACAGTTGGTCTTTCTTATGTTGAGATACAGTCCTTCTGTACTCAATTTGTTGAGTCTTTTCATGAAAGGATATTATATTTTGTTAAAAGTTTTTTCTCCATCTATTGAGATCATTATAAATTTGATCTTTTGATCTTTCAGTTTATTAATGAGATATAGTTTATTGTTTGCATATGTTTAACCATTCTTGCATCACAGGGATGAATTTCACTTGATCATGGTGTGTGATCTTTTTAATGTACTGTTGAGTTTACCAGTATTTGTTGAAATATGGCAGAAACAAAGCTAAATGCATCATACTTCCTGATTTGAAACTATACTACAAAGCCACAGTAATCAAAACAGTGTGATAGTAGCATAAAAACAGATACACAGACCAATAGAATTGAATACAGAGCTCAGAAATAAATCCACAAATATACAGCCAATTCATACTGTTGCAGGCCAAGACTACTCCTTGGGGAAAACAAAGTCTCTTCAATAAATGTTTTTTGGTAAACTGGATATTTACATGCAAAAGGACAAAAGTAGACTCTTCTACCCCTCACAAAAATTAATTTGAAATGAATTAAAGACTTCAATCTAAGATCTGAAATTGTGAAACTCCTGGAAAAATAAAAGACATAAGTGAAAAGCTTTCTGACATTGATCTCTTCAATGATTTTTAGGCTATGACACCAAAACCACAAGCAATAAAACTATAAATCAACAAGTAGGACTATATTAAACTAAAAAGCTTCCATACCGCAAAATAAATGGTCAACAAAATGAAAAGGCAACCTAAAGAATGGTAGAAAATATTTGCAAATCGCCTATCTGCTAAGGGGTTAATATCCAAAATATATAAGAAACCCATACACCTCAATAGCAAAAAAACAAATATCTGAATGAAAAACAGACAAAGGAACTGCACAGGCGTTTTTCTAAAGAAGACATACAAATGGCCAACACGTATATGATAAGATGCTCAACATCACTAATCATCAGGGAAATGCAAATCAAAACCACTATGAGATATCTCTTCACACCTGTTAAAATGGGTATTACCAAAAAGAAAAGAAATGACAAGTGTTGGTGACAACATGGAGAAAAGAATCCTTGTATACTGTTAGTGGGAATGTAAGTTGGTGTAGCCACTATAGAAAATAGTATATAGTTTCCACTAAAAAATTAAAAATAGAACTATCACATCTATCCATTCCACTTCTGGGTATATATCTGAACAAAATGAAATCACTGTATTGAGGAAATACCTGTACCTTCATGTTCCCTGTAGCATTATTAATAATAACCAAGACATGGAAACAACGTAAGCATCCATTGACAGATGAATGGATAAAGAAAAGATGATATACATATATTCATCCAAAAGATGGGAAGTATGCTTTTTTTATATTGACATTTTAATAGATCTACTTGACAAATATAAAATTAGGCAATATCTATAAATATTCCCTCCTTAAAAACACAGACAGAATATAGAAAATTCTTTATCATTAAAATTACATGTTCTCAATTATTTCTAGATTTCTTATGGTGTGGAATAATTCAAACACAGTTTGCATTTTACACAAATATCTGGCCTTAATCCATTATTCAGCTTCACTTTCAAATTAGGATACCAAGGAAGACCAAATAGCCAAATATTCTATGTCAACAAGATTTCTGGCATCCCTGTACTAAACTGTGATTCTTTTTAAAAATATTTTATTTATTCATAAAAGACACACAGAGAGGCAGAGATATAGGCAGAGGGAAAAGCAGGATTCCCCACAGGGGGCTTGATGCCAGACTCGATCCCAGACCCCAGGATCACAACCAGAACTAAAGGCAGATGTTCAACCACTGAGCCACCCATGTACTCCGTAAATTGTGATTCTTGATCATTCTTAAATTGCCATCGTATCTAAGCAATGTCATATCATCAACAATATAAGTAATCCCTAACACTTGGAGTTATGGTTATCATCTGAACATTCTATTTCAGTGATGGTTTAATGGACTGAATGTTTCTGTGTCCCACAAATTCCTATGTTGAAACTCTAAGCCCCAATGTGATAGTATTAAGAGGCATGGGCTCCAGAGGTAATTAGGTCTTAAGAGTGGAGCCCTCATGAATTAATGCCACTATAAAAGAGACTCCAGATAGCTCCCTAATCCTCCTTCTACCATGTGAGGATACAATGAGAATTCTGCACTCTGTAGAGGGCTCTTGTTGAACCAACCATATCAACACCCTAATCTCACACTTTCATTCTTAAGAACTGTCAGAAATTAATTTTAATTCTTCATGAGCCACCCAGTGTATGGTTCTTTGCTATAGCAACCCCAACTGACCAAGCCAGGAACTGCTACCAATAAGTGGGGGGCTACTGTAACAAAGACCTAAAAGTGTAGAAGTAGCTGTGGAGCTGGCTATTGGGTAGAAGCCGGAAGAGTTTTGAGGTGCATGTAAAAATATGGATGTTGGGGGATCCCTGGGTGGCGCAGCGGTTTGGCACCTGCCTTTGGCCCCGGACGTGATCCTGGAGACCCGGGATCGAGTCCCACATCAGGCTCCCGGTGCATGGAGCCTGCTTCTCCCTCTGCCTGTGTCTCTGCCTCTCTCTCTCTCTCTCTCTCTCTCTCTCTCTGTGACTATCATAAATAAATTTTAAAAAATTAAAAAAAATATGGATGTTGAGGGCAATTCTAGTGACATCTCACAAAGAGAAGACCTGGAAAAAAAAGCTGTCATCTTTCGAGAAACATACATAATTCTGTAGAGAATGTTGATAGTAATATAGATGGTGAAGGTCATTCTCATGAAGTTTTCAATGAAAATGAGAAACAAGGAATAACAAGGAAATTCTGCTATTCGTGATGATATGGATGAACTTTGAGGCATTACGCTAAATGAAGTAAGTCCGAGGCAGGGGCCAGTGGAGGGTGGGGGGAGAGAGTGGTTAAAGTGGTCTAGAGGTACAGGCTTCCAGTTATAAGATGGTAAGTTCTTGGAATCTAATGTACAACATGGTGACTATAGTAAGTAATACTGTATTTCTATACTTGAACTACCAAGGGTAGATATTAAAAGTTCTCAATACATGAGCATGCACACAAGCGCACACACACACACAAAGATAACTATGTGAGGTGATAGATGTGTTAGATAACCCTATCGTGGTAATTATTTTACAGTATGTGCATCTATCAAGCCATCATATTGCACACCTTAAACAATTTTATGTCTCAATTTTATCCCAATAAAGCTTGGGGCAGAAAGAGCCAATAAAATAAGTTATTGCAGATGATGATACAGGAATATTTTTTTTCTTCTTGCTATTTAATAAACTCTTGAAAATACTCAAGAATTTTTCCCCATTGCCTTTTTTTTTTTTTACAACTATGGAGAAAGTGAAAGGGAGAAAATCCCACATTTTATTTTAAAAAAAAATCTTCCAAATTTGAAAACCTCTGAAATCTATCAGATTCTTTTATTGTATGGACGCTGCAAATCTTCCATTTCCAATGCCTGTCTTATCTGTTGTAGCTGAAGTTAAACTACTTCTTTATTACCATGTTTTGTTTCCGTTGTTCTGGTCAGGAGTCTTTACTGCAAATTACAGGATAATTTCTAACTAATTTAAGCAAAAGAGGATGTATCAATGTATATTAGGAACTTCACCAGAATCTCAAGGACCGCCAGAGAGCTAGACTTAAACTGCTGAATAGCCAGTAATATAATACACAAGAACAATGCTTATCCACCTGTTGGGGGGAAATGTCCAGATGAAAACACTAGACACTGAGCATACCTGGTACTGGGTGCCAGACATGCCACTACTGCAACCCAAAAGAACCAGACATCTCTGCCCTCTACTAGGAAATGGATCTGCATGGGACCATATTCTAACATTGTTCCCTTCCTCATCCATATCTTGCCTGGATAGCATCCAAATGGGGTACTCTAGGTCATGTGCTTTTGCACCTTAAGGAACAAGGGATTCTGATGCAACCTTTTGTATCATATCTTGACAAAGCAGGATTCAAAATGTGGAAACTGAGACCTAAGAGTGTTTTCAAAAGATGTTGAGCAACCATAAGTATCGATTGCACTCACTGACATGTGGATTACTCAGATTGAAGTAGATAATATGATGAGTCACAAAGATGACTTGGGAAAGTATTCTCATTGTGTAGCATTCCCACCTCTCCTAACTTGGAAAGGGCAAATCAGAAATTCTTTCAGTCCATGCATAATGCTCCCCATGATACCTTCTCTATATCAAAAGTTCCAGAATAGATTCAGTATCCATAGACATATAAAAGTTTTTTTCTAGGGGATCCATGGGTGGCTCAGCGGTTTGGTGCCTGCCTTTGGCCCAGGGCGTGATCCTGGAGTCCTGGGATCGAGTCCCGCGACGGGCTCCTGGCATGGAGTCTGCTTCTCTCTCCTCCTGTGTCTCTGCCTCTCTCTATCATAAATAAATAAATAAATAAATAAATAAATAAATAAATAAATAAATAAATCTTAAAAAAATAAAATAAAAATAATAAAAGTGTTTTTCTAGAATACCCTTTTCCAAAGGACTGGCTTGTTTTCTGGAAATAGATCTGTGTTACATGATCCTAAATATTTCCTACTGTTTTCTCACTTGTAATATCAGCAAAAATCAGATAAATATAGGGGGAGAACATTCTGAATTCAAAAAACTCTGCATTTGGAAAGGAAAACATATGGTTCAGGCAGACATTGCTTTGGTACCATGGAAACTCATCTGTTTTTTCACCAAGTATATTTAAATAGCTGGCAATCATACAATTTTGAGTGGTGCATAATGGGTTATCTCCATGAGGTGCCCCATCTTAGTGTCTACTAATGTTTTACTGAAGTTTTATATCAACTTCATTTGCTAAATTGAACAGCAAATCCTACTATCCATACTCATAATAGGCAAAATATCAATTCTTTTCAGCAAAAACACCCAGTTCAAGAAGATAGCATGTAAGGCCAACATTTTCTGGTATCCCAATAGATTGAAATTTCACATTCAGGCTTCTTCCCACCACTAACATAGGAAAATAATCTCTCAAAGTACTTCCTCCAGTGAATCAAAGAATGACAAGACTCCAATAACTCAGATTCCACAATATAAAGTCATATGTTCCACGTCCAGATTCACAGATGACAAAACCACTCCTGTTATGCTTTTAAATATTATAAGCCCTTTCTTAAATGTGACATTATTCACAAGTCTGTCTTCAGAAGGAGTAGCTGTTCTTAATCCCTATGGAAATGTTCACAGAGCTGCAAATCTTCTAGGATGTTAAACAATTTTCTAAAAGCTTTCTACCTTACTAGGAGAAAAAGCTATATTCCTGAAAAAGACAAATAACTTCACTCTGGAATATTTTTGGCAAAAAAGGAGAAGATTAAGTTAGAGAGTTCTATTGCATTTGTCTACCTGTTTTGGCAGAGAAAAACAACACATTGTTACAGAACCTGAGATATTTCCTGTCCTACCCTGTGCCTTACTTATAGAGCCTATTACCTATTATAAACAGCTCCTTGGTGTTCTCTGGCATCTTATTCCCAGCTCACAAGTAGCAATGACCCTGAAGCCTTAATTGCTTTTCATAGGTCATCATCACTGTCATCCAGTGCTCCTTAAGGAGCAAAAATTTTAAAAGGCATAGAACATAATCAGCTGTCAGAGTGCTCAGCTTTTCCTTGTAAGACAATCCTGCCTTCAGATGCAGAATATTACAATGGAAAGATACCCATGCCTGAATTTAAGCAGATGTTAAGGATTTTTCAGGAGACAGCAAAGAAAATGGAGGATTAGCTCAAAAGAAAAGGGGGGGTTCATGTCTCAATTAGCAAACAATTTCCTTTCTAGCTATGCCTGGACGTTGCACTAAATAAATTCAGAATGAAATGCCAAAGTCAGTGAGCAAAGAACTGTTGTAGTTCAGCTTAGAAGAATGGTCATAAAGAACAAAGAGAAGGATGGGCTTAAAGTGGGATTTCAGAGATGTGGGGAACTGAGAAAAACTGTGAGCTTACAGGAAGCACCACATAGTGGCTCCATTCTTGTTTCCCAAAAGCTGGGTAGAGACATAGATTGTCGGGAAATCAGTGAAGTTCTATTTTACTGGGTTGAATATACGTTTATGAGACATCCAGGAGCTAACCTTCTAAGAGGATGATGCAGAAGTGGTTTTCTTTAGTGTGCACTGAAACTAAAATTAAAAAAGAAATTTAATCAAGGGCAATTTCTTGAAAGGAAAAATCAGGAAGTGAGTTGGAGGAATTTATCGCAATGATAACAAAGGTAGCCAGGTACAATGCCTTAGTATTAGAATATAAAGTGCCTTTTACCTCTATCTAAATTACAAATCCTGCCATGTTTAAGGATTTTTTTTGTCATTTTTATTGTATTTTCAACCTATATATTTAGTGTGTTATTAAAAGACTAATATAGAGGAGAGGTGGGCAAACCATAAGAGACACTGAACTCTAGGAAACAGAGTTGCTGGAGGGGTGGTGGGTGGAGGGACGGGGTACTTGATGTAATAGCACTTAAGGAGGGTACTTGACGTAATGAGCACTGGATATTGTATGCAACTGATGAATCACTAAATTCTACCTCAAACTAAACAAAAAGACATATAGATTGGCCATTTAGGCTTATGACTAAAATTCTTCCCAATGCATACATATAATTTATTCATAATTTCAGCCAGAGGGTATTTACTGAGCACCTAAGATGTGCTAGATGCTATGTTAGGTAATAGAGACCCAGTACTCAAAACAGTTCCTTCCTTCATGGAAAGAATAGTTCAACAGATGAGAGAGACATAGAGCCTCCTTACCACAAGATAATTGAAGGGACATGCTATTTCATACCCTGAGAATTTCATCACCTCATAAAATAATTCATCAGGATGTCAACTGGCAAAAAATGTTTCTGGAAGAAGAAAGGACAGAGAGAAGGCAGTGTACCATGAGAAAATAAAATAAATGTGAATATGCTAAGCCTCTGACCCATACCTCATTGACATTTGACAGCAATCTAAGTAGACCTACCCTCTCCCACAGGATTAGTCGAGGATCTAACAGGCAGTGGGGATTTTATTGAACAGCTTCACTAATGAGGACCTTCCTGGAAACTTTGCCAGAATGTCTGAGGGTTTTCCCCCCTCTACCTTTCGAAGCAATCAGGCTTTATCAGCTTTTCTACATAATGACCTATGGAAATGAGCCAACCATGGAAAAATGACTCCATTTACTTAGCTGTGAACTACAGATGGCTTGGTGAACACTGTGAGCTAATGGAAAACTAACACATGCTGGTCCAGGTCAACAGCTGTTTCCATCGAAACTGTGGCCTGGGAGACACAGGTGTATTTCATGGGCCCATAGGTAGACTGCCATCTGTTCAATAAATGTTTTACATTTCCTTTAAATATGAAGATAAATACCAGGATTTGGAAGTGTAAGTCAGTGTATTATGGCCAACAACTTTGTGTCTTTTGGGCCTACATAGGTGAAGAGGCCTCCAACTAGATTTACATCATGAAGAGGTAAATCTATAATTTAGAACTTCAAGCTTTCTCATTCTTCTATGGGAGAAGCAGGAATAGATGCTTCCTTTGGTCATTTTGTTTGACCAAAGGTCATTTGGTTTGTTATTTATGTACTCAAAGTGTCACCACAACAAACCTCTCTGGAATAATAGTTGCACCAGGTAGTAGCAGCAGTCTGGGTGGGCACTTACTACCAAACTTTCTACCGTACCCCAACACAAATATGGAGATGGCACAGACAAAGCAACACATACTCTCCATTACTCTCCATTCCTAGGCCTACACTTTACTTTGAATCACTGCTCTTCTCCCTATGAATTTCAGTATTCTGCGTACATATGCTAGTGGTAGGGGTGAGAGATGAAGAACCAGTCTGGGTCTAGAGGTGTATTTAGCATTCCATGTTGCTTTCCTTAGTTTATGGGGGTTTGTGTTGCCTATTGCCTTTAGTTTGGAGCCTTTAGCTAAAACTGCAAAATAGTAGAAACAATTCCATTCAATGCCTTATTATCTGTGTTTGCTTGTTTCTTCTCTCTCTTGCTCCAGAAACATCCATTCAATATCATGCCTGTTTTAGTCACAGGTTTATCCTCAGAACCTCTAATAGTGCCTGGTATACATAAGATTCTGGTCCTGGTTCTATGACTGCCTAACATAATCTGGTTTGGGGCAAGACATCTAAGTTCTGTCATCTTGAGTTTCTCACTATTAGATTACATTAATTCATTCATTTATGTATTTAAGATTTTATTTATTTATTCCTGAGACACACAGAGAGAGGCAGAGACATAGGCAGAGGGAGAAGCAGGCTCCTCTCAGGGAGCCCGATTGGAGACTCGATCCCAAAAATCTGGGATCAGGCCCTGAGCCAAAGGCAGACGCTCAACTGTTGACCCACCAAGGCATCCCTAAATTACTTTTATATGACAAACTATAAAAGTTTGACATTTGACAGTTATAGTGACTAAACTATAAAAGTTTGTCGTATAAAATACCCCATAATCACTTCCATATCATTAGGATAATGTTGTTAATCCCTAGCTATTTGGTTCTTCTCTTTTTTAGTTTGAACTATATGAAGCTGCATTTTCAAGGTCAAAAACAGCTGGATAGCAGATATTTCCTATGATTTAACCTAACTTATTACATAATTTTTATTGAGCCTCTTCTACCTACAAGGCATCGTCAGACACTGGGGATATGAGAGTGAACAAAAGGAGAAGCCATCTTTTCCTTGACCCTACATTCCAAATAGAGAAGACAAACAAATAAATTAACAGCTGAAAATATGATGAGTCATGCAATAAAGGGTGTTAAGAAGGAAAATAGAGCAGGATAAAGAGACAGAGTCACTTAAGGGAAGGAGTACCAAACTGATAAAAAGGGGGGAAATTTGGGTGATATTTACCTACTCGTGTTGAGTAGTTGAACTCTCAGCTTTTCTTACTCCCAGATTTCTGGCAGTGGTGTGATTAGACACAAGAAAGGAGATCCTTCTTTGAAGACTACGATTACTCCAAAAGAAAAGACCTGAAGAGACGCATGTTGTATGTTCATTCACAAAATGGTTCAGACTATTTTAGAATCAGGCCCAGTCCCACAGCTTCCAAAAGAGCTTTTCAGTGTCCAACACTTAAGTATGAACAAGTATCTGGGACTGACAGATATGTGAGGAGAGCCACTAATCTCAAGGTTAGAAGAGAAAACAAAACAGCAAAAACAATAATTTAGAGGAAATAATCTTCGAAAGGAGAAAAAAAAAATCAACAAATTTCAATGTTCTCAGAGATAAAAGAGATACTTAATTTTTTTTTGAGATACTTAATTTTTTAAAAGCACATCTGGATTAGATAATTTTAAGAAATAAAATATATGCTATAAAAAAAAACATCCAGCAAGAAGGTTACATCATAATCTTCTGGGAAATAAGAGAGAAAATACAGAAAAATAAGCAAAGATGAGAAACCAGAAATAGAAAAAATACACAAAATATGTATGTAAAATAAGGACAATAATCTACATGGTCAATATTCCAAATAATAAAAATCTAAAAAGAGAAAGAGAAGAGAATATCGAGGGGGAAAATGAAATCAATTAAATAATTTACTGCCAAGTCACTGTGAAATTTCATAACACTAGCCACACAGAAAGGAGCAAAAAAGGGAGAAAACAAGGTTCACCTACCAGCAATACTGGATTATAGGGGGTAAAATGGAGCAATATTTTCTAAATACCAGCTGAAATTCTTTCTAGTGTGACATTTCATACCTAGGCAATTAAATATAGGGGAGAATAAAATAAAATAAAAATCCTTGCTTTTTAGACAAGCAAGGATTTGAAACATTACTTTGAAACTTCTCCCAAAAAGTAATACAATGAGCATCCTACACAAGGAAGCAAATCAAGAAAGAACCTATAGGATCCAAGGTACGGGGATTGTTGAGAGAGGGAACAAGGGTCCCAGGAACATGGTGAAAAGAAATGCCAAGCTCACAGCTCTGCAGCAGGCTTAGGGACCAGTCACTCCTGACTAGAGTGTATCATAAAAACTGAATGTGTCTAAGATTCATGTATAGGGGAGTGAGTTTGACAGTAATTATATAAAAATTCAAGCAATTAAAAAAAAAGATAATTAGTAACTCTAAGGAAAAAACAGAAAGGGAAGTAAAGGAAAGGACAACATACACAAAGAATACCATGTGATCCAGCTGTGAAAATGCTTATAGAGTCACACTATGAAAGTGTTGGATATTAGTATAATAAAGCTACATTATACGTGGATGAGGGGGACAGTGGGAGAGGAATAAAAGCATCATAAACCTCACTTCTCATGGTGGGAAGTCAATGTTAAGTGCCCAACCCTAAGAATATATATGTGCACGTATATATACATATACACACAAATATGAATTTACATGAGTATGTTATTCAAAGAAATGAACTTGCTGTATTTCTTCAATTCTGAGACACATTTTTTTTTTTTTTTTCAGATTTCAACATCTCCATAGTTAGGACACATTTCAACCCGCAGTGGTCACCATGCAACCGGCAGCATTTTTGACCTCATATAAACATAGCCACTGTTAATTTAATGAAATGTGCCCATTACCAAAAGAATCACATAAAAGAGCTCCAAGTGGCAGCCTCAGGGAAGCAGTAAATGTTGGGGGGGAAGTGGGGGAAGGTGGTGAAGCTCAGGGACTGCTGTTTTAGCAACAACCAGAAATTGACCCTCTAAATTATGTATACTTTATTTAAAAAAAAATAAGTGTAAAAAAAAAATTCTGTTGGCTCCTCTGTGGAGAAGTGTCCCTAAAAGAACAAGATTAGAGGAAGGAGATGAGTAGGAGCTCTTGCTTTGTCCAGAAAGGGATTGGTGATGGCTTAGAGCAGACGGAGAACCATGGCGAGCGTGGTCAGTGGTCAGATTTAAAATAAAGCGGACCAAATGTACCAATGCGTTGAATACAGAACGTGAGAGGAAGAGGAGAGTCAAACCTGACACCAGTGTTTTTGCCTGAGCAGCTGGAAGAAAGCAGCTTCAACTTCCTGAGGTGCGGGAGACTATGGGAAGCAGGTCGAGGAAGGGGGCAGACCAAGAGGCAGCTGGGCTGGTGAGTTTGGACATGGAAGATGTTAGATATCTGAGCGGAAGTGGTTAGCAGGCAGATTGCACGCACAAACGCAGAGGGCTGCTTTAGCTAGGCTGCAGATACAATCTGGGTTTCTTCCCTTCCCTATCTACCCTGTACCTAGTATAGTCATTTTACTTGCTTTTGTAGATAGCAACAAACTCTTAGTTTTTGTTTGGGCACTTAAAGTGTTAGGTATTCAGGTTTTTAATTAATCAATATTTTCAAGTGTTTGCTCCTTTCTGAGATTACAGCCAGGCCAGACTGTATCCATGCCCAGAAAATCTAAGCACTCCTTGCCTAGATTCATGAGAGACACACAAAGAGAGAGAAAGAGAGAGAGAGAGAGAGAGAGAGAGAGAGAGAGAGAGGCAGACACAGGCAGAGGGAGAAGCAGGCTCCATGCAGGGAGCCCGACGTGGGACCTGATCCCAGGACTCCAGGATCACGCTCTGGGCTGAAGGCAGGTGCTAAACCACTGAGCCACCGGGGGATCCTTTCTTTCTTGACTTCTCAGGTATCATGCTTTGCCTAACTCATGGGTGATGGGCAGGTCCGAAAGACTCCTCCAGTATTCCAAGTGTGGAAATGATCCTCTAAGATCTGAGCAGCAGACAAAGGCTAATCGCAGATGATGAGTCAGGAAAACACTCAGCCAACAGTTGTTTTGGTCTCTGTGGTTAGAGGCATTTCTGTTCGTTCACTCTGCTTTGATCCTGTTACAAAATCTGGAGAACTTTCCGTTTCTTTGTACATTTATTATTTTGGTGTTCCAATTTCCCCACCTCCTCTATCCCTAAGCACTTAAAACAAAATATTTGATCATTTTTATAGCAGTATGTAGTTAAACATAAAAGAACAAGTGGGTTATTTTCACCTATTTCTAGTGACAATTTAAAGACTATTTTCTACCAATTTTTTCTTGTTACACCCACACTACCTTCCCCCCCAGTGTTTCTTTCTTTTAAAGATGACTCCCGATATATAATACAGATGTGCAGCAGAAATATATACCCTTTATCAGTCAAGATAGGTTGATTATGTTGTGGTTACAACTCCCAACCTCAGGGGCTTAAGGCAACAAAAGTTTATGTCTTGCTTGTAATACATTTCCATCACATGGCAGCTGAGGGCTCTGCTTCAAATCACTTTGTCCTCACCCAGGGACCCAGAATGAGAAAGCAGCCACTGGCTGCATTGCCAGTTGCCAAAGGATAGGGTGAAGGCAGCGCTGCAAAAATGACAGGTTCTTAAATTTCCACCTGCAAAGGACAGGTGAGTTACTGCTAAACAGATCTTTGGCCAAAGCAAGTCATTTGACCAATCTAACTTCAAAAAGGCTCAGATAAGTATAATATTTTGCAAGTGGGGCACTGACTATTAGTAAGCAGTTGTACAGACTATTGTACAACTAAAGAGTTATAATATATCTATTCTATCAAAATCCCTAGTAGTGGAGGAAATTTCTGTACATTCTAGCAAGATACTGTTGAGAAAAAAAAACATCACAATTCTGAGATTCAGGGTTTCAAGTCCTTGTCTCAACGTCACTCTGTATGTTTGGTTAGCAGCTAATGGGGGTCACATTTTGGAGATAAATAAAGGTCATCAGCTCATTAAATGAATGTGTTTCAGACCACAGGAAAACGTGTGACATGGTTACCAAGGTTCTTCACTTATAATGAAGGTCTGAAAATGTCACCCGGGAAAACCAAGAGCCAATTTCAGGCTGGAAGAATCAGTTCCTATTGTGATTGTGCAGCAGTAATTATGCAATTGTTTCCCATCCCTCCTCCCTAATGTTATAGATGTCAGGAAACATGCGGTTCTTTTTTCACACAAATTCTACATGGCTCAGAAAGCTATTTGGAGGTAGATAGGGGAAAGATGAAGTTGGAATAGGAGTAGTGAAAAAAATACATGGTCAGGAATCATGATCCTTCCAGTATCCTGTGGCCAGTCAGGCTGTTTAGTCAGTTGCCAATCAAGCATGGGTTGTATATCCACAGTTTATCCATCTCCATCAGTGAAATTGTGATACAATAAATATATCATCCCCAGTTTCTAGCGCACAGCTTCTAAAACCCTTGGAATTTCTTGAATATGAAGGGTGAAAAAAATCCATCTCCACACCCTGACCTTCAAGACAATCACCAATGCCAATAATTTAATCAATTATGTCTATGAAATGAAGCCTCAATAAAAGCCTAACCAAAGAGGTTTAGAGAGCTTCTGGGTTGGTGAACACATGGAGCTTCTGGGAAGGCATGGAGGCTCCACACTCCTTCTCATACCTTGTCCTGTGCGTCTCTTCCACCTCGCTGTTCCTGAGTTGTATCCTTTTATAATAAGCCAAAAATCAAGTAAATAAATTGTTTTCATGAGTTCTGTGAGCTGTTCTTGCAAATCGTCAAATCTGAGGCGAGGAGTTATAGGAACCTCTAATTACAGCTGGTCAGTCCCAAGCACAGGTGACAGCCTGGACTTGTGATTGACATCTAAGGCTGAGCAAGGGACAGTCTTGTGGGACTGAGCTCTTAAACTGTGGGATCTGCACTAACTCCATGTTCTTAGTGTCATAACTGAACGGTAGGACATTTAATCGGAGAATTGAAACATTGGTTGTTGCAGGGGAAAACCCCATACATTTGGTGTCAGAAGTATTGAAACTAGAGGAGAAACAGGAATTTTTTTCTCTTACCATTTTTGTATTCCTGGTCATGTGTGTGGATTAAACTCATGCTACTTTTCACCTAAATTATTACAGCAGCTTCCTACTTGCCTTTCACCTCCAATCTGTCCCTTTCCACCCCATCTCCCATGCAGCAATGGGAGTTATCTTACGAAAACTCGGCTCTGACAGTAACAGTCACTGCCGTCTTTCAGTAGCTTAAAGCCAACCTGCTGTTTGGTCTTTATTGTTCAATCCACCCTCTCAAGTTTAATCAAGTATACAATTAACAATGATGAAAATGTCTTTCCTGAAGACATGCCCTTATTTTGAAAGATATAGGTATATCTACTCTTCTTAAGTTGATGTGTCTCTCTAACCCAAGTGGTCTTTGAAAGGCTTATGGTAACAGGCCTTCTAACAGAAACGGAAGACAAAAATACCTTTAGCCAATTCTTGATGAATGGTTATAAATGTTGCATTTGCAAACAAATATAGATACTTAGAAATTACAGCAAAACAGGGTGAGGTCAAAGAAAGAGAAAGAAGATGATTATGTAAGTAAAAATCACAGCAAAAATGGTGATCTATATCAATGCTCAAACATAAATGTATCTTTAAAAACAACACCTCTGTTTAGACTTGTGTAGCCAATAAATGTCAATTCCAGTTAGGCTTTATTTTAATTCAATTTTGTAATCCATCCTCATTGGCTTGCCTTGGGTAAGGAACAGTTTGTAATAATGAATACAAAAGAATGGTGTCTTTCTTTATTGGTTTAAAAAATAGAGAGAGAGAAGACCAGAAAAAGAAATCAGAGCCATGTATTTTTGTTTGTTTGAGTCATGCTCTGGGTTTTCTTCTCTCTGACCTAATCCCTTTTTTAATGCTTGCTCTCAAACGCCCATCTCTTTGATAAACAATTTTAGATTCTCAATTTTGTCTTTGCTCTACTTTCTGCTCACAACTAAACCTAAATTCCTTTATAGAGTCCTTTCTGATAGAACGTGCATACTTCCTAATTTGCCAGGTACCTTAGGCAAGAAGCAGGTCCATGCTCCAGGCAAATATTTTCTACCCTCTGCAAACCTTGGATCTGCTGAGCCTCATGTTTAATACCTAGCCTTACCTTTCTCTGTCCCTTTCGTGGCTAATGTCATTTGCCTGAGCTTTCTTTCAGACACTGTCCATCATCCCTAAACTTGTTACTTTTACTTTCTCTTATCCATTAACTCTTATCAAATGACTTCACTCCTGCTTGGAAAATAAGCCATCATATAGGAACTACATAACCTCAATTTCCCACCACCATATCCCAAACCATCCTTTCTCCTCTCTCCTGTTTCAGTGTGGTGATTGTCCCTTACCATCAAAAGCCATCCCTCCACCTAGGCTTAGATTCTTCTCAGAAATCATGCACAGTAGGATTAATCCCTCTCCCTCTGCCCCTCCCCTTCTCTTTTTCTGTCTCTCTCAACCTCCCTCTCTTTCTCCACACCTTCCCCTCTTTCCTACAGCATTGGGCTATGTGCTCTCTCTCTAAACATAAACAACCAAAAAAAAAAAAAATCTCCCTAACTTTATAGCCTCCCCATCCATCTTATTTCCTTCCTTCTATGGTTAATTTTTTTATTTGGCTTTAATTTTTTCCTTCCCACTCTTGATTCTAAATCTGGCTTCTGGGCCCACTGTCCCGCTTGACATTGCTGCTCTTGCCAAGATTATCATTGTCATCCACGATACTATACCAATACAATGCAAAAATCTTTTTTTTCTTAAAACCCTGTCTGGGCATCATCTCTTTTGAAACTCTTTTCCTAGCTCATTTGTTGGCAATTCTCTTTCATGAACCATTGAATACTGGGTCTTAAGGGGAGGACTATGTCTGAAGTCCTTGCTCTTCTCACTTTACCCTCTCTTCACATCATCCACTCCTGTAGCTTTGAAGTATATACCATTGGTGGTCTGCAGATCCCCTAACCATCTGTACCAGTCTGTGGGGGCCTCCTCTCTGGTTTTTGTCTGCTTTTGCTTTCAATGGCCACTCAGAAGACTTTCCTTGGGGCTTTGGAGCTGGTCTTAATGCATTTCTGGGATGGCTCTTAGGACCTTGGAGGGAAAATGTGGTTCACACTAAATGAGGTAGAGATGTCAGAACAGTGTCCACAGAGTTCTGAGGAAATTGTCTCAGGACCAGAGATGTAGGCATGCTAGAATGGTTCTGTTATATAATCCGGAATACATACAATGATGGAAAAGGAAAAAACCCAGGCCTGATTGTTGGTGGATCAGCTTGGTGTGTTGGTACAAACTAAAAATAGATTGCTGCTTGTCTCCTATATACTCTATGACTCAGACATTGCCATCCTGATAGAGAACAGAAGAGCCCCTTGAAGGGACTTCTAAGGTGCCAGCTTGGAGATGATACACAATGAGGTTGGGGTGTTGCTTTCACGAGGTAGCATATATTTTACGCCAATGGTCATTCTGTGTTGTTCTGTCTCTGATAGTAGAATATATGAATCAGGAAGTCAAGGAGCACGTTTACAAAGAATTCAGTCATCTCATTTCCAGCGACCCACTGGTCACTTGGGAAACTTGTGCTTCTGGAAAGGCAAACCTAAGATACGCTTTAACATCTCTATGGTGACCCATATTGGATCCATAACTTTCTTATGAGCTCCAAATCTGAATATGTAACCACTACCTTATTTTTAAATTAGGTACCTCAGAGGCATCTGAAACCTCCTAGGTACAGAATTATACTTCCTGTCTCTCCTTTCCTGCAGTGTGTATTACTGTAAGCGAGGAGTACTGCCATCGACTCAGGAACCCTGGCCTGAAATCTGGAGTCATCTTTTAACTCTCTCAGTTCTTTCTTCACCAGATCAAATCAACTAGCACATTTTTTTTTTTTCCAACTCTGTCCTCTAAGTATCACTCCTGTTCTCCTAGAGGGAGAATATTAGCCCTTCTCTCCCATTCTACTGATACCGTCCAAGTTCAAACTGCGTCATTTCTCAGTGAGACCACTGCAACAGCCTACAATGGCAGCAGCCTCCCAAATCATCCCCAGTGATCCTCACTTTCTGGTATTCACACCATTATGTAATCCTTTCTCCTTTGACATCTAATACAAATAGAATACGTGGGACAATGATGGGAGGTCCCTTCTGAAATTGTTATGAAAGGACTCTGTCTTTCATCTTGCTCTCAGTCTCTCATTCTCCCCTTTGCTCTGAAGGAAGCCAGCTGCCATGTTGTGAGCTGCCCTATGGAGAGATCCGAATGACAAGGGAGTGAGGGAAGCCACGCAAGGAACCGAAGTCATCAGTCCAATAGTCTCTGAGGAACTGAATAACACCAACAGGCACGTGAGTGAGCATGGGTGTGTCAACAACTCCCACAATTATGCTTCAGATGTGAGAGCAGCCCTGGCTGACACTTTGAGAGGTGGCTTGTGAGGCCTTGAGCCACAGGCACCCAGAGAAGCTGTGCAGGGACTCCTGACCTACACAAACTACGAGATAGTGTTTGCTGGAAGCTAAGTTTTAGAGAAATTTGTGATGCAGTAATAGATTCTGCATACAACCTCCCAAATGGTCTCCACTTGTGCATTCCTTACCTCTTCCAATCCATCCTTTCACAGAGCCAGTTTTATTTTAAAAGTGAAAATATAACTGTGTCATTTTCCTATTTAACCCTTAAATTGCCTCCTATTGGTGTTGGAATTAAGTACAAAATCCCTACCCTGGCCTTTGAAGCCCCATGATCTGCCCCTGCCTGCTTTTTTAGGGTAATTTCACATTTTCCTTCCTCTCACTTATCCTAATCCAACCTCACAGACCTTTGTCTGGGTTTTTGTTGTTGTTGTTGTTGTTTGTGTTAAATGCACCACATTCCTTCCTACCTCACATACGCTGTTCCCTCTGCCTGGACTGTGCTCTTCTCTGCTTGTTGCTCTCCTTCTCTTAGCTCTTCCAGATGTGACCTCCCTCAGTTGACTTGCCTGATTCCATCCCAGACTAAGTTGAGCCCCTGCTCCACACTCCACACCAACATGACAAAGGACATTTGTCACCATTCTGTCAGACTATATTGCCAAACTGTAAACTCCCTAGGGCAAAGAAGAGAACTCTCTTGTTCAGATCTTTATCCCAGTTTTAGCACAGTGACAAAAACTTTGTAATAGTTCATAAAAAAAGGAATAAATGGCGAAATAAATGTTAAAAATATATTACATAAAGAAATAAAGGCAATTAAGGAGTACAAACTTCCAGTTACGAGTATGTAAAAAAAAAAAAAAAAAAAGAGTCGGATTATGGGAGGTGTCATATTCTGAATATGTGCTGACAATAGAAATATGAAAATCAAGCCACATGTTAATTTTAGATTGTGTAATAGCCCCATTAAAAATTTTAAGTTATTAATTTTAATACTTTAATCCTATGTATCCAAAATATTATTTCAACATATAATTAATTAAAAACCTAATGAGGCTTCTTACTTTCATTTAAAAACAAACAAACAAAAACCAAAAATGAGTATGTCACCGAGATGAAAAGTAGAGAACAGAGAATCTAGTCAATATGTATATAGTGGCAATATATGATAATAACATTGTTTGGTGACAGATGGTGCCTACACTTATCATGGGGAGTACAGAGTAACATATAGAATTGTTGAATCATTATTGCACACCTGAAACTAATATAACCCTGTATGTTAATTATATATCAATTAACAGAAATATCACACTCATGGCAAAAAAAAAATCTTATTATTTTTTGGTATGTGTTCCTTATAGAGCAATTCTAGGTTAAAACATCTTGTCTACTGTTATTTAAAAGGTAGAGAGACATTTAAAATAGCATAACAAAAAACATAATAGTAAACAGAATTCTGAGTATTACCAGCCATCAATAAGACTAATCCCAAGCTTCAGAAATAAACAAATGCTTACAAAATTAAAAAAATCTATAAATTAAAAAAGTCTATAATCTTTCATGTTGCATTGTTATAGTCAATTATTTCAAATCACTTTAAAAATAAGAAAACACACCAAAAGGCATCTGTTTTTACATGCCAAATGTTTGAGACCAACTGTTCATGTGAATGCCTTTGATATGAAAAAAGTGTGAATTATACCAGATTTTAGACATTCAAGTGCATATATTTGTTCAAGCATTCCTTCTCTGAACAAATATTTATTGAAAGCCTGCTCTGTGACAGGGAACTTTCTAAGGTCTGAACATCACAGATAATAATAAAGTTTCTGGTCTCAGTAACTGGGTGGATGGTGGTGCTACTGAGATGGGAAAGGCTAGGGAGGGGCTGATTATGGCAAAATAAAAATACTTTTAATAAATTAAAAGCATCATGAAAGCACACATTGTTGATTAGTAATTATTTTTGTTACTTCTATTTGGAAGCCAATATCTTAACAAAATAGCAAGAAAATTAGAGTTGACAGTCCTGAAAACAATGTAAGAAGACCAGAGATCTACTTGTGGCTGATTGCCCTGGGCAAAAAACTCCCTTTCCTTCCTCACGTTGCTCATTTATAAAATAAGGTCGAAATGTCATATAAGTTGTCTTCTGGCTTAAAAATGTTATTAACTGTTTGAGCCTAAACTCTATAAATGCATGAACATTCTCTGAGTGCAGAAATCTAGATTCCATACATGTACTTAATTTTCATGAGAGTTTGGAGGGTTTTGAAGAGAATGATTAAGCAAAATGCAAATATAGAGTGCCCTTGACCTAGCAACTCCACTGCTAGGTGCTTTCAGCAGCCTAGAAAGTTATGGGACACACTTTTGTGTCTATCTCAATAGCAAAATGAAACTCAACTTCATTCACTTACAGATAAGTTCCTTGTGTTGGTCTGTAAAGCACAAAGTTGTTGCTTTAAAAGGAAATGTAGGGGGAGAAAAGCTAGTTATGTATTAACATCATATTCTCAAAACTAAATGATATTTTAAATCACCTCTCCACCCAAGAGAAATGAAAATATAGGCTCACAGAAAAACCTGTATGTGTTTATGTAGCGTTATTCATAATCACCAAAACCCAGAAACAACCCAAATGACCATCAGCTGGTAAGTGGATAAACAGACTGTGGTACATTCACATGATGGAATACTAGACAGCTGTGAAAATAACCAAACAGCATGGGTAAATCTCAAATGCATTATGTTAAGTGAAAGAATCTAGACTCAAGGATTACAGACTATTTAATCATTTTATATAATTTTCTAGAAGAGGCAAAATTAGGGGGACAGTGAACAGATCAGCAGTTGCCCAGGGTTAGGATAGTGGAGAGGATGACCACAAGGCGTGGCAGAAAAGAATATTACCCTCGTTATAGTGATTTTATATAACTCTTTTCATTTGTTACAACTTGTAGAACTGTTCACCAAAAACAGTGATTTTTCCTGCGTGCATATTTTTTTTAATTCTGAGAAAAAATATAATGTATTCCAAGAGATATTGTAGCATGCACTTGTACTGAGTTACGAATGGCAAGTGAAAGGCTGGATCAGAGAAAGAGCAATATCATGGAACCCAATGCTAAGTCAGAATCAACATACAATCTCACTAATTCCATGGCCTCTTTTCCAGGAAAGCTGGCATCAATAAATTAGCATAGTTCAGGAAAAAATGCATATTTATTAAGCAAGTATACATTAAGGACTCTGTGGGTTAAGAACCTCTTTGGGAGAGAGGAAAACATGTGTCAATCAGTAGTTCACTGAAGCCTGCTGAAACCACAGGGACCAGTGAGGCTGGGAGGATTCACTGTTAGAAATCACTCCCATGGCAATGGCAGATTGATTGCATCCAAAAGAGAAGCATCAACATTCTAAACCAGAAAACAAAGTGATGTGTGAAATACAAATTAAGTTTCATCTCCCTATCCATCCTCAAACACATGAGCACAAGCCTGCATAGAGCTGCAGAACTGAACAAGAAAGGCAAGCCTTCCACAGAATCATCTGTGTTGAAATGCTGACCCCTTGTGTCTATAAAACATTAAATCATGTGATTCTGCACTTAAACACTTGATCTGTTTTTTTTAGCTGCATTTGTGTAACAATGAAGGAACCAATACAAACAAATTTCGAATGTAATTCAGCCTGGGAAATCATGCTTAGCACAGAAAACATACGTCAGCTGTCATCCTGTCACATCAGTCTATCTGCCATCCCCAAAGAGGTTATTCTAGGTACTACTCACTTGTTCCATTTCTCCTAGGAAGGATATGGTCATCAGAAGCAAAATAATCCAGCATATCCCCACAAAACCAAGCAAAAATAAATGAGGACATAAAGGAAAAGCAGAATATGATGGATTCCTCAGTAAGTCACAGTCCACTTGTTGGAATATTTACCCTGCCTGCTACCTAGTTTTCACTCATTCGAATTCCTTTTGTGATATATGGGCCACCACTCGCTTTCATGGATAAGACATGATTTACTTCTCACACTATTTGATATCTTATTTAGCCTTGGAGGAATGAGGAGATTGATATTTAAAAAACAACTTACTGGTTCATGAGAAAAAATTCACATTGGAAAAAGTTTTCAAATATTTCATCCATTCATTAATGCAGTTAAATACTGACTACATGCCAGGCTGTACAAGAATATCCTTACTTACAGGCTGTATAAGAATATCCTCATCCCAACAACCACTACCTTTCTACATAATTGCCTCCCATCAGAAACTGTGTGTGTAAATCTTCCTGTAGCTTTAGGGCATGTTGTACCGTCTTCAATATTGTCCTTTGCTCCATCTTCCAATCATCTGCTTTAAAGTTATCCCTCTGGCCATGCAGGGCTATTTGTGCTAACAAGGTCACAAAAGTAAACGTAAAGTCAAAGAGAAGTGAGAGTTTCAGCCCAAAGCCTTTAGCATGGATGTATTGAGCATTGGTTTATCTAGGTGCTCAGATAAAATGTTTGATCATAGCTAAAGCAGTATCTTTTGTACATCACACTACTGTTTTCTGAACCACTAAGAAAAATAATGCCGATTCAACTACAGCAATGCCTAAGAATGATAGTCCTGTGGCTTTGACATTTATTTTATATATTCTCAGGGATTTAGCAATTTCTTCTGCTTTCAAATGCAATGCTTAGCAAGTTACAGGCCACATTTTTCTGTGTATCCCAGTAGCAAAATGAAACTCCGCTTCATCTACTATTGGGCAGCTCCTTGCGTAGGTGCTATAAAGCACACAGTTATGGCTTTAAAAGGAAATGAGGAAAAGAAAAAAAAAGCCTGTTAAGTATTAACATAATTTTGAAACTAAAGGATATTTTAACTTCCCATCAGAAACTCCCCTCTAAAAAGGAAGAAAGGAACTTATTTCAGAATACAAGCCAGAACTTTAAACCCAAAACATTTAGCTTCATTTTTAAAAAAATGAGTAAGTTGTCCTTACTTTCTCATTTTTCCACGGATAAAGAATTTATTTTAGCTAGGTGCCAGTACTCTGAGGGTCACTTGGAAAATTGCAATCTAGAGCTGAGGTCTCCACGTTTTTTTGCTCATGCTTCCCTCAAGGAATCTTTAAAATCTTTATATGCCTTATTTTTAAGATGAGATCAGCATTTTTCACAATCATATCATTTAAATAACTATAAACTATGTATGGGGGTATTGTAAATGTTGCTATTTAAAAATAAAACTTTTATCCTGGCTTGCTTTTAAAATACGAAATGGCAATCATTCTAGGAAGAAACTATTTGCTTCTATACCAAATGTAAGCTCCATTGCACTACTCCCACACCTTTCCGCATACACAATAACGTTTTGTTTCAGTGCTTAATGACAATACTTTAATTTTAAAGACATTTTAGATGTCAGTGAAATCCATTTGTGCAGTACCAAAAATCCATCCAACTCATGAAGCAACAATAACTTGAATAACTAGGACCGGGTTCCTCCAAACTTGGGCCTTTGCAGCATGACCAACATAACTGTGGAACATATGCCTATTTCAGAGATGTGGAATTCCTTAGAATTGAGAAAATGTGGTTGGGTGACTTCAGTGAGAGGGAGTCATGTGGGTAGTATGAGGAGAGCTGATCCATGCTAACTTGTGAGAGACGGAATTCAGCTCTTATTTATGAGGCTAGCTGCCTTTGGCCGTTTTAGAATTAGGATCCAGCCCTTAAAGAGACTCCACATACCTCAGACGTGGGCCTGCTTAGAAGAAGGCAGGCGGGAGGCGCCAGGCAGCAACAGGTCTCCTTGGGACAGTGGTTCTCCCAGTACGATTCCCAGACCAGCAGCCCCAGCCTCATTTGGTCACTTGCTTGAAATGTGGATTCTCAGCCCCAACCCAGGCCTGTTGAATTTTGGGAATGGGTCCGGCACACGATGTTTTTAATAAGCCTTCCAGGTGATTTCCATGCAAGCTAAAGTCTGAGAACCACTGCCTCTGGGAAACTCCAAACCAAAGATTAAAAAAAGCTTAAGTCATTCTGTGTATTTTCTTTTTGTTAATCCATTTGTTTAGAAAGCCTTATTTAAATATCCAGGCTTTTCTCTGGTATTCTCAGAGGAAATAAGGAAGGGAGCCTATGTTCATGCTTGAGGCCGAATGTCCTGCAGGGCTCACCTGGGGCACTGTAGAGTCAGCAGCTGCAGTTAGTGAAAGTCCCCAAGAGGAAGAAGAATCTTGGAGAAAAAAGAGCCTTGGTTCCAATTTGGCTTCACTTGGAGAGTCATTACACTATCACTCCCGATTGTGAAACTTAGGAGATGTTAGGTGGTTTTTCCTGAAACACTGTCTTCTAAGGCGAAGGTAATGTGGAGTTGGGGCAAGGGTTTAGTCTCACTAAACCATATTGTGAGAAAGTTCTTCCCTTTTCAATTTCCCTACACTCCTCAGTATGTCTAGAGAAAGTCTCCATTTGGTGTCTTTAACACATCTTTAACACTTTACCAAAAAAGAAAGAGAGAAAGGAGAGAGAGAAAACAAAAACAAAACAGAGAAAGCCTTGGGCTCAGTGCCCTGGCAAACTCCAGCTTTTAGCTAGAATTCAATAATACTGTCTTGTTTTCACTATTATTTCTTTTTGTGGTTATCACTTATTGTGGCAGGGGATGCTGGTTTCCTATCTGAAGCCATCATCTAAAAGTTTCATTTACCGAAAGTTTATTTGAGCGAAAGGTGCCCCATTTATAAAAAAAAAAAATGTCATGTTACAGTAGAGATAGTTGCAGATATAGTGTGTAAAAAGGAACCACTGGATTAAGGACAGCTGTGGGCTGTAACTCTGGCACTTAAACTAATGAGACTTCCAACTCGGCTCCTCTTTTCAAACAGACAATTGGTATTTCTAACCCAGCCTTCAGGCTGGCTTTCAGTAAACCATAGACATACATACTACCTGGAGCCCTAGTCGATCAGTTATAACAGTTGATTTAAACCAATAGCAACAAAACAAAAACAAAACCAAAACAGGGACAAAGAATGTCAAACAAGAGGAGACTGTGACCAAGATTTTTAGAAAACCATTTTTAAGTTAAAAACTTGAATTATGGGATGCCTGGGTGGCTCAGTGGTTGAACCTCTGTCTGTGGCTCAGGGCGTGATCCCGGGGTTCTGGGCTCGAGTCCTGCATCAGGCTCCCTGTAGGCAGCCTGCTTCTCCCTCTGCCTATGTCTCTGCCTCTTTCTCTCTCTCTCCCCTGAATAAATAAATAAAATCTTAAGAAAAACTTAAATTATGGTAAACTACTTTTTCTAATGACAAGAGGACAAATAGGAAGGCACAACTCTCTCCATTACTAGTAGCAATTAAAATGCAAATAATTCCCACCGAGAATCATGATTATTTACATGCTGTGCACAAATTATCCTCCTGTATATAATCTTGTAAGCATTTGGGGTGAAAATATGGCTTTATTAATCCTACAGTTAGGATTTCTCTACTGCACTATTTTTGTCTTTTCATTTTTAAAATAGATTTTATTTATTTATTTGTTTGTTTGTTTATTTATTTATTTATTTGAGAGAGAGAGAGCAAGCACATAGGTGAATCAGGGGAGGAGCAGAGAGGAAGAGAGAATGAGGGGGAAAGAATCTCAAGCAGACTCCCCACTGAGGACAGAGCTGACAGGGGGCTCGATCTCAGGACCCTGAGATCACAACCTAAGTGGAAACCAAGAGTCCAATGCTTGACCAACTGAGCCACCCAGATGCCCCTTGTTTTTCATTTAAATGTATCTTAAATATACTCACTAATGCTTCCCAGGGCATAAGTGATGATTATGGCTTTTGGGTACAAATTACTGACTACTCAGGGTCCATTTTCATTCTGCATAAGGTTCAGCATACACAGTTACAGCTGTAGTGTAAGTTAATTTCTAATTAGAAGATCATCATAGCACACATTCATAGAGTTTGAAGCAAGTCTTACATGCCTACTGGTTTGGAAGATGGGAAAGTTCTCATAAAGCCAGGTAAGTGGGATCCCTGGGTGGCGCAGCGGTTTGGCGCCTGCCTTTGGCCCAGGGCATGATCCTGGAGACCCGGGATCGAATCCCACGTCGGGCTCCCGGTGCATGGAGCCTGCTTCTTCTCCCTCTGCCTGTGTCTCTGCCTCTCTCTCTCTCTCTCTCTCTCTGTGTGACTACCATGAATAAAAGTAAAAATTAAAAAAAAAAAAAAAAGCCAGGTAAGTAATAATAGAAGGGGGTAGGAACATCCTTCTTTGAAGTGTGATGCTTCAGTGAGGGCAGAGGATACGCAACTAGAGCTCTCTGGGCAACCAGAGAGGCTTTGACCAGATTCGTCTCTTCAGCCCTTTTCTCCTACTGGGATCCAATAACCACCCAAGTAAATAAACATACCATGAATGTTACTGGATTTCAGAGCCTATTAGGAGCCAACAAGCTGATTCAATCCTTACCAACAATCCACGGTTCCAGAGATTCAGAGCCAGGATCATTGAGTTACTAACTCATTAAAAATTAACAGAAATAAAAATTGAACCAGACTAGGGCAACTCAGGACAAAGAAGAAAAACGTGTTAACCACCAGAGGGGGTTGAGGGCAGGAGCCAGCTGCTTTTAGCATCAAGCTCTACAAAAAGAGCTGAAATGGAGCTGTTTGCCAGAGGCTCCGAGAGATAAAGGTGGGCTCCTGCAGAAAATGTTCCACATCCTGGGAAGTAAACAGCACAAATTAGATAATACTGTGCCCTCATTTAATTGTTGCCATTCTGTGTTGCAAAATATTACCTCAAGGCAAATAGCAAAGACATACCTTGCCTGAATTTCCTTCTTTTTCTTCAGACTGCTTATAAAGTAAGGTCTTGCCCAGTCATCTTTTCCTGTTCCATAACCAGTTGCCATAAAGTCTTTCTGTGATGCTTCCCCAGTTAAAAGGCCATGAGTTTGGGCAAGACTGTAAGTGGCCAGGGGTTAAAGACAGGATCCCACTGCACAGAACTGGAGGTGTTTTGTCCCTTTCTGCCTATGGCCTCCTTACCTGTCTCCATCATGAACCTGGGGAGGCTTCCCACAGGGTGGCTCACTGCATCTACCAGTCAATCACAAGACCCACCTCAGCTCTCCTCCAAAGACAAAGACTAGTGTGACTCCATCTGCATTTCACAAGTGTAGCTGTATAATTTGTCTACCTGCCTGTGACTTCAGGTACTCTTATTACTTAAACTCTGAGGCTGTGCCCAAACATGGCTTTGTTTCTTGAAATCTGGATTCCTCTCTACTTTGGGATCTTCCCCCGGTCACTGTGTGGTTTTATCTTGTCACTCCACTCTTCCATCTCCCATCTATAATGTGCGATATTATGACCAATAATTAGGAGATTTAATTGGTTTCAGCCTAGTCTTCTCACAATTCCTTGCTGGAGGCACAGTCTTGAAATGAGGAATGAAGGGAGGGAAGAGACTTTTAACAGTGTCCATATCCTTCACAAAACCCCAATGAGGAAGTTTTTGTTATTCATACTGTTTTTACATGTTGGTTCCATTTTATAGATACCGACATCAAAGGCACCAAGATGTTTGAAGGATTTTCCTAGGATAATATGTTACCATATTCACTTGACACTACGTGTTCAAAAGCTTTGATTGTGCTCATCTCATATATACTATTCAAATCAAGATGTATAGCTAAAAGTATTTAGCAGTGGTATCTGGCAGTAGTCAAAAACTTTAATAATCACCATGAAAGCCAGAGACCTGGCCCTCATTATTTTGGCAAGAATTAGGAAAGATGTTTTGTAATATTTTTGCTCAAGTAATAGTTTTTATTTCCAAGTTAAGTGCATATTCTGTTGCTGCTTATGAAATTTAGCAGCGTGTCCATGGGTAAGTTTGTGGCCAGGCAGTCTGAGCAGCCTTCACTGCCATAACACACACAGAATGAAGCCTTGTAAAAGAGCAGAATAGCACATGGATGAAGACAGAAACAAAGACTTGGCCTTGCCAAAGTCCAAAGGTCTGGGCGAGAATGCCAGGAGCCAAATCCCTAGGGTACAAACAACCAGGCAGTAGGTCTCCCAGGAACAGGATGTTCTGCTGCATTTCCAATTACCCTGGCCTCTGGGCAGGGCATCTGCTGCTCATAATGCACCCTCCTCCCCAGGGCTCACCTTTAGGAAGAGCAACAGGATATACCTCAGAAAGAGCAGCAAGGCCAGCCACCAAATCACATTTCTACATATTGAGAATTCAGTCTCTTTTGACTCAGTCTAAGCCGTTTTCTGAGAGAGAAGTGATATGAATAACTTTGTCCCCTCCAGACTCAGCATTCAATAGTTTTCATCATCTAAATATACCGTTAAGTCTCACGAGTTACTTATATTGTGACCACGCACGGTGGAATTTAAAGTTTTATTAACATATAGTAAATCAAGATCATAAAGGAAGGGGGAAGGGGAATAAAGAATAATAAGTGAAGCAAACCCTAGAGAGGGCAAAGTAGCATGAGGTAGCATATGGCATTAAGTCATAAATTAGAGAATCCCATAGCAGCAAGCAAAGAGTCTTACCTTTACAATATTTGAAACCAAAGTTTGAAATGCATCTGAAATATGAGAGCAAGATAAAACTACATCCTTTTTTTAAATTGATTTATACATTTTATTTATTTATTTATTTATTTTGGTATTTTCAGCCTAACACTTGTAAGATGATGCTGAGAATTTTTAAAAATATTTATTTATTTATTTTGGTGGGGGATGGGTAGAGGGAGACGGAGAGAGAGAATCTTCAAGCAGACACCCTGCTGAGTGCAGAGTCCATCATGGGGCTTGATCCCAGGACCCCGAGATCATGACTTGAACTGAAATCAAGAGTCGGTTGCTCAATTGACTGAGCCACCCAGCTGCCCCGATGAGAATTTCTTAATGATTATGATCTAACAACTATCGGGCCACAACTCCCAGGGATAAAAATATGGACACTGTTAAAAGTCTCTTCACTCCCTTCATTCCTCATTTCAAGACTGTGCCTCCAGCAAGGAATTGTGAGAAGACTAGGCTGAAACCAATCCCCTCCGTCACCACACACACACATTTTTAAAGGGTTCCTTAGCTATGAAATCATAAGAAAGAATTTCGGGTAAAAATGTCTTGTATGTATTCAAAATGTTTGGGAGAGTCTCTTAGGTATCTTCCAGATAATGCCCACAGGACTTTGTGAAGTTATAGACTGTAACTTGATGAAGAGAGAGGTAAAGTGATTGGCTTGATGTCAGAAATCAGATCCAAAGATACCTAGATCTGTAACTGAAAAAGATTTTGTCTATTTAGGTTGCTGGTCTCCTAACACAGCAGGACAGTTTTGAACTTGGCAGGATCTTTCATCTAAGGACATGGATGCCAAGGAAGGCATTAACATTCCACTGTACAGGAGCGGTACTACAAGCATAGTATACAGATGTGGTTCCCTCCATGACAGGAGATTCGCCCGATGTCCCCAGATTCCTCCAAGCATGGCTAGAGTCATAAGAATGCAGACCTCTTGTCTCCCAGCTAGTGTGTTTCAGGCTTTGTGGCATCTTCCTCTCAGTGTGACTATGAGCACACATGGCATCCTAATTATTTTTCCCCTTCTCTAACATACTAAGAAATTCTTTTTTTTTTATTTTTTTTTTTATTATTTATGATAGGCACACAGTGAGAGAGAGAGAGAGGCAGAGACACAGGCAGAGGGAGAAGCAGGCTCCATGCACCGGGAGCCCGATGTGGGATTCGATCCCGGGTCCCCAGGATCGCGCCCTGGGCCAAAGGCAGGCGCCAAACCACTGCGCCACCCAGGGATCCCCCATACTAAGAAATTCTAAGGATCCAACTGCCACTGTAAGATAATAAATATAATTTTACCTATCATCAATCATTATTATATAGATATATAGAGATCATAGTTGGCTGTTATCATTAAACAAAACAATTTTTCTTTTCTTTGTTGCAAATAGGGGAAGGAAAATCAGGCTAAAGGGGTTTTACACCAGAGCCTTATGGAAAATTAAAGAGTATGTGTATGTGTGTGTGTTTGTATGATTCATTTCTACTTTCATACTGGAATAGATTCTTGGAAACCCCAGAGTAAGTTTTACTTTTAGCTCAGTTTCATTTTCAGGTTTTCATGGTGTAAGTGCTAACCTCCTCCATTTAAATTGAAACCTCAAATGTTTTCCAAATTTCTTTTCAAATACTTTTCATTTAACTTCCTAAGATCAAACATAAACATGTAACTTCTGTAAAAAAAGCTCTGAGCCTAGTGCCTTGCATAGACTAAGTGTATGATTAATACTTCCTGATACTTCTAATTTATTCCTAAAATATACCTTCTGATAGGTCCGTTTTGTGAATGGGATCTCGCACACCTTGATTAACAAATGAGAGATCTAAGTCTGCAGGCATTAATGGGTGAACCAGGACTGGAACTTGAGTCCCTTAACTCCAAATCAAACGCTCTTTGAGGTGCATCGTGTATTTTCTCCCCAAACACTATTATTGAAGCTGATTGAAAATGTGTGAATCAGAATTAGTCATCTGGAAAAGCACATTTTGGACAAATGGCAGTAATAGTGAAGGTCTTATTATAAAATTTACTTTACATGAGAAACTGCAGAATGCTTTAGTATTTTGAATTTGTTATGTTCCTTCCCTGGGAGCCACCTCTAGAGGGCAGTGCACTCTTCATAACAGATAGATTCTCTGGGGTTTAGAGGAACTCCCTGGAGTGAAAACCTAAAATGTTTGAGATACTTATTAAGAGCTTTAAATCAAACAGGACACACAAATATCTAAGGTCCAGTACCCTTTCTGGCCTCGTAGGAGAGAAAGACATTGAAATAAGTATGTAGCTTTGGCCTTTTCTCATCTTTCCTCCTTCCCCAAACTGAAACGCTCTAATACTAATATAAAATGAACTTGAAGCTTCCCTTATAAGACCAACCTAATGCTCTGAAGTAAAACATTTAAGTTTAAAAGCAGAAGCAAAAAAAAAAAAAAAAATGGGGGGGGGATGGGATGTGTCCAGAAAACTACTGCTAGTTGAGCATTGTTGGAGTCTGAGTGGAAGGAGCCAAGGCCTGAGAAGCAGACAAGAGAGTCCCAGAGAGGGCCATGCATGCTAGGCAAGGAAGATGTACTTCCTCATATAGAATCCGGGAAGCCATGGAATGGCTTAGCAGAGATGGGCAGGGTCAGATTTGTGTTTTATATGGATCATTTGGGTGGCTCTGGAAAGAGCAGAATGGAGGGGAACAAGGCTAGAAACCAGGACACTGCTTAGGAGGCTGTTGTATTGCCCATGCAATCAAACGTACATTTGAACTAGGGTAACAGTGGTAAGAGGGGCATGGAGAGGATGTGTTTGAGAAACCCATAGGAAAAGGAACCATGGGCATGTAATGCTCAGTTGGATGAAGAGAGTGAGGAAGAGAGAAAAGTCAAGGCTCACATTTTTAAAAACAAAATTTTGGGGGATCCCTGGGTGGCGCAGCGGTTTGGTGCTTGCCTTTGGCCCAGGGCACGATCCTGGAGACCTGGGATCGAATCCCACGTCGGGCTCCCAGGTGCATGGAGCCTGCTTCTCCCTCTGCCTGTGTCTCTGCCTCTCTCTCTCTCTCTCTCTCTCTCTGTGTGACTATCATAAATAAATAAAAATTAAAAAAAGAAACAAAATTTTGTTTATTTATGAGAGAAAGAGAGAGCGTCATGCACATGCAGTAGGGGAGGCAGAGGGACAAGTAGATTCCCTGCTGAGTGGGAGGAACCCAACTCTGGTCTGCGGGCTGGATCCCAGGACCCAAAGATCATGACCTGAACCGAAGTAAGATACTTAACTAACTGAGCCACCAAGGTGTCCCAAGGCTCACATTCTAAAGAAGGTAAAGAGAGGTGAAACAGTAAATAAAGATTGAGGTTAGAGGGAAGTACTACGTAGTTTTTGTGAAATCAAATCTGAAATAGCTAAAGATTACTCAAGTGAAGGTGCCTGAAAGGTAATAGAGTTGGTGAGTCTGAAGCTTGAGGGAAGAAATCTGAGTTGGAGATTAAATTAGAGAATCATTAACATACAGGTGGTAGTTGAACCCCCGAGAGTGGATAAATTCACCCAACAAGAGTGTCAATAGTGAGAAGAGCAGTGAGCTGAAAACAGACACCTGGGAGCACTAGTGTAGAAATGGTGGATAGAGTGAGGAGCCCATGGCTGAGAAGGAGCAGAAACAAACGAGACAAACTGGGAAAGTATATTACTTCAAGAATATAGGCATTTTCGGGGCATATAATCAACATTGCCAAAGGACCCCAAGTATATAGAGACACAAAGGAAAAAAGGGCCATTGGATTTTGTAATAACAAACATACTGGTGGCCTTAATCGGAGAAGAAGCAGGAGATGCAGAGTGAATGCATGGCCCATAAAGTGGTCACACTGAGTACAGGTCACTCCTTTTAGAAGTTTGGATAACAGGAAAGAAGATATGGGACATGTGCCAGGGGACATGAGTCCCAAGGTAGATTTCTTTTCCAGTGAATGGGAGGGAGCCAAATATGCTTATATTCTGAAAGGAACACACTCCTGCAAGAGGGAAGAATGAAGTTTCAAGAGGGGGGATGGTCATGGAGCCTGGTTTTGGCAAGTGAAACTGGTCCGGCCCAGAACAGAAGGAGGGCACCACATCTTCTCAGACTGGAGAAGGAAAATGAGGGGGTGTGGGAGCAGTTCAATTTGTAGGTATAGAGGAGGCAAGGAATCGATGGAGCTCATGCTCAATTGCCTCTGTAGCAGGATAATTTATTGAGTTTTTTTTATATTACTCTTATTACTCTAGTAGTCCCCAATGAATGAACAAGTCAGCCTTTGTGTTGTGTTTTCCTGGTCTTGCCTGGACGGGCTAGAATGACTTCTGTGCTTCTGCGGCAAAAAGCAAGTTTCTCGGATACCAGGAGGGCAGCTCCTTTATTTTAGGCTTTCCTTTGAGGCTGTTATTTAATTGGGATTCTACAAATGGTCATTAAACTTCTGTGTGACTGTGTTCATACCTAAGGAAGTAGAGGTAGAGCTGGTATTGAGGTTGAAAAGGCTGAGTGACAAGACCATGGAGCTGACTTTTTTGGAATGGAGAAAGGGGCCAGTGACAGCAAGTTGTCCAAGCAGCTGAAGGCCAGGCCATTCCTTGAAGCACAGCAGGATCTCTGAAGAGGTAGCATATGATTGTCAGGGGTCCCAAGCTGTCCTGAGCTCCCTAGTCATGAGATCTGGGCCACCACAGCTGAATTGGGCCAGGCCTAGAGTGAGGTGGGTGAGCTTGGGGATTAGAGACTCCAGCCGCAGAATGGTCCATTCAGGCCCAGATAACAGACAACAAAGCAGTGACCATGATAGACTGGAAAAGGAATGTCTCTCCTCAATTTTTTTGGACTGAACAATCCTCCTGGGATTCCTGACAGCCCTTGGAGAGAACGGGCTCCAATAATAAATTCTACTGAGTGCTGCCACTCTTGAGAGAGAATTTTGAACTTAAATTATTTTTTTTAAAGTGTAATATGGGGCAGCCTGGGGGGCTCAGCGGTTTAGAGCCGCCTTCCACCCAGGGTGTGACCCTGGAGACCCGGGATCGAGTCCCACATCGGGCTCCCTGCATGGAGCCCACTTTTCCCTCTGCCTGTGTCTCTGCCCCTCTCTCTCTCTATCTCTCTCAATCTCTGTGTGTCTCTCGTGAATAAATAAATAAAATTTAAAAAAAATAAAGTTCAATATGACATTCTTGCCCCAGAGTATCATGGAGAACCTTCATTCCAACACATGTCTATTTTCTTGACAAGACAGAGAGTTTGCTAATAGTAGGGAGAAAATGGGATGAATGTTGAATTGAATGTTTGAGACACATAGAATCATTCTCTAACTGCTGAGTCTTTAGATTTATGCAAAGGAAGTTGATACTAGAAGAGACCCACTGAACTCTCTAGTCTAGACTTTGCTGTGTCTCTTCCACACGTATGTTTTATAGACAAGAAAGCTCAGAGAAGCTAAGGGTTGTATCTAAGGCCACACAGCATAGTAGAACTTCAGCCTATCTTCCCTCATCTATCCTCAGTTAAAGCAGTCGCCCTTTCCAGTACACATCAGGGCGACCCCTGGGCTCTACACACCCCCTTATCCACAGCTATTATAAGCACAGAGGCTGCCCTGACTTCAGGTCTCAGCACAAAAGGTAGGACCAGTCCGGGCAGTCCAGCTTCCTTCTCACAGCTGACTTCCAGCAGCAGGACAAAGGCTTTGAACTTGGTCCTGGGCCCCACCTGACATCAGGAGGCCACCCTTGCCAGAACCAGGCAGATGCAGGGCTCAGCCGTGCAGGGCGCAGAGAGGAAGGTGAGGACAGAGAATCCCAAATGACAAGGCCCCAGAGTTTCCCATTCTTGCACTTACAAGAAGGGAACTGAGGCTTAGGAGAAGCCCAGATACTCACACACAGACCTAGGGAATCTAAATCAATAGGAAAAGCCTGGGCATTCTGGTTTTTGTTTTTCCAAGCTCCTTTTCCAAACATACAGCTCCTCTTCAGACTGTGCAGAAAATGGCAAACACCTCTCTGTATTAAAATCCCCACCAAGAACACCCTGTACAGGTCACTGTAGCTCGGGCACACACTGAGTCCTGGAAGTGCTGACAGAGGCAGAGGAACCCTGTGTTCCTGCCTCATGTTCACTGGCCACTCACCACTCCACCCTGAGGAAGGGGGAGGGAAAAGCAGAACTCTACACTTAGCAGAGTGATGGGATGCTAATGGGATCAAGGCATGGCAAGGCGGGAAGCTATAAAAAGACCAGGGCTTCCCCTATAAAATTGGCAGCTGAAGCCCCAGGTCCTTCAGGGGAAGGAGGGCAAACAACAGTGACCAAAGCAGAAATCCACACTGTGAGTGCTGGTGGCCAAAAGGAAACCATGTGACTGAAGCCAAAGGCTCAGATGGGGTCCAAGCCAGGAGACCAGGTGAAGTGGGGAAGGAGAAAACAGGCTGGGCGGAGCCAGTGAAGGTCCACATCAGTTTGCTGTGTGAGCTGGCTAAGTTTGTGGATTCTCATCTCCCTGATTTGTCCCTGGAAATAAAACCACTCCATTGCTTTGAGTTCCTAGAGTTCCACGTCCTGACTCCAACTCCAAGTCAGAACCTACCTATAAGCCAGAATTTCTAAGATCTCCAAGAGACCTGGGCATCTCCAAGGAGGGTAAATACATTCTGAGTGCAAAATGATTTTAAAGGCATACAATAATTTTTATACTCCTAGTTATACGTTTGTTTTTACAGTCACTTAAGAGTTATAAGCAATATTAATTTTCCCCTTTATTTTTTTAAAGATTTTATTTGAGAGAGAGAGAGTGCAGGAGCATGGAGGAAGCCAGGGGTGGAAGGGGAAAGAGGCAGAGGCGGAGAAAGCAGCAGACTCCTTGCTGAGCAGGGAGCCAGACACTGAGGGGCTTGATTGTAGGACCCTGAGATCATGAACCTGAGCAGAAGGCAGACACTTAAGCGACTAAGCCACCCAGGCGCCCCCTAATTTTCCCTTTATGATACACAAAAGAATTCACTCAAGTTAAAAAAAAAAAAAAAAAAAAAGGTCTGAGTCAATTTAGAGAAAACGATTCTGACAAAATTTTGAAGGTAATATATAACAGCTGAAATCTGGGAAATGCTGTCCAGGATCCTCCCAAACAAGGAGAAATGTCAGCTGCAGTCAGCTGTGTCTCGCTCTAAGCATGAAGCAAAAACTCAAGGTTTGAAGCATCATGTTATAATAAACAGTGTGAATCCTCCTGCCCTGTGTAGATATCCTGGAAGTTTGTTTTTCTTTTGTTTTGTTTGTATTTGGGACCTCTTTGGTGGTCTCTTGTTCAAACTCCTCAGACAGGAGTACTTTTTTCCTCCCTTTTTGTATTTAGGGGGACTCAGACCTCCTCTATCCCAGGTCACTCACAAAGATAGTGATTAGGAGAGCCATGAAGGGCTTCTGGTTCCTAACAAAGGCCTCCTACAAAGAAAATGGCAAAGTGTAAGAAGTGACTGTTCCACCTGTTTCCAATGACATGTTGTATGCCAAATAGGAAGGTCACATTAATTTGCATATATGATGTAAGATAATCTTTGGCCCACAAATGGTTATGCCTGCATCTTTCTTCTTCATTTCTTTATCATTTACGACTGGAAAAGCCCAGTTAGATGAGGATTTAATGCATAGTGATCTGTGCATTGAAAAGCCTTCCAAATCTGTGACATTTCTGTCTATAAACCCAACCAGGCAGAGCTGGTAACTTGGTTCAGTGCTTGGATAAAGTTGACATTAAATTGAACTTCGATAAAAAGAAATAAAAAGAAAATGACATTGTCAATGCAATTATTTCCTTAAAGTATATCCTTTGTTTTAGGTAGTTTCTCTCAGAAGAAAATTAATAAAAGCAAGAATTAGACCTACTGCGTGGCTGATAAATATGCAGAAATAAAGAAAATAAGCTACCATGGGGCATGAGGTGATCCAACTGAAAAGTGAAAACATGAGTGATTTGGTATTTTGTATTTGGTATTTTGTCTGAAAGAATTGAATTTTCTTTCAATAAATTGACCAAGTTTATTAATGCTTTTGGTATAGTCTCTGCCCACCTTTCCTGGTTGCATGGTTTGGAAGTGGGGATCCCACAAAACTTCACTCTGTCAACTTCTCCTACCTCTTCCTACAGCCTGGTTTTATGGGGTTCCACATGTAAGAAAGAGAATGACAATGAGGCAAGTGACCTCACAGAAAAAGAACTACAAGTGGAGACACTAGAACCGAGTTTTAGTTACTCTCCAATTTGTGACTGAAAGTTTTATATTCTGGGGCAAGTCATTACATCTGCCTGGTCCTCAGTTTCCCTATGTGTAAAAAGATAGTAGGACTCCTGATTAGGGAATCTTTTTTTTTTTAAGGTAATTTTTCTCAACAATTTGTTAGAAGAAATCATAATCAACTTAGAGCAATTTGTATCTTTTTTTTTTTTAAGATTTACTTATTTATTCATTCAGAGAGAGTGAGTGAGAGAGAGGCAGAGACACAGGCAGAGGGAGAAGCAGGCTCCATGCAGGGAGCCCGATGTGGGACTCGATCCTGGGTCTCCAGGATCACACCCCGGGCCGCAGGCGGTGATGAACTGCTGCGCCACCAGGGCTGCCCCTGATTATGGAATCTTCACCAGATTCCACAGAGTCTGCCTAAAACTTCTAAAATAAAATGCAACAATGCAGTGATTACATAATTTCACTTTTCTCGGGGAAAATCCATTTTTTTCATGTGATTTGAAAGTGTAAACAACCAAGGTCTTAGATGACTTTTAGGGTCACTTCCTGATCTCCTGTTTTATTATTGCAATAGGCAGAGACTCATAGGAAGCAATAAACAGGCATGGATCAGAATGACAGATGACAGACATAGAAGTTACTGCTGTCTCTATTCCCTCAGCAATGCTGAGCACCTATGGATTTTTAACCTATTCTCCAAGTCAACTCCAGGGTCTACACAGCCATAAATGATGGGCTACTTCCCCAGAAGAAGGGAATCCTGTGTACAGAATGCAAGGTGTACCACACTTGTTACTAAATAATAAAAGAATTTTTGGACATTCACACATCAGATTTGCACGACTCCTGCCACATATTATTTCCATTAGCTTTATCGGAAAGGAAAATCCTTCATGACTCTATCAAGTGAAGCTCTGGAATGACTGAAACTGTATGCTAATAGAAGCTTCTTAAAAGCATGGTTTTGATTGCCTTCTTTTTTTTTAAAAAAAGATTTTATTTATTTATTCATGAGAGACACACAGAGAGAGGCAGAGACACAGGCAGAGGGAGAAGCAGGCTCCATGCTGGGAACCCGACCTAGGACTCAATCCCAGGACCCCAGGATCACACCCTGGGCCAAAGGCAGCACTAAATCACTGAGCCACTCAGGCTGTCCTTTTGATTACCTTCTAACAGTACAGAAGCCAATAAACTGAAAGGAAACTGGGGAGGACAGGGGTGAAAAGAAGCAATAATAAAATGATGAGCAATTGAAAAGATATGACAATTAAAAATCCAAAATTGGCACATCAGTCCATAAACTAAAGCTCCCTGGAGACATTATCACAGTCACTCTATATTTACTAAGCTAGGTGAGAGAGACAAGCTGGCAATAACCCTTTCCACTTCCTTGTTGGCACAGTGATGGGGAGAAGCCAGAGGAAGAGCTTCTCTTCTGCCCACACCTGGAAGCCCAGATTATGTTTACTGGACATGGGGAGAAAAGATGTCTTAGTGTGAACCGTTTACAACTATCATCTATGGAAAATAAAAAATGGTCAAATATTGGTAATGTCATACGGTGCAGCCTAGTATACAGAAAACCTCCAAAGCCAGGACATTCTAGTCATTTTGGCATTAACAAGGTGTTCCTGGCTCATCTTTATTTGACAGAAATGATTAGGACTCTGGAGAAAAAGATAAGAGATGGGTAATTCACTGTGAAATCAGGTTGGCCCATTCTAAATGATTATAATAATGTTTAAAAAGAAAAACGTTAAAATTCCAAGATAGCTCTTAAACCAACTCGGGAAATAGAGTTATGCTTTTTACAGAATTCAATTTAATAAATCTCTGTCCAGAGCCTATTTTGCACAAAGCACAGGTTGCTGCCTATACGGACATCTGCAGGGTTTCTTAGAATTCATTTTAAAAGAAGCAAGAAATCCTTCAAAAAATAGGTAATAGCTGATACCTCAGGAATTATTTGTTAACAAATAAAGGTTTCTGGATCATCAGCATCATTTCTGAAATTGTTAGCTCTTTTTTTTTTCTTTTTAGTCTGGATACCATAACTAATTCTCAGTTTTCCCAATTGCTTGGTATATAGGTTATTTCTAATACTTTTCTATTTTCTATTTTTAATTTTTTTTTCTTTTTTAAAGATTTTATTTATTTATTCATGAGAGAGACAGAGAGAGGCAGAGACACAGGTAGAGGGAGAAGCAGGCTCCATGCAGGGAGCCTGACACGGGACTCGATCCCGGGTCTCTAGGACCATGCCCTGGGCTGAAGGCAGTGCTAAACCACGGAGCCACCCAGGCTGCCCTATTTTCTATTTTTCTATAATTGATAATATTCAATATTAAAACCAATTGGGTTTGGCATAAGATTATTCTATGCAAAGTTTGGCACCTATTAAAGTTTAAAGGTTAGTTTAAAATTTCCTACGTTTAGGAATGTACGAAAGAAGCATTAGGCAAGGCTGCTCAGCCTCTCCCAAGCATAGAGTTTCTTGGTTTCTCTCTAGTTAAGTATCATCCAAGAGGTGAGACTAAGGAAGGTCTTCATCTCCTACAAACCCAAGGGAAAATCTGAATCAATTAGCTTTATTAACTTTTTATTCAAATTATTTTTTAAAATTTATTTTGTAACTCAAAGTTCCTAGGTTTTCCTTAGAGAATTTATCAATTAAAAAGATCATTTTTCAAATGGCAAAATTTAAAGCATTAGGTAGCTTCTCCTACCCTAGATTTATGCAGATATAACTAACAGAACACTGTACTAGCCCAGGGTGTACAACATAATGATCTGATACGTGTATATACAATAAAACCATTACCACGGTAAGCTCAGTTAACAGTCATTACCTCACGCAGCTTCAATATTTTTCTCTTGTGATGAGAACTTTTAAGATTTACAGTCTTAGCAACTTTCATATGTTCAATGCAATATTCTTAACTACGGTCAGCATGCTGTACGTTACATCACCAGGACTTATTTATCTTATAACAAGAAGTTTGTACCTTTTGAACTCCTTTACCCATTCTTCCCCTATTCCTTGTTGCCTCTGGCAAGAGCCAATCTTTTCTGTCTATGAGCTTGGTTTTTTTAGATTCCACTTATAAATGAGATCATACAGTATTTGTTTTTTCCTGACTTATTTCACTTAGCATAATGCCCTCAAGATCCATCTTTGTTGTTTTTGTTTTTAATTTTTATTTATTTATTCATGAAAGACACAGAGAGAGAGAGGCAGAGACACAGGCAGAGGGAGAAGCAGGCTCCCTGCATGGAGCCCGATGTGGGACTCGATCCCGGGTCTCCAGGATCAGGCCCTGGGCTGAAGGCGGTGCTAAACCACTGAGCCACCGGGACTGCCCCCATCTTTGTTTTTGCAAAAGTCAAGATTCCCTTTTTCTAATGGCTGAATAATATGCCATTCTACGTATATGTGTATGTATATGTATATGTGTATGTATACATATATGTATATGCATATGTGTGTGTATATATGTATACATATATATTTTATTTGTACATTTATCTATTGATGGACACTTAGATTGTTTCCATGTCTTGGGTATTATAAAGAATGCTGCAACAAACATAGCATTATATACATCTTCTTGAGACAGTGATTTCATTTCCTTTGGATAAAGACCCAGAAGTGGGGTTGCTGGATCTTTGGTAGCTCTAATTTTAATTTTTTGAGGAAACTCCATACTGTTTTCCATAGTAGTTTCACCAATGTATATTCCTGGCAACAGTGTATAAGAGTTCCCTTCGTTCCACATCCTCCCCAGCAGTTGTTTTCTCTTGTCTTTTGATGATAGCCACTCTAACAGGTGTGAGGTGGTATTTCATTTTGGTTTTGATTTGCATTTTCTTGATGATTAGTGATGTTGAACACCTTATCATAACACCTGTGGGTCACTTACATGCTCCTTTGAAAAAATGCCTATTCAGTTCTTCTGCCCAGTTTTTAATTGTTTTTTTTGTTTGTTTGTTTGTGTGCTATTGAGTCGTATGCATTCTTTATATATTTATGTATTAGGGATGTGAGTCCCTTATCAGATACACAATTTTCAAGTATTTTCTCCCATTCTGGAGGTTGCCTTTTCATTTTGTTTAGAGTTTCCTTTTCAGTTCAGAAGATTTTTAGTTTGATGTAGTTGAAATTATTAAATCTTGAGGATAAGCACTGCAGCTGTGTTGGGAGCAGAAAATTTTAGGGGCATGAAGAATAGACCTCAACTTACAGTTTGTTCATCTTGCTGGTTACTGGGCCTCTTAAAGAAAAGCAACAGTACAATAAAGATAGGCTCCACCTTGTTACTTTTAGCTGTCGCTCCCCAGGGGAACTGGGCAGTGGAGCCTATGTTCTTGAGGGGCCACCAGTAAAATTTACAACCTCTGTCAATAGAAGCAGGGCTCTTGTTGGTTGACATTCCAAGGAAGGCCCATCTGTTTGTTCAGCTTTTTCCTGAGGGAGCCAGAAAGGGACTGCTTCAGTTTCATAAGTTGAAGTCCCTAATAAGAGAAAACTTTGTGGTTGAGTCAAAGTATTAGAACAGATAATACGCTGACATGCATACAATTTAAAAATTCACAGCTTTCACCAATTTAAACAAACCCATTCTATCACATTGTTTTCTGAGCATTTCTTCCATTAAGTGTAATAGTGAGGCCAGTTGCACCCCTGCATGTATGTGAGTTCAGGGACAATCCATAGTTTCCACTGGACCCTCAGTTATTACCAGCGAAGCCACAGGCATTATTATTAATAATATTAATAACATATGGTAAATAATAATTTAAAATTTGTATAATAATTACAAGTCTAGGTAAAATTCTGTACCAATAAAGAAAATATAAGACATTGTTCTTACAATTTGGGTTGGAGAAAAAGAACTCATGAAGCTATTTTAAAAGTTACCAAATAAAATACAGATAGACTTTTAGCCAAAATTCCTAAATTGCATAATATACTTGATAAACGCCAATGGGAGAAAGAGAAAAAGGATCTCAAATGGGATCAGGAGGGGACAAGGAAGCATTAAAGAGGCTGAGTTTTAATTGATGCCTTCCTGTTTTGTTTTATCTTACCACTGTGAGACAAAAAAGGTATAGGGGACCAAGAGGAGAGCCATGAGAACCAAAATGAAGGAGCAGAACATGTCATGTTTGACAATTATTGAGTATGGAACAATTTGGCTGGGAATAAAGAACCAGATTGTTTTTGGGTGTAGGTCACATCTAACTCTAGTCTTAGATCAGAGGATTTGAAATGCTATTGGAGGTAATGTAACTTTTTCTCCAGCAGTGGGTTAGTGAGAAAGATCAATGATTTGTTAGCCTGCTCTCCTTTAAGATAATTGGCCTGGAATCTACCTTGGTTTCTGATGCTCTGAGTGGAGTACATAAATGTCCAGAAGGGAAATCCAGTAGAAAATACAGACTCAATTTTTTTAAAGTAGCTAGCTCACACCCAAAAAAGGAAATAATAGCTAAACTCACTTTCCAACCTGCAAAGACAAATCAAAAGATAACTCCATTTAGCACATTAAAAGACTAATCTGGGCTTCCTGGGCTATTCCCCATAGTCCAAGAGCTTAGTTAAGTGGCCTGACAGAGATGACAGATTGCTTTGAGCTTTTAACAATTTTCAGAAAAGCAGTTAGAAATAGCAACTGGTATCGCATGAATAAATCTTTAATAGTCAACGAAAAGGCCAAGGGAAACCCAGCAGTACAAGAATGAAAGACAGGGATAGAACAGATAAAAGTTGGGCAATTTTAACTAAAGCCACTCATTTCCTCATTTCTGAAACAGTCGAGTTGCTCTTAGACATCTGGGCTGATTAGTGTCATCTGGTGAAGGAAGCAGGATGGCGGTAAAGCAGAATCATCATCTTCATAATAGCTTAGATCTGTATAGTATTTATAAATTGTATAACACTTTCAAATATATTCTGTGATTTAAAACATTCTAGAATTGGAACTGTCAACAGGATGGGTCTTACTCTCATTGCAGAGAAGTTAGAAGCTCTCAGCACCTATGGGAGTAACCATCCTTAGTTGTTCCCAGAGTAAGCTGCTGAATCCATCTTCTAACTTCTAGTCCAGCGGTCTTTTGACCACAAAATTGTTCCCTCTAGGGCAGCCCTGATGGCTCAGCGGTTTAGCGCCACCTTCAGCCCAGGGCGTGATCCTGGAGTCCCGGGATCGAGTCCCATGTCGGGCTCCCTGCATGGAGCCTGCTTCTCCCTCTGCCTGTGTCTCTTCCTCTGTCTCTGTCTCTCATGAATAAATAAATAAAATCTTAAAAAAAAAAAAAAAAGATGGTTTTGAAAAAAAATTGTTCCCTCTACTTTAAAGGCACAAAGGAATTAAAAGGATCTATATAAAGAAAACTTTTTTTATTTTATAGGTCCTCAAGTGTCTTATAAACTTTATTACTGGTTCTAAAAACACATTTCCAGCCCAATAGCCATTGAGTTTAGGCCAAAATGTGGGAGTCAAAGTGTGCCTTAGGACGTTAGTTCTCTCCCTTTGAGAACTAATGCCCTAAGGCACACTTTGTATAATGAATTAACATCTCTCCTAGGCAAAAAATGGCACAAGTTAGCTCCCATCCTTAGACAATTGCAAAAACAGTTACTGAAATAATTGCCTGTATTCTACGGTTTGGATAAGAACACTGGTAGTACACTTATCTTTGAAAGAGGAGTGCCTTGATGACAGTAAAGTAGTGCCACACTTCTCCCTGCCTCTCCTCTACAGAGGATTATATAATAAATGTGCTGATAATGATAACGACTGTTATTTACTGAGAATTTACTACATACTAAGGACTGTGTTTAAGTGCTTTATACATGTTACCTGATTTAATCTTCACAATGACTTTGGAAGTCAGCTGTTATTATTATTGCCATTTACACATGACAAAACTGAAATTTAAACTGAGTTCAGTTTCCTCCAAAGCCATTTCCTTCCCCATGACACTTAATAACAGTGGATGGCACACTATTGTTGCACAGGGTGACTGCTTCTTCTCTACCTCAGCCTTAGTGGTTTCAGAGAAACAGCAGGCTTGTAGGCAGGCTGACAAAAACACTGGTTAGGGAACCAACTGGCCCTTGACATTTGGATAAAACAAACATAAGTGTAAAATCATGAATTCCATAAGAATGTAACTTGAAGAATTTCAAAAGATCATAGATTCCTTCATTCATTTGAATAATATCCACTGGGAATCTATGGTGTGCTACATCATGAACCAGATGCTGAAAATGAAAAATAATCATACTTCTGCCTTTGAGGAATTTATATTCTAAAAGGAAATAGAGGCACACAAATGATTGCAGTACAGTTAATAAATATATAATTGTGAGATCTGTACAAATTAAAAAGATGCACAAAGAAGAGAAGGCTCAACTCTATTTGGGATGTCACCATAGCTAGCCAGAAAGGATGCTGGAGCTAAGTCCTAAAATGTGAGTAGGAGTTTGACAGATAAAATTAGGTGGGAATGATACTTCAAGAAAAGAACATGCAGATGGATGGGATACAAAATCCCATGGGAAGTTTGGGACCTGTGGATATGGATAAACCTGGCAAAAGTGCAGAATGAGAGAAAGGACAGTAAAGATTTAAGACTAGTGAGGCTGGTCAAGGAGGCCCTTAAATCATTCAATGAAAGAAGGGATATCTTTGAAATTAGATGCAATGATTTCAGAAAGAAAGGCTGAGGAGCAAAGCTGAAGCAGCAGCACCACAAGAAACAGGTTGAAGAGAAGCAATAAGAAAGCCAAATCAATGGAAGTAGACTTTACTGATTAGATGACACATCTTGTAAGTGAGAGGGAGAGAAGAAGGGCCTAGAAGATGACATCCAGGTTGATGGAATGAATAGGATGAGTGAATGGGCAAGGTAGCTGGGAGTAGTTTGAGATGGTGGTATCTATAGATAAATGTTCTGTAGGCATGTAGATAACACGGAGAGACTCAGTCATGTAGATCATCAAATTGGGTCCTTGTACCCCCAGAAAAAACAAAAACAAAATCTGTCCATTAGTGGCATCCAGGTGCCCATTTTTCTCATTATGAAAAACAATGGCATTTTGAATTTATATTACCCTTTTCTTTCTAAGAGATGGGAGCTGACTTGCTGCCAACCACAAATAAGCACACATAGGAATTCTCTTTTTAATACTTACTTTATTCATAGAGATTCTTGTCTTCAGCTCTAATTTCCTACCAATCAACCATTTCTAATGCAAATACACAAAGAATTAAAAAAAAAATACACAAAGAATTGTACGGAACAATGGCCAACTTATATATATTAAGATCTGTCTACCCTTGTCATTTCATAAAAGTTAAGTGGAACCTGGCTGAAAAGATGGGGTAAACAGTGGTATACCTTAAACAGCACACATTAAGAAACTCTTTTTGTATGCAAAAACTTAAAAAGTTGTTTTTAAATGTTTAATTGGGCATCAGGCCCTTAGGGTGCAGTGTTACAGTAAAAACTGAAAAATTAAAATACATTCATGTTTACTCACCATAATTGCCTTGAATTGCAAATAGAAGATTACTGCAAGATAATATGAGGGAGGAAATTCCTTCTATGCTAAAGATTAAAGAGCGCAGGTAGAAATGAACTGATAAGTATCATGTGTGTCTGAGCAAGCAAGAAAGGTGAGCAAGAGAGAATTGTTAAAGGACATTGTAATTACGATTAGGATAAAGACCTATTCAGCTAAGCAGCCACATCTGGTTTCTAGTGATATCAGTCTGCCTAATGGAAATAATAAGTTAAGGTAGTGAGACTGTTGCAGTCTCTTGTGAATATTAGACTTATTTCCTCAGTGAGTCAGACTTAGAATGTCAGAGAGATCAATTTATGTGAATACAATTAATAAGGTAATTAAGAAATAGAGACAGCTCGAGAGGATATTGCCTGATAATTAATAACCAGCTGGAAAGGATGAGGATCCTGGGAAACAGTGAATTAAATAAAGATCAGCATGAAGAATTTCTATCAATAAGATATGGGCTATTCTTTAAGGCAACCAAAGGTTAGTATCTGAAGGCCATCTGCTAACAATAATTAAGTAGGGTTTTTTAGAATTGTGTGTCCTATAATCTCATGCTCTAGAAAGCCCAGAGAATAGGGGGCTATCAATAGGCAGGGAAAAGGGAAAGGGCAACAACCTCATGCACAGAAAAGAACGACTGGTCTTGGTTCTGTTCTCACCTCTGCGAGAGGCGAGCTGTATAAACTAGAATGAAGCACTTCACTGCTGAGCCTCAATTTCTTCATTAGTCAAATGGAATGATTGAACTAGATGACCTTTACGGTTCCTTGCAACTATAAAATCTGAATTATAAACACATTTCCTTAACAACAACAACCCAAAAAAAGCTAAAACAATAAGTCCTTGGGCCAGAAAAAAGAGTGGTAATTACTGCCTGTTGGTGTTGAATAGGTACCAACAGGCAAAGCAGTCCTAGACTTTAAAGAAAAAATTAAAAAGAAAAATATAAAAGAAATCATCTCATTCTCTCCAGTCCTGCGTCTGAAAATGAAAAATGAAAAATGAAGTGTGGGACTGTGATTTATTTCTCTTTGCAGCTCCTGATACTTGTAACCAGATAATTCACTGGTTTTTAAAAACATTTTATTTATTTATTTGAGAAAGGGAGAGACAGGAGAGAGAGAGAGAGAGACAGAGACAGAGAGACAGAGAGAGAGAGAAAGCCCATGTGCATGAGCAGGGGAGGGGCAGAGAGGGAAAAGCAGACTACCCACTGAACAGGGCTCCATCCCAGGATCCTGGGGTCATGACCTGGGCTGAAGGCAGATGCTTAACTGACTGAGCCACCCAGGTGCCGGGATAGTGTACTTTTATAACCTACCACTATCAACAAAATAACCCCTGGGTATAATGAACAACATAAAGTGCTCACCTCAAAGTTCAATCTCCTGAGTGACAATGTACTCTGGGAGCCAAAGCTTAAAAACTGTAGGAACTTGTTCAACCAGAAAGTGTCTTTGTTAACCCAACACTTTGTGATTGGATGAACACTTCTTTGAAGATAGGCATCAAATATCTTATGTATGCAGAGGCAAGCGAGAAAACAAACAGCTGCCTATCCAGACCTCAGTTTACTTCCCACTTCTCCAAAATGCTCCAAACCCTAAAAGTCTATAGAAATTTCTAGATTGAAGTTTGGTTAATCAACTTGGACTGAAGGGTCAGTGGAGGGACTAAGAGAGGCAGACCAACCGTGAAAGTCAGTTTTCCTCAGACCAGGAAGCAAGGCTTTGGTCGGGGAGGGTATTAAGCAGGAAGGGGATTAAAGCCCTCATACAAAATGATGTATGGAAAGAATGGCAGAAGTAAACTGAAGGTCTCTTTTTCCTTGTAAAACCCACCATTAGCAGCTGAAGGGAGTCAACTCTGGAGGCTGATGTCATCTATTTAATAGCAGATCAGGGAGAACTATATATTCTGCCCAATTTGGTGATTTTTGGTATTTCGAGGCAACATGAGGGTTTTAGAACTAGCATGTAAAGATACTAGAGGCAACAGCCTAGAAACAAGCTACTGAGACAAACAAACAAAGAAGTCAAACTGCAGAAACTTCAAAGTCCCTGCCTACTGCAAACCAAAAGCATGGCTCCAGCCCTTACTATCTCTGGACCAAAGGCTGCTGCACATTCGGGTAGATAAAAAAACCTTCCCAAAGGTCTCTGATGCGATGTTTGCTCTTCCCCAAAAGCACCCGGGCACCAGTAGAACTGGGTGAGAATGATCATCAAGGACAGTTTTCAAAGGGAAAGAAGGAGTTACTTGGCAGTAGGCAGCTTGTTAAGCATGCGTAAGTAGAGAAGGACTGTGTTTGGAGCTGAGAGGGGTGAAGGGCAAGCTTGGAGGTGGGAGGAAAGGGTGCTTGTTGGTATCTCTGCAAATGACCACAGGAGCTTGGAATATCATCTAGCAAGAACACCTCCCCCTCCTTGACTCACTGCGTAGCCCACCAGCCTCTGTAGCTCCCTCAAGGCCAATCAGGTACCTTCCAAAATGCCCCTGAAGAATCAGAATTCCCAGCAAGTCCCACTTTCATCCTTCTTTCCCAAGCAGGGCACTGGGGCATGCTTGAAGTGGTGATGCAAATTCTTAGAATTAAATGAGTTAATATATATGGAAAGCACTTAGGAAATGGCCTGGCATAAAGTAAGCACTATAGTGTTAGCAATCAATACCATCATTTTCCAGATAGGGAAACCGAGCACAGAGAACCCAGTCAGTCTGGTTCTACAGAATGCAGGTTCATTGACCATTTCACTCCTGCTAAATGAACCAGGTGTTGAGTGATATGTCAGCCATCCATCATGCAAAGAGGGAGACTGATTTCAAGTCTGGGTCTCTTGACACCATATCTGGTGTCTTTCCACCTCACTCGATGGCCCTTGAGTATCATAACAGGTGTGAAAGGACGAGTGACAAAGGTGAAGACATGTCCACGACACAGCAATGGGTCCAATCTTTGAACAGAACCATAAAAGTGTCCATGAGAAGATTATGGCCTTCTGGAGCCAAGGCAGGTAGGAGGAAGGATAGAGTCCCTCTGTCCAGAAACACCATTCCTAAAAATTCACTGAGCTATTACCATTAAGTTACCTCTGACAGATGTGTTCTGACACATTAGCAGAGAAGCACTCATTCCCCACAGGGAGTTCTCTGCGTTTAGCCAAACATACTAAGTTGTGTTCGAAGTCAAAATAATTGCCCACTCCTGCGCTGGAGAGTTTCAAACACACAGTGACTTGCTAGGTGTCCAGAAATTGATCACTTCATCATCAAATGAGCCAGCCAGGGGAGCAATTGCTCCAACACGAAGGTTAACAGGCAAGAAAATGGATCGTCTCACGGTCACAAATGTTTCTGCTGCCATGACTAAAAATTGCTGTGATTTTTTTTTAAGTTCAGATGCCTGGATATTTTACTGCTGAAAATGTCAAGCCACTGAGTTATTGGTATAATAACTGACCACTCCATGATAGCATTTCATGACTGTTTTTTCTGTGGTCATGCAGTCAGCATTACAGATTATGAATGAATTTGAGCCACTGCTGATATGCTTTCCAGCACGCAGCATTATTGGCTCTGAAGGAAGCCTTAGCTTTGTAGACTGTGAACGTATATTATGAGTAATACCAGGGTACAAATATTAACAAACCTTTAAATGTGCTCTCTGTTTCCTAATAAAACTCTTGTAAGATCCTCTAAGGGGCCTGCCTCAGGTAACCTCGGAGTTCACTCAGCTTATTAAGTTAATACAGTAACGTGCAAAGTCAGGGCTTCTCTGATTGTTGCTGCATGCAGTAGGATGTGATGGTTTTTAGAAGTGGCTTATTTAAAAGCTTTGCACTTCCTTAGGGAAAGGGTTCATGTAATGTGACTAAATTATTATAATCATCATACATATTCATTAAATCAAATTATTTTTCAAGCACATACAGAATAAAATATGCTAGACTTGGATTCTGAAATAGGATAACAGCTTTCTAATGCAGGTGTGCCTCGCTTTAAACCACTAAAAACCAGTGGTTTTCTGATCAGTTAAATGTGTGTGAAAGGGTTCCTTGGCAGTGTCCACGCCGGGTGAGTCCCTCCTGGAGCATCTGTTCTCTCACTAGCATCTGTTATTCAGAGGCCTTGCTGACTCATATCTAGTCCTTAGACACCAAGAAGATAGCTAGATAATCTTTTAAGACCACCCAGGTTTGGGTACCTTTCACCCAGCAATATCTCAAAAGAGATCTTTTGGGTAATATTTCAGAAAACAAATGACCTTCTTTGAGAAGACCCAAAGTAAAACTGGAAACAGATTTATTTGACAATTAAGTTAGATAAATATCACATACAGCATATGTAACCCAGGTGTGGTCTTATTTACTTTCCTCACAGAGAAACTAGTGAAGTCTTTGGCCCTGGGTGGCTTGGGTCAACCCCTTTCTTGCATCATCCACCTTTGGGATTCCCAGTGACATTCCCCAAAGGGGCTTCTCAGATTCTGTCTGCAGACTCTCAGCCTTTCCTTCTCCCTGTAGAAAGTTTCTCTGTTACAACAAATACTACTATGGGTAATTTCAGCCCAGATTTCTTGCTACCCCGTGAACATTTCTACGTGGCTTTATCTCATATTGGTAGTGTTGCTCCCCTGTGATGCTCTTCTCTGCATCTAGATCCAGATTTGTACATTATCTCATTGTTAACCTGCATCCTAGGTTAGGCCTCAGCTACATCTCACAATTTTTCTTGGTTGCACTGCAGAACACCTCCTGGCTTCTGGAGAGTCAGGACAAGAGATGGGCAGAGAGGACGTCACCCTGAATTCCTATCTATGCTTTAGCTGGGGTAGTGTGGCTTTGAGTTCCTTGCAAACAAACAAATGGAGAAGTTTGAATACTCCATGATCAAAGGTATCCTTTTCTTGACAAAGTCACCACGGAGTTGGGGAACTTAGTGTCTGTATTTATTGTTCTATTTATCTATTGATGTGTTATAAAACCATTTGAAACTTGGCAGCTTACAAAGACAACCATTTTATTGTTATCTCCAGATGTTATGGTTCAAAAATTCAGGCTGGGCTTAGCTGGGTGTTTCTTTTGTTCCCTGTAGCAGTAAAAGAGTTCACTTGGTGATTTTCAACTCTTAGGTGGGTCCTGGGGGCAGGGGGCATCCACAAAAACCTCACTGTCATGTGGCTTGATGCAGATGGCAGAAAGGGTGGGCTGTCAACATAAGCCCTCTCTAGCATGACACAAGCCCTCTCTAGCATGACAGTGTCAGGGAAGCTGGAACTCTTGTTTGGAGCTCGCAGTTCCCAAAAAGAGTGTTCTAAGAGAGGGGAAGTAGAAACTGAGAGGCTCTTAGGGCCTTGGCTCAGAAACTGGCACAGTGGTACTTCTGCTAATATTTTATTAGTTACAGCAGTTACAGAGCCTTTTCACATTCAAAAGAAAAAAAAACCAGATCTCTCATGAGAAGAGTAGTATACAATATGAAGCCTTCTTTAATCTAGCATATCTACAGGGGCACCCAGGTGGCTCATGGGGTAGTCATGATCCTGAGGTCCTGAGATTGAGCCTGCAGCAGGTTCCCTGCACAGAGCCTCCTTTTCCCTCTGCCTATGTCTCTGCCTTTCTCTGTGTGTTTCTCATAAATAAATAAATTAAATCTGAAAAAATATAGCATATATCTATAGACCTCTACATGACCCAAATTGCTATAAGTGTCAGTGACTTTAATTCTCCTTCTCTTTCTGGCATCAGTTCTCTTATTGGTCTTGTACCCTAGACTGGCCAAGATGGTCATCCAGCTGAATTCACCCATACTGGCCAATCTGGGGGAATAATAGTCTCACATTGTCCATTATATATTTCTGAGCTGACTTCCAAGAGCACTAACCATTCCTTATCAGTGATTCTAGTATACAAGATGAAGAGGTTTTGCTTTGGCTAGAGTTGTCAGATAAGATATAGGATACCTAGGTAAATCTGAATTTCAGATAAACAAAAAACCATTTTTTAGTATAAGTTTTTCTCAAATATTGCATGGGATATATTCATACTAAACAATTTTTTGTTTAGTCTCATAGCCTTAATATTTTGGTGACAAGATTAAAGCAATTACTTAAATACATATCAAAGAGCAATAATGAAGATGAAAGTCACAGAATTCTTTTAATTCTTTGACTTTTCTTTCCCATTACAAGAGGTTTATAATCTCATTGGGAGGGTGAGGGTGAGACGAATCCAGTTCTGAGATCAATCAAAGCTTACAACCACCACTTTGCCAATCTATATATGAATGGCTTTTATTAAAAAAAAAATTCTGTTCAGCAGATGCTTTAATAATTCCTTTTTTAAGCTGAAGAAAATCTCTGCATTTAAACATAGCCATATAGCAAATGTATACAGAGTCAGTCAAAAATGTTTATTGAGTGTGTACTATGTGTTAACAATGATTAACATATGGTTCTTGCCTGGCAAGATTTCAGAATCCAGGAGAGATACGGCAATATGAATAGGTAATCACACAGCAATGTGATAGTTTTTCAAACAAAACAAAAGCGCAGTTCAGTGTGACTAACAGGACTCAAGGAATTGGGGATCTTAGAGGAGGTAACATTTGATCTAGTCTTGAAGGACCAGTAAGAACTTCCCAGGCAGAGAAGGAGAGCAAAGGGATTCCCAGCAGGGATTAAAAAAAAAAAGTCATGAAGTCATGAAGGAGCTGCTATACTTGTAAGGCAGGGAAGGTTCTGGTCTAGTCAAAACTCTGAGGAGGGACAAGAGCCCCAATCTTTCAGTTTCATTCATACTACTACTACATAGGAAAGATGAGGGATGGCCTCAGTCCAAATCAAAACTCTTGAAGAATAAGAGCAAGTGTCACAGGGCCCAACAAATAATCAAAGGTGAATCTAATTTCTGTAAAGATAAAAGTAAATTGCTGCTGTAGCTCTAACAACTTTTATTCCTACTTCACTGTGGCAAAAACCAGTTTTCTACATGAGGCTGGTTTGGAAGGTTCCAGGAAGTAATTGGCTACATTTCAATTTTGGAGATGCTGCAGAAACATTTCCCAGGTAGGTATTATCCTGTCATATTGCATGGAAAAAAAAAAAGAGCAAAAAGCTTCTAATGATTCTATTACAAATCCTGTTGTTAGCAAGATTTCAATCTGGCTAGAAAGCAAAGATTCTGTGCCTGCTAATGCTATGTATGCTTGAGTATTATGTAGTTATAATTTATGATTAGAGATGGCTCAGTGGTACAACATCAGTAGGAGAACATGGCAAACAGCCAATGTGCAAGTCTAACAAAATAACAGAAACTGTCTTTCTGATGTGTAACATGACTTCAATTATTTGATATGTCTTTCATAACTGATTTTATAATCGTATTATAACTTGAAAGACAATGAGATACTACTACACACCTATTAGAATGGCTCAAATTAAATGGCAATATCAAATGCTGATGAGGATACAAAGTGGCTAGAACACTTACATATTGCTGGTGAGAATTCTTCTTTGGAAAAAAGTTTGCAGTTTCTTGTACAGGTAAACTTACATGCAGGTTATCCCAGAGATATGAAAACTTGTATCTACACAAAGATACGCATATAAGGGACACCTGGATGGCTCAGCAGTTTGGTGCCTGCCTTCGGCCCAGGGCGTGATGCTGGAGACCCAGGATCAAGTTCTGTGTCAGGCTCCCTGTATGAAGCCTGCTTCTCTCTCTCTGCCTCTCTCTGCCTGTGTCTCTGCCTCTCTCTCTGTATCTCTCATGAATGAATGAATGAATGAATGAATGAATAAATAAATATCTTAAAAAAAAGATATGCATATGAATGTTTACAATAACTTAATTCACCAATGCTAAGAGCCAAAAACAACTCAAAATGTTCATCAACTGGTGAACAGATAAATTATGTTATATCCACATGACAATAAGAAAGAAAAGGTATATATAGATGCACCAACATGGATAAATCTCAAAAGCATTATGCTAAGAGAAAAAAATCAGACTCAAGAGACTATCTACTGAATGATTCAATTAATATGTTATTACAAAACAGGAAAAAAAATTATAGAAATGGAGATCAGTAGCTTTTGGTAGTTGGTCAGGGGAAGGGCTTACTAAAAAGTCTAATGAGAAATTATCCCATATCTTGATTTCGGTGGTAGTTACATGACTACATGAATTAGTCAAAACTCATTGAGCTGTACATCTAAAAAGTGGGAATTTTACTATGTGTAAATTATAGCTCAAGAAAGAGCAAAATCAACTTGTTATTTAAGACAAAAAAAAAACGAAATATGAATGGGCATTATCTTGAATTTTCATTTGAGTATCGTTTGACATTTCCAGCTCTGGAGGCTTTTGACCATTCGTTAGACTTTTATTGAACATAACATATATCCTAAAGATCATATTTAAAGATAGACTTGAAAGTCTATCAGCCATTTGTAGCCAGCCAGTTTTGAGAGAATTTATTCCTACTAACTATGGCATTCATTGTATGTAATAAACTCCCCTACGTAGCTAGGGAGGTCCTAGTTATGTACTGTCTTTTAAAAAGATTGAGGATATAGTCACTTAAATTATTTTGTCTTTTATGGTTTAGATGAGGAATCCCAACTGACTCTGTAGTTTATATAGATTAGAATGGCAAAAAACAGGCCACTTGGGAATATTAACACAGTGGCAGCCAAATAGTTGTATATCTTGAGCACTGTATTTTATGAAGTAGTCCTGAGTACCACAGAGGGAAATATGGAGAGGTTTCTTTTACTACTTTCTTTTTTTTTAAAATAAATTTATTTTTTATTGGTGTTCAATTTGTCAACATACAGAATAACACCCAGTGCTCATCCCGTCAAGTGCCCACCTCAGTACCCACCACCCAGTCACCCCCACCCCCAGCCCACCTCCCCTTCCACCACCCCTGGTTCATTTCCCAGAGTTAGGAGTCTCTCATGTTCTGTCTCCCTTTCTGATATTTCCCACTTATTTTTTCTCCTTTCCCGTTTATTCCCTTTCACTATTTTTTATATTCCCCAAATGAATGAGACCATATAATGTTCGTCCTTCTCCGACTGACTTACTTCACTCAGCATAATACCCTCCAGTTCCATCCATGTCGAAGCAAATGGTGGGTATTTGTCGTTTCTAATGGCTGAGTAATATTCCATGGTCTTTTACTACTTTCTTTCTGCAAAAGTTCTTTTGCTTTCTTAGAACATTGACAGAGACAAATCTCAAAACACAAAGCCAAGACTAATTCACCAGAGCAGCCAATGTTTCCCTTTGAAAACAGGTTTCTTATCTTTCTTGTTTTGATAGTCTTGGTGTTGGGATGTAATACTCCAGAGGTGTTCCTTCAATAGACTAGGCTTCTTTTGTGAATAGCTAATCTAAGTTAATAAATTGCTCATCAAGGGGACAGAAAAAAAAAATCAGTGGGTCTTGAGAAACACAACAAAAGAGTAGCCCTTAGACCAATTTTCTACAGTGACGTTTGAAGCATGTCAGGAGACATCTGGCACTAAGTTTACAACCAATTACTCATCAAGTGAGAGGCAAGGAGAAAATTAACCTTAAAAATCCATGTAGCATTGACATTATAAAGCACAATCATATTTAGGCAAGTTTTCCATTAAACTATGTGCTGTGAATGTACATGTGAACTGCTGGTTATATTGCTTTGTATCAGTGTCTTTCACCCAGTGTTCCTGGCAGTAGTACTTTTATGAAATGTGCATGTGCCAACAAAGCAGTAACTAGTGTGTGGTGGAGCAGGGAGGAGGCTCCCAGCCAATAGGAGCATGGGGGCTGGGCAGTCATAAAGTACAACTTTACCAAAGAGCAGAACATTTTGATGTTTCCCAACATTGTGATTTGTTCGCCCAGCATTTCAATACGTTATTGGAAGCCAACCGCTTTAAAGTGATTTTATTAGAATATTTCAGTCTTTTTACACTGCCTTCCTTTTGAGTGTCTTGTTAATTTGATCACAGATACTGAATTAGTTAGCAAATTAATAGGCCTTTCTATAAAAATAAGAATTCTCTATTATTCTGCCTTTAATTTTTGACACTTAACACATGCATATACTTATTTTAGGGTATTTGCATTTTTCACAAATCTTCTTGCTGACTGAAATTGTTTAAAGGAGCTAATACCTAGACCCTTTGTTCAAGTATTTGGCATTAAAACTGTTATTTGTTTAAATTTCAATTTTATAGGTCTTGAAAGTTCATTTATAGATTAAAGTTCCTTATCATTCAAGCCATAGCCAGGGATTTGCAGAACAGTTGTCCTGAGACACTGGAAAATGATGTTAATATCCCTAAATAACATAATTAATAATAATAGCTAATCTTTACCATATGTCAGGCTCTGTCACTTTACTTGTATTAGTTTATTTGAACTTCACAAAAAAATCCACAGAATTAGGTAGAAGTACTTTAACAATGAGAAATGAAGTCAAATATCCTTCCTGTATTCACAGCCCTGTCTCTGCCATCTAGGTGAGCAATCATACTTATCCTGTGTAAGACTATGAGAAACAAAGACTGCCAAATAGCAATTTGAAACAAAGATGAATTTATATGATTTCCTGGCAAGGAAGGTCTGCATTACTCAGGTACAAGCAGTTCTCTTACCAAGCAGCAAACAAAAAGACTAGATTTAGAGCCAAAAGAGGAGAAAGGCAATATTCTGAGTCCAGGATTCTGCATTATGGATTGTTTCCATCCCTTCTTTGAAACGGTCATTTGCTGGTTTTACATCACTGATGCAGAGAAGGCAGGTTTCCAAACAAGTCTAAGATGAGTTGTGAAAGATGCCAGTGGGCCTAGGGTCATCCAACAAACATGCTGGATGCACGTGCATAAACTGTGGCTAGATTTCTACTTCACAGCCAGTAGATACCATGTGAAAACACAACATCTGTATATTGTGGTAGGACTAGAGTGAAATGGATGGGAATCAGATGCTTCTACGTTTCTCTATTCTCTGAGGACATGGACACACTCACTACAGAAAGGACCATACAAGATCAGCTCCAGTAATTGCTAATTAGCTTACAACCTTTATATTTGGAAACTATTCTGCAAACAGTGCTCCCAAGACTTATATGGGAGGTACAATAAACTTAGGAAAAATGTTTCCTTGTGCCTACTAAGATTTAAAAAACTTGGAAACCTGGCATAGCCATAACACAACTCAAAAAAAAAGGGGAAAAATAACAAAACAAAACAAAAACAATATAGCTATCTATTTCAGATTACCTGCGCCTAGCTCACTTTTGGCTCTTCTGCCATTAGTAAAAGACACTTTCTAATTCCCACTGTTTCAGGTTATCTTTCTGCTCAGTCAACAGGAGGATATAGAGTTTAAGAATACTCCAGCAGCTGGTGTAGCTCCTCTAAAATGTCATCCCAAGAACCATGTTTCACATCAAACATGAAGTTGGATGAGATAAATGCAGGCATTACTCCAGTCCTCTCCCTCATTGCCAGTAGACTGCCACAACAGCAGCAAATCCCTTAGTCATAAGCACAAGTACATCTGGTTGGATATGGAGAAAAACTTTATTCAGAATAGAAATAAGAAATTGTCTATTAGCTTTCTTTCCTAACCCCAAAATTTTCCCCTCACATTGTTCTTTTGTATAAAGCAGTTGTTCCCCAAATCTCACTTTCAAAAACTAATATTCCTGGAAAGAATAAGCATCTAGCCATATTAACTCCCTGCTCTAAACTTTCTAATACTGACCCTTTGTCAAATGCCACATTTCATAAAAGACTTACTGAAAAAGAAAGCTGCCTAAATATGTACAAATGACAACAATAACAACAAAACTAACTTTCAACCTGTGCATTAAAAATACTTTTTAAGATTGTGCATAACGGTTCACGCTGAAATAGTCTCTAGTTCCTATGACATGTGTTATTTTAGAACTGACACTGGAAGCCATAAAGATAATTCAAAATAACACAATGCCCAATTACCAAACACTGTCCAATGTAGAGGAACAATAGAAAACTATCAGGCCTAGGAGAGTGGTCAGCAAGCTGCTATGGAATCTGAGGTTGGGTCAAATCCTAGGGTTCCTGTCTCTGAAAACCAGTCAGTCCATAATGCAAAATGAGGAATAAAGAGCCAAGACACATTTTCATCCACATCCACATTATTGCAATAGTTTGGATATAACCAGCACAGCTGATCAGACACCATCAGAAAAGATTTGATTCAACCAGCAGCCAAAGGTTCAGAATTTTACCTCATTATCTCTGTCCAATTTTTCTCACAGGATTCTTGATTCACCTGTTACTATATATTTTCAGCTGCTTGATTAGTATAGATTCACTATTCCAGTTTTTTTGCAGGAAACAAAAATAGCAAAGCTCTAGCCTATGTACCTTGAGAATTTCTCCTCTAGATAACGGAATGCTTCAACAAAAAATAAATTACAGAGAATTATATATAAAGTTACATGACAACTGCCATAAACTACTATCTTAAAAACAAATGCACACTAGCTGAAGATTTACATTAAAAAGTAATCAACCTAAGTAAGAAACCTAAGTAAGAAAAGATTTCCTGGAGGGAGACAGCTTATGACACATTTTAAAAGGGACTTTACAGACATGGATTTTAAGAGAGAAGAGTAGAAGGTACTAGCAAAGGTAAAGATACTATACTGGTTCAATGGAAAAAATTTGGTATGGAGAAATAAAAGAAGATCTAACCAAAGCAGAAAATGTAGCAAGCCCTGTAGAAGAAAATGATGTCATGTAGAATGTGCAATTCAGTTAGAGTTTAGTATGTTGGATAGTTTTTTACTTAAAACAACATGGCTTCTCTTCAATAGGAAATACTATTCTGAAATTTTGTGTAAAGATTTTTTTAAATTAAATTTTATATAAAGCTTTAGACATTTTATAGCATTTATCTTCTAATTAAAAAGTAACAACTGTTCTTGGTAGGAAATGTGAAAAATATAGTAAAGTACAATGAGGAGTTTCAAAATCTTCCAAAATACCACTACTTAGACATAACCATTGTTAACATTTACAGCCCTTCAATCATTATACTCTGTGTGTGTGTTTTATATTATATGCTTTATTATATGCAAAACTGGATATCTTACTGCAAATATAGTTTTATTTTTTTTCACTTTTAATATTTTAAAATTAACATCTGCCTTATGTGACATTATTTCTAGGACTTTTTCTATTGTTCTGATTTCATTAATCTTTTTCCAGTTTGCATTATTTTTGTTTTTGTTTTTATTTTTTTTTCAGTTTGCATTATTTTTGACAAGTAGAAGCAATTGCAAATAAAAGATCCAGTTACACTGTCTGAAAGAAATAACAATAATAAATAATCTTTAGTGGAATGAATCTCTTAGCTGTATGATACCTTATTTTGGTTTCCTAGACTAAAATATTCAGAAATGACTATCTTAATAAAGATTTGATACACCCTGGTCCTGTGGAATACACCCTTACTATTTGTTCCAAATTTCTTCAGGGCTTTTAACGTATGTTCCTATTTCACTTTGGAAACCAGAAATCTTGTCTTAAAATTAATGATGAAATACTTTCCTAGGCCATTGTCAATATCATTATCAAGTCATATTTATGAAAGAATTGGGTAACACCAAGGGCATAACATCCTCAGTGGACCCACTGGTTCAAAATGTTGTAATGTACTACCCTTTCATCATTCCCAAAGTCCAACATGCCCCCCTTCCAAAATCAGCTTATCCTACTTGGGCATAAAAGCAGTAGTTCATTTTTACTACATCTCCATGCAGGGCATTATATTCAAAAGAAAGATATAAAAGCACTATTATAAAAAAATAAAAAAAATAAAAGCACTATTATTATTATGTTAAATGTGGCTATTCAAAATGACAATTCTTTTTCTTCTTACAAACAAAATATCTATCTATCATCTATCCATCTATCTATCTATCTCCATTATGTATTTAAATCTATTATTGGAAATTTCTTTCTATAGTTTGCTTGCTTCAGTATTCATCATAGGAACAGACATTAGGAAGTATCTTTTCACTTAGTAGTGAATGTTCCACAACTAGAGAATAACATTGGAGAATGTTTCCCTATTAACTGATGAAGCTTTCTTCTGGGGATGCACAGGTGTTCAGCAGCTCTGACCAGGTATCATAAGTAGATAAATATTTTATGCCTTGCTCTCCCTCTATTTCTGAAAACTTAATGAAAAGTTATGGAAATGAACCATTTCAACAATTATGAAAATAAGCCCAGGCAAGAAGGTATCTATGCTGGCTACTACTTAGAACTGTTCACCTTCCTCTATCATATATAGAGTATGGTTACCCTTCCAAAGCCTGGTGGATAGAAGTGTTCAATGTTAAACTGGCAATCTTAACTGATGACTTTATTTTTTTTAAATGAGAAAGTGTATAAAACATATTACTTAGGTTTGGCCACTTGCAAAAATATTACAAGACAGAATATTTTCAGAACTCAACAAAAATGCTTGCACATTATTCTATTAGACATTGCAAAAGGAAATTTTCAGAGACTGGCAATTTCCTTTTGTACATAGCAACATGTGTTCCTTCTCTGCAGATAGGGAAAAACAAATCAGATTTTTCTCAACTTCCTGGGCATTGAAAACTGATTCAGCTGGACCTATGCCAGCTGAACAAAAGGAGTCACTTAAATGCAAGAGAGTCACAGAATTTCATGAGAAAACAATAATAATCCCCGAGGTGAGCTCTATTGAGGAAGCATACTGCTAAATTTTAAAAATGAGAACAAAGAGATCAGTTTTCTGCTCCATTCTCTCTTCCTTGTGTTTCTTTAAACTACTGAATGAGTGTACAAAGAAGCGAGATATACAAATGAAAGAAACAAAAAACAGAAAGATTCAACTGAAGTCAATGCATGGCTATAGAGCAAGAATTCCCCCAATTTTTTTTTAAAGTTGTAACTACTTGAACATTTATTGACCAATACATTTATAAAGCCTGAGTCACCATAAGGTGATTCAGTAAAATAAGTACTTTAACGGAATAAAACTTACAATAAAAATAACAATTATGTACATGATAATGAGGTCTAAGCTTAAGAACTACACATATTCTTTTTTTTTTTTAAGATTTTATTTATTTATTCATGAGAGACACACAGAGAGAGAGGCTGAGACACAGGCAGAGGGAGAAGCAGGCTCCACGCAGGGAGCCCAACATGGGACTCAACCCCGGGTCTACAGGATCAGGCCCTGGGCTGAAGGCAGCGCCAAACCGCTGAGTCACCTGGGCTGCCAACCTACACATATTCTAAATACTATTTCATACAGTCAAATTAAATGTTTCTGGCTTTGTCCTAATAGGAGAAGAAAAAAACTGGATAGAACTCCCGAAGAGTAAGGATCCGTAACAACACATGGGAACGTAGAGAGAATGTGGTCTGTCCACTTTTGGGAAATGGGACTCTAGGATATGAATGATGCAGCACTAAGAACCACAGATTCTCTCTCACCCCACAATCATCCTCCTTCAGGGCTGCCTTGCTGCCTACATCCTGGGGAGCACTATTAGTATTATATTTCATATAAATGGTGACCACTGGAACTGTACTATGCAAAAGAGGTGTTTCTTATCCAAAGAGAAATGTCAGGAGAGGTTGGCTACTGTATGTTCCCCATCTCCCATGTACACCTCAATCTTCCATTCAAGCATATATTCAACAACCATTTGGGGGAAATTGTTATCAGTTGAGATTCTTTTAATTAAGGTGTCAGAAAATCCAATTCAACCTAGCTTAATTTTTTTTTTTTAAAAAAGGAATTTATTGTTTCATGTTCAGGGGTATACTGACTTTACACCAATAGATGGTATCATGAGAATCCTGTGTGTCTCTCTCCACTCCTTGGCTCCACTTCCTCTGTGTTGACTGTTCTTTGACAGTACTTTGTAAATTGTTTAGAGCTGTACAAACTACTAAAAGACAAACTTGTCTGTTATTAATCATTGCTCCTGCTTTTATCAATTCCAAAGGAAACAGAATTATCTTGTGAGAACAACCAGCCTATTAGTCAATAAATGGATATATAACTTGAGGAATAAAAGTGACCACACCCTTAAAATGAAACAGATAATTTGGTCTGAATCAGAATTGCTGGGGCAGGGCTTGAGTGCCTACATTTTTAATAGCTCTCTACTTAATATGTTGCGTAAGACCACTGGTCTGCACATTCAACAGATAGCACCAAGAACTAGTTTCCTACCTTTGTGAAATGTTTAAAGGAATTCAATAGTTATTCTAATATTAAAATGTATCTAAATTATACTATTGCCAAACTTTTTATCTGTGGCAGTCTTAAGAAAGAATGTTTCAGGTTTTCTAAAATGGCCAGGACCCACAGAAGTATCTCAGCTTTTCTCAAACTTTATTCCCTGTGTTTACTCTCACCTTCAGATAGCTTTTATTCACATATAATTTTAGGGAAAATTTCAGGTGAAATTTGAAACCCCAGTATGAATTGCCATAAGTGTGTTGGCATATCTTTGAGATATTAACATACATTCTTTTTTTTTCTCCCCAGCATTTCCTCCATCCCTTTCCCTTATTCAAACAAACATGCCTGATAAAAAAACAAACAAACAACCACTCTCTTTCACCATACACAAAGATAAACTCAAAATGGATGAAAGATCTAAATGTGAGACAAGATTCCATCAAAATCCTAGAGAAGAACGCAGGCAACACCCTTTTTGAACTCGGCCACAGTAACTTCTTACAAGATACATCCACGAAGGCAAAAGAAACAAAAGCAAAAATGAACTATTGGGACTTCATCAAGATAAGAAGCTTTTGCACAGCAAAGGATACAGTCAACAAAACTCAAAGACAACCTACAGAATGGGAGAAGATATTTGCAAATGACGTATCAGATAAAGGGCTAGTTTCCAAGATCTATAAAGAACTGATTAAACTCAACACCAAAGAAACAAACAATCCAATCGTGAAATGGGCAAAAGACATGAAGAGAAATCTCACAGAGGAAGACATAGACATGGCCAACACGCACATGAGAAAATGCTCCGCATCACTTGCCATCAGGGAAATACAAATCAAAACCACAATGAGATACCACCTCACACCAGTGAGAATGGGGAAAATTAACAAGGCAGGAAACCACAAATGTTGGAGAGGATGAGGAGAAAAGGGAACCCTCTTACACTGTTGGTGGGAATGGGAACTGGTGCAGCCACTCTGGAAAACTGTGGAGGTTCCTCAAAGAGTTAAAAATAGACCTGCCCTACGACCCAGCAATTGCACTGTTGGGGATTTACCCCAAAGATACAGATGCAGTGAAACGCCGGGACACCTGCATCCCGATGTTTATAGCAGCAATGGCCACGATAGCCAAACTGTGGAAGGAGCCTCGGTGTCCATCGAAAGATGAATGGATAAAGAAGATGTGGTTTATGTATACAATGGAATATTCCTCAGCCATTAGAAACGACAAATACCCACCATTTGCTTCAACGTGGATGGAACTGGAGGGTATTATGCTGAGTGAAATGAGTCAATCGGAGAAGGAAAAACATTATATGGTCTCATTCATTTGGGGAATATAAATAATAGTGAAAGGGAATAGAAGGGAAGGGAGAAGAAATGGGTAGGAAATGTCAGAAAGGGAGACAGAACATAAAGACCCCTAACTCTGGGAAACGAACTAGGGGTGGTAGAAGGGGAGGAGGGCGGGGGTGGGGGTGAATGGGTGACGGGCACTGAGGGAGGCACTTGACGGGATGAGCACTGGGTGTTATTCTGTATGTTGGCAAATTGAACACCAATAAAAAATAAATTTATTATTAAAAAAAAAAAAACATGCCTGAGAGGAGTAAAACAAGGCAAAAACCAGAAAAGCCTAACAGTCATTCTGGCTATGGTTTTCAACTGCCAAAGAACTTAAATGGACAATATCTGGGGTAGAGACAAAATACTCAGAAGAAATGAAGAAAGAAAGGTACCATATCTGTCACCTCCACCTACTACCTCTGCCAGACACACATATAGACTAGAAATAAGTTCTCTAATTGGTGATTATAGAGATTTTGGAAAGCCCTACATGGAAGACATAATGGGGCCAGGACCCTTAGGGAGAAGACATAATTGTGGTGAATTTAAGCAGATGAGAATAAAGAAAACCCAGAGTCTCTCATGCTTCCTTACTCCCAAAGCTTGACACAGAAACAGCAAAAATTTTCCTGTACCCCACCCACTCAACTCCACCAAGATTGGCACAGAAATAAAAGGAGATAGAGAAGCTAAGAGAGCCAGGTGGACACAAATAGGAGAATTTTAGACTGTCCTGACTCAGCTGACTAAACCTCTTGGTCATTTGACATGCATTCAATCTTTCTTCTGGGGAAAAAAATGAACTTTGTGAAGATGGAATGTCATTTGCAGAGTGCAAGACCACAAAACTCGAACCATTCTTTCCCAAAAAGTAATGTGTATATATTACAAAGGGGGCAGGGGGAAGCAAGGGATTATTGACAAAGCCTTTACATCTATTCATAAGAATTCTTATATGCCTGTATTTTAGTTATCTATTGCTGCAATAACAAATTATTCCAAACTTAATGGCTTAAACTTATAATAATTATTTATCTCACATGGTTTCTGTAGGTCAAGAATTTCAGAGTGGCTTAGCTCTGTCAATTTGGTTCAGGTTCTCTCCTGAGTTAAAATGTCAGCTAAGACTACACTCATGTAACATCTTGACTAAGTCTGGAAGATCTGACTTCCCAGGTAGGTCATTTACAGGACAAACAAGTTCACTGTGGCTATTGCCAATTGGTCTCAGTTCCTCTCCTCCACAAAACTGCTTGAGGATTCTCAAAATATGGTGGCTGGCTTTCCTGGGGAGACAGATAGTGAAGAGAAGGCAGACGCCACAATCTCTTTTATGACTAACATTCAGAAATTGCACATTGTTATTTCCTCCAAGATCCTATTGGTTATATGGATCAAATCTACTGATTATGGGAGAAGATCATACAAGAACAAGAATGCCAGAAGGAATGCCTCATTAGGCACCACCTTGAAGGCTGGCTACCACCGTCTAAAGGAAGCAGTGTTTTTTGAACTTAACTCTGAATGAACTTTTTGTTCATTTCCCAAAGACAAGGCATCATAGGGATATGGAAAGATTCATCTTTGTTGCTTACACCAAAAAAACGAAACATGAAACCTCATCAGTAAAGCACTGGGAAGCCATTGTGGATATATCTGATTTTTATTTAATTTTATTTTCAATGGAAAATAAGGGGTATTGCTATAAAAAAAAAACAAAACCCTTCTGATTAATGTCTGTTTCCTAAAATCCTAACCTTCCACTCATCACTTAATGAAAATAACCAACTAACTTAGGACCTGGCAAGGAGAATAGAGTTTTTCCTGATCTGTGTCCAAAGAATTACTAGCAGCAACTTCTGTGTACCAATGACTAACGGAGCATTTGTCCACTCTCACCTCTGTGCCCTGGTATTGTGTAAGCCCCCAAACCTGTGTATAATCCTGGAAAGGTAAGTAAAATGCAAATAGCACAATAAAGGCTTAAGCTAAATTAAGACACAGAAAGACAGTATAGGTTGTATTTCTTTCACACATGTCCAAAATACCCACTACCCAAGGATTCTGATAAAAATTGAACCAATGCTTGAAGTAGAAGACAAAAATGTCACTAATTTTATCTACATGAAATAAAACAATTTGGAAATTTAATCCATTTGGTCACTTCACTTAGTCAACTCAATTTATTTTATTTTTTTAGAGATTTCATTTTATCTTTTTAATTGTAAATTGTATTTTATTTTAGAGAGAGAGCACAAATAGGGGAAGGGGCAGAGACCGAAGGAGAAGGACAAGCAGACTCCTTCAGGAGCAGGGAGCCTGATCCCAGGACCCTGAGATCATAACCTGAGCCAAAGTCAGAGACTTACCTGCCTGAGCCACCCAGGTGCCCCTAGTCAACTCAATTAAAAAAAAATCTTCAAAGGTTTTAAACAGAATTATATTGTAGAGTCTTACTTCTATTAAGAATAACAATAATAAAATAAATCACTTGTATGTTAAGCACTATATACTAGGCACATTTTTTCATCTCATTTGTCTCCAAAAAAAAAAACTGAGATTTGTGCATTACTATTTACAATTTTCACATGTGAAATCTCAGAGTCAGAAAGGTTAAATAACTTACCCAAGAATATTTAGTAAAGCCAGGGTTGAAATTCCTGACTCCAAAACCTGTGTTCACTACCCTTAAGCACATGTTTGCCAATAAAGTGGTCTCCTTTTCGAACAGAAGGCAAATTTAAAATATTTTGAGAAAAATATTTACTACAGAAATATCAAATGTATAACATAGAAGGAGAAAAAAATTCACCATCATTATCAATTCTAATAAGTACCTACTATGTCCAAAATACTCTAAGATTTTAAAAATAATAATTAAAAACATACCTCCAAAACTGAGCAGTGTGTCATGGCAGCAGCAGTGAGATGGAACATGACAGCTAAAATGAAAAATTTCTTACCACACAGTGGGCTCTGCAGTCTAAAGTATTGACTGCAAAACTTCTCGGACCAGACATAAGGGAAAAGGCAGACTAATTAACCAGCTCTAAGAGAAAACCTTACATGTCTTCATTTTATAAAATATTCTTCATCTATCCTATTTCCTCATTCTCATCTAGTTACAACTACCAGAAGGAAAATTTAACTTTGAGGCTTGAACATTTGTGATTGTTAGCCAAGGGTCTCTTTATCCATGTTTTTAAGAGAGAAACCAAGTCAAAAGAAGTCAACCCTTCTTGTGAGTTGCCCAAGCCATACAAATGGAGTCAGCCAAAGAAAGGTACAGTATTTTACTTGTCCTTGTAACATAGTCTTATACCCAAAGTTTCCTCATCCTTTGGAAAATGAGATAGTTCATATAAATATATATACATATATTAAGATTAACATAATCTGAAAATCTTAAGCAGAAGTTTATTATTTTAATACATAGACTTTGGAGTTAATATTAATCTACTAATATTTATATAATTACTATTTTATCACTTCATACTATGTAGCTATATCACTGCTCAGAAATTTTTTACCCAACTATAGTTAACATACAGTGCTATATTAGCTTCAGGTGTACAACGTAATGATTCAACACTTGTATCCATTGCTCACTGCTCATCACAAGTGTATTCTTAATCCCCTCATTTCACACATAACTCGCTCGCCTTCCCTCTGACAACTACCAATTTGTTCTGTATAGTTAAGAGTATGGGCTTTGTTTGTTTGTTTGTATCTTTTTTCTTTGTTCATTTGTTCTGTTTCTTAAATTTGACACACAGGTGAAATCACATGGTATTTGTCTTTCTCTGATGGACTTTCTTCACTCAGCATTATACCCTCTAGGTCCATCCATGTTTCTGCGAATGGAAAGATTTCACTCTTTTTTTTATGGCTGAGTAATATTTCATTGTGTATATATACCACATCTTCCTTATCCATCCATCTACCAGTGGATATGTGGGCAAGCTTCCATAGCTTGCTTTTCTAAATAATGCTGGAATAACCAGGGGGTATATATATCTTTTCTAACTAGTGTTTTCATTTTCTTTGGGTAAATACCCAGAAGTGAAATTACTGGATCATATGGTAATTGTTTTTAATTTTTTGAGGAATCTTCATAACATTTTCCACAGTGGCTACACCAGCTTGCATTTCCATCAACAACACAAACAGATTCCTTTTTCTCCACATTCTCACTAACACTTGTTATTTCTTGTTGGTTTTGATTTTAGCCATTTTGGCAGGTGTATGGTGACATCTCATTGTGCTTTTGATCTGCATTTCCCTGATGATGAGTGATGTTGATCTTTTCATGTTTCTATTGGTCATCTGTATACCTTGTTTAGAAAATGTCTTTTGGGATCCCTGGGTGGCGCAGCGGTTTGGCGCCTGCCTTTGGCCCAGGGCGCGATCCTGGAGACCCAGGATTGAATCCCACGTCGGGCTCTCGGTGCATGGAGCCTGCTTCTCTCTCTGCCTGTGTCTCTGCCTCTCTCTCTCTCCCTCTGTTACTATCATAAATAAATTTAAAAAAAAAGAAAATGTCTTTTTAGTTCCTCTGCTCATTTTTTAAAAAAGATTTATTTATTTATTTATTTATTTATTTATTTATTTATTTACTTGAGAGAAAGAGAGAGAGCAAGGGGAGGAGCAGAGGGAGAAAAAATTCTCACACAGACTGCCCCCTGAGCACAGTGCCTGATGTGGAGCTCAATTCTAAGGCACTGGGCCAAAATCAAGACCCAGTCAATTAACCAACTGAGCCAGCTGGGTAACCCTCTACTCATTTTTAATTGGATTATTTTGGGGGTTTTTATGTTGTGTTGTATAAATCTTTATATATTTTGGGTATTAAACCTTTATTGGAAACATCATTTGCAAATACATTCTCCCATTTACTAAGTTGTTTTTTTTTGTTTTGTTTTGTTGATGCTTTCCTTCACTGTGCAAAAGCTTTTTATTTTGGTGTAGTCTCAATAGTTTATTTTTGCTGTTGAGTCTCTTGCTTGAGGAGACATATCTAGAAAAGTATTGCTACAACTTATATTAAAGAGATTACTGCCTATGTTTTTGTCTAGGAATTTTATTTTTATTTTTTAAGATTTTATTTATTTATTCATGAGAGACACAGAGAGAAGCAGAGACATAGGCAGAGGAAGAAGCAGGCTCCCTGCAAGGAGCTCAGTGCAGAACTCGATCCCAGGACCCCAAGATCGCATCCTGAGCCAAAGGCAGATGCTCAGTCACTGAGCCACCCAGGCATACCTCATCCAGCAATTCTATGGTTCAGGTCTCACATTTAGGTCCTTATACCATTTTGAGTTTATTTCTATGCATAGTATCAGAAAGTGGTACAGTTTTCCCAGCACCATTGTTGAAGAGACTGCCTTTCCCCCATTGTATCTTCTTGCTTCCTTTGTGATTGATTAATTGTTCATAAAACCATGGATTTATTTCTGGGCTCTATATTCTATTCTATTGACCTATGTGTCTATTTTTGTGCCAGCACCAAACTGTTTTGATTGCTACAGCTTTGTAGTACATCTTAAAACCTGGGACTGTGATACCTCTAGCTTTGATTTTCTTTTTCAAGATTGCTTTGGTTCTTTGGGCTTTAAAATATGTGGTTCCATACATATTTTAGGATCATTTGTTCTAGTTCTGTGAAAAATACTGATAGGGATTACATTAAAATTTATAGATTGCTTTGGCTAGAATGGACTTTTTAACAATATTTGTTCTTCCAACCCATGAGCATGGAACATCTTTCATTTGTTTATGTCATCTTTAATTTCTTTCATCAGTGTTCTACAGTTTTTGGAGCATAGGTCCTTTCACCTCCTTAGTTAAGTTTATTCCTAGGTATTTTGTTCTTTTTAGTGCAAGTGTAAATGGGATTGTTTTATTACTTTCTCTTTCTGCTACTTCATTATTATTATATAGAAATGCAACTGGTTTTTGTATATTAATTTTTGTGCCCTATGATTTTACTGAATTATCAGTACTAGTAGCTTTTTGGTGGATTCTTTATGGTTTTCAATATACACTATCATATCATCTTCAAATAGTGGAAATTTTACCTCTTCCTTACCAATTTGGATGTCTTTTATTGATTGGCTGATTTTTTTTTTTAATATGGAACACTTCACAAATTTGTATGTCTTCCATGCACAGTGGCCATGCCAATCTTCCATGCATTGTTCAAATTCTTTAAATTATGTGCTGCAGAAGCAAGCACTATTTCTTTTTGTTGTCTGATTGCTGTGGCTAGGACTTCCAGTACTATGTTGAATAAAGAGTACAAGTGGACATCTTTGTCTTATTCCTGATCTTAGAGGAAAAGTTCTTAGTTTTTCTGCATGTAGTATGATATTAGCTGTCGGTTTTTCATTTTGGCCTTTGTGATGTTGAGGTATGTTCCCTCTAAATCTACTTTGTTGACAGTTTTTATCATGAATGGATGTTGTACTTTATCAAATAATTTTTCTGCATCCATTGAAATGATCATATGGTTTTTATCCTTTCTCTTATTGATGTGATGTATCATGTTGATTGACTTGCAAATATTGAAGCACTCTTGTATCTTTGGAATAAATCCCACTTGATTGAGGAGAATGATTTTTTTTAATGTATTGTTGGATTCAGTTTGCTAGAATTTTGTGGAGGGTTTTTGCATCTACATTCATCAGAGATATTGATCTTTAGTTTACTTTTTTTACAGTGTCACCATAAATTCTTGAAATGGCTTTTTACAAATCAGAAAGAAGAGGGGTGGCTGCAGGAAATATTTTTTAATTTGTTAGAATTCCATCTCAGATTACTTCTTTTCAGACTGCTGTACCTCACTTGTAGCAGGCTGGCATTGATGAGAAAACAAAAATAATTATGCAATTACTATGAAGCTCTGTGTTCAAAGGTAATTTTTACTTCACAAATGGCAGTAGATTGGATGGGAATCAGTCCCCTTGTCTATTTAATTTCCTCCAAAGCATCTGAAGACATATAAGAAAGTTTATAGCATTAATTCAACGTGTATCCAAGATTTTCTTGATCTTAACAGTCAGATTCACTCTGCAGTTTAATAGCCAAAATCCTTCCTACAAAATAAGAAAAGGAATAAAATTCCATCGGAAACTCAGAACAGCTTTTGGAAAAGTGAATATTTCTAAAGTTTAGCATATTTATGTCTTATTTCACTATCTCCAGTGTTTTGAAAAATACCAAAAGCAGAATTTGTATTCAAAATTTCACCATAAAAAAGTTTCCTGTTTCTAAGGCTACCGAAAATACTGAAGTTCCTTTTGCAGGATGGCTTTCATCAGCATTAAAGAGACAGCAGATATGACTGCACTTTAAATACTCATCTTGCAAATTCCTTAGTTATTTATTTGCATTTTTTAATCTCTTGGAAGTGCCACTACCTATACAAATGTGATTTGATTTTATCAAATGTCCTTAGACTTTCAATAGAATATAGAATAGAAGTGGATAAAGTTTCAATTTCCTTATTTAAAGTGCTTTCTCTAATTCTTATATTCAACAGAGGACTAATGCAAATAGAACCGAGGGTTACATGGAACTGTTAACACCCCAGGAAAGAATCCCAGGGTGTAGTTATTGGTTTTTCCCAACCAGTTTCTTTATGGGCTCATTTCACATCTGATCTCACACCTTGGAAAAAATACAGGTCTGAAGGGTCACTTGAATGAGAGATTTTCCTCTTTATAACACCGAATAGAAATTGAGGGCTTTGATATTGTCATGGAAATGACTCTTTGTAAATAGAGCTCAAAGGCCTATTTCAAACCAGAATGAGCTGGAACAATGTTTTCTTTTTCTTTTCAGATTATGAGATTGGAGTATGGGTAGAGAGAACCTCTGGTCAAGATAGTGGGAGGAAATGGAGGAAAAAAGAGCATGCCTAAGAGAATTCCTCTCACTTATGCCAGCAAGTTGTATAGAATAGCTTTATTCAAAAAAAGAAGTTTGTCTTCTTCAGGTGCACAAAGACACAGCCTATTGAGACTGGAGAGGAAAGGTAGGCAAACTAAGAAAGAAAAAAATGCAACATGTCATTTGTCTCTGATCCTCAGTTTTAATTTAAAAAGGCAAGTTTCATACTGGAAATTACAACCCACACAAACGTTTAAAAAAGTCTACTTTTCAAAGCAAGTAATTGATTTTTTTAAGTAGGATTTTAGAAAGAAATAGATAATGTTTTAGTGAATATTTAAATACCTAATTAAATGAGTGTTTGTTTTGGTGTTCATATCATGTAGAACTTTATTTTCTTTTAACAAACGGCAAAAAATAAAACCTTTAATTCCATTAAAAAACAAAAGAATAAATTGAAGACAGGGAAGTGATAATGAACTGTTGCTTTAAAAAGTCCTCACCCTCACACTGAGACTATTAAATTGGATTTCAGTTTTAGGATCTCAATGCTATCTTAATTTTTTTTTTTTTTAGCCTTCTTAGCAATTTTTAAAAATAAAAATGCAGGGGTCTTCTCTAGTTCATACAAATCAAAAATATTTGGAGAAATAAACATAGAGAAAAATCCCTGGATTTAAACTTTGAGGACAATTTAAAGCTAATAATATTGAATAGTGGTACAAAGCCTCATATTTTCAAAGTCACAATTATAGTCCATATTCTGCACCTCACTTTAAGGGCACATCCTTTTATAAAATCCTCTATCGATTCTTAATATTTGTTCTTTGAGTCCAGGAAGCAAGTAAAGGAAGACTTCTGCATCGGAGTTGTTCACAGCATCTAGCCATCAACCCCTCCTTGACCTTTGAGAAAAAGGTAATGTCTTGTCACTGTTAAATAAGCTTGGGAAATATTTCTGTTGGTCACCTACCTTGTGGAAACTAGAGAGTGTCTAAAAAGCATTTAAAGTATCTTATAACAAGAGATTATGAACAGTTACTACTGAGTTTTAATGTAGGAGAGTTCCATTTTAAAGTAGTTCAGCTTAATGGAATGAATATCAAAAATAATTAGAATCTATTACCTTATGCCTAAAGGCAATTTATATTATATGGAAGCAATCCTTCCAGGTGGAGTTGCTAGCACTCAGACTCTTGGGTGAGAGTGCTCTATTACCGTGTTAAAATAAAAACTGCATCTGGCTTCTAGCTTCACTTTTAATTCAGTTGTGCCCACACTGGTGAAAGAATAGTGATTTGCTATTCTTTCTATTCAAAGACATGCCTTCCATTTAGAGACAGTCATAAATGTTTGAGAAGTACGCTTTTAACATTAATCAAGAAATTACATTAAATGAACTGAGTGTAATCTCTATTGAAGATTAATATTCAATACGTAGCACCTATAAAGATAATATGATTCTATCTTCAACAGACATAAAAACAAAATAAAGCACTGAGGAGTTCACAAAAAGAAAGAAAAGGAAAAAGAAGAGTGCTCCTATTTCCCAAAATGGGGATTAGGCAAAATAAGAAAAAGAACTTTCCATAGACATAAAGATTAGAATTAAGATTTAGAAAACACTCAAATCCTAGATATTTCTGATGCTGACTTAAATTTCCCTCTATTTTAAAGAGGATGAGTCATTTCCAAGAAGCCTCAGGCCAATATAAGGACTTAAGAGAAGGTGGGAAAATGGGGCCTTTTAAAAAAGGCTGATCTTGTAATGAGCAATAACAGAAATTCCTCTTGTTTGAAAATGTCAAATGCACTCTCCAGTGCCAAAGACCTTGAGCTTAATCCTATTATTCAGTCGAGTTTGAAATAGGGTAAAATCTTAATTTTGCGTAGTTCTTCATAGTTTACAAAGCTTTTTCAGTAATTCTATCCCCTTTACCTATGTATTTTCTTCATAGCAATTGTTGATACCTGATATGTTGGACATTTATTTGCTTATTTCCTTATTATCTTTTGCCTACTGCTAAAATGTAAGCTCCATAAAAGCAAGGATGTTATCCTGCACTGTTCATTTCTATATCTCCAGCACCCAGAACAGTGCTTGATGCATAGTAGACAATAGATATTTGTTAAATGAACAAATGAGATAAATAAAAATGGATAAACACTACTGCATTTGAGCTTTGAAAACCCCAGAGAAAAGGACAGGTATATCTCACTCTCTTTATGAGTGAGGAAACCAGGACTCAAAACAGTACATTATTTAATAATAGTATAAACAGTCATATTTAGAAAGATCCAGGTCCATTATAGTACTACTCTTTGCTGACTTGTGCAAAGAGACTAGATTATGGGTAGTCCAAGATTACTGCCATCAGAATCAGCCCATTTCCACTTTTCATGAAGATTGATGCAAGAGAAAAAAAAATGAGTAAGTTCACATCCTTCTCTACAACCACAGCTGTCAACCTTTGTCAGCTTTCTTTTCTCTTGGATCACTTCCTAAATTAAATTCCCCTGCTGATATGTTTGTTGTCTCAGCACCCACTTTGTGTTTATGATTTCCCTCCTGGTATCTTCCCTTCCTACGGATATCATTTATTGAGCCCCTCTTACACATTGTTAGGCATTTTTCATTCGTCCCCTGGAATGAAACTGCAAGGAAACTGTAGATCAGGCTTCAAAGACAGACTCTCTCCCCACCAGACTGCCTCAATGGAGGACCTGGCTCCTTAGAGGCAGTTCTTGGTAGGCCCAGAACAGAGCCCACCATCACCCTTAACACAGGAACTCAGCAAAAGCTTAACCCTCTACTGGTTAGCTGTGGGGGTGCTGTGGCATATGAGTAAAACATGGGCAACTAGACACCTGATTATTAGCACTCCAGTGTTCCTGAGAGGTTAAAGGTATCTGAACTCACCTAACCCAGGATTTGATTTACAACTGCAATGAGAAAAAAGGTAATAATCCAGTCAATAGTTATTTTGCAGGACTCAGTCCCCGATGGTGATGGGTGGATCAACTTTATCTTTCTTCCTCACCAGCTACACCCAAACATTTTTGTAAGGATATCATGCTATCCTTTATTACCAACCCCTGCTCTTTCTTTCCTTTTCTTCTTAGTGAAACACTAAGCTCATTCCTTGTAGACTAGAAGTAAACAGCTATAGCAGGTAACTATGTGATTCTCATGTCCCTCCTAACAGCTGGTGCAGATTCCGCCTCTAAACTGGCACCTCACATTTTCATTGGAGTCAAATATGGTGCCTTCTAAACAATGGCTGAAGAAAAGGGATGGAAAGACACAGATGTTTCAGTAACCAGATTTCTGTCATTGAAAATGCCTGACCATAAACATAAATTCTTTCTGAATCTGACTTTCAGTTACTAACATTTTGTGAAGTCATTTGAGAAAGAAACCAAGTTAAATAAATAGGCTTACTGATGAATTTATGACACTGGATAAGCAAAAGATAGTTGCTTGGTATAATGCCAAACTCTAGGCTGCAAGGGGCCTCTGCACATATATTAAGGCAAATGGGAGCTTTAGAAGAGTGTCCTAGGGCAGGTCTGAGCTCAGGATATTTCTTTCAATTGTTAAACAGTGTGTGCTGCCCTGAGCTTTAGTCTAGACAAAATGGAAATTATGATAAGACTATTCATGAGCAAAGATGAGCCACAGGGTCCAAACAACAGAATACGCCCTGCCAGTCAAAGGGTCAGAGACATGGGGAGGACAGGGAATTGGGATCCTTCTTGAGAGTGAGTCCAAAAACCCCATGACTAGGAAGATACTTGGAGTTCTTACATCTGCAGATGATGGAGACATTAGAGAATACCTAAGTCGTATATGTGACCAGATACAAGACAAAGTCATTCTGTCTTTCTTACTCCATTTTGGACAAGTTTTGTTTAGGGAAGACCAATTAGTCCACATAGACCTCAAACAATATTAATCTTAGCTGCATATGGAGACCAGTGTGATGAACCTACATTTATTTAATTAATTAATTAATTAATTTATTTATTTATTTATTTTAGAGAGAAAGCAAGTACAGTCAGGGAAGGGCAAAGGGACAGGGAGAGAGAGTCCTAAGCACAGAGCCTGATACAGGGCGCAATCTCATGACCTTGAGATTATGACCTGAGCCAAAACCAAGTCAGACACAACTGACTATACCACCCAGGTACCCCCAAACCTATAATTAAATAAACAAAAAACAAACCAGGCCCTATTGCCTAGATATTCTGATTTAATTGGTCCACAATGGAATCTTGGAATCCATTTTTTTCTTAAGATCCTTCAGATGATTCTAAGGTATAGCAGCCAAAGTTGAAAGCACTAACCTGATAAAAATAGCAGTTTTCTAAATAGTAGATTTAGTAAATATTCCTAAGGTTATAATAACTTCACAATGATTTTAAAAAAGACAACATGTGGTTAGGTTGTAGCAATGATGAATATTTACCCAAAAGAGTCATGGAAAATAAAAACCCTTCCTGGTGTTACCAATGGTAATACTTTCTGGTATTACCAATCACCAAAGGGTGATTGAGAGATGGCCATTCACACTTTTAAGAATGGGTATCTGAAGACTTTACCGGACATAGTTGTCTATATGATTTACATCTAGACCCATAAGTGAGAAACAAATATCTTGTTTAAACCATTTTTATTTTATTTTTTAAATTGTAGCAGTAATTAACTGCTAATAAATCTTAATTAATCATTCATTAGCATGTCTATCATATGAAGAGACACTGTCTTCAAGTGAAGACAACACAGAGGGAAACTAGAGCAAAAAGAAAAAGGCAGAATTCTGTTGATACAATCTGAATCACTAGATCTAGCCATGCCTGAAGCCATATTTCTTTTCCATTTTTGTTATAAAAGTGAATCTAGGGCAGTCTGGGTGGCTCAGCGGTTTAGCACCACCTTCAGCCCAGGGCGTGATCCTGGAGACCCAGGATGGAGTCCCGCGTCAGGCTCCGGGCATGGAGCCTGCTTCTCCCTCTGCCTGTGTCTCTGCCTCTCTCTCTCTCTGTCTCTCATGAATAAATAAATAAAATCTTATATATATATATATATATATATATATATATATATATATCTTTTAAAAGTAAATAGATTCACTTTTTTAAAAAAAGATTTTATTTATTTATTTATTCATGAGAGACACAGAGAGAAAGAGAGAGGCAGAGACACAGGCAGAGGGAGAAGCAGCCTCCCCAGGGTGGAGCCCGATGTGGGACTCAATCCCAAAATTCTGGGATGACATCCTGAGCCAAAGGCAGACGCTCAACCACTGAGCCACCCAGAAATCCCATTAAGTTGAGTTTCTATCATTTGGAGGGGGAAAAAAAAGGCCCAGATCAATTTAGCAATCTTTAGCAAGCATGTTCTCAATAATGTATGTGACATTATTTTGACCAATTATGGGCTATGGAATTGGGAATAGGAACCAACTTATTTAGATCCCTGATTCCCAAGCAACAGAGAGATCTAAATTGATATCTAGATTACATTAGCACCCACATTATGCCTTTATCATAGCATCTTATTTTTATTATTTTAAAATACCACATGGGATTTCAGTGGCTTCCAAGAGTTAAGACATTGCCGAGGAAAATGGTAATTTAGGAAGATTTACCAGCTTTCAATTACAGAAGAGACTGAAAAGATTTTGAAGTATGGGACTGGAGATAGGAGACCAGTTTTGAGTAGGAACTGAGATGATGAGGGCCTCATGGCACAGGGAACAAATAGGAAGGGACAAAGTTAAGAAAACCAATTCAATCTTTAGGTTTAACATATTCATGTTCTACTGGTATATTAGTAAAGTGCTTCGTAGTTCATAACATATTTTCACATGTTCTCTTATTCGACACTTAGCAATAATTCTTTGGAGTAAGCAAAGCAACTAGTTTCAGCATTTTATAGAAATGGAAACTGAGGCTTGGTATGATTATGGGTCTCATCCAAACTCACATGGGTGTCAGAGCAGGGGTCAGACTCCAGATTTTTTTTTTTAATTTTTTTTTTATTTATTTATGATAGTCACACAGAGAGAGAGAGAGGCAGAGACACAGGCAGAGGGAGAAGCAGGCTCCATGTCCGGGAGCCCGACGTGGGATTCGATCCCAGGTCTCCAGGATCACGCCCTGGGCCAAAGGCAGGCACCAAACCGCTGCGCCACCCAGGGATCCCTCCAGATTTTCTAATTAGCAATCTATCGATATACCAGATCTCTCTGTACTCAGAGAGCCACCTATAAACAAAGTTTTCTTTTCAGCAACTTCATTTGTTTGTTAATTCTACTTCATTGTTCATTGTTTTCTTCTCATTTATGACCTCTCCTGAGTGGTGATATGGGCTGAATTCCCGAGGTGAATCATCTTTATGATGTAGTAACCAAGGGGTGTGTGTGTGTGTGTGTGTGTGTGTGTGTGTGTGTTTATCAAGGGAGGGAAGAGAGGAATTACCAAACAATCACCCAAAAAACCCAACCTTGAGCCCCATAGAATGGATTTATGTTAATTTTTCAAATCTTTTCTTCTGCTCAGTGCCTCCTCCAAAATGAGATCACCTCTCATTCATTCTCATGCCAGTAGTCCTGATAATTTTAATAATTTGCCATTTCAAGGAGCCATGGGAAAAGAAAGGAAGTTGCTTTTAGACACTGTCTTATTCAAGCAAACGGAAATGGTTTCTGAACCACAGAAAACAAATAAACATGCCTCTCCCTGGAACTTCACTAGTGTTTGCCTGTTGTCTGGCACCAAGAAATGTGCTTTAAAATAATGGTGCAGTGTGTGCCCAGAGATTCTGAATGCTAGTGGGGCTATCTAAATCCTAGAAGAAGCGGATGTTGACTATGTCTAGGACCACTGAGCTTGGACCACCTCCCAAATACTGGGTGTGAAACCACATGCTAAATGTCTTTCCATACAGCAAAATGAAATGCCAAATCCTTAATGGTCAGCTCAGCTTTCACAATTTCCAAAGAAGCATATTTTATTATTGCTCAGAGAATAATGTTTGCATATTATGTATATAACCATGGTACATGACATCCATCATGATATCGATGCTTTGCATTCTGGGGACACTGTAAAGCATTCTAAAGATTTGCATATTTTCTATTATCATGTCCAATGATGTACCTTTCATCCTTTGCTTATGAATTAAAAAATGTGTAGTTTGGAATTCTGTGGGATCCTGCTGAATTCCTTAGGACCATGGTCAAACACAGCTAAATGGTTATCCTTTTCCATAATATTATTCTTGGGCATGGAGAGGAGTATCTTTTTAATAAAGGAAAATTGGCAAAGAGACTTCTTGCAGTGCAGTCCTGGTTTGGCACAAAATGTGAGGTACCGGGGATGCAAACATCTCCTCTTCAGATCCTTACCTGGCAAAGACACAAGAGGACATATTCCCTGGCGTTGCTCAGCAATCTGCAGCACCATGGTAGGTCTTAGGTCTTTGGACTGACCTTCTCTCAGATGGTAGAAATCCAAAGTAAAGCAATGTGACCTGGCAAATGGAGGATCCTGGAGCAGAGCGTGTGATTTCTTCCATTCCTATGGAGATCCTCCTTTGGCTGAAAGTCCATCCAGGGACAAAGTGTTTCCAGATCTTTGGCAGAAAAAGAAGTGCCCTCTTTTCAACTTTCTTTATTTCAAAGAAGTAGAATGCTAAAAAGAAAATATAAATATCACCTACACTTTCACTCTAGCAGTAACAGTCATTTAGATCTTAATGCATATATAATACCCATGTTAACAGTAGCTACTTATGAGATCATTGTAAGAATATATCACTGATTTTTTTCTAGTCTATAGAATATGAGACAGTAGATGAAATATCCAGGTACACATATGTGTACATATGTGCTAACATGTATGTGTGGCATGGAATGTGATGACGTGTGTACATATGCATATGTGTATAATAGGTATATACATATGTAGTATGTCGAGCATGTAGGACTCATTGGATGTAATAATAACAAATAACAAAAACAAATGTTTTGGGGCAGCCTGGTGGCTCAGCGATTTAGCGCCACCTTCAGCCCAGGCTGTGATCCTAGGGACCCGGGATCGAGTCCCACATTGGGCTCCCTGCATGGACCCTGCTTCTCCCTCTGCCTGTGTCTGTGCCTCTCTCTCTCTCTCTGTGTCTCTCATGAATAAATAAATAAAATCTTAAAAAAAAAACAAATGTTTTTGTTTTCTGTCTTCTGCTGTCCTTTTCAGTTGGAGAACATCTTCCTCTGCCTTGGGATAAAAACAAGCAATCTTCAATGTGATATGAAAAAAAATCCTACAGTCACTTCAAGTTGTAAAATGCAATCTTGATCCAGAAACTAGAATTTTCAGTTTAATATATAAATTAGTGTGGTAGAAGCTAAGTTGTTCCTCTCCAGCCTGCCCTCATTCATTTACTGGGCCTGCACATTCTCCTCTCAGCTGCTGTGAAGGCTGTCTATGAGTGATTTCCAAACAATTCTCTCAGGAGAATTGCCCTCACCTGACAGGTGCCAACTTTCCTGAGAAGTCATGACACCACCACCCCACTACCACTACATATATATCAACTGATTTCAAAGGTGCAAGAGGCCAGTCTCTGACTCCAGGAAGCACAGTTCTATTGTGTCACTTACATGGCATGTATCCTGAAATCATATCTTTGCTCCATTTTCCCACTTTTCTTATCCTTAACCCTATTGATTTTTTTTGAAGAATACTCCTCAAAAACACATTTGCCCTGAATTCTATAGTCACTCTCTGTTTCTAGAGAACCTGATCTAAGACAAAACAAAACAAAGAAAATTTCCATTTTCATTTACACCCTTTATTCAAGGTAGAGGTGTCTGGAAGAGGTAGTGGGTCATTTTTTATTACATTTCCAGCATACCACTGCTTTACTCACCATTGGCTGCCTACTATTATTAAATGAATAATAATGTAGTTCTTGAAATGAATATATGATTTTTATTTTTAAGACTGCAAATATATTGTAATCCATTGATATTTTCTGACATTGAATCATCCTGGTACAAGATAAGGAGGGGATTTTCCCCATTTCTTGTGAAGAAAAAAATCATACATCATCATAATGTTCTGTAGATTTTAAGGCTGTGTTGTTACGATACACTCTCATCCCTTTAGTTTACACTTTTCTTTTCCCCATCATAGAATTACCTAGAATTTTAGGTCTGGAATAGTAAGAGGTTTTTGTTGGCTTCTGTTTGTTTGTTTGTTTGCCCTTTGGCCTCTGATAATTTTTTTGAACAAAAAATACCCTTTAGTACATTTATCTAATTATCCTTATTTTCCATATCTTTGGTTGTATCTCCTAGAATTATTTTTCTTCTCATTGGAGTAGTTCCTCCAAAAGTGTTTACAAAGTGGTTCTTTATGTGGCAAACTTGGTATGACTGAGAACATCTCCATTGAGCCCTCCATGGTGCATGCTGAAATCTGACTGTGCAATCAAAGGTTATATTTGAGGGCCCTTTGAGGATTGACTCCTGACCTTGGAGCCTCCATACTGCAACAGTGCACTTTCCAGTTGACTTCTTGTGCACCTCCCCAGATCTTGACTCAAAAAGTATACCCATACTCTCTTACTGCTGGGGTCTGCAGGCCTAGGAGGTAGTTCCTGGGGGAGATTCTTTGAAGACCATACAAATCTATTTTCACTTGGCCCATAGGAAGCTCATGTATCCTCACTTACTGACTTCTCTCCTCACTGGGGTCCTATAGGTGTCCCTTGCCCACCTCCCCCAGGCAGGAAGAGAGTGACCATGCATTAGTTTCTTCCAAATTCTTTCATTGTTACTCCACACTAGCATTAAGGGACTCATGCTCTGCAGCTCAGGAAGATTCTTCTATATTTCCGGTCCTCTCTTAATGAAGATTAGGGATAAAATGGCTCTGACTTTTTAAGAGCATTACTAGAAAGTAGGACAATGACAATGTCTTCAAAATTCTGAGGGAAAATGTAATCTGAGGAACATAATCTAAAAACATATACCTTGTCAAGTTATGGAAAGAATATTTTCAGGTGTTAAAGGTCCCCAAAACTTTATCTAACATGTACTCTTTCTTAGGGAGCTACTAATGAATATATTCCACTGAATTAAGGGAATTAAGCAAAGAGAGGAAGAATGGGATCCAGAAAACAAGCAATCTAATACAAGAGGGAAGCAAAGGGAATTCCCAGGATGATAACAGGAGATCTCAAGACACCAGCTATTTATCTCCAAGAGAACAACTTGTCCAGATTGCAGGTCAGAGAGCTCTGAGACAGCCATCTTTAAAAAGTGCCTGTTGATGATACAGGCACATCAAAACCACAATAGATATCACCTTATGTCTGTTAGAATAGTGTTATTGAAATGACAAAAAATAGCAAGTGTTTAAGAAGACGTGAAGAAAAGAAAATCCTTGTGCACTGTTGGTAGGAATGTAAATTGGTATGGCCTCTATGGAAAACAGCATGGAGGTCCCTCAAAAAATTAAAAATAGAACTACCATATGATCCAGCAATTCCACTTCTGGGTATTTACCCAAAGGAAATGAAAACACTAATTTGAAAAGATACATTACCCCTATGGTCACTGCACTATTACTCACAATGGATAAAGGGATAAAGAAAATGTACACATACACAATGGAATATTATTCAGTCATAAATAAGGAATATCTTGCCATTCATAACAACATGAACAGATCTTGGGAACACTAAGTGAAATGAGTCAGGCAGAGAAAGATAAATACTATTTAATCTCATTTATATGTAGGAAAGTTGGGGAATGAGCAAAATGGGTGAAGGGAGTCAAAAGGTACAAACTTCCAGGTATAAAATAAATAAGTCATGCGTATATAATGTACAGCATGGTGACTATAGTGAATAATACCATGTTATACATTTGAAAGTTGCTAGGAGAATAGATCTTAAAATTTTTTATCCCAAGGGAAAAAAATTGTAACTATGTGAGGTGATGGATGTTAACTAAACTTAACATTGAGATAATTTCTCAATGTATACAAATATTGAATCATTATGTTGTACCCCTCTAACAAATTTGTAACATGTCAATTATATCTCAATTAAAATATTTTTTAAAAGACGATATTGTCAGAAAATGGAAGTGTTTTTTTGTTTTTTTTTTTTTTGGAAGTGTTTGAATATAAGAGGAGATTTATATAAGAGATAGCTTGGGGCAAATTATGATAAGATCATAAAAAATAAATATATGAATAAAATAAGACCATAACTCCAAGAAAAACAAACCCAAAAATGTGCAGGAAAGAAAAAGTAATTAAAGTATAGTACAAAGATCATTTGTAAATAGTTTGCATAATGAAAATAATGTAAATATGAAATATTTATTGAACCAACATTACAGTATCATTAGTTTAGAAGAACAGAAACAAACACCCTCAACTTCCAAAGTTTAAAGACTAATGTCCCAATATGACATATTAAGAGCTGTTATCACAAGCATATGATTAAGGGACAAAGAGTTTTTTCTTTTCTTTTGTCTTTCTTTTTTTTTTTTTAACTTTACAAAGACTAAAAGAAATAAAATAGCATTTATATTTGGGGTGCAGGAAATGGTAAGAGGTATAATGGCAGGGAACTTCTAGTTTTCATTTCTAAAATAGACTGTAGAATTCTTGAGCATTTGTATTTTGTACATGCCATTTGATAGAAAATAAAAACTAAATTTAAAAAAGTCAAAAGTTGAAGTATGGATTAGTCAATAAATGTCACTGGGATAACTGCTATCCACAAGGGAAAAGTAAAAGTAGATTTCTAACTCTCAACATCCACAAAAAATAAGTTCAAAATGATTATAAGACCTATAAAGCCACCTCGGTGGCTCAATGGTTGAGCATCTGCCTTGGCTCAGGTCATGATCTCAGGGTCCTGGGTTCGAGTTCCACATCAGGGTCCCCACAGGGAGCCTGCTTCTCCTTCTGCCTGTGTCTCTGTCTCTCTCTGTCTCTCATGAATAAGTAAATAAAATCTTAAAAAAAAAGACCTAAAAAAGCTTTAAGCCCTCTCAAAATATAGTTGAATATCTTTATGATGTCAGTCTAGGGAATTTCTTAAAAGGCAGAATATTACAAAAACAAGGGAAATATTAATAAATCATATTGCACATGTGCACATATTGCACATTAATAAAAACCTTTTGTACCATTAAAAAGTCACCATAGGCAAGGTTGAGACAAGTCACAGATTGGGAGAAGATATAATTGCTAAAATATCCAGAATATATATGAAATTCCTATTCATAATAAGATTACTGCAAAAGTTCAACAGAAAAAGAAGCAAATAGTATAAACAGGTAATTGGCTGAAGGAGACATCTCAGTGACCACTAAGTATAGGGAAAGACAGGTAAACATAAGGATCAAATTAAAACAAGGAGGAATCATTATACACCAGTGGAATTAGGGAAGTAGGAGAGAACAATATGGAAGCTGATAACACCAATTATTGGAAAAAATATAGGGAAAGAGAATTTATATGTTGCTTGTGGCAGAACGAGTTAGCACAACTACTTTGGAAAGAGATATGCTGACCCCTAGAAAACTTGAAAATGAGTATAGCATATTAATTAAACTCCTAGGTACATCCTTCAGGCCAAGAGAAATTATTGTACCTTTTGCCAAGCAGTAAAGATATTCTTTTGCACAAAGATATTCTTTACTGCACTGTTTGAAATAGGGAGAAATGGACAATAACCTAAATGTCCATAAATAAAGAATGGAATAATAAACATGGCTTATTCATACAATAGAATACTATGTACCTGTTGAAATGAATGAACTAGATTTATAGGAGTAAATTTTGGGAACATACTACTGAAGAAGTAGGACAGAACTGAAGTTGCAAAATGGTACATATGATTCCTCATATTTAAATTTTAAAGCATAACATAATATTGTATATGTTCATGGATATATAAATACAAACTCTGAAAAGTTTCATGGGAAGGCTTCCCAACAAATTCAGGATTATGGTGATTCTCAAGGGAGAGCAGAAGGATGGAAAAGAGATGGGGGAAGGACAGTATTAGATGCATTCACAATGCCTGCTTGATTTCAAACGTTCAAACAAAAAATGATCTGAAGCAAGTAAACAGAAGGCTAACATTTATCAAATCTAAGGAGGTGGCTTTGTGGGTATCTGTTTCATTGAGTTCCTATATGTTTAAAATCTTTAACAACAATAGTATAGAGGGATATGTGCCAGCTATCAGAAGGCCAGGTCTGTTTCTAGTCTCTACTAAACACAGATACATGCTCTCAGCCAAATCCCTTAGCGTGTTTCAATGTCAGTCCCATTACTTGTAAAGGAAGAGGAACAGGACTTTGCCCAGCCAGCTTCAGTGTTTGGAATATGACTAAAGGAAACAATATATGTAAAAAGTCACCTTGAAAATTATTCAGAGCTAAATAATGAAAGAACTATTACTGTTTGCATGTTGACAGTATAAAAATGAATATCCATAAAAAATAATAATACTAGTTCAGGGGACTGATATCAACACACAGTATTATCTATTCCATTGGTTTCATATTGCTGTTTTCACAGTGCGAAATTATACTTGTCATCTCACCTTGCTCTGGAGACTTGACAAGGCAAGGGAGAAAATGGAATTCCATCCCATTGTTGCTCCCAACTCTAGCCCCTCAACAGTCCAAGGATTTGAAAGAGTTAAAGCATGAAGATCAGCCAGCAACATTGGGAGGAAAACACACTGCATGTAAAGATGATATTTTAGGAAGTGTCAATTTAGTAAAAAACACTGCTGGCAAAGAAACACAATACTTGCTTCTATTTAGACCTTTAAAAATTTTATTTTAAATAATAGCATTGAAAAAAATGTAAAGTGAAGAGAGAACAAAAGGAGCTTTTTGCATACGTATTCTTCTCAGTTTGCTCTTAATAAATGAACTCTCCTCGAAAACATTTGTTAGATAGAAGCAATTAAAGCTGAGGCTCTATCCTTGCTCCACTAATTAATTACAGCAAATGAGCTTGTAATGTGCATCATAACAACATAATAAGCTAGGCCAAACTATTTTAGATTATGCTATGCTAGTATTTCATCATTGCTGGGCTATTTAAATTAGGTAAGTAGTATCCGAACATAAATAGCTTTTGAATTACCTGTTCCTTCAAAATAAACTCTATGTCTTGAGCAGATGTGCTATTTATGTGAAAGGGGTAGAGCAAAAAATGACCTAGAAATGAGGACGCAGAAAGGAGGGCTAGACAGGGCAAACATGTGAGCTCACACAAACTATCATCTGCGACAATCTATTATCTAACCTCTCTGCAGCATCTCACACTGGCTGACCGGAAGCCATTCCAAGAGGTCCTTTACATTTTTCATTATTTATTGGACCTGGACAGTGGAGAATCCAATACCTGCGTTAGCCTCTCTTTTTTGACATCATTGGTTACGTTATCAATTCTTGTTCAAATGTCTAACTGAACATGGATCAAAGGGTGACTAATAGAAGCTCTTTAGCAATGTCTCTGCTTCTAATGAAACTTTAAAGGCAATTAATGACTCATTGAGTCAATGAATAGACTTGGTACATCTGGGGATGAGTTAAAATATGGCTTAGTGTCAATGAAAGAGGCAAAGGCCCCAGAGCAGCTGTGAATTATCTCAAACATAATTATCTAAAACTTTAAAGGGCTGGCTTCTTTCAAATCAAAGGTCATTATGTCTTCCAGGTAGTAACATCTGCTACTACCTCAAGGTGTTAATTGACTAACTTCAGCAAAAGTCAAACAGATCCTCAACTCTCCCTCCTTAAAGCACAAAGAGTTCATTGACCATTAGGGTATAATTCAGGCATTTCCAGAAAGGATGAAGAAAAGAGAGTGTCACAGAGCAGATCTGGAACTGAAGAGAGGTCTATCAGGTGATCTTTTCTGTGAACCCTTCTTTCCTGTTTATTAATCATACCAAATTTTTCTAGAACATATAACCAGAGATTTTCAGTATAGGATAGAAAACACGCTGGAACAATTCTCTCAAAATATTTTTGAAACATGAGCCACTTAGAGTCAGAGGGAAGCATGCCAGTTTGAAAGGCCAGGAGAAATTTTAAAGGCAATGGCCAATAATAAGGAGAAATTATTGTCTCCCTTCCTCTTTGTTGTCACACCCATCATCTCTAGAAAGTAACAGTGTAAGTGAAGACACACACACACATACCCTATATTTGATTAGAGGACAGATTTAATAATGACAGAAACTATTTGAACACATTTCTTGATATCTGTTTCAAAATACATTTTACTCTCAAGTTTGTGATACTCCTGGGGTAAAAAAGTGAACATATATATCATTTATATATATATATATATTTGTTTTGTTTTGTTTTGTTTTTTACACACAAACACCTTTCAAGAGTGATGCTTTTGGTAAATTTTTGGGACAGAATCAAGACTGGACAGTAAAACTGGGAGCTCTAACTCATTTCTTCTCCCACAAGTTCCCTCCCATCTCCTCCTCTTCCCTATGCAGGACCTATTTTAGCAAGTCCTTGATAAGATGCCAAATGACAAAAATTTCAAGTATACATGTACTTTTTCCCGGGGCAGCCCGGGTGGCTCAGCGGTTTAGCATTGCCTTCAGCCCAGGGCCTGATCCTGGAGACCTGGGATCGAGTCCCACGTCGGGCTCCCTGCATGGAGCCTGTTTCTCCCTCTGCCTCTCTCTCTCTCTCTCTCATGAATAAACAAAATCTTTAAAAAAAAATAAAAAAAGAAATCTCACTCCCAAATCCTCCAAAACTCAAAGGGGTACAGCAATAATGATAGAATGACAGGCACAGGAATGAGACCATGGTCAGTGAAGCTCCAGGGCCCCCTCAGTACATCACTGATCCGTTGCCTGCTGAGGCCAATCAGGAGCACACATAGGCAAGAACTAACAAGTGATGAGAGATCTGCATTGTGTTCACTCTTGGTCAATGAAATAGAACATTCAAAGACATTCAAGCCTTTGAGAAAACTGTTCCTTGAATTAGACATTTTCATAAAAATATTTTCTATGTAGAATAATATCTAAGCTAGCAATATGGAAAGACTTGGGGTCAGTTGAAATCCTACTGATGCCTCAAAGGATAAGAAGCTTCAGTCAGCAATATATAACCAACTAAGTTTTCCTTCAACAAGGAGAGCCAGTACTTTTTATAAACCTTTGTCACTCATTGTCAGGTAATAAATCCACTGTGTATTTGCTTAAAACAGGAGAATGAGGACACAGCCAGACAACCTAGCTTACTCTAGCATTCCTTTTCTTAGCTGTCACACTACCCATGTGGTCTTTAGCAAAGCTCAAAATGCTCCAATCACTCTGTTTAATGAGTTTATCCAACTCACCTAACCATGGAAGCCTTCTCTGAAATTCCATGACTGCACTTCACAGAACAGCTTGGCAGCCTTGAATTCTAATAATATAAAAGGCCTCTTAAACAATAGCTCATTTGATTTAAATAAAATCTGTCAATGTCATATCAACTCTAGAAAGTATTCTCATATAGAAAGCAAATTCCATCAGGGTAAGTTCTTCTCTAGGCTTGTTCTCTCTCTCAGTATTAAGGCTGACTGCCTTTTAAGTATATAATTGATGTAAAACATTTTATCCTATCCAAAAAATTATATCAGTTATTCATACTCCAAAATGACTATGCATAATTTTCCTTGAGTCTGTTCACATTTATTATACATCAAGTTATTTCATTTTGGTGAAATCTTTCCCTTTGTTTTGAAAGATAAAAATTGTTCCCTTTACTACCAGGTAACTGAACAATTAAAAAAACAACTATATAATAAACAACTATATTAGATTAGCCTAAAAGGAGGGAATTTGATTTCTCTGTGACATTAACTGGTTAAAAAAATATTTAAAAAGCTATGAAAGTACTAGAGAAAAAATAGAGTAAGAAATTTGGCTATATGTTATTAGAATAACCATATTAGAGCAAACAACAAAAATTATTTGTAGATGGCCAATAAACATGACAAGCGCTCAAGTTCAATAGTCATCAAGAAAATGCAAATTAAACCACAGTGTGATGCTGGACATATACCAGAATGCCTCAAATGAGAAGACAGAAAAGGATGTGCAGAGGCATCAGAACTCTCCTACACTGCTGATGGACAGGAGCATCAGTGTAACTACTTCGGAGATGTTTGGCAAGTATCTATTTAAACTGAAATAGTCACATATCCTATTACCTGACAAGTGCACTATTAGTTATATTTCCAACAGAAATATATACATACATTCACTGGACTGCATGTATCAGATTGTTCATAGCAGCAATTGTAATAACCTCAAACTGAAAACGACCCAAACATCCCTCAACAGCTGAATGGGTAAATATATTTGAGTTTGGGATCCCTGGGTGGCGCAGCAGTTTGGCGCCTGCCTTTGGCCCAGGGCGCGATCCTGGAGACCCGGGATCGAATCCCACATTGGGCTCCCGGTGCATGGAGCCTGCTTCTCCCTCTGCCTATGTCTTTGCCTCTCTCTCTCTCTCTCTGTGACTATCATAAATAAAAAATAAATAAATAAAATAAAAACATTTGTCTAAAAAAATATATATATATATTTGAGTTTATTCACACAGAGGAAAGCACTACAGTTAGAAGGTAAACAGTCTAAGATTATATGCAACAATATGAATGAATCTCACAAATCATGTGTTAAAGGAAAGAAGGCAGACATAAAAGCCATGCACACTCTATGGTACCATTTATATAAAGCACAAAGATGGATGGAACTAATTTATGCTGTGTTTGTTATTTGTTAGGCTGGTGTGAAGAGGAAGTCCAGTGCCCAGAGAATAGGAGTGCTTGTCATCCTCCAAGCTTTCACATCCTCCTGGTAGAAAGCCCTACCCCAAACACTACACACATGATAAAATTAAGGCAGTTTTTCAAGTGAATGCTGATGCTGAAGCACATGACGGGAAGGCACAAAGCCACGGAGACATACTTGATGCTGCTTCCAGGGGAGAGGAGGATTGTGGGCTGCTCCCCGCCCACACACACACACCCTCTGACACTTAACTACTAGAGAAATGTTGCCTTAATTCTCCTATTTACTCCCATCAGAGCACAGAAAATACTTTGATTTAGGCTATGGTTAGAAACAGAAATGTGCTACGTGTGATGTGGTCAAGGGAAAGGGGTGAAGGTGGGTGGACAACAAGAGGAGAAGATTTATTTAATGCATTTGCCAAAAATTATTATAGACATTTACTCCATACATACTGCTTATGGGAAGTTGCAGGTGGATTTGTACTAAGGCTCCTTTCAATTTGTTTAAACTGTTCACAAACAGACCACATGAAGGCTAAGAAGGTAAAAACAGAGGCTACTGCTGCAAAGGAACACATGCTACAACAGAGATAACCCAATCTCCATTTAATGACGTGTATGACAGCTACTTATGCTAGGTAATAATGGCAAATGGCACACATAAGGAGTTAAATAAGGATTACTCTCAATTTGGTCAAGTTTTTCTGATTTTTCTCTTCTTTAAAAAAAATTTTTTTTTAATTTTTCTCTTCTTTTTTGTTAATTCCACACCCTGTAACTTTTTCCATGGCGGCGACCCTTCTTTTCTACCTTTGTGCCCTTTATGGCAGGGGCTGGTGCAAAAGGTTCTCAACGGATGATGTCAAATGGAAAAAAGGTCAATACAGATTACTTATCCTAAAGCTCTTTCTCCCACCAGCGTTTCCTACGCTGCACCCATCTACAGCGCCTATGACCGAAGCTCTCCTATGGGCACTTATCACAACTCTTTTGTCTTATCTACCTTCAGGTTCCGTGAGTCACTCATCCAACTGTTTATTACTTACCATCCACAACACCCTTTTCTACCCACAATACTCCCTTACCTAGTGCTCTGAGCTCAAAATGTCTGGAATCAGCAAAACTCTAGGGTACATGCAGATGGTGAATCAATAATGCTATGCTTCTCAGTTGTGCCTGCACGTTAGTCCCCTGGGAAACTTTTAAAACATACTGATGGCCAGATAGCATTCTCAGAAATTCAGGCTCTTTTGCTTGAGTGGATCTTTGGCAGCTGAGTGGATTTCTTAAAATGCACCAGTTACTTCTGATGCTTTCAGATCTGTACTGTCTAATATGGCAGCCATTAGCCATGTGTACCTTATTTAAATTTAAATTTTAATTAATTAAAAGTATTTAAAATTAGAAACTCAATTCCTTAATTTCCCTAACCCTATTTCAAGTGCTCAATAGCCACATATAGTTAGGGATATCTACCTATAAAGTGTGTGTGTGTATATACATATATATTATTGGACAGTGCATTATAGAGACTTTCCATCACTGCAGAAGGTCCTAGTGAACAACAGAGCTACACTATCAGAACCTGCTTAAATGCAATTACAGTGAAGACAGGAGCCAACCACAGAATTCACTGGTCAGGCAGTGAGGTACTGGGCTAAATCCCTCTGTCAGAATATTCCATGAGTAACATACCTGCCTTTTCTGGGTGTCTACTTCCATAAAGAAAGGGACAAAAAAGAAAAAAAGAAGATGCTGAGAAATTTGAAAATAAGCCTGGCTTACTTAGCAATTTTGCTGAGGTTGAGCAGGTTATGTTAGTCTTTAGCTTTGCAAAAGCAAATAAAGCCATCCCAGGTTGTCAAGCAAAGGCATAGTTGCCATGAATTTTATTTATTATTCATACACAGCTTCTAGACACTGTACTGGTCAACTCTGAATTCATTTCCCTGGCAACCTGGGCTAAATTAAGCAACATGACAGAGTCATGAGACAGGGAGCCTTTTGAGAACATCTTAACCCATCATCTCAGACTTTGAAGTTGCCTTTTATCTTAGAAACCATGCCTAAAACTACCTGCCAATATGTGTCATCTGAGGCCTGTAGTCTCCAGGTCACTAGTTCAGGTCATGACTTGTTTAAACAAGAAAAACAAGAATGTGATGGGTCACAGGGTGTGGTTGTGCAGGCTGTGCACTGCACAACTCCATGGAGCATCATTTACATAGTTATCATAGACTTGAATATTCTGACAATTTGCCAGAAAATAGCAATAGTGTCTTAAGCAAGGGGTGGTTTTTTCTAACTTTCATTAAGATACCATATATATTAGCCACAGGGGTAACTAGGTGGGTTGCTTTACAGCAGAAATAGACAAAAAAAAAAAAAAAGTTAAAATCCTTAATCTAGGGGTTATCCAGCATTGGGGCCTGAGAATGTTCTGGATTCTTTGTCTTTGTTCCAAAGCTGCTGGAAAAATTCTGTCTCATGATTTATGAAACTGGAGCAACCTCAACCTCTGGATTTAGAGATATTTACTGATGCCAATCAGGTTTCAAAACTGACACAGTGGTTCTCAAGACTGTTTCTATAATCACTTGGGTGATCAAAAAAAAACCCTGATTCTTAGAAACAACAACAAAAAAATACAAGACAAAACCACAAACTCGTAGATGCAGGGAACATATTGGTGGTTGCCAGGGACAAGGGGTAGGGGGTGAGGAAAATTGGTGAAGGTATAAATTTTTGGTTCTAAAATAAATAAGTCCTGAGGATGTAATGCATGGTGGTAACAGTAAAACTATATTGTATATTTGAAAAATTGCTAAGAGGTTAGATCCTAAAAGACTTTATCTAAGAGGTTAGATCCTAAAATTGTAATTATGTATGGTGATGGATGTTAACTTATTGTGGTGATTATTCACAATGTATACAAACATCAAATCATTATGTTGTACATCTGAAACTAAGATAATGTTTTATGTCATTATGTCTCAGTAAACATAAAAACAAAAACAGCCTGATTCTGAACCCTACCTCAAACCAATAAATCAGAATCTCTGTGGGTGGGTCCTGGGCACCAGTATTTTATAAAAGTATATAAGGTGCATCACAGTGGATAACTGGGGAAGCAGATGAAAATAAAAGGAAGGACGGAAAGAAGAGAATCTGATGTCCCAAGTCTGGGGCAAGTTGTTTAAAATGGAAGAAGCTCTCTTAAATGTATTTCACAGAACTTTCAGTCATTGGGACCAAAGATAAACTGAAAAGAGACATTTTTTTTTTTTAAAGGTGAGCAATGTGATCTGCTATTTATGATTGTGGAGTGGGTCTTCATCATTTTAAACTTTAGAACTATACTGCAAATATAAAGAAACGATTTCATACTTTATTGATAAAGTGTTCTGGAATGCTCAAATTGTGCTTTTATGTGTTAGAAGAAGCCAGGAATAAGTGACTGAGAAGGAGAAGTGGAAGGCCCATTTGAGAATAGAAATGAGCCCTCCACTAAGTCCTACATGTAGCATAGCCCATGCTTGGGAAGAAGGGATTCACTGTGATTTGAAACATAACTGGCATAACCACAAGGGAAGCCAGGATTATCTTCCAAAACTGTGACTAATTTATTTAAAAGACCTCATTACTGCCTGCTAAATAATCCAAGTGTGGCCTAGGCTGGCTTGTTTGAGATGAGAATGGGCTAGTCATTTTATCCAGCTCAAGAGTGCCTCTCTGAGTCACAGGTCATAGTCCCTTTACGCTCAGGTCTAAGGGAAACAGTCCCCTTGAAACCTCTCTAGAGTTAAGCCTGCCCAGCCACTCTTGTCTGTGCTATGTCACACATGAGTCAGGGCTTTGTGGGCTTCTTTTGCTAAGCCAAGCTAGTGAAAAAGGTTCAAAATCACCCCCAAAGCACATATATTCCAACTGGTTCTTAGTAAAACAGCCAGTCTTATAATAAGCATATGCTGTATTTTCAAAGGTGTGTTTGGAGCCTAAAAACGCTCATCCACTTTTAATTAATCTATGGCTATGCCTATTGGACACTGAGGTTTAAAAAAACAGGGAAGAAGACATATTTTTCCTCCCTACCCCCATTTCCTCTATTCAAATCTTTTATTGCTTTCAAAAGCCAGTTCACCTCTCATATCTTCCATTAACTTTTCCCAGCCCCAAATAGCCTCTTCCCATTCAGGATTTATACTGATTGTCTGACCCTGTCATTTGGTATTGTTCATATATTCTATTATTACACTTCTCTTAGTCATTTAGTTTATTACATGGGAGTGCCTTTGCTATCTGTTAGAGTCTGCTAATATGCCTATGGGCATGGTGGACAGTAGAAGAACATATACTCTGTAGCATTCATGGACTGTTGGATTCATTACAAATAGTCTAAATTCATGGACCGATCTTACCCATATCTTTCTATGCTACTGCTCCCTCTTTCACAAAGGAGAGGACCCAAAAATATGTCGAGATATAAGATAAGGTGCCCTGGTCTTCTCACACCTATAGGACCCAAATGACATGAATCCCTGAATTACTTTAATGTGCTATTTACCAGAAACATGGCAGGGGGGAAGGGGTTCTTCAATGCTCCTTTAGTAGGGCCTTGTGTCTTTTTTTTTTTTTAAGATTATTATTTATTTATTTATTTATGAGAGACACAGAGAGAGAGAGAGAGGCAGAAACAGAGACAGAGGGAGAGGCAGGCTTCCTATGAGGAGCCCGATGTGGGACTCAATCCCAGGACCCTAGGATCACAACCTGAGCCAAGGGCAGATGCTCAACCCCTAAGCCACCCAGGCATCCCGAGGGTTGTGTCTTTAAAAAAGATTTTTTTTAAGGATGAGGAGCAAGGCCACAGACTAAATAATGACATGCCAGTGACTATAAAACACATTCTGATTTCAAAAATGTGGAAAAAATGTGTGCCTTAAAATCAGTGATATATGGTAAATGAATATGATCTTTTTTTTTAAGATTTATTTATTTATTCATGAGAGATACAGACTGAGAGAGAGGTAGAAACACAGGCAGAGGGAGAAACAGGCTCCTTGCAGGGAGCCTGATGTGGGACTCGATCCCGGATCCCAGGATCATGACCCAAGCTGAAGGCAGGCGCCCAACTGCTGAGCCACCCAGGTGTCCCGAACATGATCCTTTAAACACAGGTAATATGTAATAGAAGTTAGAAAGCTCCTTTGTTAACATAGTAAGATATCATCATGACACAGAGAACAATTTGCCTTAAAGAGAGGCCTATCTTAGATCTGCCACTGAAACACTCGGCACCAAACTAGACCCTCAACCATAGTGGAAGCTGGTGATGGCCTAGAATATACTAAGTACCACTTAGGTTCCCAGAAGGTGAACTGTTCAAAAGGAACCAAAGCTATAGCATTATGGCCTTTGCCTCAAGAGTGCATAGAAGTTGGAAAATGCATTCCTGAAAGAATTCAGTTATGTGAGTTTCATCTTTATGAAACATGAGGTTGCCATGATGTTGTCCAGGGCCCTGACGCAGCACATTTACAAACTAGTCCACACCAATCCATCAGTGCCAGAATCTGCCTACTAATGATCATATTCTACAAAGCCATCACAACTTCCTTTACAGCACGGTTTGTGTAGAATGTATCACACACATCTCACATTGGGTCGAGTCGTGGACCTGTTAGCGGATGGCAAGGAGCATGCCTTGTGCACCGTTGTGTTTCTCCAGGTGGCTTGCACCTTGTCTTACACATGGTAAGAAACCTTTTAGAGAATCGTGAAGAACAGATATGCAAAGAACTGACCAAAGGAAAGCAGTGTAATCCTTTCATTCTGGAGTCAGTACTTACCCAATGAATCAAAAAAGAACAGTGCATGAGACTGTCATTTTGAACAATGCAGCCAAAAGAAGGATGAGTGGGGGGGATTTTTTTTTAATAAAATAATTTTTATTGGTGTTCAATTTACCAACATACAGAATAACACCCAGTGCTCATCCCGTCAAGTATCCCCCTCAGTGCCCGTCACCCACTCACCCCCACCCCCCGCCCTCCTCCTCTTCTACCACCCCTAGTTCATTTCCCAGAGTTAGGAGTCTTTATGTTCTGTCTCCCTTTCTGATATTTCCCACACATTTCTTCTCCCTTCCCTTATATTGAGTGGGGGGGATTTTAAGGAGAAGACCCAGGAAGAACGTCTTCCATCATCTACTATCTCTGTCTGGCTACAAATGGTAAACAGCTAGTGTCAACGTCAACACTAAATTCAGTAATTTTGCCATGTATCCTTCCTATCAGAAGATATCCCAACTTTCTTTAACTGTGAAGTAGATTCTAATAGATAAATTTAAATGTTGCAAGTGAGAATCTTTGCCCTTTCTGGGGCAAACATTGTTTAACTTGCTGATGTTCCTGCACATAATATACAATATATTTAGTTGGAGCCAATAGCTAAAGGGATCTCTCTATGCCAGTAGTACTGAACCTGGAGCATAGTAAGCCACGAACCAGGATCCTCTTAAACTCAGAGAAGAGCACAAGTTAGTTTTCCTCTTGCCCTGAAGTTTTCTTCTTCAAGACCTGCCCCTCAGCACAGAAAAGAATAGCTCACCAAGGGCAAAGATCCACACAACTGCTACAGATGTGTTCCTTCTGGCAGCGCTGCATGTGCTGCCACCGTGTCCCTCTTCTGCCCCACAATTAGCCAGGGACCATCTGGGATGCCCATCCTGAGAATGCATAACAGAAAACAAGCATCATACGAACCAGGTCTCCCCCATGGGAAAGAGGCCATAATCTTGCTACCAATTAAACAACCAACAAGTACCGCATTCCTGGTGCCCCAGGTTTATGCCAGGACTGCCTGCTGCTGGTGTCTTTGAGGGGAACACTGCAGAATATTTAGACCAAATAGGAGATCAAATAGTAACAGGAAAATAACAAGGAGGTTATGTATATATTTAAATCACCTATACTGGCTTTCAAAATGAAGCAGCTCACTTTACATCCAAACAATATCTTATGAAACAAAGACAACCAAGTTGATTGAGAACCAAAAAAAGATATCTTACTCATGTTTGTACCTCCATAGCCTAACATGGTGCTCAATATATAACAGGCATCTAATACTGCTTGCTGAATAAATTAATAAAATGAATGAATATCTTACATGAAGATGGATGCCACCTAAGCAGAATGGTCCTGAAAACTTAACCTCCTATCACAGCCTCCATGTGAGGAAAAACAGCACAAAATTCTGTGGTTTTGGCCACTTCATATTACTACATTGGCCACAGCTAGTTGGCCCAGGAATTTGTGCTAAGGCCAAAGGATCATGTGTAAAGGCCAAACTGCTCTGGGGCACCTTGGTTTAAGACATATCAATAAAAGTGTTCCGTATTGGAGAGTGGCCAATAGACTTCCCTGGATCCTCTCCCTCAGTAAGTATTAACACACGTAGCACAGAAAAGTGGGTCACAAAGTCCTGTTCTTGAATAAGGCAGGCATGGTGATGGGCTTCTAGACCAAAGTCCAGGGGGGCTGACTGCCAGTTTATGAGGAACTCTATCACTCCAGGCAGCTTTTCCCTAACTGTCTTCTGAGAAACAGAATTCTGAGAGATGTAAATAGATAGTGCTCGATAATAGTCTGGGAAATACTCAGTGCCATGTCCTTTCTTGATTAGTCACAATATCCACATGCACATTGAAGTCTCTTTGAAATCTTGCTACCAAAAAAAAAAGAAGTTTAACCCTATTTAAGGGAGGGCTCTGAAGTCTGTATTTTGCAGTGCCCTTAACTGACAAGGTGTAGAACAGGATACCTGATTTGAGGGAATGGTGCCTTAAAGTGACCTGGATGTATCTTTCCTCACAATTTAAATCAGCCTAACTAAAGTATTGGCTTAATCATGGGGCTTTAAAATATTATCCCAAGAAATGAGCCTCCAACTTGTAAGAATGAATCTACAGCCTTGGTCAAAATGAGACCAAGCTCTTTTCTATAAAGCAAAGCAGTTGCTCAAATTGTAATATGAGTCAAAACTTTGAGATCCAAAATTTTTAAGACTTCATGACTTCATTCAGGAATCCTAAAAACAACTGTGGTCATCATCCATTAAAAATGCAACTTTCACAGTGTTCCACAGACAGGGAGATAAAAGCCCTTTGGGCTGATTTATTTTCATTAGCGCCTCGCCAGTAAATACGTAAACAATTTAAACCAGGCAAACACACATGCTGAGCATAATAAAACCCATCTTAATTGATGCTCTGCCACAGAAGAGAACTCCAAGTACCTTGTCCAATAAATAAGTGATCTATGATTTTTCTTGTCACTTTTCTTCTCTTCAATAATTTTAATAAATAAAATCGATGGTTTTGGAAAGAGTTTTAGGTCAGCCCTTCCAATTGTAACATTCCTTCATTTAAATATCAGTTACCACAACATTCCAAACTTCGAAGCAAAAGCTGTTTCCTGCATTTATTTCAACACATATCATGAAGGAGCACTGATAAAGCTCAGTCCATCCGCCCTGGCTGGAGTTTTTCCTGATATATGTCTGCTTTTTTACCTTTCACTTTTCTTTAGCTCCTTCCTTCCTCCCTCTAAGCCTAACTGTGCCCCAGATTCTGACGCATTAAGCCCACAGTAGGAAAATGAATTTTGTTTTTTAATCATCTGATGCCTGCCACATAAGCTATAAGGAAATGCATTTTAACTCATCTGAAAATTCTAGTTAGGATCATGAATAACTTAAAAGGCTTAGCAATGAGCAAACATGCCCAACATGGATGGAAAAAGGTGAGAATGAACTCCAATAGTTGCAGAAATATAAATTTCCTGGTCTGTTAGAGGTCATAAAATAATTGGTATTTTAATGGAGAATTCATAAAGACAGAAGTAAAAAAAAAAAAAAAAAAAAAGAACAAAAAAAGAATAACCCTCAATTCTCACCTGGTCCCAAAATACAATGAGATATTTCCAAAATTAGACACTGTTTTCTTATCATACATCAATCAATACCTCCTTGTGTAACTCCTTTTGTAACTAACAGAATAACTCTGGACAAGATTGTAAGCACTGTCCTAGTAGTAAAATTCAAAGTAAATTTAAAAAAAATTATATATATATTTCCCCTTTAACAGATATGGAAGCAATGATTCTTGAATTCAGAAACTGCTATTTAAAAGTGTAAACAACAACAAAAAAAGTGTAAACATAGAAGGAGAGGTTAAATAAGAGGAGAATAAGTACAGATGATACAAGTTGCTATAACCTATTAGTATCAGTGAGGAGAGAGAAATAAAAGCCATCCAGAGGGAAGAAAGAAAAGGTAGGGAATTTCTTTTCCCATTCCTACTCCTTATAAATTGTTTTCATCTTTAGATTAAGCCCTTTACTGTTTCTGTTTGTATTTTGTCTCTGCCATGAGATAACATGAAGTCACCTACCTAATATTGGTTAAGGCATACTAAAGGGGAGAAAATATATACAGATGGTCTTCAACTTATAATGGTTAAACTTACAACTTTTTGACTTTATGATAGTGGGAAAGCAATACATCTTCACTAGAAACCACATTTTGCATTTTGAATTTTGATCTTTAACCCAGACTAGTGATATATACGGTATGGTAATATTCTCATGATGTTGGGTGATGGCAGTGAGCCACAGCTCTGACAGCCACATGATCATGACAATAAACAACCCATTCCCTTACAACGCTCTGTATGCATATACCCATTCTGCTTTTCACTTTCAGTACAGTAGTCAATAAATTACATGAGATATGCAACACTTTATTGTAAAATAGGCTTTTTTGTTAGATGATTTTATCCAAGTGTAGGCTAATGTGGAGTGTTCTGAGTGCTTTAAGGCAGGCGAGCCTAAGCTATGATGTTTGATAGTTTAAGTGTATTAAATTCATTTTTTTACTTATGACATTTTCAACCTACGAAGGGTTAATTGGGATGTGACCCCTCCCCATCATAAGTTGCGGAAGATCTTGTAGTAGTTTTGTGCTCTGAAGAAAGGAGACAGGGAGGGTCAGCACATGGACATTTCTGTAAAGTAACTAGAAGATAATTATCTGTACATGCTGTTCCCAAGGTTTCGTCTCTCACCCTGAATTAGCTCACAGATAACATTCAAATAAGGATTGGAGGCCATATTTTAAAAAGAAAGAATTCACAAAAAAAGAAAAAGAAAAAGAAAAGAATTCAAGGGGAATAGCAACACTTTACTACTTTGATCACATCCCATCCCACCCCAATCCCAAGGAATTCTGTGACTTGCCAGAAACTGCATTTCTCTCCTCTTTTCTAGTGGGTGCATATTTCCTAGCATCTTCTATGAAATGTTGGATGACTTTGACAATGCATATAATGAAATAGAGGAAATTTTCTAGCATTCCTTTGAGATAAAATATGCTGTCATAGCTCTTGATTTGAGATTTCAGGTATTCAAATTACTACATTTCAAATACTTGCAATAGGGACAAATGCAAATTTTTTCATCGAAAAATCCTTATCTCCAAAGCAATTATTCATTTTCCTTCAAACCTTTTTATTTCTCTAAAAAATTGAATAGTGGTAAAGAAATAATTGTAATAATATTTAGCACACGTGGCACGGACTTTACTTACATTATCTTTTTCAAACTCCATAATAAGTCTAAGACATAGGAACTATGATCACTTCTGTTTGTTTCACAGATAAGAAAATTAAGGCTTGGAGAGGTTAATGATTTGCCTAAGATCACACAGCTAGGGAGAAAGCTAAACAAGAATGTGAATTCTGCTCTTTGACTTCATTATCCACACATCTTACAATGAAGAATTTGAGAAATGGAATAGACATTACCGCTTACCCATAAAAGACAGTATAGGCATTCCAATCACAAATGTACAAATACTGAAGTTAGTACACAGAGAAATGTAACAAATAGGAGAATACATTCTAAGTAACTAGAAAATTCAAGAAATATTTTGAAAATTTGATACTCAACCCCTTCTATATTAGACAAGATTACCTAAGAAAGCCAATGAAGCTTCAAATGGCTTAGTGTCCCCTTGATTGTTTTAGGGTATCCATTTTATTTTCCCTGAATAGGCATAGCTCTAATAATAAAAGGACAAAGATAGAAGGGCAAATGAGGCTCTGGGCAATCAAAAGTATTTATATTCCCAGAAATTTCAGTTTTAGGAAAAATCTACTAAAATATAAGCATATAAGCATCAGAGAAGTGTTTAACACATCCCTCTTTAGGAAGCTGAGTTAAAAGCCAGGGTCACACGGGGATCCCTGGGTGGCGCAGCGGTTTAGCGCCTGCCTTTGGCCCAGGGTGCGATCCTGGAGACCCCAGGGTCGAATCCCACGTCGGGCTCCCGGTGCATGGAGCCTGCTTCTCCCTCTGCCTATGTCTCTGCCTTTCTCTCTCTCTGTGTAACTATCATAAATAAATAAAAATAAAAATTAAAAAAAAAAAAAAGCCAGGGTCACATATCCAAAGCAGTTAAGTCAGGCCATGTAGTCATCTAAGTGTTGAAACTTAAGGAATACTTAAGACTCTCCTGCCTGAAATATTTTCTGCCCTTACCTAAATGCTTTCATTATACTTTGTCACAGTGATCAGAATCTGTTAGATACTGACTTTGGAAATTCAAACGACACTATAAGCTATACACTATTTGGTGCCAATTAGCATAATTTGATTATTTTGCTTTCCAACAAAAGTGGGAGTTTCTAGCTATTCTTGGACATTATAATCACCTAGAGATATTTTAAAACAATGCCAATGCCTGGGCCCCATTCTAGAGTCCATGGTTCTGGGTAACCTAGGGACCAGGCAGCGGTATATTTTACCAGTTTTCCAGGTGGCTCTGGTATGTGCCAGGCTTGAGAGTCACTTGTGTCACATTCTGCCTCCTGTAAAGAGAAATAACATTAATGATCATGTCCATATTTTATGTGTTTTTAGCACTGGAGAGAAAACTTCCTTGTGTAGGCCATATTAAAAGAGATATCAACCACTGCAAAATCTACTTTGAAATGAGAAGTAAAATTATGTGAAAAGAATGGAAAGAAAGGAAAACAAAAATCTCTATATTTGGTTATTTAAGAATTAAAATGTTATCTGACTTCTTTAAATACAGGAGACATGATTTCATTTTAAGTAATCCTTTAAATATGATTTGCTGCTTTGAAATACACATTTCTTATGTCTTTATGAAGTCCGTAACAGCTGATGAAAGGAATAAAACCTCAGCTATCAGACTCCAGTCATTCTGATACCACTAGAAATAGGTTCAACAATCAACAAACTCAATTGCCATTTCCTTTGAACCCATTTAAGCAATAGTTCAGATCTGCAATGCATGAGTCATCCTGGATGAAATGCCTATATTTCAGTAATCTACACTAGAACATTATGAATACTGAAAGATATTTCCTAAGGTTCTTATAATAAAATTTCACATTTAAAATGTGGAATCTAAAAAACAAAACAAATGAACAAACAAGAAGAAAAGCAACAAAAAAGTAGACTCTTAAGTACAGAGAATAAACTGATGGTTTTCAGAAGGAAGATGGGTAGACAAACAGATGAAATAGATAAAGAGGATTAAGAGGTACAAATTTTCAGTCATAAAATAAACAAATCATAGAGATAAAAAGTATGGCATAGGGAATATAGTCAATAATATAACAATGTTTGGTGAAGACAGTAAATATATCGTGGCGAGCGCTAAGTAATGCATAGAATTGGTGAAGTAATATGCTGTACACGTGAAAAAAATATAATATTGTATATTAATTACATTTCAACTAAAAAAAAGGAAATATTTGTTATAAAAGTTCACTTGTAGAACCCACAATACAAAGATTAAGTTCTCAGTAGTCACTTAATCATAAGCTTTATAAGGACAGAAACTGTTTCTTACAGATTTTTATATTTTCAGAACTTGGAACATTTTTTCCTACATCATCAAAGTTATCATTGATTTTATGAAATTAGTATCCATATTTTTTTATTATATTTTTTGCCACTTCTTCCTTGGGGCTGATGTAAAAACTGGTTTAAAAAAGCCTATAGTGACTGTCAGATAAAATCCTATTAGAGTCAGGTAGGATTATGGGAAGACCAGACACACTTTGCATTTGTCAACCTATTCCTGGATTGTACTTTTACATTCCATTCCTGCTTCAGAAAGATGGGTGTTTGGAAACTAGGTAGATAGCAGGATGTAGGATTTCAATCTAACCTGAAAATGAAGAAGAAGAAAATAAAAAGAAAGAGGATACTCTTAAGTTGGCCTTGATGTTAACTGTCTGCATTGTTGGTGCTGAGAGCATTTTCTGTCTAAAGAGTCCAGATTCAGCCAATGGAGGCTTGTCTCCAAGTTTTGGGGGATAAAGTCAGATACTAGTCACATTACTTGTACTCGTGAAACACAGGCAAGAAGAAGGCCCTTGTTACTACCACCAACATCTGGCTATGAACCATAGCTGAGCTAGCTAAGTATGGGCTTCTCTGTAGCTGGAAAGGATATATTGGCTGATGTCTGTGATATACCAGTTAATCTTATTTCAACTCCTTTCACTCTCAGAGATAGCTGCAGTTTTCAGAACACCTTATGGAGTAAGCATGTGTTTTCTTTGGTTTTACTTACAGTTTTTCTCAATGGGTACCACTATGCTTTTGTTTTCCCCATTCCAGTAAAATCTGGGATCCCTTGGACAGAAAGAGAAGTTAACAGCAAGGTTGTTTAGATAAAGTTTCTAATCCCAGCAAGACTCTGTACTCTAGAATAATTTCTTAGAATATCTTGGCATTAATACACATATCATAAAGAACTTCATTCACTGACTTACACTTTCCTAAAATGACTTTACCACTATGCCACTTACTCATAGGCATTTTAGTAGAGCATATCTTTAGAGGCTGCTTTTTGGATCTACCACATGTGCATGTCAGAGTGTAGAGCAGAAAACAGTCCAGGAAAGAGCAGCCTTTCAGTTCTCAATGGGTAGGAAGCCTTGGTAAACATTAAGATTACTGGCGCTGAGCTCAAATGAGTTGAATAAACAAAGTTCTGCCCAAGTTAGGACTGCTCTCTACTTTTTCTGTGGTATTTTAATTAATTGGTACTATTTTCTAGAAGTCAAATTTCTACCCAGATGTAGACCCATTCTACTCTTCAGAGTCATTTAATCTCCAGACTGTTGTTGAAGTGGGGAGACCACACTTCAGAAGGAAATTTTTCCAAGAACATCCTAATGCAGACTGCCAGTTTCCTACCTTATGTGTAGTTTACCCTTTTTTTCTTACTGAAATAATCCTCCTTTTATTCAGGGTAGCATTGAAACCTTAGTTGAAAACTACATTTCCTTGCCTTCCTTACATTTGTGTTGAGGATACGACATAGTTCCGGCCAAGAAGAAGTAGAAGTTGCTGTTAATGTCCAAGGGAGCTCTTTCAATAGGGAAGCAGATACAGGAGGTATGCACCCTATTTGCATCAGGCACTTCTAATTTTTCCTGCCTCCAGAATGGGAACACAACAGTAGTAGCTAAATGGGCACCTCCAAAACCTGAAGTGCAGAGAAGAAATTCAGAAGGTCCTGGAACCTGAAGAATTTGCTATTACCATCTTAGCTCTGAGCTACAGGATTTCTCTTATGTGAGAGGAAAATATATCCCTTTCTGTTTTAAGCCTCTAGTTTGGTAGTCCCTGTTACTTGTAACTAAATACAGTTTCTAAATGAAGTAAGCTCAGTTCAAAAGTTCATAATTCATAACAATAGAGAACTTGAAATCATGTGATTTAAAAAAAGTTGTGTCTGTAAAATGAAAAGAATGGAGAATGTAGAAAATATACTTAAATATGTGAGCCACTGACACATGAAGAACCATAAAAGCCAAACTAGGAAGGATGGGTGGAAGCAAAAGAAGCAGATTGTCAGCCCAACCTAAATAATCTTCCCAATAATCAAAACTGCCTCCTCGTAGATAGGAGACATCTCTGGAGAGGTTCAAGTATTAGGATCACTGGAGACATTCAAATATTAGGATGAATGGTAAGGGAACATGGTAGAGGAGACAAAAACCCTGAAGGAGGCAATTAGGAAGGATGATATTTACTTAAGTTTCCACACCCAACCCAGAGAGTCTATTAATCTATTGGTTTCTAATACCTAATACCTAATTACTTTTTAAAACAACAAATAATTATTGAATGCCTGTAAAGTGGATTTTGTTGCTTTGCTTTGTTTATTGTATTTAATCCATCTAACTTTTATGCCACTTTTAGGTCTCTTCCAAAGATTACTGACTTATCAGTTAATTTTGGAGGTTCAGCATTTGTCAGAATTTGTACAGAGATTCATTTGCAGCTAGGACAATAAAGTAATAGTTATAGACATTTGTTGCATCTTCATCACATGCTGGGCACTGAGCTACATCCTTTAAATTGGCTATCTATAATTTCATAACAATCCTATGAGAAATATAGTATTATTATTATTTCCCCTCTGAAAGGAGTAAAATAAGGCATAGAAAGTTTAAAAATTTTTTCAAGATCTTATTACCAAGGGTGATGCCATAATGTAACTCAGCAATTAGATTTCAGAGTCCCTTAATGAACATATAATAATCTCTATGCCTTCTCTGTATCTGGCTTCGAAAGGCATATCCCACCTAAGGATCATTAAAAAAAACTACAAATGAATATAGGTACTATAAAATCAAAGTATAAATTATAAGGGAAAATGCCCTATGTATTTTGAATATTTCTTTAGCAATACTTTTTTTCTTTTACATTCAAAGTCATTTTATCCTTACCTATAAATATCACCCCTGTGAAAAACAAATGTAGAATAATACACATTAAAATAGCATATGGTAGCTATGTGACAAAAGTCAATATTTAGTCCCTGGATAAAATGGTGAGGAGTTAGGAGGCCAGCCTTTCTCTACGAACAGCTACAATTACCTTTATAAGGTAAAGAAGACTCAACAAGAGCATGAATCTTCTTCTACCAATAAGTAAATGGAGGCCCACAAATTTAAAAAATCTCAAAGTATAAGCAGGCAATAATTTTTCACAATAAATAAAATAACAAAATTGAAAAGCCACATATCAATTCCATACTTGGAAAGCAAAACAACTCTTTTACAAAGGTTTCAAACTTTTACACTGCTGATATAAGAATATGAATATGTAGGGCAGCCCTGGTGGCTCAGCGGTTTAGCACCGTCTTCAGTCCGGGGCCTGATCCTGGAGACCTGGAATCAAGTCCCACATCAGTCTCCATGCAGGGTGTCTCTACCTCTCTGTGCGTCTCTCACGAATAAATAAATAAAATATTTTAAAAAAAGAATATGAATATGTACAAGTTGGTACATTATAATTATTTCAATGTAGATCATTGTTAGGATTTACAATTTGTCCTTTAAAGGTGAAATGACTGCTTAATGACTTAAAAGAAAGCCACTGACATTACAACTAAACAGACATTGTTAAGCATCTTCATATTCTAACCCATTTCTATCTAGTTTTATTTATTTATTTTTAAAGATTTTATTTATTCATGAAAGAGAGAGAGAGAGAGAGAGAGAGAGAGGCAGAGACATAAGCAAAGGGAGAAGCAGGTTCCGTGCAGGGAGCCCAATGTGGGACTCGATCCTGGGACTCCAGGATCACACCCTGGGGCCGAAGGCAAGTGCTAAACCGCTGAGCCACCCAGGGATCCTCTATCTAGTTTTATCTTTAAGTCTTTTTGGAGAGAAAGAGAGACGGAGAGAGAGGTAAGATTTGTTGAGATAAATAAAATAAAGGAGAAGCCAAGAATGCCTGGTCATTTTGGCAGCTAAGTTTATGGTGTTAATGGCAAAGAGCAGAAAGCCAGGAGGAAGCTCTTCCCATTGATCTCAAAGATACACAGATAGATAACTTACTTTGGTGAATTTGTCCCCTAGAATGAGTGGCCCTGACTGCCACCAAGGGGCTACTGTGGGCTGAGTCTGTAAGCCAAGAATATCCTTCCTCTTGGACCCAAGAAGTGTGTCTCTACACACAGCTGCTCTGTGGCACCAAACTACTTGTCCGGGAGAATAGCCAGGGAATTGGCGGTTTTCTTTGGAGATTGGGCATTAGTCCTTCTTTGCTCCCATAAGATAACCCAGCAGGTGCTTTTCTTTGCTCTGATTATCAGCAAACAGAAAAGGGTTGCATTTTCCTAAGCTACCAACAAGCCAAGTGTTTGTGTGGCTATGACAGCTGCCAATCTATTTTCTGGGTGCAAAATAAAATAACAGGAAGGAGAGAAGTCAAAACCCCTTCCTGGTGCAGCCTGGGATCCAGCATCATTGATAGTCTAAGAGGGAAAGAAAAAAAATAAAACCAATGTTCTGTTTGTTCCACATTCCAACCGGCATTTTCAACCTTTCTCTCAATCATCATCAGGTTAAAAATGAATATGCTGGCACATGCAAACAAATGCTCACTTCAAGTTTTCTGCTATAGACAATAACTCTTCAGTTAGTCAGAACTAACCACTCCAACAACTCAGAGTCCTCTGAAACACAGCCATACATAAGTAAACAAAATAAACGTGTAAACAAAACCTTCTGGGCAGCCAGAACAAATGTCATGACATCCATCTCCCTAAGCTGGGACGGTTACTCCCAGGACAGATCACCAAAACTTTGCCCAGAATCCAGCTCATTCTAATTAAGATCTAGTTCCAGCAGTTCAGCTATTTGGTACCGCAGCCTACAAAGATTAGAAACAAAAATTAAAGGACATATACTTCCCAGGCAAACATACTGACAGCAGTACAGAGGCAGCTGGCCCTCAAAAAGGCAGAGTCAATGGTACCGCACAGGCAAACAAAAACTATAACAACAACAACACAGAATAAAAATTGCAGGAGAGATTGACCTACCAGCTTCAAAACTTTCCTTAACATGTGCATTGCACAGCAAAAGAAGTCATAGTTTAATGACAATTCTGAATCATCAGGAAAAGTACAAATGTTCAATACTCTGTTTCTGAAAGCAGAGGTGTCTTAATACTTTAAAAAAAAAAAGTGTTGGCACTTTAATGGGTAAAGTTCCATTTTCTGGAACCTCCACTAATTACTGACATGATTATATGTCAGTATCTATCTTTAAGGTACCCTTTCACTTTTCCAGCTGCAATATTTGGCCAAGGCAAAGCTAAGCCAAAAAATGGGAAAGTGGATGAAAATGTCAAATTCAGATTCCTACACAGTAAAGCTGGCAGTTTGGGAGGGGAGGATGGAGCCTTTAAGAAGGTGGATATACTGAGAAGCTTTTCCCAAACACGGGTCTCACTCTTCTAAAACACACTGGTGCCTTTTCTCTCACCACGCACAAAAGTAATCACGCTGGTGGAGTGGGGAGGGAGGGTGATTTCTTCTTCACAAAGGACTTAGAATTGTAGCTTGGAATTTTAGCCGATCTTCAGATTATTTGTTAAGAAGGCAGATTTCCAGAATCCACTCTTGGATGTGCTCGTTTGGGATATTTGGCTGAAACCCTAAAGTCTGCAATTTTTAAACCTCAGCCAGTTTTAAAACCACTGACCTGGGATGCTGCGGTCTGGGGAGGTACTTTGAGTGCCCGGACTTCTAGCTCAGCCACCTCCACCCTGAAGGATCTCTAATCCAAAGTGCAGTTGGTGCTGCTTCTGGGATATGCTCACATTCAGCCTGGTTCCCACAGCACACACAGAGAACTCATTCTCCTGTAGGTGCCTAGGGAGACTCCTAGCTAGCACTCTAAGGAGTTCAAAGAGATTAAGACAGAACAAAGAACATAGAACTAGCTATAGCGTGCTTTCTATTATAAGGCAACTGATCTCCACCCACTATCACCACCAGAAAGTGTTTGAAAGGAAATAAAAAGGAGATGGGATACTTTACCGTATCTAAACCAGTTATGAGAAAAATAAAGTTTGTTGGATTTTTTTTTTTTAAGTTTCTTCAAGGAGCTGACACTGATGGTCAGAATGTTCCAACTCTAACCACTTTCAAATCTTTTGCCACTGCTTAATAATAGCATAAACTCACACTTAGGTGCTGCTCTGCCTGTTTTGTCCTGAATCATTTATTTGGGTATCCATCCTCTCTATCTGGCTTTGTTCTTTGCATCAGTTTAATTTTCCACAGAAATACTACAGTCCCCCTAACTGCACAGATTTTTCAAATACAATCTCACATAGACCAAGTCTTTCAAATAAAATGAATCATTAGTAATGAATTGAATATACAAAACCCTCCAGCATGGGTAGAACCAAAGCCTGGTTATGCTTCTTTGGCATTTCAGCTTCCAGAGAGTCTACTCATTACCTTTATGCTTTTTTCCATTACATAGAAAGCAAACACTGATATCTCTGAGCACACAGAAAATTTCTTCTGCACAAACTAAGTAAGTTCTACTGTCAATGAGGCAACATGCTTAACCTCTTCCCTTCTATTACTGAACAGGGGTAGTAGACAGTGTGAGAATGAGGGGAGGGAAAAGATTGAATTGTACATTTTTCTGCACAATTCTTATCATGAGTGCTAGAAAAGATAAGGATAAAGTGGTTGTCAGATTTGGCTATAGATGCTACAAAAGTTTCTCCACGATCATTGGGTTTTAGCTCCCTAGAGGCTGTGATTCCAGCGATTCATCTCGGGCACTATACAGGTGTACCTAAGACATTAATAGCAGCATTGGTATACTTGGGACTCTATCCATTTTCTGGAAGTATCCAGTGATACTCTTTATATATTTTTTAAAGATTTTATTTATTTATTCATGAGAGACACAGAGAGAGAGAAAGAGAAGAGAGAGAGAGAGAGAGGCAGAGACACAGGCAGAAAGAAGCAGGCTCCATGCAGGGAGCCCGATGTGGGACTTGATCCTGCGCCTCCAGGATCAGGCTCTGGGCTGAAGGCAGGCGCTAAACCACTGAGCCACCTGGGCTGCCAGATACTCTTTATATTCTTATTGCATAGTAATACTCTAAAATTATTTTTTAAATATTTATTTATTCATGGGAGACACAGAGGCAGAGACACAGGCAGAGGGAGAAGCAGGCTCCCTGGAGGGAGCCTGATGCAGGAATCAATCACAGGACCCTGGGATCATGACCTGAACCAAAGGCAGATGCTTAACCACTGAGCCACCCAGGTGTCCCGCTCTAAAATTAAATGAACTAAAATTCCATAGAACTTAGAAAGTTTCCCAAACATACTACAGTATGAATGTATGTTAGATGAGTAGAATAGATTGGGATTAGGAGAACAAGAAAAAATAAGAGTTTTCTGAATCATTTGAAATAAATTGTGAGTGGATTTTCTGAACAAAAAATGAGAAATACTTATTATCCTTGCCCTTGACTCATAGACATATTTTAGATACAATCTAAATAATCTACAAAAGAAGGAAGACCTTCTACATGCTATTTTGTCATCTTTACTTCTTAAAACATATGCCTCAAGGCTATATTTACATACATTCATGGAGACCTTACCCACCTACTCACTCAATAAATATTTAATGAAAGAAGGATAAACATCATGTAAAAATTATAACTTGGGGGAGGAGCAAGATGGCGGAGGAGTAGGGTCTCCAAATCACCTGTCTCCACCAAACTACCTAGAAAACCTTCAAATTATCCTGAAAATCTATGAATTCGGCCTGAGATTCAAAGAGAGACCAGCTGGAATGCTACAGTGAGAAGAGTTCGCGCATCTATCAAGGTAGGAAGACGGGGAAAAAGAAATAAAGGAACAAAGGCCTCCAAGGGGGAGGGGCCCGCGAGGAGCCGGGCTGAGGCCGGGGCGAGTGTCCCCAGGACAGGAGAGCCCCGTCCCGGAGACGCAGGAGCTGCACCGACCTTCCCGGGGGAAAGGGGCCCGCGGGGAGTTGGAGCAGGACCCAGGAGGGCGGGGATGCCCTCGGGTTCCCCGGGACAGTAACAGCAACTGCGCCCCGGGAGAGTGCGCCGAGCTCCCCAAGGGCTGCAGCGCGCACGGCGGGACCCGGCGGGACCCGGAGCAGCTCGGAGGGGCTCGGGCGGCGGCTCCGCGGAGGGGGCTGCGCGGCCCCGGGAGCAGCTCGGAGGGGCTCGGGCAGAAGAAGAGGCTCCGTGCGGTGGGGGCTGCGCGGTTCCAGGAGCAGCTCGGAGGGGCTCGGGCGGCAGCTCCGCGGAGGGGGTTGCGCGGCCCCGGGAGCGCGAATCCACCAGCGCAGGCTCCGGAGCACAGGGCGCCGGGACACAGCCCAGGATCCCGCCTCCCCCGGGACAGGCAGAGGCCGGGAGGGCCCAGGACAGCGAGGACGCTCCTGCCCCAGCTGAGCACATCAGCGGCCCCGCCCCGGAGCCTCCAGGCCCTGCAGACGGAGTTCCTGCCGGAGCTGAATCCAGGTTTCCAGAGCTGCCCCGCCACTGGGGCTGTTCCTCCTGCGGCCTCACGGGGTAAACAACCCCCACCGAGCCCTGCACCAGGCAGGGGCACAGCAGCTCCCCCAACTGCTAACACCTGAAAATCAGCACAACAGGCCCCTCCCCCAGAAGACCAGCTAGACGGACAACTTCCAGGAGAAGCCAAGGGACTTAAAGAACACAGAATCAGAAGATACTCCCCGGTGGTTCTTTTTTTGTTTGTTTGTTTTTGTTTTTGTTTTTGTTTTTGTTTTGTTTTGCTTTTTGATTTGTTTCCTTCCCCCACCCCCTTTTTTTCTCCTTTCTTTTTCTTTCTCTTTTTCTTCTTTTTTTTTTTTTTTTTTTTTTTTTTTTTTTTCGTTTTTTTTTTCTTTTTCTTCCCTTTTTTTTTCTCTTTCTCTTTTCTTTCCTTCTTTCTCTCCTCTCTTTTTCTCTTTTTCCCAATACAACTTGCTTTTGGCCACTCTGCACTGAGCAAAATGACTAGAAGGAAAACCTCACCTCAAAAGAAAGAATCAGAAACAGTCCTCTCTCCCACAGAGTTACAAAATCTGGATTACAATTCAATGTCAGAAAGCCAATTCAGAAGCACTGTTATACAGCTACTGGTGGCTCTAGAAAAAAGTATAAAGGACTCAAGAGACTTCATGACTGCAGAATTTAGAGCTAATCAGGCAGAAATTAAAAACCAATTGAATGAGATGCAATCCAAACTAGAAGTCCTAACGACGAGGGTTAACGAGGTGGAAGAACGAGTGAGTGACCTAGAAGACAAGTTGACAGCAAAGAGGGAAACTGAGGAAAAAAGAGACAAACAATTAAAAGACCATGAAGATAGATTAAGGGAAATAAACGACAGCCTGAGGAAGAAAAACCTACGTTTAATTGGGGTTCCCGAGGGCGCCGAAAGGGACAGAGGGCCAGAATATGTATTTGAACAAATTCTAGCTGAAAACTTTCCTAATCTGGGAAGGGAAACAGGCATTCAGATCCAGGAAATAGAGAGATCCCCCCCTAAAATCAATAAAAACCGTTCAACACCTCGACATTTAATTGTGAAGCTTGCAAATTCCAAAGATAAGGAGAAGATCCTTAAAGCAGCAAGAGACAAGAAATCCCTGACTTTTATGGGGAGGAGTATTAGGGTAACAGCAGACCTCTCCACAGAGACCTGGCAGGCCAGAAAGGGCTGGCAGGATATATTCAGGGTCCTAAATGAAAAGAACATGCAACCAAGAATACTTTATCCAGCAAGGCTCTCATTCAAAATGGAAGGAGAGATAAAGAGCTTCCAAGACAGGCAGCAACTAAAAGAATATGTGACCTCCAAACCAGCTCTGCAAGAAATTTTAAGGGGGCCTCTTAAAATTCCCCTTTAAGAAGAAGTTCAGTGGAACAGTCCACAAAAACAAAGACTGAATAGATATCATGATGACACTAAACTCATATCTCTCAATAGTAACTCTGAATGTGAACGGGCTTAATGACCCCATCAAAAGGCGCAGGGTTTCAGACTGGATAAAAAAGCAGGACCCATCTATTTGCTGTCTACAAGAGACTCATTTTAGACAGAAGGACACCTACAGCCTGAAAATAAAAGGTTGGAGAACCATCTACCATTCGAATGGTCCTCAAAAGAAAGCAGGGGTAGCCATCCTTATATCAGATAAACTAAAATTTACCCCAAAGACTGTAGTGAGAGATGAAGAGGGACACTATATCATACTTAAAGGATCTATTCAACAAGAGGACTTAACAATCCTCAATATATATGCTCCGAATGTGGGAGCTGCCAAATATATAAATCAATTATTAACCAAAGTGAAGAAATACTTAGATAATAATACACTTATACTTGGTGACTTCAATCTAGCTCTTTCTATACTTGATAGGTCTTCTAAGCAAAACATCTCCAAAGAAACGAGAGCTTTAAATGATACACTGGACCAGATGGATTTCACAGATATCTACAGAACTTTATATCCAAACTCAACTGAATACACATTCTTCTCAAGCGCACATGGAACTTTCTCCAGAATAGACCACATATTGGGTCACAAATCGGGTCTGAACCGATACCAAAAGATTGGGATTGTCCCCTGCATATTCTCGGACCATAATGCCTTGAAATTAGAACTAAATCACAACAAGAAGTTTGGAAGGACCTCAAACACGTGGAGGTTAAGGACCATCCTGCTAAAAGATAAAAGGGTCAACCAGGAAATTAAGGAAGAATTAAAAAGATTCATGGAAACTAATGAGAATGAAGATACAACCGTTCAAAATCTTTGGGATGCAGCAAAAGCAGTCCTAAGGGGGAAATACATCGCAATACAAGCATCCATTCAAAAACTGGAAAGAACTCAAATACAAAAGCTAACCTTACACATAAAGGAGCTAGAGAAAAAACAGCAAATAGATCCTACACCCAAGAGAAGAAGGGAGCTAATAAAGATTCGAGCAGAACTCAACGAAATCGAGACCAGAAGAACTGTGGAACAGATCAACAGAACCAGGAGTTGGTTCTTTGAAAGAATTAATAAGATAGATAAACCATTAGCCAGCCTTATTAAAAAGAAGAGAGAGAAGACTCAAATTAATAAAATCATGAATGAGAAAGGAGAGATCACTACCAACACCAAGGAAATACAAACGATTTTAAAAACATATTATGAACAGCTATACGCCAATAAATTAGGCAATCTAGAAGAAATGGACGCATTCCTGGAAAGCCACAAACTACCAAAACTGGAACAGGAAGAAATAGAAAACCTGAACAGGCCAATAACCAGGGAGGAAATTGAAGCAGTCATCAAAAACCTCCCAAGACACAAGAGTCCAGGGCCAGATGGCTTCCCAGGAGAATTTTATCAAACGTTTAAAGAAGAAATCATACCTATTCTCCTAAAGCTGTTTGGAAAGATAGAAAGAGATGGAGTACTTCCAAATTCGTTCTATGAAGCCAGCATCACCTTAATTCCAAAGCCAGACAAAGACCCCGCCAAAAAGGAGAATTACAGACCAATATCCCTGATGAACATGGATGCAAAAATTCTCAACAAGATACTGGCCAATAGGATCCAACAGTACATTAAGAAAATTATTCACCATGACCAAGTAGGATTTATCCCTGGGACACAAGGCTGGTTCAACACCCGTAAAACAATCAATGTGATTCATCATATCAGCAAGAGAAAAACCAAGAACCATATGATCCTCTCATTGGATGCAGAGAAAGCATTTGACAAAATACAGCATCCATTCCTGATCAAAACTCTTCAGAGTGTAGGGATAGAGGGAACATTCCTCGACATCTTAAAAGCCATCTATGAAAAGCCCACAGCAAATATCATTCTCAATGGGGAAGCACTGGGAGCCTTTCCCCTAAGATCAGGAACAAGACAGGGATGTCCACTCTCACCACTGCTATTCAACATAGTACTGGAAGTCCTAGCCTCAGCAATCAGACAACAAAAAGACATTAAAGGCATTCAAATTGGCAAAGAAGAAGTCAAACTCTCCCTCTTCGCCGATGACATGATACTCTACATAGAAAACCCAAAAGTCTCCACCCCAAGATTGCTAGAACTCATACAGCAATTCGGTAGCGTGGCAGGATACAAAATCAATGCCCAGAAGTCAGTGGCATTTCTATACACTAACAATGAGACTGAAGAAAGAGAAATTAAGGAGTCAATCCCATTTACAATTGCACCCAAAAGCATAAGATACCTAGGAATAAACCTCACCAAAGATGTAAAGGATCTATACCCTCAAAACTATAGAACACTTCTGAAAGAAATTGAGGAAGACACAAAGAGATGGAAAAATATTCCATGCTCATGGATTGGCAGAATTAATATTGTGAAAATGTCAATGTTACCCAGGGCAATATACACGTTTAATGCAATCCCTATCAAAATACCATGGACTTTCTTCAGAGAGTTAGAACAAATTATTTTAAGATTTGTGTGGAATCAGAAAAGACCCCGAATAGCCAGGGGAATTTTAAAAAAGAAAACCATATCTGGGGGCATCACAATGCCAGATTTCAGGTTGTACTACAAAGCTGTGGTCATCAAGACAGTGTGGTACTGGCACAAAAACAGACGCATAGATCAGTGGAACAGAATAGAGAATCCAGAAGTGGACCCTGAACTTTATGGGCAACTAATATTCGATAAAGGAGGAAAGACTATCCATTGGAAGAAAGACAGTCTCTTCAATAAATGGTGCTGGGAAAATTGGACATCCACATGCAGAAGAATGAAACTAGACCACTCTCTTTCACCATACACAAAGATAAACTCAAAATGGATGAAAGATCTAAATGTGAGACAAGATTCCATCAAAATCCTAGAGAAGAACACAGGCAACACCCTTTTTGAACTCGGCCATAGTAACTTCTTGCAAGATACATCCACGAAGGCAAAAGAAACAAAAGCAAAAATGAACTATTGGGACTTCATCAAGATAAGAAGCTTTTGCACAGCAAAGGATACAGTCAACAAAACTCAAAGACAACCTACAGAATGGGAGAAGATATTTGCAAATGACATATCAGATAAAGGGCTAGTTTCCAAGATCTATAAAGAACTTTTTTAAACTCAACACCAAAGAAACAAACAATCCAATCATGAAATGGGCAAAAGACATGAACAGAAATCTCACAGAAGAAGACATAGACATGGCCAACACGCACATGAGAAAATGCTCTGCATCACTTGCCATCAGGGAAATACAAATCAAAACCACAATGAGATACCACCTCACACCAGTGAGAATGGGGAAAATTAACAAGGCAGGAAACAACAAATGTTGGAGAGGATGTGGAGAAAAGGGAACCCTCCTACACTGTTGGTGGGAATGTGAACTGGTGCAGCCACTGTGGAAAACTGTGTGGAGGTTCCTCAAACAGTTAAAAATATACCTGCCCTACGACCCAGCAATTGCACTGTTGGGGATTTACCCCAAAGATACAAATGCAATGAAACGCTGGGACACCTGCACCCCGATGTTTATAGCAGCAATGGCCACGATAGCCAAACTGTGGAAGGAGCCTCGGTGTCCAACGAAAGATGAATGGATAAAGAAGATGTGGTTTATGTATACAATGGAATATTACTCAGCTATTAGAAATGACAAATACCCACCATTTGCTTCAACGTGGATGGAACTGGAGGGTATTATGCTGAGTGAAGTAAGTCAGTCAGAGAAGGACAAACATTATATGTTCTCATTCATTTGGGGAATATAAATAATAGTGAAAGGGAAAATAAGGGAAGGGAGAAGAAATGTGTGGGAAATATCAGAAAGGGAGACAGAACATAAAGACTGCTAACTCTGGGAAACGAACTAGGGGTGGTAGAAGGGGAGGAGGGCGGGGGGTGGGAGTGAATGGGTGACGGGCACTGGGTGTTATTCTGTATGTTAGTAAATTGAACACCAATAAAAAAAATAAAAAAAAAAAAAAAAAAAAAAAAATTATAACTTAATATCCGAAGGACAGAAACAAAGAATTTTGTACTTTAAGAAGCTAAAAGTGTGTCATTGTACAGAGAGTACAGGCTTGATAGTGAGCCGAACTTCGGCTAAAATTGTCATTAACAGCTAACAAACAAGCTTCAAACATTAATCTTTCCCATCTATAAAATGGGGTTAACATTATTTGCAAATTTTTTCTAAAGACTAGAAATAATATCTGTAAATCTCTAAGCACAGTGTCTGGCATATGATTTTGATGGTGATGATAATGAATTTTCTTTAAGAATAGTACCAGTAGAGGAGTTACTTATTTCCATCATCTCACATGTTCCAACTTGTTCTGTATCAAATAATCCTTCCATTGTTTTGTTATTTTGCTCCACATAATTTCTCAGAACAATAGAGCACCGTATTCAGAAGGAGTAAGAAAATATACTCCAAAGTAAAATACAATTTTTAAAATTTTAGAATATTACTTAATTCCAATGTTTGGAATTTTACTGAAATCTTGTCTCTATATACCAAGATTTTTGGAACAGAAAGTTGAGTCAATATAAATTTATTAGAACAGATACAGGACAGCTCCTAGAATTGAAGGAAATGCTATATCGTCAAGCATTGGAGGACACAGCTAGGTCATTCTAAGGATCAAGGTAGAGAAACTAAGGGACTATGACTTATGGTAATGTGGGCAGCATGGCTTGAATCATGTTCCCATGCATTGGATAAATGGGCACCTCATTTGATACCACCACCAAGACAAGATGGAATAGGAAAAAATCAGGGTAATTAAAAAAAAAAAAAGGTTTAATCTTTGAAGCTGAGCATACAAAATCCACAGATGTCTACTAGATTTGATAAAGCCATATGCCTGGCTCTGAAGGATGCATGTCTCTATTTCTAGTTGGCAAAATATTTTCTATTAGTGATATATGCCAAGTAGCATTTAGAAAGTTCAAAAATAAAATTCTTATCCTCCAGAAGCTGAAGTTATATTTTATCTTCTTTTAAATGTGTGGATAAGAATATAGCAATACTTAAAATATATGTATGATTACATACTGATTCCAGTTATTAACACAATGAAAAATCATACATACCTAACAAAAAAATACTTAAAAGAAAATGTAAATTCAGTCAAGTTTAACTTTTCCTGACTCCAGTAAGTCTAGGAACCATAAAAGAGAGGAAATTCTTCCTCCATTACTCCAGGATTAGTGAGATAAACATTCTTCCAATCTCTTGTTAAGCTCCTGGTAAAATAATTCATTCATTGATTTACTCAAATAAACAAGACTTCCAGTGCCAGAGAGAAAAAGACATTTTCATTATCCTGAATACTTCCATTTTCAGAAAACAATTCTAATGTTTGACCTGGAAAAGAAAAGAAAAGCAGCTACTCCTAGTAGATTATTATATTATAATGTGAGTTTCCTGCAGGAGGGCAGGAATCATATTTTATTCATCTTTGTATCTGATGTACCTAACACAGGGACAGTACATTGAAGGAATGCAGACAAAAATCTATTTTACAAATGAAGAAATAACATTTGAACTTATTTCAAGATCAGTCTGGATATTTTTTTCCAATCAGAACCTGATTGTCATTATTGCCATCTAAAGTATCTATAAATTAAAAAAGTAAAAGAAGAAGAAGAAGAAGAAGAAGAAGAAGACGACGAAGACGAAGAAGAAGAAGAAAGAATCTATAAGTGTGAAAAAATCTCATATTTTTCTGCAAAGATAAAAATAATACAGGTCACATAAAGAGAGTTAGTACCCCTTAAGGTCAAGATGGTATTCATTCTTTGCTAGATCATTAGCTTTCTTTTCTTTTTTTAAATGTCTGCTATATTCAAGTAAATATGTGACTATTAAAAAACTGAGTATGTAAATGAGAGCATGGATGCCTCACACCTCCTTCTCAGATTTCCACTGAAATGTTCAAAGGGTCATAAAAGACAAGAGAAAGTCCCCCTTCAAATTAGAAACCAGGGGGATCCCTGGGTGGCGCAGCGGTTTGGCGCCTGCCTTTGGCCCAGGGCGCGATCCTGGAGACCCGGGATCGAATCCCACATCGGGCTCCCGGTGCATGGAGCCTGCTTCTCCCTCTGCCTGTGTCTCTGCCTCTCTCTCTCTCTCTCTGTGACTATCATAAAATTAAAAAAAAAAAAAAAAAGAAAAAAAAAACAAATTAGAAACCAGGAAGATAATCACTCACAAAGAGAAAGTTAGAGGGATTTCAGGTATAAATGAAGTAGATTAGATAAAAAATGAATACAATCAGTCACCAAGGAGTAACTCTTAAATCCTCTGGTGCATAGTCACTTATTTGGAGAGACAAGATCTAATGGCTGGGGTAGGAGGCTGGGGTGGGGGTGGGGGTGGGGGTGGGATCTAAGACAGCAAGGAGTAAACTGCTTAGGCTTCAATTTGCTGAGGTGGAACATGGCATTTGAAAGGAGTGTTTCTTGATGTCCTGAATTCTGACAGAGGCCATACCAAAGGAATAAGTTTGCAGCTGGAGAGAAGCAAGGCACAGGTGCAGCTTATATAAAGCAGACAGGAAGGAAAGCTGGGCTTCAAAATCTGACACCCGAACAGCACCTTCACCAAATATGGAGGGAAAAGGACACAGTCAACATCCCTCTGCTGTGCTACCTGGTATTCATCTCATTTCTTCCTCCTCACAGGCTGTGGGAGTTGGATCTGTGAACCAACATAACTGATATTAAGCTGTAGTCAAGCTTCAGAATAGAAAGCTGGGGTCGAACCTATCAGTTTGTTAGCAAACACCAAAGATGGGTAGTCCACTGCTCACACAGAAATGAGAAGCAGGGAGAAAAAATACTGAAGTGTAGTTATAAATATTATATGGCATAATAAATTGAAGACAACATTCAAGATAAAAAAAGCAAGATTTAAAAGTTACCTACTATATAGGAAACAGAAGAAAATACTAGAAAACACATGCTTCATGCCCCAATAAAATTAAGAAAACATGAACTATACAAGGCAAAATGAGGTGAGATTATAAATGGCAGAGAGATTTACTTAGGTGAAAGGCAGCAAAAGAAAAGGGGGCACGAAGGAGACTAAGGATAGAATATTACAACTCTAATCTAGAGTAGGCAATAAGGATTGAATCAACACTGTGGAAAATGAAATTAGTGATGTGAACAATCAAAATCAAAACCCATCAAGATGCAGAAAAAAAGGGCAGACTTAAAAGATGAGAGGCGAAACATTATAAATGGATGATAAAAACAAAAATCCAATCTTATTAGTATTTCAGACAATATCAGAAAACAATGAGACAGAAGCAATAACTAAAGAGATAATATAAGAAAATTGAAAAATGTTAGAACAAAAAAGATTCCCTAATATGGCAGATTAGTGAGAGAAGCCCAACACCTTTTGAAATTTTAACATTCCAAGGAAAAGAATGAATGAACACTACATACATCCAGACAAGGAAAAACAAAGCTAGAAAAGTTAAGATAGAAATTTAATAAATTTCTAATTATTTATTTTATATATAAATTTCTATGGCAGGGGAGAAAGACTCAAATGCCACTCTTCTCATTAACTTCAGGGTCCAAAGGAACTCAAAATTCCTGTTAAAAGACTATTAAAAAATAAATATCAATAGAAAATAACTAAAGGATAATGACAGGCAATTTATAAAACAAAATTAAAATTAATAATAAGATAGCAACTGATACAGCACCTGTTTTGTACCAGGTGCTATTTAAATGGCTTAAGTACATTACATATGTTCACAAATATAAATCATGTTTACATAGCTAACTGGTCAATAAGTTTATCAGAAATTCAACCTCACCAGTAATTAAAAAAATAGAAATTAAAACAACAATAGGTTGTTTAAAAAATAGATTATTTTATCAGATTAGCAATGATTATAGCTATTGGTCCCAGAGCAAACATTCTCATTCATATATGTCGGTGGAAAAGTAAATGACACACTAATCTGGAAGGAAGTCTGGCAAAACTCATCAAAATGTGGTAAACATATCCAATGACCCCTCTCAAATAATTCCGTATCTGGAAACCTACACCAAAGAAATAATACTGCTGTCCAAAAATGTATGTACAATAATTTCCAATGCAACCTTTTTATAAGCTCCTTTATTAATTTCTCAGCCTTTATTATATAGTAAAAATATAAACATAGAAAATACAAAACAACTTTAATATTTATCAATAGTGCATAGCTTAAGCAAATTGTGGTAAATTATCCAAATTGTGGGAAATTATGCAGCAATTATAAATGATACAGATTTGAATTTTACAATGTTAAAATATTATCTGAAAAGCAAAGAAATGTAAAACTGTATATATACATGATACCGTTTTTTAAAAATACATATGTTCAAGAAAGAAAAAGAGAGGAGAGGAAAAAGAATGATCTAAAAGGATATGCCTCAACAAAAGGTTAAAAAATTTTAAACCTGCTAATTGGATTATAGATGGTTTTCATTCTCTTGTTTTTACTTTTCTGAAAATCATTTGAAAAACTAACATTGTATTTAAATTTTTTTAATTATGGGAGATGGCTTAAACTACTTTTGGTAATACATAATTTTATATTATCAAGAAATAATGGAATTAAAGAAATAAACATACAATTTCAATAAATTAGAAGGTAAAGCAAACCTAAAGAAAAAATAAAGGTAAAAATATATTTTAATAAATTAGAAATGTATGGGTGACGGGCACTGGGGGTTATTCTGTATGTTAGTAAATTGAACACCAATAAAAAATAAAAAAACAAAAAAACAAAAAAAAAATAAATTAGAAATGTAAAAGGGAACAGAATTAAAAATAAGTCTGTGAGCAAATTCTTTGGATAAAAATTAGCCTTAGGAAAAATTAAGAATGTGTAAGGAAAAATATCAACAGATATAGAGGACATTATTTTTTAATTGTTAGAAATATTACAGGGGCATCTACGTGACTCAGTTAAGCATCCAACTCTTGATTTTGGCTCAGGTCATGATCTCAGGGTTGTGAGATAGAGCCTCACATTAGGCTTCATGCTCAGCACAGAGTTGGCTTGGGATTCTTTCTTTCCTACTATCCCTCCTCCTACCATTCTCACTCTCTTAAAAAAGAAATGAAGAAAAGAAAGGAAAAGAAAAGAAAAGAAAAAAAGGAAAGAAAAGAAATATTACATACAATTTTATAGAAATAAGCGTAAAGTGTGAATAAAAATGTTTAAAGAAAAATTAAAATTTCTAAAATTGAATCAAGAAGATATATGGATAACCCATATAGATTAATGATTATGAGAAGAATTTAAAATGTGGTCAAAGATTATTTTTAGAATACGTTGCTAGGTCCCTTTAGGTTTTATACACAAATTATAGAAAATTTCCAAAGAATTAACAATGTTTAAACTATTGCAAATTGTTTTCACAGGCTAGAAATTAAAACTTCATACATCATTTTAAGAAACTAATATATCTTATATTGCACAAAATTAAAACACATTCCCCTCTCCCGAAAAAGCTCAAACTCACATTTGAAAAAAGGTTTATATATGTAAAATTCTAGCAAAGACTAGCCAAGAATATGAACCCCAATAGGAAGGTTCTGAAGTGAGAGCACCTGGGGAAGCTTTTAGTAGGAAGTTCATTCCAGAACCCTTCCTCTCAGAGCTGTACTTCTCTCCTGCAAAATGAACCTCTTAGGACCACCTCAGCACATGATACAGATAAATGGACTCCCATTGTGGACAGACCTCAAGCAGTTTTCATTTCTTGTTGAACATCAACAAATTTTAATATTTCTAGGGGAGAGAAACTTCTAGGGTGATAACTTCACTCACCAGAAGCATCTGGTTCCTCTTCGAGAAATGCTTACACAATTATAATTCAAACACACAAAACAAAACAATTTAGAGGAAGAAGATATTACTTCCGATGTAAAGAATAAGGGAAAAGGAAAGGCAGCATTTGAGTTGGTTCTTCAATTACAGTGTTTGGACATGTTGGCCTCATCTTACATGGAGAGGAATATAACACAGTCTAAGAAGAAAAAGAACTCAGGTCCAGTCAGTCATGATCATAATAAATATATCATCCAACTTAGGGTTGCCAGATAAGGTATAGGCCACCAGATAAATCTGGACTTCAGATTAACAAAAAAGTTTAGTATAATTATGTCTAAAACATGCAATATTTGTAAGAAACCATCACAGGGCCAGAAGTGGAATATCAGAAAGTTCAGTAGAGGGGATCCCTGGGTGGCGCAGCAGTTTGGCGCCTGCCTTTGGCCCAGGGTGCGATCCTGGAGACCCGGGATCGAGTCCCACATCGGGCTCCCGGTGCATGGAGCCTGCTTCTCCCTCTGCCTATGTCTCTGCCTCTCTCTCTCTTTCTCTTTGTGTCTATCATAAAAAAATAAAAAAAAAAAAAAGGTCAGTAGAAATGTCTTTCGCATGCTTTTTGGACATTCATGAAATGTTTTGTTCTGACTTTTCTTCATTCCTTACCCCTCAACTCACTTAAAAATTCAGACGGAACATGGGAGGTGCCCACCCAGGCACATTTTAAATGCAACTAACTCTAGGCTGAGAAAAGTGAAGGACTCTTCTCTAGAGACAAGCATATGTGGTGAGCCCAACTATAGTCTCTGACAGGGTACAGTCACAGCAAGCTCTCAGGACTGGCAACTGCACACAGGGCCAGGCCAGGAGTAAACTGCCAGGCTCAAGGTGAACAATCCAGGAGCTTGGCAAAGACAGCCACTTTTCCTTAGATACATCGCTGAATTGTGAGTTTTAAAAGGGAAATAGAACTGACTATTAAGGTATTTGGGATTTCTACCAAACTGTGTCCAAAGATGGCTACGATAAATATTTCCCAAGAATAGGTAATTCCAAAAACAGCCACAGTGTAGCATAGCAGTTAAAAAAAAAAAAAAAAAAAGACCTACAGTCAGACAGAGCTGGGTGTAAATCCCAACTCTATCCATTATGGGTTAAATGACCTTGGGAAGAGTGCTTGTCATCTCTGCAAACTTAGTTTCCTTTCTGTAAAATGAGAATAATAACAAGGTTATTAAATGAGATAATATATACAAAGTGCCCAGCTCATAGTAGTTACTTAGTAAGAAGTAATTATTATAATATTCCAATATTTTTGATGATACCAAAAGGCAAAGGAAATCGCAAGGAGAAGGAGAACTGTTGATCTTCCCAGCATTTCTTCATGCTAGGAAGAAGAAATGGGAGAAATCAGGGATCTAGAATCAAGGTCCCCATGACCTAGGATAAATCTCAGCTTCTCTAGGTGCTCTAATGTCTTTGGAGTGCTAGGATTATTCCCAGATTCCTGCTGCTGGAAACAACAACAACAACAACAACACACCAGAGTGGCCCACAGAGGTGTAAGCAGAGAGGGGTGGTAAAAATAAGCTCCAGTCCTTGAATAGTTTCAAAATAGAAGGATTTTCAGAGGCAGGGGATTTCTGAGATTCCAAGAAGATATTTGAGAACTATCTTCCCCAGAGGGAAGAAACTAGGTCATGTGCTCTTAACCCAATGAGGTTTAGGGTCATAGCTTAGTTGGCCTTAATTAGCTCCAAAAAAAGCCCAGAACTCCTGGGATTAATCCAAAATCAAGCAGAACTTCTAGTGGAGAGATCTAAGCTCCCAAATGTAAGTAAGTACTAGTTTCAGGAGAACGAATCCAAATCTAGGACAGCTTCTGAACAATTACCATTTAACCAGCATTTACATGTCATAAGAACTAAATTTATCCTTACCACATCTCCTATTTATAGAAAAGGCTCAGTCACCACAAGAAAGTAAGCTCTGTGAAGGGATGGACTGTGTTTACCCCTTACTGCTATCTGCCCAAAGAACGGCAGAGCACCTGGTACATAGTTGGTGCTCAATAAATACGAAACTAAATCATTCAAAGCTACACAATGAGTTAGTAGAGGGAACTGGGATTTTAACCCTGGTGTGACTCTAAAAATCACATTCACCTCTAAGTCATACTACCAGCCAAGGCAGACTTAGGCCAGAAAAGATCCCAAGGCAAGCTCCTGCCTTCAATTCTCCTGACAAGCTCTCCGGGGGTCCACCAAGCTGAGGTAGGAGGACTACTTGGAGGGGTATCCTTGGGAGAATTTTTGAATCTAGAAATTCTGGCAGATACTGCTAGTTTCTCAATACTTATTTTTCCATTTTTTCCTTGCTAAAAGAACCTTAAGTTATTTAGGTGACAATGTTTCCGTGTTAAAATATTCACCTCCTAGAAATACTTGGTATCTGAATTATGGTAATGATTTCATGATGTATTGCATATACATGTAGTTTATTGTAAATGAATTATACTTATAAAACATACACACAAACATAAACTATATACAGGCCCAAACTTCCTGTGATCTACTTCTGGCCAATGAGATGTAAGTCTAAGTCTATTAGATAGGACTTTCATCAAAGCCAACATATTACTGTTTACTTGGACTAAACTTTTCATTCTTTTAGTTTCCCTTTTCTTTCTGCCTAGAGGTGGAACAGCCATTCTGAGAGAACGAGGACAAAAGTCTCAAGCTAAGGCTGGTAAAACAGGAAGCTAGAAGGAATCTGAGTTTTTGATGACTGTGCTGTACCACTTTGGTTTCTCTACCTCCTTATTTCTCATTTTGTAAGCAAGTAAGTCTCAATTTGGTTGACCTGATACTGTATGGTTTCTTCATATGCTGTTTGCCATTAGTGAATGACAATATTCCCAAGCAAACCCTAATGAACATAATACTGCACCATTCCTCAAAAATCTTCAATTGCTGACAAGTAAAATCCAAAGCCTCCCCAGTCCCATTTCCTACAATTGCATTCCATAAACATGTCCTTCCAGCCCCAGTAGGTTCTTTGCCATGTTCAATATGAGCAATATATTTTAAGATTAATACTGTTCTCTCAATCTGATATATCTTTTTCTATGATATTTTACAGCTTCTGGATGATTCAAAAAATTGATATAGGCCACAGTTAGTCAGTGGAAGACTTGAGAAGAAAAATTATGTCTCCTGAATACAATCCAGATGCTCTTTGCTATAAATACCCATTCCTGAAGTAGGGAAAGGAAATGTTCTGCTAAGAGATCTGATTGACTGTTGGCTTTTCTTTGATGTCAAAAGCTCTCACTTTAAGAAATAATAAATAGGGCATCTGGGTGGCTCAGTCAATTAAGCATCCAACTCTTGATTTCAGCTCAGGTCATGATCTCAAGGCCATAAGGTAGAGCCCCCCCCATCAGGCTCCACACTCAGTGTGGAGTCTGCTTGAGATTTTCTCCCTCTCCCTCTGCCCTTCTCCTGCTCCCACTCTCTCTTTTCTTTTAAAATAAATAAAAATATATTTTTAAATGATAAATTATCATTTATTAGAAATATGTCAGAATGGAAAGACTTATTTGTAACAACCACCATGAGAAAAACTAGAATTTAAAGCATATATTTTCTCTTCTAAAGTATCTGATTATACATGAAGATATACGGCTTCTGTTTTAGATATGTAATAGAACATATAAGTGAATATATTATGTTGTCTTGTGGTAGAAACTGTAAAGGCTAATCACTATGTTCTTACATTCTCTGTGATGGCTAAACCCCAAAGTTATTGACCAAAATATTTTGTTTCCAGAACTACATACTATGTAACTAGGAGAAAGTAATTAAACCTTCTAGTTCACCCATCTGTCAAATAGAAAGAATATTATATTTACCATCTGTCCAGCCTTTAGGTATGGCAAATATTGATGAGAGGATCTAAATTAAATATAGGGCTTTATGTCAGCTCATTTAAGAGTTGATCAGTATAGAAAATTCTACAAATCAATTTTTATTGATTTTGTTTTCTGAAATATTTCAAATATAACAGAAGCTAATTATTTGCTACCCATTTATAACAGATGTCAATATTAGTTTATCTTTGCTTCATATTTGTTCTTTTTTTAAAGTATTCCAGATACAGCTAAAGTTCTAATTCCACACACATGCCTTCCCTCTTCTCTTTCCTCAGAGGTGTGCTGAAGTTTTGAGGAATCAATTAAATTTGAAACTGTATAATTTTACCACATGCTTATGCATGAATTAACATATAGAGCTATTTTGGTTTTTAAGTCCCACTTATTTTATAACATATATACATATTCTTTCAGTAATTTGCCTTTTGCATTAAATATTTTGTTTTACAAATCTATTCATATTGACACCTGCAGATTGATGGAAGTGCTTCATTTTAACTGTCAAATAATAATAATCTACAGTTAATATACCATTCAATGATCAGTGAATAATAGGTTGTTTCTCATTTTTTACTATTCTAAGCAATGAATACCTATATACACATACAGAAGTATTTCTCTAAAATACATGACTGTACTTTGAAATAGAATTGCTGCACACCTTTATAAAAATTATTTTAGGGCAGTCCTGGTGGCCTAGCAGTTTAGTGCCGCCTTCAGGCTGGGTGTGATCCTGGAGACCCAGGATCGAGTCTCACGTCAGGATCCCTGCATGGAGCCTGCTTCTCCCTCTGCCTGTATCTCTGCCTCTCTCTCTCTCTCTCTCTCTCTCTCTCTCTCTCTGTCTCTCTGTGTGTGTCTCTCATGAATAAATAAATAAAATCTTTTTAAAAATTATTTTAAAAGCCTTCTAGAAATTTGATTGGAATGGCACTGAATTTTTAGATAAATTGGAAAGATTTAATATTTTTAAAAGTCTTCCTATCCATAAATATGGTATGTTTCTCCAAATGTTTAGGTCATAGTTTTATGACTCTAAATAAGGTTTCATAATTTTGTGCATGAAGAAAGGAAAAGATTTTGTGACATTTTTTCCCTAGGCATCTTATACTTTCTCTCTCTCTCTCTCTGCCCTACTCTGCACTCTCTCTTTCTTAGCTTGTTGCTTTTTTTTTAGTTATGCCATTTTCTATGTTGCATTTATACAAGGCTGTGCTGTTACATACAACTCTACTGAGTTGGATTTTTAAAAATATTTTATTTATTTATTTAAGAGAGAAAGAGACAGAGAGACCACAAGCAGGGGCAGGGGCAGAAGGAGAGGGAGAAGCAGACTCCCTGCTGAGCAGGGAGCCCTATATGGGGCTCAATCTCAGGACTCTGAGATCATGATGGAGCAGAAGGAAGATGCTTAATTGATTGAACCACCCAGGCACCCCACTACTGAGATTTTTAATATTGAATTTCTGTTGTTAATTTTATAATCCTAAAATTAGCTGAACACTATTTAAAAAGCCATTAAACCACAAGGGAAGAGAGCAAGAGAGGAAGAAGGAAAAAGAGAACTACAAAACAACTGTAAAACAAATAACAAAATGGCCATGAGTATATACCTATTAATAACTACTTCAAATGTAATTGGACTAAATGCTCCAATCAAAAGACATAGGATGACTAAATGGATAAGAAAGCCAGATCCATCTTTATGTTGCCTACAACAGACTTACTTCAGACCTAAAATTACATGCAGGTTGAAAGTGAAGGGATGAAAAAAATACACATGCAAATGGAAGCAAAAAAGAAAGCTGAGATAGCAATACTTATATCAGACAAGACAGACTTTAAAACAAAGACTGTGAGGGACACCTGGGTGGCTCAGTGGTTGAGCATCTGCCTTTGGCTCAGGGCGTGATCCTGGGTCTGGGATCAAGTCCCATATGAGGCTTCCTGTGAGAAGCCTGCTTCTCCCTCTGCCTATGTCTCTGCCTCTAATGAATAAATAAATAAGATCTTTTAAAAAAACAAAACAAAGACTGTGACAAGAGACAAAGAAGGACACTACATAATGATAAAACAAATAATCCAGCAAGAGGATATAACAATTATAAATATCTGTGTACCTAACATGGGAACACCTACATACATAGAGCACCTGTAAATAGATGCAAAGAAAGAAACTGATGGTAATATAATAATAAGTGAACTTTAATACCCCATATACAGCAATGAACAGATCACCCAAACAGAAAATCAATAAGGAAACAATGGCTTTGAATGATACATTAGACCAGATGGACCTAACAGATTTATCCAGGACATTTCATCAAAAAACATCAGATTATACATTCTCTTCAAGTGCACATGGAACATTCTCCAGAACAGATGACATGTTAAGTGACAAAACAAGTTTCAGTAATTTAAAAATTCTGAAATCATACCATCCATCTTTTCTGACAACAGTATGAAACTAGAAATCAATCACAAGGAAAAGTCTGGAGAGTACACAAATACATGCAGGCTAAATAACATGCTACTAAACAATTAATAGATCAACAAAGAATTCAAAAAAGGAAATTAAAAAACATACATGGAGACAAATGAAAATGAAAACACAATGGTCCAAAGTCTTTGGGATGCAGCAGAAGTGGTTCTAGGACAGAAGTTTATAGCAATAGCAATTTTTCCAACCTCAAGAAGTAGGAAAAATCTCAAATAAACATAACCTCGCAAACAAGAAAAAGAACAAAGCCCAAGGCCAACAGAAGGAAAGAAATAATAAAGATTAGAGAAGAAATATGTGAAATAGATTTTAAAAAAACCCAATAGAACAATTCAATAAAACCAGGAGCTGATTCTTTTAAAAGATCAACAAAATTCATAAAACTTTAGCCAAACTCATCAAGAGAGGCATCAAATAAATAAAACCAGAAATTAGAGGAGAGGAGAAATAATAGTCAACACCACAGAAATATAATGGATTATAAGAGAATTATAATATTTTATAAAATTACATGGCAATAAGTTGGACAGCCTAGAAGAAATGGATAAATGCCTAGAAATACATAACCTTCCAAAACTGAATCAGGAAAAAATGGAAAATTTGAACAGACCAATTACCAGCAATGAAATGGACTCAGTAGTCAAAAAACTCCCAACAAACAAGAGCCCAGGGTCACATGGCTTCCCATCATATCTTCTTGCCTCCTTTGTCATAGATTAATTGACTGTGTAAGCATGGGCTTATTTTTAGCTTTCTGTTCTGTTCCAGTAATCTATGTGTCTATTTTTGTTTCAGTACCAGACTATTTTGATTATTATAGTTTTATAGTATATCTTGAAATCTGGTATTCTGATGCCTTCAGCTTTGTTATTCTTTTTTAAGATTGCTTTTGGCTATTCAGGGTCTTTGTGGCTCCATACATATTTTAGGATTATTTGTTCTAGTTCTATTCAGTAAATGGTAGTGGGAAAACTAGACAGCTATATGCAAAATATTGAAACTGGACCACTTTCTTACATCATACACAAAAATAAACTCAAAATAAACTAAAGACCTAAATTTGAGACATGAAATCATAAAACTCCTAGAAAAAATATAGGCATATATAATGGTGTAAGTTCTAGCTGACAAGATAAAACAGAAAAATAAATAAATCATTAGTTTAAAAAATTAATTTCGACTACTAACAGGAACTTTAAAGTCATCTCACTTAATGAAGTAGCACATAATGAATACCTACCATCTTTTAGTACAGTTAGGTGTTCCTAGGGCCAATAATCAAAATTAACTGTAAACACTTAGAGCAACTTTTAAAAAAATACAAACCCATGGTCATTTCCTAGTTTACTATTATTATTTAATAATAATAGTAATTTATCTAATTCATTTGGGGTCATTTTACTAAAGACAGAGACAACCTCTTAACAGTTCTTTTCCCAAAAGATCATGTTTTACTCACGAACAGTATATATTTAATAAGTATATTATCATGAACATGAAAAACTTTTTCTATTGTAAATATTATTGTAAATAGTAAATTCCCACACTAATGCATAAAAATACTTAATCCATAATATGCCAAAAGTAAGTACAAAACACATTCTTTTCACTATACAAAACCATCACATATAACCTATTTTTATAGTGCTAATTTATTAAAAGGTGACTTTTAAGGTCCTCGTTATGGCGCAAGGGTTTGTGCATGTGTTGAAAAATAAAGGGAGATAATCTTGGGCCACAAGTATTTATCTACTCTTTAATTTAGACCTTTTAGATAGGTGAAGCTATTTTCATTTAAAATTATAATATAAGCCTTGAAAAATGTTTTAAATTAAGTTTTGTTATTTTTTAGGGACCTTGTAGAACAGAAATTATAAATCCAATCAACAGGGATCTTCTACTTGGTTATCAGTGTTCTCAAATTTAGTTACATAAGAATCATGTAGATAACTATAGGAGGGGATGGATATATTAATTAGCTTGATTGTGGCAATTGTTTTACAACATATATGTGTATCAAAATGTCAAATCCACATCATCATCCTTAAATATATACAATTTTTATTTGTTAGTTATACTTCAATAAAATGGGGATGGGAAAAAATCAAATAGTGACATTAAAATTGCAGATTCCTTCAATCTTTTATCACCCTCATCCTCCAAAAATGCTGATTCATAGTTATAGTGTGACAGGATACATTTCAGTCCTAACAAATACTCTCCCCTTCAATATACTGATGGGAATTGACCCCAGATCACACTCTGAAAAGTACTTCTCTTGATAAAATATGCACCCAAAGTTGTGGCCTATATCAAATCTCTGATTTTTTAATCCTTTTACCACCAACATGTATCAGATTTTCTTTAAAGTACAATGGCTTGAATGGTATACTTTTTTCATCTCCCCATCCAATCCTTTTTTTTTAAATAAATTTATTTTTTATTGGTGTTCAATTTGTCAACATACAGAATAACACCCAGTGCTCATCCCCTCAAGTATCCACCTCAGTGCCCGCCACCCAGTCACCCCCACCCCCACCCTCCTCCCCTTCCACCACCCCCAGTTCATTTCCCAGAGTTAGGAGTCTCTCATGTTCTGTCTCCCTTTCTGATATTTCCCACTTATTTTTTCTCCTTTCCCCTTTATTCCCTTTCACTATTTTTTATATTCCCCAAATGAATGAGACCATATAATGTTTGTCCTTCTCCGATTGACTTATTTCACTCAGCATAATACCCTCCAGTTCCATCACATCGAAGCAAATGGTGGGTATTTGTCATTTCTAATGGCTGAGTAATATTCCATCCCCATCCAATCCTGATCAATAAAAATAGCTTAGGCATCCACTTGTAATTAAGACTGGCATGCTGCACCAGATTCTTCTTTTACATAACCTCCTGGTAATCTCTGTTCTGATATCCAGCATGTTAGTGGCCAGCACCGAAATCTGAGTAACTGCCAAAATTTTTTTCATGTTTTTATTTAAATCTAATCATTGTTGTTCCAGAATGAACATGATAAATCATGAAGTTTTGCTTAGTGTCACTGTTTTCATATTAATATATCATAATTATTTTTAAGTTTTATTGGGATATAATTTATACCATAAAATTTACCCATTTAAATGTGTTCAAGTATACAATTCAATGGTATTTAGAATATTTACAGAATTGTGCAACCATCACCATAATCTAATTTAAAACATTCTTATCACCAAAAAGAAGTCCCATACCCATTAACAGTCCCTTCCCATCCTATTCCCTCCTTTCCCACAAATTCTAGTCAACCACTAATTTACTTTCTGTCTCTAAAAGACTTCCTTATTCTGTTTTTCTTTTTTTTATATATATAGACATAACCTTACAATATGTGGTCTCTTGTGACTAACTTCTTTTACTCAGCATAATGTCTTTGAAATTCACTCAAGTTGTAGCATATATCAGTAGTTCATTTTCTTTTATGGCCAAATAATATTCCATTTTATGGGTATAAAACATTGTGTCTATCCAGCCATCAGTTGATGAACACTTAGGCAGTTTCTTTGAATAATACTGCTATGAACATTCACGTATAAGTTTTTCTTTAGACATACATTTTCAATTCTCTTGGCTATATACTTAGGAGTAGAATTGCTGGGTCATTTGGTAATTCCATGTTTAACATTTTGAGGAGCTGCCAAACTGGCTGTACCAATTTATATCCCTACCAGTAATAAATGACGGTTCCAATTTCTTCACATCTTTAACAGAGCTTGTTATTGCCTTTTTTATTATAGCTATTCTAGTAATTGTGAAGTAGTATCTCATTGTGGTTTTGATTTGCATTTCCCTAATGGCTAATGATGTTGGGCGTTATTTCATGTGCTTGTTAGTAATTTGTATCTTTTTTTAAAGAAATGTCTATTCTTATCCTTTGTACAATTTAAAAAATTGGATTGCCACTTTACTATGGAATTGTAACAGTTCTTTATATAGTCTGGATTTATTTTCAAATATATGATTTGCAAATACTTTCTCCCAGTCTATAGACTATCTTTGTACCTTCCCGATGCTGTTCTTTGAAGCACAAAAGTTTTTAATTTTGATGAAGTCAAAGTTAATGGTCTTTTATTACTTGTGGTTTTCCTATTGTATCTAAGAAATCATTGTATAACTCACGATCATGGAGATTTGCTTCTGTATTTTCTTTTAAGTTTTATTGCCATGGTGACTTTTATAGATGCGACTGAATGAAATTGAAATTGAAAGTGGTATGATTAGAGACCTATCAAAAGAAAATCTTTTAATTACTTAATTTTACAGATAATAATTACTAGGATTATGAGATAGTTCCTGGACATTAACTATAAAAATATTGATAAAAAAGAAGATAGTAACAATAAGGAGAGAACTGCAAAGTTATGACAGGCCTAAAAGGACTTTAGAAGTAGGTAGCAAACCTGGATCAGTGAGAAGTCATAGGAGGACTTTGTCCCTCTGCCCAGGGCAACTCTGGGGGACACTCTAAGGCAGCTCTTACAGTTTGTACCAACAATAGGTGAAAAATCAAGAACCTAACTCCTGCTCTCATACTGCAGGACATTGGTTATAGAGAATAGCATAATTTTCAGGCTGTACAAGAAGTACAGGCTTGGACCCATGCAGGCTTGATCATTCATTTGTCATTGTGAGAATGGGAGGTTTGTTTTTCTTCAGATGGTAGAGAGCTAGGTCTGAGCAAAAGAAACTATCTGCTTTGTCACCATCTCTGGCACTCTACCAGTGCTGGCTATGTCTCAGGCTCAATGGCCAAATACCAAAGATCATTGATCAATTATTCTCCATGTCCAGATGGGAAGAAGGATCATAAAGACACTTTTTTTTCATAATAGAAGGAACATAGGTAAGAACAAAAGAAGAATTTACTGATGACCTGTCAAAGTAACTTTATCAGAGAAATAATTTTGAATCCAGTTTTCCCCCTTCACACTTCCTACACTGTGTGAAGGAGAAATGTTTCCTAATTCAGTGAATGGATCACCTGATTGAAAAACAGGCCACATTATGTTGAAACATTACTCCTTCCCTTCAAAACACAATACAAACTAATCATGTACTATGTTCACTGTGAACTATTTTATATGTTGCACTACACATTCAATACATTTACAATCCTCTAATTTCTTTTTAACAAATTTTGTTCTATAAAGCAATTATCCTATAGTACTACCATGGGAACTCTCTGATTCCCAAGCTTCATTATCCTTATTCTGTTGCTACTGCCTTGGAAATTATGTCTCTTTCTCCAAAGGACACTTTAGGAACTACATCACTATACCATAAAGGTATTCTAGAAGGCATCATTCATGGAAAACAAACTCAATCACAATATAACGATGAAGTGTAAAAGTTCATTTGACAGAATAGTAGAAAACAAAATGTCTTCTAAAGACCCAATGGAGAAAAGAGCAAATTGTCCTTTGTATCTGTCATCCTTCATGTCTTAAGCTAGAAGTACTCTTAATATATGATTCTTTTTTTTTTTTTTTTAAATTTTTTTTTTTAATTTATTTATGATAGTCACACATAGAGAGAGAGAGAGAGAGAGAGAGAGAGAGGGGCAGAGACACAGGCAGAGGGAGAAGCAGGCTCCATGCAGGGAGCCCGATGTGGGATTCGATCCCGGGTCTCCAGGATCGCGCCCTGGGCCAAAGGCAGGCGCCAAACCGCTGCGCCACCCAGGGATCCCTTAATATATGATTCTATATGTATTCATAAGACATGATAATTCTTTATTCTGGACATAAATAGAGAACATTTGGAAGAGAAGCCATTCTCAGCTAAGTGGAATGGTTTGATAGGTCCTCTCTTAAAGCCAGGTAATGGATAACCTGAATTTTTGAGTCTTTCAATCCTAGAATTCTATGGTGACATAAAGTGGTTGTTTTAAAGATAATCAATCAGATACACTCTTTATTACATAAAAATAATTGGTAGATCCAGGAACAGAACTCCATTGGCAAGTAATTTTGGTCCAGAATTTCATATATTTTGAGATACTGTTACCTATGTGTTTTATTCTTACTTTTAAATCTTTCACTAAATATTTGCTCATATTCTTCCCATTTTGATATGATTTTATTAATTTGTTCCTTAAAACAATCTCTAGGTTAAGAAGTTGAGGTTTTGAAATACAACCAACTTTGCAAGTGTGTTGCAAATTCTCTTAGTATTAATGTGATACACAATAGTTACCTCTTCTCAAATCAAGGCTTTCATAAAAATGAATCATCCCATAATCTTGAACATACTTTGTCATGCCCTTCTATGCAAAGATGGATTATAAAATTTGTGTAAGTTCCTTTTAGCTAAATTGATTGCAAATACAGATACTAATCTATAGGACAAATAAAATGTATTGGAGCAACACACTTAAAACCAGGTTTAATCAAGACAATAACTCATTTGTTCATGTGGAGACTAATCTGGTGATGAATCAAGTAGAGTACGTGAGGAAAAGATAGTAAACAAGAAATTAGAAGATTAGAAGGCCTGAATTTTAATCAAGGCTATGCCACTGTGTTCTTCTATGAACTTAAGCAGATTAATTAATTTCTCAAGATGCATTAGGAATGTACAGAGATCTGAGTAACAGAAAAACTGACTAAAATTGGCTTAAGAAGTAAAGAATTAAAAGAAAAAGAAGTAAAGAATTAATTGTCTCACACAGGAGGAAGAGATACTGATACAGAAATAACAGTTTGGCTGCTGGCTCTAGGTACCAAAGATTCAAGCTCTTTCCATCCTCCTATTCTATTGTCTCTCCATCCTTACTTTTGCCATCTCACAGTCTCAAGATGGCTGCCACACTCCAGGCATCACACTCCCATTCAAACACATGAAGCCAGGGAGGCTAAAAAAGATTTTGATTGGAATTTTTCCTTGAAACAATCCAGCAGATTATCCCTTATATGCTTTGTTGGCTAAAACTTGACCACATGGCCACCTTTATATACAAGGGAGTCTGGGAAAGTGAATATCTGGTTTTTTCAGCCTCTGTAAAGGGAGAAAGACAAGGGAGTCTCCTGGCTCTGTCTATAAATGTGAGAATTAGGTAAACTTATCTTTCAGGTATAGCTCTAGGCTAATGAATAACTTTCAAAAATAAAAAGTCATGAAAAATAAGTGACCTGAATTCAACTCTATATATTTTTAAGAGGCTTCAGTTTTTATTCAAATTTCCTGTGAAAGCATTCACTCTCATCTCTAAAACAAGGCAGAACAAGCTCCCTCCATCCATAATCCCAAAGTTCTAAAGTGAACAGTCTCTCCCTTTCCCTAACTAAGAGGAAAAAAAAAAAAAAAACCTTCTGAGTGGTCCAGACACTGAGTCATTCAATCTAACTTTGACGGGGCTGCATCTATTTTTGAGGTTTTGTCATCGTGGTTTAAGAACACTGTCTGCAGACACTTTGAATATTTTTCCTAGCACCTCTCTGAGTTTATGCTGCACTAAATTTAAAATGGAAAATTAACAATGTAAAAGGTTAAGTAAATAATTCTATTGTAAAAAGTAAACACCATCTTCTTAAAAAATTCAAAGAATTCAAAATGTATTGAATTTGTCCAAATGACATTCCATTTGTTATACCTCACACTCCCATGTAATATTACATGTAGTTGTGCTTCATTCTTTACAGAGAATCACACAGCCGCCCCTTATTATTAAAAACACTCCATCACCGAATAAATGTACATTCTGAAATTAAAACAAGACACTATGTGAAAAAAAAACCTTGGAAGCCTGAATGTTGCCAGCTGTGAATACCAGATGTGATTACAGAGTGACAACAAACAATGCTGCAATCAGCCTATTGGTTAGCCAGAAACTGAACACCCAGAAAAGGTTCTGTCTGAATACATACCCAATGGTGTGTTTAAAACTACTGTGCAAAAACGCTTGTTTTACCCAGATACTCTATGGGAATATTTAGCTGTTACATTGTAAATGCTGTTATTTTGGTTTCTAAAAATGTCATGACAGGAAATGATTCCAGGGAGGAGTTGCCAAGATGGCTGTTGGGCAGAAGCAAGAGTGGGGGAAATGTTAAATCTAGATAATAAAGAGCTAGAATAGTTGAAAACACCACTTATTATTTGCAATAAAATAGATTCCTAAAATCCAAAATAAATTGGATTTTTTTCCCTCCATCTGTCATTGCCAGAAGGATGATTATGTTTTGAAGAGCCCCTATTGCTCATTCTCACAAAGGTTATGATATTCCTGTTCCTGGACAGTGGACCAGGTTGATAAATTGGCTGAGAGAAGACATCCAATTAATAAAAAGGAAAGACACGACTCCTACCCTTCCCTATTTCCCAGATGGTACAGCAAATGGGTAGCTGAGGCTTTCTGGTAAGAATTTCTGCAGGTTCAGAAATGCCCATGCTCATGCTTTTTTTTTATTCTCTCCCTGCCTGAGAATTGCAAATTGAGAATACCTGAGGACAGGTAAGACTAGAGGATGGTCAGGAAGTAACTATAGTTAATGCCACATTAAGAGTTTGACCTTCCTCAAAGGACTGCTAACGTAAGTAGTTTAGTATCTGAAAAGCTACAGAAATTCAAAGAAAACAGCAGGGGAAAGGGAGCAGGAAGGAGGAGGGAGGGGAAATTAAATTGGTGGGTTTTTTCCCCCCAGAATAGGTTCATGTTATAGAACAGCTCTCTCCAAATACAGAGTTCTTAGGTTAGCCAACTTATCTCTCATCAATGAAATTTATCAATTATGTGCCTATCTTTGTAAAAAATATGTATTTATTTGAGAGAGAGAGAGAGAGAGAGGGAGAGAGAAGGGCAAGGGCAGAGGGAGAGAATCCTCAAGCAGACTCCTCACTGACCATGAAGTCTGATGTGGGGCTGAATTCCAGGACCCCGAGATCATGACCTGAGCCTCAAATCAAGAGTTGGATGCCTAAATGACTGAGCACTCAGGTGTCCTTGTGTCTATCTTTAAGTAATAGTTTGTTTCATTTTACCACTGTTCTGTTAGATCTACAAATACTCATTAGACCCCTAAGAAAATAGCTATCCACATATACATTAATAAGATGCTATGCCATAATTCATCAGTAAAACTTTTCAGAAAAGTGCCAACTTACCCAATTTAATTTTCACTGCTTTTTGAGTAAACTCAATGTCCTCCCCTTTTCTACAGGAACATAAATGAGCTTTTTCCACCTTATATTTTTAGACTTATACACAACCGTTTACTACCTAATGTGTTCTCCATGTATTGTAAAATATAAGTTGCATACAATTTTATCACTCAAGTTGTTATCCCCCATGTTACACACTGCTTTACATATACAATAAGTGCTAGTGTATATATATTACTGGAAGCTTCCATAGATCTTTTTTTTTTAACCAAACAAGATAGACAGAAAGCAAGTAAGAAAGGAGGGAAGGAGGGAAGAAGGAAGAAAAAGGAGGGAAAGCTAAGTCAATAAATATTTATTAAATACCATTGTTGGCAAATGGTGGAAAGGTGCCTATTTACAAATGGAGTCATTTTAATTTTATCACATGTATATAAAATGATTTTAACACAAATGATAGATGGGAAATAATAGCCAAAATCATAGAAATAGAATTATAAGAGAATATTATGAAAAACTATATGTCAACAAATTGGACAACCTGGAAGAAATGGATAAATTCCTAGAAACATATACACTAATAAAACTGAAAAATGAAGAAATAGAAAACTTGAACAAGTTCAATAACCAGCAATGAAATTCAATCACTAATAAAAAAATTTCCCAACTAAAAAATTTGCCAGATGGTTTCACAGGCAAATTCTACCAAATATTTAAAGAAGAGTTAGTACCTATTCTTAAACTATTTCAAAAAAATGGAAGGAAAACTTCCAAATTCATTCCATGAGATCAGCATTACCCGGATACCAAAACCAGATAAATATGCCACTAAAAAATAGAAGTACAGACCAAAATCCCTGATAAACATGATGCAATATTCTCAATATAATACTAGTAGATTGAATCCAACAGCACATTAAAAGAATCATTCGCACAACCAATTTAATTGGGATTTAATTCTGAGCTGCAGGGTGGCTTAATAATCACAAATCAAGGGGGATCCCTGGGTGGCTCAGCGGTTTAGTGCCTGCCTTTGGCCCAGGGCGTGATCCTGGAGTCCCAGGATCGAGTCTCCCATCGGGCTCCCGGCATGGAGCCTGCTTCTCCCTCTGTCTGTGTCTCTGCCTCTCTCTCTCTCTCTTTCTCATAAATAAATAAATAAATAAATAAATAAATAAATAAATAAATCGTTAAAAAAATAATAATCACAAATCAACATGATACATCACAGGATACATCACATCAATAAGCGAATTATAAGAACCAAATGATCATTTCAATAGATGCAGAAATAGCATTTGACAATGCACAACATCCATTCATAATAAAAAGCCTCAGCAAAGTAGGGTTAGAGAGAACATACCTCAACATCATAAAGGCCATATATGAAAGTCCCACAACTAATATTATCTTCAATGGGGAAAAACTGAGGGCTTTTCTTCTATGGTTAGGAATAAGACAAGGATGTCAACTCTTACCACTGTTATTTAACATAGTATTGGAAGTCTTAGCCACAGAAATCAAACAATAAAGAAATAAAAAGCATCCAAATCAGCAAGGAAGAAGTTAAACTTTCACTATTTGCAGATGACATGATACTCTATAAAGAAAACCCAAAATCCTCCACCAAAAAAATTACTAGAACTGATACACAAATTCCATAATCATTGAATACAAAACCAACATACAGAAATCTTTTGATTTCTATACATCAATAATGAAGCAGCAGAAAGAGAAATCAAGTAATCAATCCTATTTATAATTGCAACAAGACCATAGATACTTAGGAATAAATCTAATCAAACAGGTGAAAGACCTGTACTCCAAAAACTATAGAACACTGATGAAATAAATTAAAGATAACATACACAAATGAAAGATGTTCCATGCTTATGGGTTGGAAAAACAAATATTATTAAAATTTCCACTCTACCCAAAGCAGTCTACATATTTAATGCAATCTCTATCAAAATACCACCACCATTTTTCACAGAGCTAGAACAAACAAGCCTAAAATTTGTATGGAACCACAAAAGACCTCGAATAGCCAAAGCAACCTTGAAAAAGAAAAAAAAAAAATGGGAGGCATCACAATTCCACACTTCAAGTTCTATTACAAAGCTCTAGTGATCAAGACAGTATGGTACTGGCACAAAAATTAGACACACAGATCAATGGAACAGAATAGAAAACCCAGAAATGAATCCACAACTATATGGTTAATTAATATTTGACATAGCAGGAAAGAATATACAATGGAAAAAAGATAATCTCTTCAACAAATGATGTTGGGAAAACTGGATAGCAACATGTAAAAGAATAAAACTGGACCACCATACACAAATTCAAAATGGATGAAAGACCTAAATGTAAGACAGGAAACCATTAAAATCCTAAAGGAAAACACAGGCAATAACCTCTTTGACATGGCTGTAGCAACTTCTTAATAAATAGATATGTTTCCTGAGGCAAGGGAAACAAAAGCAAAAATAAACTATTGGGACTACACCAAAATAAAAGCTTCAGCACAGAAAAGGAAATAATCAACAAAACTAAAAGGCAACCTGTGGGATAGAAGATATTTGCAAATGACATATCTAATAAAGAGTTAATGTCCAAAATATATAAAGAATTGAATCAAACTGAACACGCAAAAAACAAATATTCTAGTTAAAAAATGGATAGATGTTATTCCAAAGAAGACATCCAGGTGGCCAACAGACCCATGAAAAGATGTTCAACATCACTCATCATCCAGGAAATACAAATCAAAACTACAATGAGATGTCACCTCATACCAATCAAAATGGCTAATATTAACAACGCAAGAAACAATAGGGGTTGGCAACAATCTGGAAAAAGGGGACCCCTCCTTGCACTGTTGGTGGGGATGCAAACTGGTAAGTCACTCTGGAAAACAGTTTGGAGGTTCCTCCCAAAGTTAATATTGAACTACCTCATGATCCAGCAATTGCACTGCTAGGTATTTATCCAAAGGGTACAAAAATACTAATTTGGAGGAATACATGTACCCCTAACATTTATAGCAGCATTATAAACAATAACCAATTATGAAAAGAGCCCAAATATCCACTGACTGCTGAATGAATAAAGAAGATGAGGTGTGTGTGTGTGTGTGTATGCAATGGAATATTACTCAGCCATTATAAAGAATGAAATCTTGCCATTTGCAACAACGTGGATGGATCTAGAGAGTATAATGCTAAGCAAAATAAATCAGAGAAAGAAAAATGCCATATGATTTCACTCACATGTGGATTTAAGAAACAAAATATGCAAATATAGGAGGAAAAAAAGAAAGGAAAACCAAGAAACAGATTCTACTAGAGGGAACAAACCAATGGCTACCAGACAGGAGGTGGCAGGTTGGGGACTGGTTGAATAGGTGAAAAGGATTAACGCGTGTACTTGTGATGAGCACCAAGTGTTATATATATATATATGTGTGTGTGTTGAATCACTAAACTCTACACCTGAAATTAATATTACATTCTCTTAGCTAATTAGAATTTAAATAAAAACTTGGAAGAAGAAAAAAGTCTGACTCTGGCTCAGGAAAAAATAAAGCACTCATGGTTACTAAGCTTAGTGAGCACTTCATACTTTCATAAGTGTTCTCATCTAATTATATGTCCATTTATTCATACAAATTAATTAAAAAATATTTCAACAATGAAATAATCTCAAATATCAAATTATACCAAATTATCCCTCATTATTATTCTGATATGTGATAGTTTGGTTCTTTAAAAAACATATTTTATTTATTTTCTCATGAGAGACACAGAAAGAGAGAAGTACAGACACAGGTAGAGGGAGAAGCAGGCTCCATGCAGGGAGCCTGATGTGGGACTCGATCCTGGAACTCCAGGATCATGCCCTGAGCTGAAGGCAGACACTCAACTGCTGAGCCACCCAGGGGTTCCCAATATGTGATAGTTTTTAAACTTGGTTTTCTTTCTCCTATGTATTTCAAAAGCATTACTTCTGGATAAGCAGATTGATAGACAACTGGTTTAAAATTAAAGAATACAAAATAGCTGAAGGTCAACTAATGTGTCAAAAGAGAGTTTCTCTAATTGTCTTTTAATTAACTATTTAAAAAATTAAACTGTTAATGGTATTACTTGACTGTATAAAGGATAAGCCACCTTTTACATCTTGTTTTACAGTAGGTAAGAGATTATAATTCCAATAGATCTGGAACTTGATTTTCCATTTCTCCACTGAGTTAGTACTGAGTTTTCATTCTTTTTTAAGTCTCTTGTGATTCATCTAGTGTTGGTCTATTTTTCAGATCTGAGGTATCCCTTATAGAAATGCATTCCCTGTTCATCAACTAACAATTTAGATAAATGTCAAGTTCACATACCTAAAGAGAAGAAAACAGTTTCTAGCACCCAACCCTCATCAATGAGGACAAGAGTTTGTTGTCATTTAAATGCTAGATAGCACTGATACAACTGCCTCAGAAATCTTGAAAAATAAATTTGTTTCCTGAGGCAGCTATAATGCAAACATTAGAGGTCAGAAACAGAGTAATAGGGATTATAAAGATACATGATTGCTTAGCTGCTATTGTTCTGAAATCAAGTAAAACTTGAGGTGTGGTAGGTAAATGAAAAGATAATTGGATGGAATAAGTGGAAGAAAGAAAATGTGTACTCTGAGTTGAGTAAGTTAGACAAAATATTATAGAGCTGAGGTTGTGTTGCACTGAATGGACCTGAATGTATTCTAGATGTATTTGTGGCTAATTTTGCTATTACAGTAGGAAAATTAGCACTATAACACTATAATTTGTGTTATTTATTAATTTAATATTAAATTCAACAATTCCAACAAGAAAGTATTGTATACAATTTGGGCCACAAACTGAAACATGCCACTAACCTGCAGGAATTTCTCTTCTTAGGAAAGAAACCATTTTAGAAACAAAACAAAACAACTAACTGTAGTGTTGTATTTTGATTAAGTAATCTGTAAACCAAGTACTAAGAACTGAAAAGAGGGTGGCATCATAACATGAACTCTGATGAAGATCTTATGGTGGATATTTGCTGGTTTGGTGCCAAAGCTGGCGAAGTTCCTTTGGAAAACAAAGTTGTACCAACTCTCAGTCATGTACATGGGTAGGCCTTCACCCCTGAATACAGGGGTCAGAATGCATGACTCAGATCCGGCCAATTAGAATACCTAGTTCCCAATGCATACCAACTGATTCAGGTGTGGGCCTGTGAGCCAACTTATCCACTTAAGAGTGAATTCAGCTACTTGTATGGAAGCAACAATAACACATCCTCTCTTTTTCAATCTACTTGAAACTTGAAGAATGCTCTGGCAACTATCTTGTTATCATGTGTCATCTGACGTGAACTAGTAACCTGTTGCTGCCATAACAGATTACCACAAATTTGGTGGCTTAAAACAACAAAAACTTATTGTCTCATGATTCTAGAGACTTGAATTCCAAAGTCCAGAATCAAAGTGTCCACAGACCCACGATCTCTTTGAAGACTATGGAAAAATCCTTCCTTGCCTCTTCCTAGCTTCTGGTGTACCTGGCATATAGATGCATTACTAAAATCTTTGCCTCTGTCTTCATATGGAATTCTTCTTGTATCTCCTGTGTCTCTGTGTCCTTGTGTTCAAATCTGTTTCCTTAAAGGACTTCGGTCATTGCATTTAGGGCCCACCCCAATCAAGTAAGATCTCATCCTAATTTGATTACATCTGCAATGATGCTATTTCATTGCAGATTGCATTTCATTCATTCATAACCATAATATAAGATTATGTTCACAGGATCAGAGGTTAGAATTTTGACATTTTTTTCTTGGGGACACAAATCAAACCACACAGGCTGAAGAGGACATGGTGCCCTTCATGTCATTCATAATGAGCTGATGCCACTTAATTTAGCACTGAAAATATATGCTATGAATGTAACGAATTGTAATATCCTTTAGTGAAGTGCGTGATTATAAACAATGGTACTAAGAAGTGACATAGCTCTTCTTTCTCTAATAAATGATACTGAATGAGAGCATCAGACGAAGCATGTTGGGTTTTTCTGCTGCAGAATAACTTAAATTGTGGTACTTTTATTTGAAATGATTTATTAAATTCAAGGAAGAATCTCAGAGAAGAATGTCAGATGATCTCATTTAATAACCAACTAAGCTCAGAACTATTTAGGAAAAAAATGAACCAAACAAGTTGAATCATTTCAGATGGTCACTTACTAATCACATTTTCAATGCCTTAGTTATATCTAAGTAATGTCTTAGTCATTAAGAAATATCTCATGAAATGAACATTGGATATAGTCAGAAGACCTAGGTTTTAGTCAGACTCTGTGACTAACCAACTCTATAACTTTGAAAAAGACTTCTTACTGTTCTGGGTTTCTTTTTTCTGTAAAATGGAGAATTTGTAATCAAGACAATCTCAAAGGTCTACTTTCCTACTAAAAAATGTTTGCATAAAAATATTCTATTTTTTTACCACAATCATTTTAGCATTTACATATCCTGTTCTGGACAGATCAATAAAAGCACGTAATTATAGTCAAGTCCTACTATGCCTGAGGGTGGCTTTTATCATGTGAGAATAAGAAGCATGAGGAAATTCTATGATCACAAGATGGCTGCCACAGCTCCAAGCATCACATCTTCACAAAGGAAAGTCCAAAGCAGGGGATCCCTGGGTGGCTCAGCGGTTTAGCACCTGCCATTGGCTCAGAGCATGATCCTAGAGTCCGGGGATCGAGTCCCGCATCAGGCTTCCTGCATGGAGCCTGCTTCTCCCTCTGCCTGTGTCTCTGCCTCTTTCTCTCTCTCTCACACTCTCTCTCTCTCTCCCATGAATAAATAAATAAATAAAGTCTTTAAAAAAAAAAAAAAAGAAAAGTCCAAAGCAGTAAAGATAGAAACTTCTTTCATATATCTGTATAATAAGGAGGCAAGCCTTTCCTAGAAGTCTCTGAGCAAACTTCTCCTCAGGTCTCATCAGGAATGAGTCACAGGTCCATGCCATAGCAGCAAAGGTAAAAAGGGGAATCAGTATTTAACATTTTCAACCCTTGCACGAGAGACAGGCTCTAACAGCACAAAACAAAAAGGAGAGAAAATTATTCATTGGGCAACAAATAGTGTCAGTCATAAACTCTGCCCATAAGAAGGGACTTTAGAACATATTCCAACAGCCCCCTACCCAGATACAGAGAGCGATTCAGTGAGCGATTCAGCAGATTCAGTGAGCGATAAGGATTATATTGATAACAATTTTTGTCAGTAATGCCAACAACTTTGGTGCGGCTTAGGCAATGTAACTTACTATATGTGTGACCTTGGATAAATTATTTAATATCTCTACAGTCCTCAGTTTCCTGATCTATAAAATAGAGGGTATTTAGCTCAGATTTGTTCCGAAGATTAAATGAGAGAACATGTATAAAGTGCCTGTACAGTCCCTGACATGCAGTAAATACATAATAAATGTTAGTTTTTCACTCTCTTCTCCATGTTCTTAACTTACCTTTCCACACCCCTCTTAGAAAGAAATCCCTTAATATAATTTATATTAGTTATATATAATCTAATCCACCTTCTTCTCCCAATCAAACCTCCATCAACCCTCTCTGTTTCCTAACTACATACTTCTTGAAAAGGGGCTGTGGGTAAAAACTCTTAAAAGTGGATTATTAATGTCCTGGAACAGTATATATTGTGATGCCTATCTCCATTTGCTCAGGAATAAACTGATGGCACTCTGGTGAGCTTCCTTGGGAAAGGCATTAGGGGACATGGTCATAGTGAGATGAGAAGATTCTCTGAGATTATTAATATGTCTATGTTGTCCAGAAATAATCATTAAAAAGGAACTGGATTAGTGATGAAGGATAACATATGGTGGGTGACAGGAAGACTTGGAATCTTGGTTGATAGCCACCATTTATAAAAATTATCCCCCTTTCCCATCTTCCATCCCATTAGGATAATAGGCATTCACACATGTAGCTAGAAGAAACTTGCCTCAATTAAGAAAAACATTTAGAGAGCCCACTACGTACAGTGATTAACCAAGGCAATCCCCCGTCTATCTCCCCACCACACCCAGGCCCAAATCATTCCTTACCAGTGGCTACTTTTGGGCCATGAGACATGGACAGCATGGAGAGGAAGCACCAAATAGTTTTGAATTGACTCTTAAAAAGTAAAGTATAGGTCCAGCTCTTGAGTATGTAACAGAAATAGATAGGCAAAGAGAATAAAAGAGATTTTCTTTTTTTTTTAATAAAGATTTTATTTATTTATTCACGAGAGACATAGAGAGAGAGAGGCAGAGACACAGGCAGAGGGAGAAGCAGGCTCCATGCAAGGAGTCTGATGTGGGACTCGATCCCAGGTCTCCAGGATCATACCCTAGGCCGAAGGCAGGTGCCAAACCGCTGAGCCACCCGGGCTGCCCTAAAAGAGATTTTCTTGAGGAATCTGATTATATGCTAAGCTTTCTCCTTTATCAGTTCAAGAAATACATTCTAAAATTTTTTTAATTGAGATTACATATTTGCAGTCGTGATATAGCTCAAATAATTCATCAATTGGGCCATGACATTATATACACTTAAAATATAAATGTGATAATATCTCATTTAAACTGAGCACTTATCCTGTGCCAGACATACACTATGTATACACATTTTTAAACTTTCTCCTTCATTTACAATGACCCTAAGAAAGGAACACCTATTATCTCCATTTTCCACTAGAAGAAACTGAGATTTCAAGAGCAAGGTCTTCCACAAAGTCACTCTAAATTCCACCTGATACTGCCCCAACTGGTTCCTTGCCTGTATTTTGCTCAGCCTCCTGAGCTTATCTCTAGAATCACACTTAGTAGACTGTACTGAAATGAGCTTGTAGCCAGTCTTTCTTGTCAGTTGGTTTAAGCCATTTGTCTTTAGATCCCAAACTTAGCACAACTTAGGAGTTACACAAATACACAAATATAGATTGAATCAATGACAAAATAAACTGGAAAATAGGCAATATAAGGAGGGCTAAATTCAGAAGAAGGGATGTAACCACTAGTTGCAGAGGGTGGAAAAGTCTTCGTGGGTGAGGCAAGACCTGTGCCAGACTTGGAAGAGGGAGAGGACTTAAATGTGAAGGGAAGATAGGAGGACATTCGGGGAAGAGAATATTTTAGCAAAGGTCAAATACCTTAAACGTTTTTAGGTACTATTTCAACCTCTCCAACAGAATATTTTTAGTTGCATAGTTCATTATGCCATAGGACGAATAAGCATATTACATTATTTCCATGTCAGCCAACCCCTTCTGCTGGACCACAGGCATGAAATGTGGCTTCTGTTTCAGTAAGATCTTTTTCCAGATCAACAATCCACTGAAAGTATAAAAACTGCACTGAAGTCAGAACTCCTATGGACAACTTGCATCTAACCATATATATTGCATTAAAAAAAATTTAATAGGGAAAAATGGTAAATATTTTAGGGTTAACTAATCAAGTACAGTTTACTGTGCAAAAAGTGAATATGGAATGCCAAATGTAAAAAGAAAAACATCTTAGTATAAGTCAAATAGTGTCCCCAAAATGATAGCCACAAATTTGAAACCCAAAATCTTTTAAAGAACTGAAAATACTAGTGTTTTTAAAAAAGCAGTAAGTCACGCATTCTTGGTTTCTATTACTCAGACTCAGAACCTTCAAATAACTAGGGTAAGAAATAAAACTAAGAAAATAACTCTAGTTTTACAAAAGTAAAATTTGGAAATTTTTGTTAAAATATACATAAAGTATGCATGTTATAAGCATACCGCTATCTGAATATATACATGTGACCAATGCCTAGCTCAAGAACAGAATATTCAGAGCATTCCAGAGGCTTACTTCTTGCCTCCTTTCACTCACCTCCTGCAAGGACAACCATCTTCCTATTTCTAATACCACAGATAAGCTTTGCCTGTTTTCATATTTTATAAAGCAGGAGTCATAAATCATGTACTATTTTTGGATCTGGCTTCCTTTACTTGACATTATATTTCTGAGATTCAATAGAGATTTCTATTACTGTTGTGGATAGCTATAGATATTCATTGTCATTTTTGTTCATTGGTAATTCCCAAAGTGTGGTTCATAAGTGTAGTTCAAAGAATGGTCCAGAAGTAAGCAATTTCCATTTCCATAAATATAGTAAGATATAATTTGTCCCTTTTGCTGTATTGATATTTGTACTGATGGTACAAAAGCAAAAGTGGGTAAAATTGCTGGTACCTTAACATAAATCAAAGCAATGGCACTAAACTGTACCAGTCATCATTCTATCATTGTTCAACACCATGCACTACCAGTGAACAAAACCATGCAAGAAAAAAATGCTAACTTTATTTAATAATGTTCTTAGTAAACAAATTATTAATTGCATTAGCTCTCAACACTTGAGTACATGTATTTTTAATATTCTGTGTGATGTAAAGTATATATGAAATATTTCACTGCATCCCAAAATATAATGGATGAAAAAAACTTATGAAGAAAAGCAGTGTGAATTGCAAGCTAGTCACTTTTGTCATGGAACACAAATTCACTTGAAAGAATGACTGAAAAGAAAACTATAGTTTTTGAAATCTGGGTATTTGGCAGACATTTTCTTAAAAATAAATGAAAGGAGTCCTTAACTTCAGGGAAAACTGAGAAGTAATTGAAGTCAATGACAAAACTTCAACTTACAAACAAAAACTAAAATTTTGTAAATCATGTCTGTCATCATGAGTTTGACAGCTTCCCAACATTTAAAGGCTTTACTGCATGTGATTTTTAAAATATAGGAAATATGTAAGCATTTGAAGGCTCTGTATAATTCGGTGAATCAATATTTTCCAAATAACCAATGCATAATACAAATCAAGCACTGGTAAAAGATCAATTCAAAGTCTAGGATAGACCAATGACAGAGTATGAAAAATTTACTGATGGTTCCAGAATCCACATCACAATTAACTTTTAAGGAACTACTACTTGTCAAGTTTTAATGTAGTATCAAAGAAGGATATCCACATTTATCATACATACATACATACATACATACCTTTGTGAAGCTGCATTTTCTTCATATACTTTAAACATTTAGCAACAAATCAAATAGAGAAGCAAAGATGAGAAACCAGCTATTTTCTCAAAATCTGGTTGTAAAAAGATTGCAAAACGTAAAACAACACCTCTATTTTCATGAAATTTCTGTGCAAAATAAAGCCATTTTTATAAAAAATTGTTAAGTTACCATGCAGTGTGTTTAGTATTATTTTAAAATGAATTTATAATAAAACATTCTTTAAATTTCTCAATTTTAAGTCATAATGTGGCAAACATGAAAAGCTATAATCCACATAATCAAAAGCCCTTTAAAGTCTTCAATAATTTTAAGGGCATAAAGGGTCATTAGACCATAAGGTTTGAGAACCCCTGCTATACAGTATTCCATTGTAAGCAGAGGTTTAATTTTAACAGTAATTTCTGGGAATATTCTTGAGATAGTATATATTTAGCTTAATTTCCTCTTCTGGCCTTTCTACTTGTGGTTTCTTCTTCTCTCCAACCCTTCTTGCACTGGGCCAATCAGATCATTCTCCAGTCCAGTACTTACAGTGGCTGTTACATCAGGTGCACTTTCTTTCTCCTGGCAGGAATATCCCAGAAGGCTGTACCAAGAATGTAGGACTGTGCTGTGGCTTTAAGGATTTAGCCAGTAGGAGGTCAGAGGAGGACAGAGCAAACTAGAGCAATGTAAGCAAAAGACTTTTTCTTGGATTATGGACATGGTTTCCTGGGCTTCTCAGTTAACAGAATCTTCTAACATCAAACATAAAACAATCTCCCAGTGTCTCTGCAACATATAACCCAGTTTTATTCTCTTCAAAATTAATATCACTACCTGCTTTTTTTCTTGGTTTTTACTCCTTTGTTTTCTTTATTCTCCACTGCTTTTCCCAGAATGCGAGCTCTAAGATTGTAGAGAATTTTTTTCTGCTTTGTTTACTGACTAGAACTGTGTCTGGAACACAATAGGTATCCAATATATATTTGTTAAATAGGTTAATCATTCTCCCTTCAGAAGTTTCTTTATTTTGCAATTCATAAAAGACAAAGGAAAATTCCAAGTCCAGAATTCTGTTTTATTTCATGGGATAGTAGGTTTTCCCCCATTTGGGTATATAAGAAAATAATGGCATGAAGTATTTTACAAAGTTTCCAGGAGCTATATTTTGACTAGAAATACTGTCTCTCCTTTTCTTGGTCTCATCCCATTATTTCTAGCCCTCTCCTTTTCTTGGTCTCACCCCATTATTGCATTGCCAAATAACTTCACAACTCTTTGGAAATATATGACTTACAAAGAATAGATTTCCATCACATTTATTCTAAAGTATATATTATTTAAGCTCAATATATATAATAATTTATTTTATTATAAATTATATATTCCATTCTGACTGATTAATGCTTTCAACTCATGAGGATTTTCACATGTAATCTTGTATAAAAGAGCACACTTCCTGACACTGACTTTTAAGACTTTTGAAAGTAGAAGAAAAAAAAAAAAAACATTCTTTTAGAGAGAGAAAGAGAGAGAGAGAATCCCAAGTAGGCTCCACCCCAGCTTGGAGCCTGATGCAGAGCTTAATCTCAAAATCAAGAGTTGGACACATAGATAACTGAGCCACCCAGGTGCTCTATATATACTAATATAGAAAGTTCTCGAAGGTATGCTATTAAGTATATAAATAAAGTAAGAGGTAGAATAATGTATACACTTTGGTTTTTTTTATTTGTTTTTTTCCTTTTAAGGAAAAAATATATAGTCCTAGAAATGTTTGCATTTGTGTAGATTAGCTCTGACAGAAGACAACAGGAAACAAGAATATGGTTGCCTCTTGGGAAGGGGATGGGAAGACTGGGGGGAAGGGTAGAAGAAGACTGACTTTTGAACATGTCCTTTTTGGTGTCTTTCAAATTTTGTATAATTGTGTGCATTATTTATTTAATATTTAGGAAGTAAATTTTATAGATAAAAGAGTACTTACATGCACCAATTAAAAGAATGAAATTGGCAGAGTAGATTAAAAAACATGACCCAATTATATGCTGTCTACAAGAAACACTTTAAATATAATACAAGTAGGTTGCAAGTACAAGGATAGAAAAAGATATATTATGCAAATGTTAATAAAAAGAAAGCAAGAATAGTCATATTAGTATCAGATAAAGTAGACTTAAGAGCAAAGATTTACCACATAGAATGATATGACATAATGATAAAATGGTCAATCCATCAGAAGGACAAGGCAGTCTTTGATACGTATGAGCCAAACAACAGAGCTACAAAATATCTGAAGCAAAAACTGGTGTAAATGAAAGGAAAAACAAACAAACCTACAACTATAGAGATGTTAGAATTCCTCTCTCAACAATTGGCAGAAACCAGATAAAATCAGCAAGGATACAGAAAATTCTATAACACCATCAACCAAAAGAGTCTAATCAACATTTATGGAACAGTCCACCCAACCAGAGCAGAACCCACATTCTTTTCAAGAGCCATAGAACATACACTGAGATAGACCATGTCACAGGCCACAAAAAAAAAAAAAAATCAATTATAAAAAATCTAAATCATAAGAGTATATTCTCTGACCATAATGGAAGCAAACTAGAAATCAATAACAGAAAGAAAAACAATACATTTCTAAATAACACATGGCTCAAAGAAGATGCCTCAAGAGAAATAAAAAATTACATTGAACAGAGTGAATATGAAAGTACAACATAAAAACATTTGTGCGATCCAGCTAAAGCAATGCTGAGAGGGAAATATATATAGCACTAAATGCTCATGATAGAAAAGAGGCAAAGTCTCAAATCAGTAATCTAAGTTTCCACCTCAAGAACTAGGAAAAGAGAAAAGCAAACCCAAAATAAATAGAAGGAAATAATAAAAAGCAAATCAATGAAACCAAAATTTGGTTCTCTTAGATCAGTAAAATTGACAAATCTCTAACAAGACCGGCAGAGGAATAAAAAAGGAGCCACAAATTACCAATACCAGAAATTTAAAAAGGGATATGACCAACCCTGGATAATACAGAAATACTGTGAATAAGTGCACACAAATAAGTCTGACAATTTATATACAACGGACCAACTCTTTGAAAAGCACCACAATTAACCCAATATGAAATAGATAATTTGTATTGTCCAACAATTATTCAGGAAATGGTTATTTCATAATTTAAAAATTCATAATTTAGGGCAGCCTGGGTGGCTCAGCAGTTTAGCGTCGCCTTCAGCCCAGGGTGTGATCCTGGGGACCCGGGACCAAGTCCCATGTCGGGCTCCCTGCATGGAGCCTGCTTCTCCCTCTGCCTGTGTTTCTGCCTCTCTCTCTCTCTGTGTCTCTCATGAATAAATAAATAAAATCTTTTAAAAAAAATTCATAATTTAAAAGCTCAAAGAAAATCTCTAGGCCTAGATGGTGTCCCCAGAGAATTCTTCCAAATGTTTATAGGATAACTTAAAAAACAATATTATACAATCTCTTTCAGAAAACAGAAGAGGAGAGAACACTCTCAATTCATTTTATGAAGCTAAAATAGCACACAATGTGAGTATAAGAAAACTACAGGCCAACATCACTTATAAAAATACATGTAAAAATCCTTAAGAAAACATTAGCAAACAGAAGTCAGCAATAAATACAATGAATTATATACCATGATCAAGGAGAATTTATTCCAGGGATGCAAGGTTACTTCAATATTTGAAGATCAGTCAATGTAATCTACCATATTAATAATCTAATGAAAAAAATTATATGATCATTTGATGAGAAAAAGCATTTGATAAAATTCGACATTCATGATGCAAACTCTCAAAAAGTAGGAATAATGGGAACTTCTTCAATTTGATAAAGCTGATATACATAATGATGAAAGACTAAATGCCTTCCCTCAAAGATCATAATTGCCCATATAGAAAATTCCATGAAATCTATAAGAAAACTTCTGGAACTATATATGAATTCAGCACAACTACAGGATGTAAAATAAATACTTAAAAAATCAACTTCATTTCTATGTATTAGCAATGAACATCAAAATTAAAAATATAATACCAATTACAATCATTCAAAAAATGAAATAGCTATGTGTAAATCTAACACTATAGTACTATATTGTATTTGTATGCTGAAAACTGCAAAATGTTGATTAAAGAAATCAAAGAATATCTAAATATATGGAGAGACATACTGTGTTCATGGAATGAAAGACACAGTAAAGGTCTTGCTTCTTAAATTCATATACAGTCAACCCTTGAACAACACAGGTGTTAGGGATGCTGACTCCTCACACTATCAAAAATCCACATATAACTTTTGACTTTCCAAAAACTTAGCCATTAATAGCTTACTGTTGACTGGAAGCCTAACCTATAACAAAAACACTCTATTAACACATATTTTGTATGCTATATGTATTATATACTATATCCTTACAATAAAGTAAGCTGGAGAAAAGAAAATGTTATTAAGAAAATCATAAAGAAAAGAAAATACATTTAGAATACTACACTATTTTTATTTAAAAAAAAAGGTGTACAAGTAAATGTGAGCAGTTCAAATCTATGTGTTATTCAAGGCTCAAGTGCATAGGTATAAACTAATTTCGAGAAGTTTTGTCATTATAGGCAAGATTATTCTTTATATAAGGGAAAAGGCAAAGGAACTAGAATAGCTAAAAATATATTTTTTAAAAGAATAATAATGGGGGAGAAATCAGTCTACTCAATTTCAAGATTTATTGTGTAGCTACAATAAACAAAACTGTGTAGTCTTGGTGGAGTCATAGAAACACAGATTAATGGAACATAATAGAAAATCTAGAGAGAGACTCACACAAATATGGCAGCTGACTTTTAACAAAGGTGAAAAACAATTGAATGAGGAAAGGAAAGGATAACATTTCAACCCATGGTGCTAGCAATTGGACATCTATGGGAAAATAAATAAATAAGAACCTTGGCCTAAATCTCACATCTTATATAAAAATTAACCCAAAATAGATGATGGATTTAAATGTAAAACTTAAATAAATAAATAAATAAATAAATAAATAAATAAATAAATAAATAAATGTAAAACCATACTACCTTTTCAATGTTAGGGAAAAAAAATAAGAGAAAATCTCTGGGATTGAGATCTAAGGAGAATTCGTTGACATGACACCAAAAATACAGTCTGTAAGAGGGAAAACTGATAGACTTGGGCCTCATCAAAATAAAAACTTTTGCTCTGAAAAAGACCATAAAGAGGATAAAAAGACAAGCTATGTACTGGAAGGAAATATTTGCAAATTACATATTTGACAAAGGACTGTTTACTAGAATATCTTAAGAACTCTTAAAACTCAACAGTTAAAAAATAAGCCATCCAATTAGAAAATGAGTAAAAGACATGAAGATGTTTGTCCTGTCACAGTAGTTGTTTGCAGAAGACTCAATTTAAAGACTATAAAAGTGATACATAAATATGAGCTTCACATGCTGTACAAGAAACCAAAAAAAAAAAAAAAAAAAAAAAAAAAACCAGGCTGCACTTTTGAATTTCTAGTCATGATATTTTTTAGGACTAAATAATTCAGAATGTTTAGATGCTGAACTAATAAATTGTGGGTCAACTCCTATGGGTAGAGCTGGGGTCTTTCCCATATGGCATTCCCAATGTCAATCCCAAGAGGGGTCTGAACTAGGAATGGGGACTCCAGAATGAGATTTTTACTGGAGAGAGGTTTTCCTCTCTTCTCCATGGAAGTCTCTTGGGAATATTTAAACTATCCCAGACTGAGCTAGTAAGAAATCCCTTTAGCCATCATTGTAGATACAAGTTATTCTGTGTGGTACTTACCAATATCACTCTGGTCCACTCTCACGTTGGATGAAATTTTGTGGGAATTGCAGCCTGGTCTGTGCTGTAAAGAATTAGAAGAGGAACTGGTTTTTGCTCAGTAGTTAAGGATACAGAAAGGACCCCTGCCACCCAAAACCAGGTCAGAAAGATGGTTAACATCTTTATAGATCAACTTCACAAGGGTCACTGACAACAGAAGCAACATGTAGTGGCTTTTCCCAAATGAAAGAACATATAAGACCTGATCCATCCTGCATATCCTCAAAACAGCACCCTTTGGAATGAAGGAAAATTTGGTGGAATGTTTGAGAGAGGTGCCAATTTTGAGCAATCAGGCTGGTCTGTGAGACTGGAGCTTATCTTACTTGGGGTTTCAGAGGAAATATGATAATATTTTGTAGTCACTGGTTGTTGAGGCTGGTACATTTGGGTTTCACTAAGTTAGAGGAAAGCTCACTCTCCCCTTTTCAATAACACAATGTCTTTTCATTAGGAGCCTGAAATAGCAGGGTTTTTCTCTGCTCTTCCATTCCTTTGAAACCCTACTCATAATTAGCTTCCCACAACTCCTAGGTTTCTTCCACCATTACTCATCATCTTGGTCTATTTGTGTTACAGATTATGATTCTCAACATCCATTGGCTTTAGCAAGGCTAGTACCATTTTGGTTTTTTAAGCCCATATTGCTAATCTTTGGGGAACGTACCTACTTCTCCCTTATTACTATGTTCAGTACTTTCAAATTAATCTGATATGTTCACAGAGGTTCTTAATCTGAGGTCTTGTGGCTATGGAGATGCTTGTATAAAATTCAAGCTATTTGTGAGTTTGGACAGGAAAAAAATTCACATCTTTATTTTCATTAACCCCTGGCTGAAGTGGAGCATTTCCATCTATTATTGATGTAAACAACAAATTACAATGAAATAAATGGAACATAAAAGCTACTTTTATACTGCATTCTAATCGTTTCAGGTATCTCAAAGTTCACTTATGTTCATCACTAATTAAAATTATGATTGTTATTAGATGTGCCACTAGATTTTGTTATTTAATATGTTTAATATTTAATATTAAATAAAATGTTTAATATTTTGTTATTTAATATACTCACATGAGTATATCACCGATATTATGAAATACATATATCATAAATTTTAAAAATATTTGATAGATTTTTTAAACAGATTTTTTTTAATTGGTTTCTTCTGTAACCCTACATTTTTATGCCAAAAAAAAAAAAAAAACCCACCAACATTATTCCTAGAAAGGATCCACAGGCTTAACTGTCCAAGGGAAAAATAACACAAGAATGATTTAAAACTCTTGGAATAGCCAAATGTCCCTACAACACAATGGCAAAAGATTAAAAGCAACCTAAATGCTCAATAACAGAAGATTGGTGAAATAAATTACAATATAAACTTAGAGTAGAGTACTATGCACTCAACATAATGCTATAGAACACTGTTTAATGGCATACATGGGTAGATATCACAATATGTTATATAAAAGAAAAAGTTGTACGTATGATTTTTTTTGTAAATCAAAGAAAACACACATACTTACAATGCACATATATAAAAATAGGTGTCAATATACAAAAATAGGTGTCAATATACAAAAAAATGCTAATGATTATTTAGTGTGTAATCTTTTTACTCAATTCATTTGTGAAAATTTTCTATCAACTTGTAATTATTTTTGCAAGAAAAATAAGTAAAAATTATCTTTAAAAGAAATGAAACTCTAAGAAATGATCCGAAGGAAATGTCATTCCTATCCCTGATCACCCATACATTCATTCAACAAATAAACTTCAGCTCAGAGGTTAATGTTATAGAATGAAATAATGTTATCTATAGGATCTACTATCATTATGAAAAAAAATCTACTGATTTTCATACAAAAGATTTAGCAGCTGAACCAGTAAGAAAGTTAGCTATATATGATTTATCAATTTTCTAGGCTATGGGACCTAACGTCCAGTCTGTCTTTAGCACAGGTATCAGATATTCATTCCTTTTAAAATTGTGTCCCACCAACCAATAAATAATTTTGTCTTCAGAAAGTCTTTTCTGTCTTATTTTGTTTTTGTTGATTTGTGTTTTTGCTTTTTGAGAGTCTTGTAACAAATAAAAATAAATTTATATTCCCATCATACAAATCCTATTTAAAAATAAGGATATTTTATAACAACGTATGTTTCTATTCACATTTCCCACAACAAAAACTTCTATAACTGTTCCACACTTTACAATTTTAAATAATTATGAATCCCATAGATATTCACTGTTATTTCTATAGCTCAGTATTAGAAATTCCAAAATGCTACTGATATAAACATACCTACCATACTCCCTATATGTAACATTTTGCTAACATGTGCTAACATTAGCTGGAAAAAGTATACTAAGTTTTAAAAATGCTCCTAATTAAAGGTTTTAGTACTTTAAATACAACTCTTCTAAAATTAGACATTCATCTAATATGCAAGATGTGACTATAAAGTAATTGGCCTGATACTATTGCTTTTGTTCATAAAAGCACCAGAATTTACCTAAGAAATGATGTCATCCCCTCTGAGTAGTCATCTTGGGAGCCCACAGGCTAACTTCAATGACATTTGCCTTTGCACAGAACAATATCAAAATCTTCTTTTAAATTTTTCTTTAGTCTGTTCCTTTTTATTTTAAACAATGTCTTCAAAGGCAGCCAAATTTTATCTTTTAGAGTTGATCTTCATCCATAGCTAAAAGTAATCTAGAATAGGATTGGGGTCCTGGATGTACCAGGTAGAATGAAGTAGATATGAAAGAAGGATTGAGAAAAATACAAAGTGATACTTTACGTAAGGGGTGATACTCAAAATATTCAACAAAAAGTATGGCAGGACGGAAACTAGTTGAAACAGATGTCACTGGAGCAAGGTCCTGGAGGACCCTGACCAAAATCCAGGTATTAGCTTTTTAGTAGCTGGGTTCTGAGGTGTTCTAGAAGGTCCTAGAAGACAAACTAGCAGTGGGCATCCAGGTGGGCATTTGAGAGTTTCTGAGCTGTGGCTGCTCAACCAATAAAGGAGATTTGAGGTATTTCAATGTCCATTGACTATTAGTCTTTCCAAAAAGTGAAGAGGCCACTGCTGTTTTTGGGTATTGGGTGGCTCAGGTAAGAAGGCACTGCCCAAGAGTTGTTTGAAGGCGTCGAAAGCAATAATATTGGAATAAATGTGCAGGAAATAAGGGTAACTATTTTGAAGGGCATTGCTTATCTGAATATTTAGATTCTCTAACCTCATTTAGAACAGGAACTGTGTCTTTTTCACTTTTTCTCCCTAGTACCTAACATAATGCATGGCATATAGTGGTTGCTTAAAAATTTTTTGCTGAATGAATGGCATGTTTGTTAAAGAAAAATACCTTCAAAGTAAAATCTCATATTTAGGATATTCAAAAATGTTTAATTTTTTTTTAAATCTGTAAACTCTTCATTCTACTGGAGATAATTCTAAAAATCTCTTTAAAGAGAGAAATTTACCAATATTTATTTCTGACTCAAAATACTTTGAATAGTTGCCTAATTCTTTCTGGAAAACAGTCCTTTTCAACATTCTTTTAATTATCCCATGACTTAAAAAGCCACAGGTAGATGAGAATCTGTCTCTAACTCCTTGAAGTTTCTATTACTTCTAGACACAATCTTCCTTTTAGTGGATAGGATTTGAGGCTTTTTCAAGGCTCGAGCTACTATACTGTGACTGCTGTCAAATACTTATCAGGCTATGGGTATCTCATACTATGCACTTCATAAATCATTTACTTCTCCTAACATGACAGTTGATAAAACTGAGTCCCAGAGGAGCTAGGCAACTTCCCCACATTTGCACAGCTACTAGGTGGTTAATACACGTTCTGAATTCAGGCAACTTGATTCCAGAACTGAGTACCCTTAACCAACACAGTATAATAAGGATTAAGAGCATGTTTATCTTCAGTCAATGGGGTATAAATTGAAGGATTTCTCATACCTAAGAAGTACCTTAGAGCTCTCATTACACTGACTCTCAAAAACTTGGTTTCAGAAGGGAGATTTCGTTTTACATTCATTTTACAAGTAATACTAAACACATAAGGATAAGGAGGTATTGTTCTAGGTTCTGGGAGGCCAGGTGAGAGACATATGATCTATTACTGTTTTGAAAACATAGTGCCTAGAAATTTACTCAGGTCTTCTAGGGCTACTTTTTTCATTACTCCAAATGGGGGGAAAACCTGAAGCCCTGTGTTCAGCCTGAATTGTGGATCCTAAACAATCATCATTCTTGATGAGTTGCATAATAGACCTATCTCTAGAGGGGAAGACATCTACTGCTTTCTTCCTCTGGCTTCCCTAGGGAATTTCTGATCACCTTTGGCATCCTGTCCTTATAAGGATAGCAAAAGAGGGAGGAGGAGGTGGATATTACAAATGAAACATATAAACTAGTTGGAACACAGGTATCATATAAACACACCATTAATGTGGGCAGCATTTTTATGTTAGTGCAGGATTACCCTGTATAATGCTAGTTTTCAGAGCCAGTTCCTTACAGGCTAATTGTTTCATATATGAATTTTAGGTTTTAGGAGGCATTTCATGCTATACAGTGGCCTTATATATTATCTTATTTGGAACAATAGAAACATTAGCTGAACTTTGTACCTTCCTTGAACGATTAAGTTGTACTTTAAAGGGAGGTTAATAAATAACCAAAGAGAGGGTTACTAAAGAACTAAACCTGGAATAGTAAACTGTACTAAACGCCCCAACCAAGCTGAGAAATACAAAAAAAAAAAATATTTTTTCACCATAAATTATCTAACAAACGCTGAAAGACACTCTGCTGTAAGTGGAGCTGGTGACTCCATCCCACCTCTGCTCTGCTAAGATTTCAAGGTAAAATAAGAATCCCTGATAACAATAACAAAACAATAAAACAACAAAAAGTTTCATTTTCCCCTAAACCCCTGAATTCTCAATATTAAAGTCATCCTAATGTTCTCAATTATTTATTTTTAACTTTTTTTCTTATTGTAAGATGCATAGCCTTAAATCTCCTTTTTGGAACAAAGTACAATATAAACTTTAAAAAAGAAGTAAACAGATAAATCAGACTCAGGAGATTCCTTTCTTTCACCTAAAGACTTGATCTGTGGTAAACTACAACTTTCTTTTTTTTTTCTCTCTCTTTTTTTTTAAAGATTTTATTTATTTATTCATGAGACACACACACACAGAGCGAGTGAGGCAGAGACACAGGCAGAGAAAGAAGCAGGCTCCATGCAGGAAGCCCGATGCGGGACTCGATCCCGGGTCTCCAGGATCATTCCCTGGGCTGAAGGCAGCACTAAACCTGCTGAGCCACCCAGGGATCCCCCAACTACAACTTTCTTTGTGAGAGATCAAGAGATGTTACCACTATGATATGAAAGAGTACTTGAGTCTTAAGAGCAGATTCTGCTAGAAAATAAAAAGTGAGATCTGCCAGCCTTTTCTGAGAGGTATATGTGCCAGAACTTTCCCTTGTTCTAATTTTGGCCCAAGAAGAAAACTGCTTTAGCTTTAAAACTAAGCACCAAAATCTTTGTCTTTCAAAAGTAAAATGCTCAGGTATACCTATCTTCTATCTCCTGGAGATAAAACATATTTATATCTTAAATTTAAAAGACATCTCGGGGATCCCTGGATGACTCAGTGGTTTAGCGCCTGCCTTGGGCCCAGGGCATGATCCTGGAGACCCAGGATTGAGTCCCACGTCGGGCTTCCTGTGAGGGGCCTGTTTCTCCCTCTGCCTGTGTCTCTGCCTCTCTCTGTGTATCTCTCATGAATAAATAAATAAAATCTTTAAAAAATAAAAAAAAAAGAAAGAAAGAAATCTCTCCCTCATGCTCTTTTGTATACTCTAAGGTAAATAATCAAGTTAACCATCTGGTAGTCACATAACCCGTAAGAATAAAATATTAAAGGATTTTTGTTAAAGGGATTACAGAAAACCAGTCCTTTAATCTCATGGATTGTTTCCGATTTTTCTGGTCCTTTAAACTTTCTCTTCTCCTGTGTTAAAGTCAAATCATCAGATCAATAATACATGATGCTCAAACCTTGAGATTTCAGGCTCAGGAATGATATGGCACATGCAAAATAGGCATTACAACACACATTTGTGCTTTGCGGAAACTATGGCGTAATATCCTGAAAAAAAAAAAAATAGCTTCGAGTCATAAAAATGCAGTGCACTGACCCCCCGGAGAGAATTGTGTCCACAGGTCCGGGAACGATGTCTGTTGTCCAACACCCTCACCCCACGTCTGAGCCCTTGTGCACCATGTGGTTTTTCTCTCAGGGATCATTATTGGGTTTCATAATGATTAGTTTGTGTATGAAAAAGGAAAGCTCAAGACTATAATTTCAAACATACTTAAAAAAAAAAGCATATAAAGAAAATTCAGTAGCGAGACAAGTAATCTCCTGGAGCCTGCTGTGACCAAGAGTATACCTGTGAGATGGCTGAGGTGATAAATGAACGTCTCAGCATGTATGGGGACAAACCACAGAGTGGAAAGCTTTGTGTCCCTCCAGCTTAGGAAGCTCTGCTCTCCCGGTTGCCCCTTCAGACACAAGGAGAATACCCACAGAGAAACAGCAGCTTTTAAAGCAAACGAATATTGGGACCATCAGAGTCAGAAATTTAGTGACAAAATTAGGGGACAGATTTCTTTTAATTTTGGCAACCACACACTTACAGAGATCCTTCCCAGTAAACAGCTACGTGAAGGGGAGATTAAGGAAAAATAAGGTGAAAGTAAGGCCCAGAGGTAAAAAGTGCATCAAGCATGGAGGACCTGGAGGAGGAGTTAAAGCCACATGAGGAGTGAGGGAGGTATTGCACACACCTGGTGAGGGATTCTTCAGCCTCACACCTGCAAAGTCTCTCTTCACTGCAGATTCCCAAGTCATCTCACCTGGAGAGGAAACAGCTTAGAGAAGAGAAAAACCTGGCTTAAAATCCTGGGTTAGCCCCTCACTCCCTGTAGGACCCTGAGCCAATCACTTCATAGTGCTGAGCCTCCGTTTCCTCATCTGTGAAGAAGAATAACTAGAGGAGAACTGGTCCAAGAAAACACCTGCAATATTGCTTGGCATATAGCTCAATACATGTTAGATTTTATTATATTCTTATCAAAAGCCATGTCAACATAACTTCCCTTTTTAAAAAAAAGGGTTCAAAACATGTCCCATCCCCTCCGGTTGTCCTTAAGATTTAACAAAAAGGATAGGTAACTTCCTCACTTCCCCTTTCTTTGCTGAAATAAATTAAGTTTTCTGTATTTTTATTTGTATTCGTCTCTGTATTCCTTTACATACAAAAAATAAATCCTTCAAAACAACAGCATAAAAATTGACATCCTTTTAGAGTAGACAGCAGCAGAGGAGTGGGGAGCTTGTGCGGGGACAGAAAATTCAGGGGAAGAAACTGGGGAAAAAAAGCCTCTGGAAAGAAAAAAGAGAATGGCAAGAACAATTGAGAGCTGGCCTCTGGGTTTTTACTGGGATAGATGCCATTCGGCCTGATAAAGACCAAGTTGTCCTGCCCCATCATCTAAACTAGTGGTCCTCAATTGAAGAAAGTAGAAGGCTAAGAACTGAGAAATGAAACTAATGATAATGCTGGCCATGTGGGCCTTAGGCTGGAAAATACAAGTTTAGGTTGAATCAGGTTGTAAAAGTCATTTATGCGCCCTTCTTGACTGAGAATGTTTGCTGAAAGGGGCATACGTATGATTTTGATACACATTTCCTCAGTCGAAAGCTTTACACTAACAAGCAGCCATAATCTCTAGACCAAACTAATGCAATAGCTTCTAGATAGTCTTCCTCATTCCACTCTTACTTGACTGGGGTCCATTCTCTACACAGAGCCTGAGTTATCTTTGTAAAATACTTTGTAAAAATATATCACTCTCTGATTAGAACCTATCACACTTAGAATAAATTCAGACTCAGGATGTGACATCCTGCCTTATCTGGCCCTTGCCTTATTTCTAACCATCTTTTGTGCCCTGCGAGTTTTCATTACAGTAGTACTACTGGCCTGTCAATTCCCCAGCTTATTCTGGCCTCAGGGCCTTTGCACTGGTTATTGCTGCTCCCTCGAGCTCTCCTCTCACAGCTGCCCACAGTGAATAAGACTTATTTCAAATATCGCCTCCTTTTCCAAACTATTCCATCTAAAGGAGGATCCCCCAACAATTCTCTGATCCCATTTAATTTTTCTTTACAGCACTTGTCACTAGATGAATTTTTTTAAGTATTTATCTGCAAGTTTACTATCGCTTTCTCCTTTTCAGAACATAGCATCATAAGAACAGGGATCTTGTAAATACCATGCCTGGAGTAAACTGTTAGCTCGCACTAGGCTTTTGTTGAACATATAAATGAATAATATGCAAATAGGGCCTCAATGCTAAAAGAAGAAAAGGGAAATGAGTTTATGAGAATATATTTCTAAAGGGTTGAATGGCTCAAAGGATATTAGGAAAATAATATTTCACGGATTAGACCTTCAAAAATCTTTGAGCAATGTTTATATGTTCAATTAATTGATGGCTTCAGTTGAGTTTCTTATGCCTGTAATTCAGGACCTAGCCTCCTATCAACAGTTGAAAGCCTTTTAGATAATCTATACAGAGAAGCTTGGGATAGAAACTCAACAAAAACAATAGTGTGGATCAGAATTGCAGATTCTACAAACAAGTAAGAGGACCTTTGGGCTGCTCTGCAGTCTCCCTGATAATTCTATTACTAAGATAGTCACTCAAGCTATAACAGAATGAAATATCATGAAAATAAAAAATCATTTCAAAGTAACAAAAGGTCCAATGAAAGTTCTCTTTCACAGAAATAAACATATATTTAACATTATTTTAAGCCAACGTGAGATTTGGTATTGGAAAGAATGAATCAGGGGATCCCTGGGTGACTCAGTGGTTGAGCGTCTGCCTTTGGTCCAGGGTGTGATCCTGGAGACCCGGAATCGAGTCCCACATCAGGCCCCCTGCAGGGAGCCTGCTTCTCCCTCTGCCTGTGCCCTGCCTCTCTCTCTCTCTCTCTCTGAATAATAAATAAATAAATCTTGAAAGAAAGAAAGAAAGAAAGAAAGAAAGAAAGAAAGAAAGAAAGAAAGAAAGAAAGAAAGAAAGAAAGAAAGAAAAAATCATTTGGATCTTGTAAATAAAAAATTTTTGGCACAAACATGGTATCTGTTTGGCAAGTTTACTTATCCATATTTAATAATTAGGCCCATGAGTTCTTTTCCTCATGTGAGGCTAATTTCTCTTGGAAGTTCAAAGCAAATTTTGTTTTAAAAACAGTTCGAAGCTATAGTTTGTATTGATGTGTAGATAACTGGTTGTTTCAGACATAACTTTTAAATAGCCAATAATAAAGCACGTGATATTAAGCAGATATTCAAATATTGATGCCATGACAAAAATGCTCTTTACGATTTTTAGAGAATCCTTCATCAAAGATGCTTTCAAGACTCTGGCATTTACTTCATCCAATTATTTTCTAAGGCTATAGGCAACTTTACTCAGAATTTCCTTCAAGGCCTATTAAACACACAGATTCCTAAACCCCCTTCATAGAGTTTCTGTTTCTAGAGATCTAAGCTGAGGTCCAGGAATCTGTATCTGCTTAAAAGGCTTCCCAGGTGTCATTGAGGGCTGCCAGGCTTAGAAAATGGTGATTTTATTTATTTTATTTTATTTTATTTTATTTTATTTTATTTTATTTTATTTTATTTTATTTATTTTATTTTACTTTAGTTATGTTATTTATGTATTTATTTTTGTCTTAAGCTTTAGCAGCTTATTTTGTTTTATTTTCTTCACACTTTTATTTAAATTCTAGTTAGTTAACATATATGGTAAAATTGGTTTCAAGAGTAAAATTTAGTGATTCATCACTTACATACAACACCCAGTGCTCATCACAAGTGCACTATGTCATACCCACCAACCATTTAGGCCATTGCCCCTGGCCCACCTCCTTCCATCAACCCTCAGTTTGTTCTCTACAGTTAAGATCTGTTATGATTTGCTTTTCTCTCTCTCTTTTTCTCCCCAGGAAAAAAAAAAATTCCTTCTTTCTTTTGCTTTTTTTCAAAGATTTTACTGATTGACTGATTGATTTAAGAGAGACAGAGTGCACATATACAAGCAGGGTAAGGGGCAGAAGGAGAGGGAAGGAATCTCAAGCAGACTCCACGCTGAGCACAGGGCTCCATCTCACGTCCCTAAGATCATGACCTGAGCCAAAACCTAGAGTCAGATACTTAACCGACTGAGCCACCCAGGAGCTCCCAAACCAGTGATTTTAATCTAACCTCCAACTTAGTCAAGAACCCTTTCGTTCACATTCCTTGTTACTCAGATGTGTTCTAAGCTTTTCCAGAGTGGGCAATCTCATATCCATGTAGTTAACCGTTATCAGAGATGTCTGATTTTGAGAAAGTTTTTGTTTACATTAAACTGAAATGGGTCTGCAAATGACTTCCTCACATGGGTCTAGGACTGCCCTCTACCATGACAAGGGTTATTATATATGAAAGGCTTTCCTACATTTTAATACAGCTTTCAGATCTACGCAAGTTTTTCTTCTACATATAAACAATCAGTTTCTACAAACAATTGCTCACAGATCCTTTCATCCAAGGTGCCCCTGCATCCCACCACATCATCCATATTCTCTTTTCAGAGCCTTCTCCTCCACTACTGTCAGAACTAGAGTCCCCAAAACAACTATGAACCACCTAACCCTGCAAAGCAACATGTTTCCAGAGAACATAGGGAACTGGGCATACCCTATACTGTTGGTTCTCAAATGCTGACATACCAAATGATGCCACAATGTAAAGACACTGTTACCAGTCCATGGTGAAATGAGAAAAATGGCTAAGTTCATTCAATGTAAAAGACTGAAATTGCTTTCTATACTCTATGCTGCCCAAATCCTTTTAAAATTTAACTTTCTTTAAAAAAAAGATTTTATTTATTTATTCATGAGAGATACAGAAAGAAAGAGAGGCAGAGACATAGGCAGAGGGAGAAGCAGGTTCCATGCAGGGAGCCCGATGTGGGACTCGATCCCAGGTCTTCAGGATCATGCCCTGGGCTGAAGGCAGCTTTCTAATGGAACAATAAGGATAAGAGTTTGCTTGGTTGGTTGGTTTGTTCTACTAGAAAGTCAGCCATCCTATGATGATGAACCCCATTTCTTTTAAAAGTTGCACTGTAGGGCAGCCTGGGTGGCTCAGCAGTTGAGCATCTGCCTTTGGCCCAGGGCATGATCGAGTCCCGGGATTGAGTCCCACATTGGGCTCCCTGCATGGAGCCTGCTTCTCCCTCTGCCTGTGTCTCTGCCTCTCTCTCTCTCTCTCTCTCTCTCTCTGTCCCTCATGAATAAATAAATAAAATCTTAAAAAAAAAAAAAAAGTTGCACTGTCCACAAAGACCAGAATCTGGGAACCACTGCCCTAGCCTTGCCTCCCTTGACAATATACTAATGTTCTCCAATCCACCTCTTACCTCATGAACACCAACCATGTCACAAGACATAGTGGCTCCCAAATCATAAGATCATTAGAATCGATGGAGTTTTATGAAATCACAGATTCCCAGAGTATACCACCAGAAGTAATGGTTCAAGAGGTCTGAGGTGAGGCCTGATATCTGCATTTTTTAAAGGTCCTTGAGTGATCCTGCTGATCATCCAGGATTAGACAGATCTTTCATGATGTGCATTTATTCAGTATGTCTCTTTTATGTATTTATAACTTAATATCACCAGGAAGCAGGCTTGATTAAGAAAGCAGTGGTCTGGTCAAAAGCAGCCAAGCAGATCTTGATATATGAAAATTTAGCCTGCTCCCTCCTTAGGTATGAACACATCTGCAATTGTACCCTACTCTTTTAGCCTTTCCCTTATCATCCCTTTCCTTTGGTTTAGGTTTAGACCCACTAGTTCTACCTGCCCAACTCCACTCAGCAAACTGATCCCAACATCCTTGGATTTTATCAACATTCCTATTAAAAATTAGTGCCAAGAATTGGATATAATATTAATACATAATACTAATATTGATAATCTGTACACCCAACTCTGTTAATATAGCTTCAGATTCCCTTCATTTTTATAGAGGCAGCAGCACTCTAATGTTATTTGAGGTTTGGACCACTCCATGCTATCTGGTTTCACCTAAACACAAAGCAGCAGCTCTCCTTCATTCAATACAACTGATGCTTACAAATACAACTTTAAGTGACACATTTATTCAGGTTAAACATTTCTAACTTGAAATGTTTTGCTTCAGTATCTTCACTGAAGATATGCTTTACATTTGCTTCAGTATCTTTTCAACAGATATCATTTTCGTTCTAATTTTTCCATCCTACTCCCTTTTCTTGAGAGTATCTTATGTAATGGGTCCTATATTGTGTAAAGTTGAGAAATATAACATCTATGCTATCATTCAAAACACTGATAACATATTTTTCAACAGGGATGGCAGAAAATACAGTGTTTCCTAATGATTTTTTTCTTGGAAGTAGCTAATGTTACCTCTCATATTCCATTGGCACAGCAAGATACATAGCCAAGAATGACACTGATGGGATGGGAAGTTTTGAAACTCAGGGTCATAAGTACCTTTCTCCATTCTCTTGAATTTTTTCCCTGTTCTACAAAATTTCTCAAAGAATATGGTACTACTATGATCAAATCAATATTGCCTAAAATGTAAATTGCCAGGATCTGGGGATTTGAATTAATCAAAAATATTTGTTATCATTAGACTCCTTTCATTGTGTGTATCAACGACCTCTTAATGCAATGATCTCTCAATGTTGTCAGCTTAAAGATATTCTTCTTGGTATAGGCAAAAGAAAAGCGGATGTGTAGTGTTTTCTTTTAACATGATACCATCATTCTCAAGCAATGGACCTATAATTTTCATCTATCTATTGCTCTGAAAATAGCACTAAAAATTGCTGCTGCTGTCTCTAGTGGTTTTTGTAAGCCTCAGCTAATCTTTGGCTTTAACTCTCTTGAAATTCTTATCCTAGACCTTTGTATTCCCCTTAGTTATATGTTCTCTCATCCACCACTTACATAGATATCTTCCAGCTTTATTAGACAGCTTCTCTACCTGTAAATATGCCAGGTTCTCTACCTGCCTCCCCATTTTCTTTCCACTGAAAATATTTTAAATTGCATGACCAGAATTTCATAATTCAGCCCTCCTCATCACTATAGAACTATATTCATTTTTTGAGTCTTTTCTTGAAAATGTCTTTATTTTTAAGACCATATTTCATCAACTTTTATTTGATGCTCCAACTTTATTCTATCCTCATGGGTTTTATTTTATTTTATTTTCATCATAGTAAGTGTACTCTTTAATCTCCATCTCTTCTTTACCACATCCCTTTACCCACGTTTCTTCTGGTAACCATCAGTTTGTTCTTTATAGTTAAGATTCTGTTACTGGTTTCTCTCTCTCTTTCTCTCTCTCTCCCTTTTTCCTTTGTTCGCCTGTTTTGTTTCTTAAACTCCGCATATGAGTGAGATCTTATGGTACTTGTCTTTCTTTGACTTTTTTATTTACCATTATACTCTCTAACTCTAAGCATGTTGTTGGAAATGGCAAGATTTCAGTCTTCTTCATGGCTGAGTAATATTCCTATAAAGATATATATATATATATATATATACACACACACACACACACACATACACACCATATCTTCTTTATACAATCATCTTTTGGGGGACACCTGGGTTGCTTCCATGGTTTGGCTAATGTAAATAACACTACAATAAACATAGGGGTGCATATATCCCTTTGAATTAGTGTTTTTGTATTTTTTAGGTGACTGTCCAGTAGTGCAATTCCTGGATCATAGGGTAGATCTATTTTTAATTTTTTGAGGAGATTTATTTTTTTAATGGCATGATTATGAGAAGCAATATAGCATAAAAGTTAAGAATTCCATCTCTGGAGAGGAAATTTGAATCTTGGTTGGGCTTTTGAGGGTTTTTACTCCTTTTTGTAACTGAAAGTAACACATATGTAGGACTAGAAAGCAGACAAAATGCTGTGTTAAGTGAAATGGAGCACAGGAGGCTGCAGTACAGAACAGGAAGGGAGCCACAGTGAAGAGCAGAACCCAACTTTAATGGGACTTTGGAAAGACTCCTAGCTCAGAGTGAGCAGGTATAGTGGGGGAGAGGAGAAATGGGGGGGGAGGGGTACTGAAAGTCCTTCAATAAAATAGCTGCATTAGTTCTCTCTCTCTCTCTCCCTCTCTCTCTCTCTCTCTCTCTCTCTCTCACATACACATACAAACACACTCCAGAATCTCTGTGTACAGAATAAAAGGCAACTTGGTATACATTCCTCCCAGATAAAAACAGCACAGGCACCTAAAGAAATTAGGTAAGCTTCCTGGGAAAAATACAGACTGCTGATATGAGCTTAGTTTACCTTACCCACTCACCCTTAGGCATATTCTGCAGATAATAAGCTCTAACTACATACAAAGAGCCTTCAATTCGGGAAAGAGACATCTTGGGGAAAGAAACTGTCAAGAAAACCTGCCACCCCAACCTGGGACAATCAACTTAAACATGTAGTCCAAAATAAAAATAAGCAAGGACTACCAGACATTTGAGGAAGACTAATAGCATTAAAGAGAAAGATCAAGATAAAATCAAAGCAGGAGACTCAGTAGGATATAGTAGAAAGGCAAGGAAATGAAGAAATTGGTTTTTTGATTATTCTAATTAGAACCCTCAAAAGTTTTTTTAATATTTATTTATTTATTTGAGACAGAAACAGTGTGGAGGAGAGGCAAAGAGAGAGAGAGAGAAAGAGAGAGAGAGAGAGAGAGAGAGAGAGAATCTTAAGCAGACTTCCTTACTGAGTGTGGAGCCTGACCTGGGGCTTGATCCCACAACCCTGACATCATGACCTGAGCCAAAATCAAGAGTCGAAAGCTTAACCAACTGAGCCACTCAAGCACCCAAAAATTTTCAGAAATTTTTAAATGATGTTGTAATCTTAAAAAACAAGAACAAGAATCTATAAAAATAGGATAGATCACAGTAAGAACCAACCCTTAAAATTTTTTAAATGCAAAACTAAAAAATTCATAAAAGAGCATAAAATTTTTAAAATATCATAACATAGAATGAAAAAATATAAAGATGAAATGCATTACAGAGAATATAGGAGTCATAAAGTATTAATCCACAAAGTTCACTGTTCAACCTAATGGGGATCTAGAAGGAGAACAAAGAAAATAAAGGAAAGTAAATAATTTTTTTTTTTTTAAAAAGAGTAAAATGCAGAAAGACACATGCCATCACATTGAAAGGGCCACTGAATATTTTCACCATCATATATAGCATTGATTCATTGGACACACTTAAAGTTGAGGAAACAAAAAATAAAATATACTATTATTGTAGATGAAAAAAGTTGCAATAGAAAACCTGAAATTACTAATATAATACCAAACATTGGAAGAAAGAATGGAAGAAAAGTTGAGTGGTATTTCAATAAGTCAAATCTACAACATTCATAGCAGAAAATCATCAATAATAATTAAAACTGATTACTCAAGAAATAAGTTAATAGATTATATTCACCATAACTAATATAGTAATACACATTACTATATTCATAGAAGAAACCATTAAAAAACTTAAAAGTGATTTTAACTGAGAAGAATGAGAGTTGCAAAAAGAGAACCATATACTTTTTTCATTGAATCTCTATAGTAGATGATTTTTTTTTTTAATTTAGTGTCTCATTTTCTATTTCAGGCTACCACTTTTTTGTGTAACATAAAGCCTTAGATAGATAGCAAGTAAAGAATTGTGTGATGAAACAGTATGACCCATGGCCAGACTCTATGGGAAAATGCAGACAGCTCCAGATGGGAGAGTGGATCACTGACTGGGCTGACCTAAGGTGAACATCATCCCTTGGGTGACTCAAAGGCATTTGAGTCTCTTTCCAAAACTCTAGGCAAGAATGTTTCCAGCTTGACTGAGCTGCCAAGATTCCCATACCTTAGCAGACATGAGACTTTTCATTGGATGCCCTTCTGCTACTATTAAGCTCAGGTTTCAATACCTCTATTAAGCTCCACCCCTGAATTAGAACTTAAAATATAAAACACAATTCTTTTGTAGTTGTTTTTTTAAAAAAAAAAAAGATTTTTATTTATTTATTCATGAAAGAAAGAGAGAGAGGCAGAGACACAGGCAGAGGGAGAAGCAGGCTCCATGCAGGGAGCCTGACATGGGACTCGATCCCAGGTCTCCAGGATCAGGTCCTGGGCTGAAGGCGGCACTAAACCGCTGGGCCACCAGGGCTGCCCTGTAGTTGTTTTTAACTTCAGTAGTCTCAGCTACTGAGATGAAATATTTACTTCAACAAAAATGACTGAGCACCTACTTTGTGCAAGGCACCATGGGATATACACATATAAACCAGACAGATTAGGTTCTCTCAGGGAGTTTCAGAACCACCAAGTGAGAGAGAATTGTACAGAACTAATTTTAATACAAGATCAAATGCAAGTGAATAGGATCATAAAGAAGGAAGAGAGCTTCTAGTTTAGGAAGGGATAAGGAAAGTCTAAGTGAGGAGCTGTCATAAGTGAGCTGGGATCCTGGGCCTTGTGTCAACAGGATGCCTTCAGGCTAGTGCTGTGATACAGCTGTGACTTGGTACATAATCTGAGTGATGTTATCTGAGCTGTACCTGCCCTGGCCAAAGACAATGCCACTGTCTCTAGTTTGAAGCGGCTCTGAATTACTGTTGAGTAAAAGCTACAATCACTTCAAATGCCTTGCTTACCCACACATATGCATTTTCCTTGGAAGATAGGAATTGGTAAAGTAGAAGTCTGTGTTGTAGTGTAAGCAAAACAGAACTCATTCATAACTCCAACTAAATCCAAACTTCTGGGCTGTTTCTATTTTTAATAGCAATTCTCAATGTGTATTCATGTCCCTGCATCTACATTCTACCCTCAAATCCAGAAGATTAAAGAACCAGAGAATGTTAAAATTGGAAGGGATCTCGGCTATTATTCAATATAATCCTATCATTTTACAGATCAAGAAACTAGGCCAAGATACAGTAAATGTGACTTCCCAAGGTTATGCAATCATGAAGAGAAAAGATTGGACTTAAATCAACTTTTTGAAAGCAGGTCCAGAAGCCCTTTCTTCTGGATACTATGCTGAAAGAAAAATGAGGAGACAGAAAAAAACAAAGATAATAAAGAAATAAAAAGTAATGCTTAATTAAGTTATTGGCAATAGATCTAGAATTATCAGTGTTTCTGAAATAAATTCCAAATAACTTTTAAGGAAAAAAAAATAAATAAATAACTTTTAAGGGACCTATTTTTCTTGAGATTTTTTTTCTACTTAGACAAAATGTATACATACTGGCTACCAAAATACAAAGTATTTCTTTTCAAACTATTTTCATTAATTTTTAAATTATTTAAATTATTAAATAATTGTTAAAAAATATTTTTATTCTGTTAAAGTATAGGGAAATGATAATTAGCTAATTATCTACTACATATAATTTTTGTTTCATCAAAGCAAAAACAAGAATTAGTTTATAATAGGTACGCTCTTGTTATACCTAATGTTATATATCCAGAGACACCATATTTTTAAAATAGATTATATTAGAACAAAGACTGTATTGTATTTATTTACAACTATTAACATATCATATCATAGCACCTGGCTTTTAGAATATACCCAATAAATAGTAGTTGAATAAATAAATAAATATCATATTGCATTCAAAATCTCTACCACTTTGTAAAGCATATGTCCCATATTTATATGGTAAAAATTTGACCTATAACACCATTATTTGGATGCATTCAAACTTTACCTACCTTTGATTTAAAATCAATCCATCCTTTCCCTAAATAGGTTCCATGATTAAAGGCCTTCCTCTAGACCCAGGTGTAAATAAATCCTAGGTGAAGCCAAAGCCTACTGCTTTCTTCCCTTCCTTACTCCAACCTGAGGGAGGGTTCTGGAGGTAAAGGCCACACCTAGCTCCAGGTCCTGTACTCAAGCAGAAAAAAAGACTTCTTGACTAGCCAAGAGTCTCCAGTTCAAAACACCGGTTACTTTCTCAGTAGTGCTCTATAGACCACTAAGAGGCTAACTAGAAGACACCGTAGGAATTGTGGGAGAACGCCTCACCCAGAGGGCTGTTCATCAGGGCATAAGATATGGAAGATAAGAAAAAGAACTGAGAGAGAATGTACCAAGTTTTACTAAGAATATTTAAGAATCCCTACTGAGGAAGTTAAAGATGGATACTAAATACAAAAGGCATTTACTTAAGAATGAAAACGTTTTTCATGTTATGCATATAAATAAGAAGTTAACACACCCCTTTTTATTTTCTTCCTCCATTTTACAGAAATAAGAAAAATGTTTTGAACACTGATGTCACTGAGGTTTTCCAATTGTTTAAAAACAACAAATGAAATGAGTACTTCTAATCTTTTTGGTATGTTTATACAACAAAAAAAGGAATGTTATAATAGTCTCTAACTTGTCTATTTTAATGTCTGTATATTTACACAACTGACGATAAATGAAATATTATAAGTTTGGCCTTTTTTCAATTATTTGTGTGTAAAGTCACTTAAAGTATAAAATGATATTTTCCCCTATTCTAGCAAAGATAAAACCCAACCCAAAATATTGAGAAAAATAAAAATAGAGGAAAAGAGTTAGGGAGGACGTGTTCTTCCACCCTGGCTTCTTCCACTCAGTCACCGGTGATGTTCTAGCCTTCTACTCCCCACTTCTCTCCATCTGAGAAACAAAGGCCTGAAGCAGAGTTATGCACACAGAAATGAGGAAAAGCTGCAAACAATGGTTTGTAAGTCTTGCTAACCTCCTTGTGAGGTTGACTGTGGCTCTTCAAGACCATTTGATGCCCCATGTCTCAAGTTCACCTCAGAAGGTGACAGCAGCCCCAAGAAGGAAGCAAAAGTCAAAGGTAGGCCTGATGTACAGGATCTGGAAACTCATCAGGATTTGGCCACACCCAGGAAGAAAAACTTTTGTAGTGATTCCAGTTTGTAACTTTTGCAAACAGTTGAACTAAAGGCTCAACGTAATCTAGAAAATTTCCGGCCAAATGAAGATTTTCAAGGTAGTCTATAAAGGGATGAAGAAATAACAGCTAGCTCATTTTATGAGCAAAGTAAGCACTGTAAGCATGTTTCCTGGTGTGAAGATTCTGAGACCCCCATGCATTCTTATCTGATGGCAAGAAGAGGAAACAACTGCAAGAAGGGTATAAGAAAAAGGAAAAGGAAAAAAAAAAAAAGAAGAAAAAGGAAAAGGAAAGCAAGATATTCAGTCACAACTTTGTGTATAGATATACACTAGCATATAGAACAGTCATCTGGAATAAACCGATCATCTGTTTGGCAGTTTGGCTCTGGAGGCAGCTTGGACTTTTCCAGTACTCTGGAGGATAGACAGCTGAACTTTCCAACAAGGTCAGGAAGATCTGTTTGCTCACTAGTTTGATCCAAGCTGGACTTACTTGTTCCTGCGTCCATTGTTTGCATGAAGAAATCACACTTTGAAATTTTTCTTCAACTACAGTAATTATCTCAATTGAGCCTGTGACCTATTTTATATGAAATGTGAAAGTACCTTATTTTATTTTTTTTCTAAAATGTTCTTTACCTCATCAATTTTTCCTAAACATTTTCTTTGATATGTCCTTCCTTTCCTATTCTCATTTTTCAAATTTTCCCTTTTCTCATTTTAACTGTCTTTTCTCTTGTCATGTTCTAAGTAGTTAAAAAGAAGAAAAAAATAAGCAGAGAAACCTCACTGGAGTAAATGCTTCCAGCATGACTTTCCCACTAAAGTCTTCCATGTGCAGGGCAGGTAAGGAGATAAGGGACTGAGAGTTGTGAAGGGCCACTGACCCCCATATCATATTTGCAAAGTTAGATCTCTGCTATTATCACCCAAGGAGGCTCTGTATAATCCCAGAGATATGCCACAATATTAGCAGAAGACATTGATCTCACTACTTTAGACTCATGTCCCATGGCCTGATTGAATCTCTTATAGTCTTCTACGAACAAATATTTATTTTAATATAGATATTCATATGTGTATCCTATAATTTTTTGTAAATAATAAAATTAAAGTGTATTGTATGTTTTCTGTGTCAAAAGGGCTAATTTGTTAAGTGCAAATGTATAAGTATGGTACTTCATATAATCCTGTCTTGACACCTCATTCTTAACTACACCAAAACCCTCAAGAAAAGCAACAAAAATCTTTCCAAACCTTGAGATCAGCTGGCCACAGATTATAACAAATGTGTTACAACTCTAAACTGAACATGGCTCATGCCACAGAATTCTTTATGTCACCTTTTCATTTCCAGCAGTTCTAAAATACTTAAGTGTTTTCTAACACAAGCTCTCTCATGCTCCTGTACATGTTATTCCTTCTGCCTCAAATATCATTCTCTGCTTCATCTTATTTCTCTCCCAAGATTGATTCTGTTCAACTCCACCTTCTCTGTGTGACTTCCTCGGATAACTCCCTGCATTCATTCATCACCCAGGCACTATGCCAGATGCTAAGTTGGCAAAAGGAAAACATTGCTCCTGCCCTCAAGATGCATGCATGACACAGTGGTCCAAGGGGAGAACTTTGAGAACATTTTGTAATATGGGCCCGAAAGAGTGTCAAGGAAGGTTTCCCGGAAGAGGTAATAGCTGAATGAAAATTTGAAAGACATGTAGAAATTATTTAACATAAGAAAGAGGGGATCCCTGGTAGCTCAGCGGTTTAGCGCCTGCCTTCCCCAGGATGTAATCCTGGGGTCCCAGGATGAAGTCTCACATCAGGCTCCCTGCAAGGAGCCTGCTTCTCCCTCTGCCTGTCTTTGCCTCTCTCTCTCTCTCTCTCTCTCTCCCTCTGTGTGTCTTTCATGAGTGAATAAATAAAATCTTTTAAAAAATTTTTAAAAATAAATAAACAAACAAACATAAGAAAGGAGAAACAGAAACTATCAGGAAGCAACGGTGGGGAGAAAGAATGCTGATTGAGAGGTAAATATGCCATTTCAGGGAGTTCAGATTTCATTAATTTTTCCTTGAAGGCAATGGGGATCCTTTTAAGCAGAAGAATGAGATGATCAGATGTATCTTTTAGAAACCATAGAGATCAAATCAGAAAGAACAAGACTAAGGCCATTAGGAGACTTATTTGTAAAGGAGATGATATGTGTACTTAGAATGGGAATGAAAGACTTGAAAGAGAATTTGATAATTCGAAAGAGATAACTGAGTTAGAAGTGAAAGGCCTTGTGATAGATTGGGTGCTGGTACATAGGAGATGGAAAGTAGTCAAGAGGGAGCCCCGAGCTTCTCTGCCTTCTTCCTAGAGTGGACAGTGGTACCTTCACTGAGATCAGGAATACGGAAGGAGGAACAAGAAGTGATTGACTGAGTTTTGAATATGTTGAACAGGAGGGGCCAGTGGAACATTTTTTTTAAAGATTCTATTTATTTATTTGAGAGAGAGAGAGAATGAGAGAGAGCACGTGCACACAAGGGAGCACAGGCTGGGGGGAGAGGCAGCTGAGCAGGGAGCCAATGTGGGGCTCAATCCCAGGACCTCAGGATCATTACCCAAGCTGAGGGCAGACACTTAACTGAGCCACCCAGGTGTCCCTGGAACATCCATGGTGAGAGGCAAATGCTCATTCCTCTCTGTGTGCCCACTACCTGCTACATTACCTCATGTTAGCACACTGGCTTGTCTATCTTCCACCTCTAATTTTCCCTAGACAGGAGAGACTGTCCAATCTAAAACCCATCCCTTCAGGGTACCCTCAATGAGCGCATGTTCCCCATGGACCAGGGGACCAGGCTCTCCCATTTCCCCCTCTCTATCCTTAGAGCAGCACTAACTCAGGAGAAATATCCTGTAAGGGCGGAAGTCCATCACTCCTGGAGAAACCAAAAACATGCACTGAAGAAAGGCTATTTTCCCTCTATTTTAATTCAATTTTACATTCTATTTCCCACCCATTTTCAAAGGGACCATTGTTTCAGAAGAACTGAGTACTTTCTAAGGTAAATAAATAGAGTGAATAACAATCTTGTTTAAGATTCCAACTTATTAACAGAAAACATGTGTAGACTTAAGCATTAAAAATAAATATGCCTTTAAAGATGACCTGGGAGGCTTCTTACCTGCCAAGAACAGAGTTCAAGACCTCAGAAAGTCTGTTTTCCCAGAAATGGTAGATTATATTGCTAATGATGGCAAGGGCATTAAACCATAAGTTTTTTTTTCTCCCTATAATTTTGGTACTATTTAGGTAAGTTTTGTAATAGTCTGAAATAAGAGAAGTACTCCCAAGACTGATCTTGGGTTGTGAAAATTGGGTCTATGATTTCATTCTTTGGAAGAATGTTTTCAGTTCCTGCTTTTCCTTCCAGGCATGTACATTTGGGGTGAGCTCTTCTTATATTTGAATTATATTTTAGTGACCCTTGTTGTGTTAATATATACAAATATAGGTTCACTTTTAGAGCATTTGCTATCATATATATTTTAGTTTAATTGAGCATTTTTAAAAAGATTTTATTTTTATTTATTTTAAAGAAAGAAAGAGGGGAGAGGGACAGAGAGGAAGGATAGGGACAAGCAGACTCTGCACGGAGCACAGAGTCCTACTCGGGACTTAATCTCACAACCCTGAGATTACAACCTGAGCCAAAACCAAGAGTTGGCCGCTTAACCAACTGAGCCACCCAGGTGACCCTAATTGAGCATTTTTAATAAAGAGCATAATTCTTTTTTCAATATTCTTATTTATTCCAAATTAGAGGACAATTTCTAAAAGTTGTTATGAATTGCCATGAAAATTAGCAGGAGCAGAATATCTCCAAATGGACCATACGGAGTGGCAGACCCAGAGGCGGGTCAGCTTGCGGAAGAGAAATTGATGCTGTCCTCCACATTCATTGACTTGTCTGGTTTTCATATGACGAGTAAACAGATGAGTCAGTTTCTCTTTTTCTAAGGGACTTTACATGATTAGGGTCAGAAACTCAGCAAAGAAAAATCTTCCCTGGTTTTATAAGGATGAGCTGATGAGATGCCACAGTGATTCATTTCAAAGGTGCCGGCTCTTCTCAAACAACTGCTGAGAGACCTTGCTGTTCCCTGAACTTGGGAGGCTGGTTCTAGCACATGCACGAATTCTGCTTGCCATATGAGCAAAAGTGAGATCATACGGGTTGATGCTGGCAGAGTCTCTGAGAGTGCAGTAATTCATGCTGTCAGTTACTATCAGCAGCAATTTGCTTCTGGATTGGTTCCTGTGAGCACTCATGTGAGCATTCTGCACAAAGGACCAGAGTGCAATATTCTCTTGGATTTCAGGGACTTAGTGCAGTTTCAACATATAATCAAAAGTGCCACGTAGTTCGCCACCTCGCATTTTGTTTTAAAGAGACAGAGGCTTCAAACTGGATTCCTTTCTTCTCTCCAAAAAAGGAAGTTGATGGCAACGTGGAACTATCTTTAGAGCAATCTGTTGGTGCTTCAGCGGAATCTACCCTGTTGGTAAAGGGTACACTAGTTTTGTTTTGTTTTTAACTAAATGTCATTCCACTGTCTCCACAGTAATAAAAATCAAAACTTTGCTTATTCACGAAACTTCACTTATTAGGTATATGACCAACTCTTAATTACTATAGGGCAAATACATTGAGAAGTGAAAAGTGCCCTCAAATTGGCTGGTATTGTAACAATTTATTCCTCCATATTAAGTACAATCTCCACAAAATTCTATGTCAAAGAAATTTGGTTGCTGCAGCCCTAGCTTAAAGGCACATTATTGAATCTCTGTAGGAATGCATGGGTAGCTTAGTCAATTAAGCTTCTGACTCTCAATTTTGGCTCAGGTCATGATCTCAGGGTCCTGGGATCAAGGCCTGCATCCGGCTCCATGCTCACTGTGGAATCTGCTTTAGATTCTCTCTCTCTCTCTCTCTCTCTCATTCTCACTCTCCCTCTGCCCCTCCCCCGTGCTTGCTTGCATTCTCTCAAATAGATAGAATTTTGAGAAAATAATCTCTGCAAAACAATATAACTTCATTGAGTTCCAAATAACTTTAAGATATCAATAGCATTCTTGCTACCAAAGTAGCCACTAGTCTCTTTCTAATTAATACTTTCTATTGAGAATCCACAAGATTCAGGGTTAAGAGGAAGGAAAAGATACCCCTTGCATCTGAGAAATGGTAGTTTAGTTACACTCAGAAAAGTGAAAAATACACCAAAGTCTCAAGTGCCACTGTCAACAACATATATATTATTCGGTATTAACCTATAAAGTCTTGACTGCTTCCAGTTGAAAACCTACTTCCATATTGTATCAAGCTCAAAAATCCTCAAAACCTTGGCATCTTACTTGATTAATATTACTCAGCCTTACAAAAGGATGAGATCATGCCATTTGCGACAACATGGATGGACCTAGAGGGTATCATGCCAGGTGAAATCAGTCAGAAAAAGACAAATACCATGTGATTTCACTTATATATGGAAACAGATGAATAAACAAATAAAAAGCAGAATGAGACCTATAAATACAGAGAACTAACTGATAGTAACGAGGGGGGAGGGATGTGTGGACTGAGAAAAATGGGGGAATAGGAATGACAGATATAGGCTTCCAATTATGTATGAATAGGTCATGGTAATAAAAGGCACAACATAGGGAATATAGTTAATATTGTAATAGCATTGTATGGTGACAGATCATAGCTATCCTTATGGTGAACGTAGCATAAAGTATAAACCTGTAAAATCACTATAGTGTACACCTGAAACTAACGTAACATTGTATGTCAACTATGCTCAATAAATAGGTAGATAAATAAATAAAGTCTTTGCCAGATAACCAAAGAAAAGAGAGAGGAATTTTTTTTTTAAGAGAGAGGAATTCTTATGTGTATTATCTCCCTTCCCCTGCCTCTGCCTCTAGAAAATAGACTGAATGAGGAGAGGGACTTCTGTTTCCTCCCTGATGTATTCCAAGGGCCTGAAACAGTGCATAGTGCATGGGAGGCACTTAATAAAAATGTGCTGAATGAATGAAGAGTATCCTTTTCTTCAGCCACCTCTTTAACAAGTCTTACCAGCCCCTCTGTTACTGCCTTCTGCTCATTCTGCTGGCATCCTGTCTCTCATCACTTTACATCTTGTGCTATATAATTCAGCCAAATGCAGAATATATGCAGTATCTTAAATGTGCCATGTTCTCTCTCCCTGGAGGCCTTTGCACATGTTCCTCCATGTAGAAGACTTTTCTCTCCTACTCTCCTTCTCCCTTCTCTGGGAAACTTCTCTTTGTTCTTCAATCTTATTTCAGGAAGTCTTTTTTTAAGATTTTATTTATTTATTCATGAGAGACACAGAGAGAGAGGCAGAGACACAGGCAGAGGGAGAAGCAGGCTCCCTGTGGGGAACTAGATACAGGACTCCAGGACCCCAGGATCACTACCTGAGCCAAAAGCAGACGCTCAACTACGGAGCCACCTAGGTACCCCTATTTCAGAAAGTCTTAACCTCATCTCCAAAATAGAGCTCGACAGGCCTTTAGTACCCTGTGATTTCTATAGTTGCACTTACCCATTTGGAAGGTAAGTGACATAACTAGAGGCATAAGGATAGTTGTGAAATTATCCATCAGTATTTAGGTTTCAAAGGAGCTCATAAGAAAATTAAAACTGTCCTCTTAGAAATGGGATAAAATATTTTTTTAAAATAATCAAGATGTACTGGAAGAAAGTCACAACAGTGTGAGAAAACCATCACATCTCTAAAACTATTGAGTGAAGCATCACTCCAGACTAATGATTAAAACATAAACAAGCAGCATCTGTGTTAAAGCTAATAGACTGTTCCATAGGTAGTTGCTGCTTGCTATTCAAGTCTCAGCAAAATGAGACCTGAGTGATGTCCCCTCTCACTTCCTCAGAGAGGACATCACTGACCATCCCATGGAAAGTTGCCCAGGTCACTTTCTATCCCATTGCCCTGCTTACCACCTTCCTTACAAGTCTCCCTCTTCGATATTCTCTTAATCATTTCTGTGTTTACTACTTTATTTTCAGTGCTACCCTCTAAATGATTGTCTTCATGAAAACAGGGACCTTGTATGTCTTGTTCAGTGCTTTTTTATTCTCAGAACCTAAATGAGTGTTTGGCATTCAAGCAGATGTTCAATATATTTTTTTTTAATGAATGGCAACAAAGAACCTCAGAAGAAAACCAATGACCACCTTGCCTAGTAGGATGGTTTCAGGGGCACTGGTTGTTCAGGAAAAAAGAAAACTTCCTGCATTTCACCAAGAATTCCCATGTACCAGTACAAACTTACTAGTCTAGTTTGCAATTAAATATTGTTTTGTCTCAGGGGAAAACTTCCTGTCCAGTAGAGCAATTTCACCTAGTTTTAGGAAATAATATTCTTTTCAAAATATGAAATTAAGAAAACAGTTTAAAAAGCAATCTTGGGATGCCTGGCTGGCCCAGTTAGAAGAGCATGCATATCTTGATCTCAGGGGTTGTGAGTTCAACCCCCATGTTGCATGTAGAGATTACTAAAAATAATAATAATAATAACAAATAAACTTTAAAAATTCCTTATCAATACAACTATTCCAGTGACTATTCTTTTTCTGCTTTTTGCAAAGTGTTCAAGTTGTATGTCATAGTACAGAACACATTTGAGATTCATGAAGACTATAACTCTAGACTCTTGTTAAATTCCATAACTGCAAATAACAGCACAAGTTTCTACCATATATCCAGTTTAACATCTCAGTCTTACTAGTTCTAGTACAGTAGATCTTTGTCATTCTTTGTAGCCACCCTGAATCTTTTGAACAGTTTTCCTATATATGAGGAATCTCAAGTTTTCCTGTCATACTTGCACAAAGTGGAAGCCAGAAACTCACTTTCCCAGACACTAGCTGTCTATATCACTACTATTACCAATAAGGAATATCCATGAGCAACTTGGATTTGTAAGAGAACATTGTGAATTTATAAGCAGAAACCATCAAAATTCATCCTCTGGTGACTGTAGTTGGATAGGTACCCAGCATTTGGCGGTGGCCGTGGTAGAAACTCCATCATCCACTGACCAGAATCAGCAATGGAAGTTATGGTATCTGTGTCCAGCAGTAATGGCAATGTGGCTTTGCTGGAGCAATTAGTAGTGTTTTTTAGTCATTGTTCCTGAATTCATGGACTCTACGTCTGATTCTTTGGCTTTTCCAGAGAATCTATGAACCACACAAAATCCTCTAATAATTTCCTTTTCTGCTTAAACTAACTAAAAAGGGATTTGTTATTTGCAACCTTAACAGATGAAAATAACTATGAATTATTATTCTCTCTGTATTTTTTAATTTATTCTGAAATATTTAAGACATGCACAAAGGCCATTTCTTTCTTAGTCCTGGAACTTTTCCATATACACCCATCACTGGAGGTAGCAACTGGCCTTCTTCTTACAGAAAGATGTTCATCACTTTACAAGCATGGATGCCTAAAAACAGAGATGGAAGGGCACTTGCTATGAGACTTATTCCCACATTCCAGCTTCATGTTTGGAATTCATACTTTAGACACACTGGATTTTTATAAACCAAGTGCATTTGGAATCACAAATAAATGCTCTAGAACATTATATTCAACAATCCCAGTGGTCTACACTACAAATATAAAACCTATAATTATGCCTATTAATTTCTCAGAAATCAGAATTCATGAATGAAGATAAGAAGTTTGGGCCTTGCATGATTTGCTTTTCAACTACACTACTCAAACCAACCCCATGATTCCAAATGCTACTCTTTAGTTAAGCTATCTTTATTTTTTAAGATTTATTTATTTATTTGAGAGAGAGAGAGTGAGCATGAGTTGGGGGAGGGGTAGAGGGAGAAAGAGAAGGGAAGCAGACTCCCTATTGAGTGGGAAGCCCAATGTGGGGTTCAATCTCAGGACTCTGAGATGATGACCTGAGCCGAAACCAAGAGTTGGGCACTTAAACGACTGAGCCACCCATGTGCCCCTCTTTAGTTAAGCTACCTTGATTTAAATACTCAACAAACTTTTTCTCTAAGCTTTTTCAAAATAAAAAACATAATAAATTCATTTACTTTAAAATATAATTTAAAACCTTTTCCTTCTAATATAAGATATCTACATGTAACATTAAGTAATTTGCTTTGTGGCTCTTTGTCAGTCTATCAAAGTAGAGAACTGCCTAGGACACAGAAATCAGGACATGACCTGTAAGACACACACTGCTGCAGGGATGGGCATTGCTGAGCTAAAGCAGACTTATTCTGGCCCAAGAATGATGACTCTTAAATTTTCGGGAATTTTTCAAATCATTTGTGAAACATGGCCATTATTAAATATTAAATCATAGAAATTTACAAGTAAGTACATTATATTAAAAATAAATAATAAATTATCAAACATATATAAAAATCAAGGTTAAAATACTCAAAATTTATTATTTCCTAATTATATTACTACATTTATTGTTATGTATGCTCTGGAGGTTATTTACATCTACTGTATCTGAATGGGAGAAAATACTATGTTCTCCATCTGCAAATTCAGTTGACACCAAGCTTAAATTGGCAAAAGCTACCAAGCAGGGCTTGATCTATTGTTTTGTTAATTGCCTAGATTTAAGAAAGTAATGAAAATGTTAATGAATAATGAAAGTGAGAAAATGTTAATAATGCTTAACTCAAAATTGTATCCTATTTGTAGCTATTACACTCTTGAGTAGCTAAAAACAAACAAAAAAACAAAAAAAACTTCAGAAAATACTCTTACAGTATTCAAAAATGAATAGCTGGTTCAGCACCCATTCATACCATAGATGAACAAGTGAAGTTATGACAGATGTCTTCATTGAATCACCTTTGTTTTATCTATTAACTTAAATGAAAATACAAGAGACTTTCATGTCAGAACTGTTCTTTCATCAATTGTGACCATAGGTCGGCTAAGAATATAGGAGTCTAGCAATAGTCAAAAAAGCAGCTTATAAGAATCAATTGGCTATATGAAATTTATGGTAAAGAATATTATATACTTGGTTATTTATAACAAATCTTTTATACGTATCAGAAAAGTTTATAATAAATGTATGTACATACACATGTATTTTTTCTCTTTGCCAGCACACTACTGGGTAGATGGGAATTTATTTAGCAGGGGAAAAGGAAAAAGATATATATCCTAATCAAAAAAGAAAAAGGGGTGATTCAATATCCACAAATCAATCAACGTGATACACCACATTAATAAAAGAAAGGATTAATAAAAGAACCATATGATCCTCTTAATAGATGCATTCTTTCTTAATAAAAACCCTCAAGAAAGGAGTGATAGAAGGAACATACCTCAACATCTTAAAGACCATATAAAAAAGACCCACAGCTAATATCCTCAAAAGGGCAAAAATTGAGAGCTTTTCCCCTAAGGTCAGGAACATAAGGATTCACTAAATGGCATTTGGATAATTGGATAGCAAAATGCAGAAGAATGAAAGTGGACCGCTTTCTTACACCATACACAAAAGTAAATTTAAAATAGATGAAAAACCTAAATGTGAGACAGAAATCCATCAAAATCCTAGAGGAGAACACAGACAGCAACCTCTTCGACCTCAGTCACAGCAACTTCTTGCTAGACATGTCTCTAAAGGCAAGAGATACAAAAGCAAAAATGAACAATTGGAACTCCATCAAGATAAAAAACTGCACAGCAAAGGAAACAGTCAACCAAACTAAAAGCAACCTACAGAACGGAAGAAGATATTTGCAAATGTCTTATCAAAGAAAGGGATAATATCCAAATTCTATAAAGAACTTATCAAACTCAACACTCAAAAAATAAAAAATCCAGTTAAGAAATGGGCAGAAGACATGAACAGACATTTCCCCAAAGAAGACATACATATGGCCAACAGACACATGAAAAAGTGCTCAACATCATTTATCATCGAGGAAATACAAATCAAAACCACAATGAGATACCATCTTACACCAGTCAGAATGGCTAAAATTAACAAAACAGGACACTACAAGTGTTGATGAGGATGCAGAGAAAGGGAACCCTCTTACACTATTGGTAGAAATGCAAACTGGTGCAGCCACTTTGGAAAATAGTATGAAGGTTTCTCAAAAAGCTTAAAAATAGATCTACCCAGGGTGCATGGGTGGCTCAGTTGGTTAAGCATCTGTCTTTGGCTTAGGTCATGATCTCCAGGTTCTAGAATTGAGTCCCACATCGGACTTCCTCCTCAGTGAAGAGTCTGCTTCTCTCTCTCTTTCTCTCTCTCTCTCTTTCTTTCTCCTCCCCCCATCACTCATTCTCTCTCTCTCTCTCTCTCTCTCTCTCAAATAAATAAATAAAATCTTAAAAAAAATAGAACTACTCTACAACATAGCAACTGCACTACTGGGTATTTATCCAAAGGATACAAACACTGATTTGAAAGGACATGCACACGCCAATGTTTACAGCAGCATTATCCATGATAGTCAAATTGTGGAAAGAGCCCAAAGGTTTATCACCTGATGAATGGATAAAGAAGATGTAGGATATATACATATAGATAATATGTATTATATAATTATATATGTATTATATACATATGTGTATATGTATGTGTATATATATAGTGGAATATTATTCAGGCATCAAAAATAATGAAAGCTTGCCATTTGCAATGATATGAATAGAGTTAGAGGGTATTATGCTAAGCAAAATAAGTCAGAAAAAGACAAATACCATATGATTTCATTCATATGTGGAATTTAAGAAACAAAATAGATGAATACAGGGAAAGAGAAGTAAAAATAAAATGAGATAAAAACAGAGAAAGGCAATCCATAAGAGACTCTTAATTATAGGGAATAAACCAAGGGTTGCTGGAAGGGAGGTGGGTGAGGGGATGGGGTAACTGGGTGATTGGCATTAAGAAGGGCACTTGTTGTACTGAGCATTGGGTGTTATATGTAACTGTTGAATCACTAAATTCTACCCCTGAAACTAATATTACACTATATATTAACTAACTTGAATTTAAATAAAATCTTGAAAGAAAAGAAAAAGAAAAGGGATGGAAGGAATGGAGGGAATCAGGACTGGAGGGAAGACTTGAGGCATAAATAGAAACAACCCATACAATTGATTCTTATATTATGCAACACTTTAACATTCTTAATACATTTCCACATAGACTTAGTCCATCTCCACGCCACCCCCCCCACGCCCCCCCCCCCCCCTCACACACACACATCCTCCCCAGGGAACAGGGCACTCAGCCCAGCTATGGCTCAGGTTTCTGTTCTATTCTCCTTCTCCATTTCATTTGTCTTCCCTTAACACCCACTCAAAGTCTCTTTAGCTGGTGGGAAAAAAAGACCGAAGAATCTGCTAAATTGTCAGATTTCCACCGCAGGTTTCTTCTTTACTATCACTCACTTGCCTGAGCCCTCCCTTTCTTCTCAGCCACTTTTAATTTTCTCAAAATCAAAATATTTATAAACACTAAGTGGCAATGACTTCAGTATAGAGCCATCTATACATCTCTTCCCAGAAATCCCAATTTTCATGTCCCAGCCACTACCAAAGCTCCATCAGCCTTCCTCATGCCAGTTCTGGACCATTCCAGGATATATTTGCTAGTACAATACCTAAGACGTCTAAATACAGACTCAGTGAAAAAAGAGACAGAAAAATGGAAAATATCAGATCCAGCCTTATTACATTTGTTCACATTATTGGACAACTCACAGAATAATTGTAACCAAGAACAGTCTTTCTTTCTTTCTTTCTTTCTTTCTTTCTTTCTTTCTTTCTTTCTTTCTTTCTTTCTTTCTTTTTCTTTCTTTTTCTTTCTTTCTTCTTTCCTTCCTTCCTTCCTTCCTTCCTTCCTTCCTTCCTTCTTTCCTTTTCTTTTTTCTCTTTTCTTTTCCTTTCTTTTCTTTTCTTTTCCTTTCTTTTCTTTTCTTTTCTTTTCTTTTTTTTTCTTTTCTTTTCCTTCCTTCCTTCCTTCTCTTCCTTCCATCTATTTTCTTTGTAGGTTCCCCTTCTACTTTCTGATTGATCATGCTCTTCATTAAAACAACTTCAGAGACCGTGTATGTTCTCTTCTGTGTCCCTATTGCACAAAACAAAGTGGAACTCAATAGGTCCACCATCTTCCTGATATTACCTTGCAATGGCTCCTCTAACAAATCTTATTCTTCATGGGTTCTATTGTTTCAAATTATCCAGACCAATTATCCAGACTAGAGCCAAAATGAGCTTGCACCCTGAATATAGCCCCATTTTAACACGTATAGGAAAGAGTTCAACTCTTTCCTTTTTATGGCAGTTGACATTCTCTACCTTATATTATATTTATATCTGACTATGTCTCATCTCCCACACATATCTATAAGCAAAGACTGATATTTATTTTTCTATCTTGTACATAAATGCACTAGATACACTTTATCAATTGAGTAAATTACACACACACACACACACACACCTATCTATCCATCTATCAAGCAATTGATAGATAAAAGTTTAATAAGAACAGGGGTGCCTGGGTTGCTCATCAGTTGAGTGTCCAATTCTTGATTTTGGCTCAGGTCATGATCTCAGAGCTGTGGGATTGAGCTCTGTGTGGGGCTCTGTGCTCAGCATGGAGTCTGCTCAAGATTGTCTCTCCTTCTACCCCTCCCTCCACTCTTGTGTTTTCCTCTTTCTGTATATAAATAAATAAAATATTGTTTTAAAAAGTTTAATAATGACAAATTAATAGAAGGAAAGTAGCATTATAAAGAAAGCCAAAAGAAGAAGAAAGCCACCTAGCATTACTACAGGGGAAGTCAGCCCCTTCTACACTGGCCTTCCCAGGTAGGGAGAGAGGAAGGCGTAGAGCAAAAGATGCTAATTTGGAGGGTCTCCCAAGTACCCAGACTATAAAGGATAACCATGGTCTACATCCTCTCTGTTGTTTAGCCCTGAACATTCTGTGGGGATTTCAGCAGCATTTTTTAAAAATGACAGTATATTCACCACAGTGGAATCTCCTGATTTAAGTTTTTTCTTTTTAAGTCTAAAGGAAAGTCTACATCAGACTTCAACAGGCTTCCACACTTTTGCCAGTTTGAACACACCTGGCAAGTAAAACAGCTGGCTTGAACAACTGAGGGTCACAAAATGCAAAATTATTAGGGCTACTAAATCAAACAAAGCATTAATCATATAATCACGGCAATTAACCTAACTTTCAACACACAAATTGAGGCATGAAGTAAAAACAACTGGCATTTATTATACATTCTCCTCACTAGGGCAGTATTTTCTACTTAACATAGTGCTGACAATTACTTTCATGAAATATTATTTATCAATTTTTCATAGGAAATCTCCCGTTGTGATTAACTGCAACATCTACTTCTGCTTACATATTAGATGTGGATGCTTACTGCACATTCATATGGCAAATAGAAAGCACCTTTTACACAAAATGTCAAATATGCTGTCAGCACTGCTCTCATAATAGTAACCTCATGGGAGAGAGGGCCGCTGTGGCAGAAATGTAACTTAGGGTCCTTATCCAGGACAGAAATATAAAATTCTTGACTTTTCATTTCCTGTATAATTACTACCCACCCCCCTTAATCATATTATAATAGATCCTTAAATATAATGTGAGAGAAGATCTCTGGTCCTGAAGCAAAAGAAATGATGGTGAGGATGGCGCAGAAATACAGTTATTAAAAACTGGTTAAACAGGGATCCTCCTAGCACTTCAGATTGGCGAAAGAAGCAATCAAAGGCTGTTGCTGACAGGCACAGATTGTATGATAAAAAACAATAAAAGGCATTGAAATAAAATTTTCTGTAAGTCTTCCCTGGATCAGTGTGTGCTTACAAATTAAAAATCCATGACTGACTCTTTTCATGGTCTCTCCTCTCTTGGGTTAGTCATTCAGTCTTTCCAGGCTACAGATTGGTTATGGGTGGCCGAAGAGGTGTGGTAAGATCTTATTTAAGTTCCAGTTTGCATTGTTAGGCCTGTTTTTGTCTTGAGGTTTTGTTTGTTTTTTGTTTGTTTGTTTTCTTCCACTGGTATAATATTTCAAGAGCTGTGGTCTGTTTCTTTTGTGCAATTTTTGCCCTGGGAAAACCAACAGAGTAAAGATTATATATGGAACCAACTGGAGACTTCCTTGATCAAAATCTGTTCTTTAGCTGGGTGTTTATTATTACCGTCATGCCCTAAATCCACCTGCTTGAGTAAAGAAAACACTTAAAATAATCAGCTTATGTTATGTTTACAGGATATGGCATTTTGATTTGTATTTTTTACACATCTATTTCTCTAAACACCATGGCTAGTACACCAAGATTCATAAAATAAAGACTGTTAACATAACACAACCAAGGAAAGTCAGAAGGCCAACTGCTGGCATGTTGGGCTAAAAATTATTGAACTCAGCTCTCAGGTGAAGTTTTCTTTTTTTTTTTATAATAAATTTATTTTTTATTGGTGTTCAATTTGCAAACATACACAATAAAACCCAGTGCTCATCCCGTCAAGTTCCCCCCTCAGTGCCCATCACCCATTCACCCCCACTCCCCGCCCTCCTCCCCTTCTACCACCCCTAGTTCGTTTCCCAGAGTTAGGAGTCTTTATGTTCTGTCTCCCTTTCTGATATTTCCCACACACTTCTTCTCCCTTCCCTTATATTACCTTTCACTATTATTTATATTCCCCAATGAATGAGAACATATAATGTTTGTCCTTCTCCAATTGACTTACATCACTCAGCATAATATCCTCCAGTTCCCTCCACATTGAAGCAAATGGTGGGTATTTGTCGTTTCTAATGGCTGAGGAATATTCCATTGTATACATAAACTACATCTTCTTTATCCATTTATCTTTCGATGGACACCGAGGCTCCTTCCACAGTTTGGCTATTGTGGACATTGCTGCTAGAAACATCGGGGTGCAGGTGTCCAGTTTTCTTTATGAATTATCCTTTAGTTGGCGGTTTCATGATTTGCACGTGTGTCCAGCATCCTGCTGCTATGATGCTGTGTGGCATCCATGTGACACATGGATGACTTGCTGTCTGAGCAGTGTAACAGAAAGATGGCTTAGGACATCAGGCTTCTAGAGCCAGTGAGTATGCTTTTGTCTTTGGGGAGTTTTCTAAAAGAGGTTTTTTCCAAATTCATAACATCCATGGTCAAACTAGGACAGCCTTCTCAAACTCAGAGAATGTCCTTCTGGGAGATTTGCCAAATCAAATCCTGTCATCCAAATTATAAAGCGGGAGCAATCTTAGAAATCATCTAGTCCAAGCCCTTCCTTTACAGATGAGATAATCAGGACCTGTAGAAGTTAAGTGGCTTGCTACTGATCACACAAATAGGGCAAAACCAGACAAGATTCCAGGTCTTTCTGGACCAAGAAACAGTTAAACAAAATGTTCTACTGTTTTAAGTAGAGAATAATTTGTTTTCATTTCTTACCTTACCTGTTTTCAAAATCTATTTAGAGGAAAAAAAATATATAAACCAATGAAAATATATATCATGATTAACTATTTAAAAAACAATTCAAGATACAATAGAAGTTTTTTCAGGACATAAAAAAATTTCCAGATGAACTGCATACAGTATTAATGACATGCATATTATTTGAGTAGTAAATGTATAAAATGTATTAAAAGAAAGGTTTTTTCAAATAATTTTTATGGATAGACGAGTTGTAACAAAAAGCAGTTTAGAAGTCTTTGGTATACGCAATAAAACCCAGTGACATACGGTTTAAAGATACCACAGAAACTAGGTTTGAGGAGATTGTGCCTCCCAAGGGGTCCTTTGAAAAGAAGGTCTCTGCAAAATTCCAGTCAATTCATCAAGTAGCATAACTAGATGGTGAATAATAAGCTTCTTTATCTAGTCCATCATTATGTTTAATTTTGGACTTTGAAGAAAAGACACAACCAAGATCAGAGAGTGGTTTAAAACACTGTATTTCTTCAATGCCAGCATGCTTAATTATTTCTCCCTAATTGGAACTCAAATTCAAAGTTATTTGAAGATTATTCATCATCCAAATTACATATAACTTTTTTTTTCTTCAGAAGTTTGTACCATTTGCAAGACATCCACACATTTCTCTAAATTAGGTGGAAGAGACAGTATGCTAAAGAAATGAACATGATTATAGGCAATGAAATCATAGGCTGGAGAGAGATCAAGTGAAATCAATAGAAGAGAAATTCCCTGACCTGCGTTCCTTTGAAGGCTGAAGTAGGAGAAAAGATTCACTACAGATACATTCCTGTCAGCTATTTTTAACAATTCTGATGCTGCACAGGGTTCATATCATCTTGTGAGTTAGCCCTAAGACCATAATGACATAGGCTATTAGGCTTCAGGGATAAATTCAAACAGCAACATTTCAGTATTTGGTCACACGGTTGCCCTAATTACATGGAGGTCTTCTTGGAGCTTCAGTGAGTGATTCCACAAGTTGGAAAGTCAACTCTGAGAGTATATAAGCAATATGCTAGTAGTCAGTAAGTGTAGGTTAGGGCTTAATTCTGCAAGGCGCCACTGACCTATATGATATAAAATATATTCGATAAGATTTACAAGAAACTCCTCTTCAGGTTGATAAATAGCTGCTACTCTCAGCTGTTCCATATCCCTTCACACAAGCTTCAGTGACTCCTCTCCCATTGGACCCTCTGTATCTGAAGGAGTAGCGCCTGGCACAAGGCCCAGCTGTGGCTCTATGTCATAGATTGTCAGATATTCCGAATATTACTCCTAAGTAGAAGTTTCCAAAGCCATACAGAGACCACAGGGGACTTAGGTTTCAACAATAAAATTCCTAGAAGTGTCTTACTCACCTGAAGGGGAAGGTGGGAGAGAAGAGCTGAGGAGAAAGGGAATTTAACCTGAGAACGTGTGGTATGGAAAGCTGCCTGGGGGCAGATATGAGGCATCTAACAGGGAGGTGGTAATGTAGGAGAGTGGAGCAGGTCCCTCACTGACTGGGAAGTGACACAGCATGCCCAAGGCAAGAGCCACCTAGATTATGTTCTATACACAACTCTCCCAGTCCTGAATAATCCCAATTCAAGAGTTTCAATGAAAATTCATGTTAAAAAAGGTCTGACAAATACATGAAAAGGAAAATTGGTCTTATTTTTTAAAAATTATACTCTTGGTCATCATCACATTTCCCATTATTCCTCTTCAAGTTGAATTTGTTATGAAGGTTTGGAAACAACCAAATGTACTTCTTGTTTAAAACTGTACAGTCAATCATGAGAAATGGGTGGGGACTATTCATGGCTCTGGCCACCATTATCCCTTCCCATTAGTTCCTATCATTCTTTCTTAGAAGGAAACATCACTTAGTCTCGTCTGTCACCAGAGAGGTAGAGGGGGTAGAAGCATGTTGTAAGACTTTAAATTTAGATATAATGTTGGTTCTTGTCCACAGTACTAAAAATTTAAAAGAAAACCTAAAAATTCTTTAACCCATTTGAAGAGTTCAATGTCCCATGTGGAAGAATTCTAAATAATTAGGTGCCCTAACCCTCTAGGAGAGGGAGCATAATTCCCCATTCCTTAAAGGTACACATGAAAAGGGAAGACAAAAGGATAACTTTATAGTGGGAAATCTGACAAACACTACCATAGCCAGGTGATCAAGATCAACATTAACAGTGATAAGTCATGTCAGTAGTATGTACCCTTAAGTGTGACAAGAATGGTACTCTGCTTCTGTGGTCTTTTCCCCAAAAACCCATAACCCCAGTCTCATCTTCAACCATCAGACAAATCCCAACTGAAATGCAGTCTACAAAATACCTCAGCAGTATGCCTCCAAGCATCAAGGGCATCAAAAACAAGAAAAGCCTGAGAAACTACTGCAGCCAGCAAGAGCTAATGAAGACATAATGGCTAAACAGAATGGAATGGCCTAGATGGAATCCAGGAACAGAGAAAGGACATTAGGTAAAAATTAAGAAAATTTGAATCAAGTATGAACCTCAGTTAATAATAATGCACAATAATAGTGTTAATAATAATGATGATGATACATTATTATGAATTGACAAGTGTGCTGGAGTAAGGTAAAATGATAACAATACGGAAAACTGGCTACAGGACATAAGGGACCTCTGTACTATCTTTGAGATCTTTCTATAAATCTAAAACTGTTCCAAAAATTAGAAATTTATTTTTAAAAAACTGACCTGATTAACATGAGGCTATGTATGGTCTTTATTCATCATACATCTTGATTCAACAGGTTTTGCTGGGAAAATAGTAATATATTCAATAGCACGGCCCTGACTCAAATATTCCAGGCATAATGCAATATATGGTTTATGTATAGATTTCTAAAATCCAAAAAAGTTCTTAAACCTAGAAATATCTGGACCAAAGTTTTCAGATAAGACACCATGTACCTGAAGTACTATTAGCACTAATAATATAATTAGTAATGCATTTCAGTTGTGTGGTGGCTTTAGCCGACATTTTCAGATTAGCCTGAAACTCTAGTCAAGATCAGTATTAATGATGAAAATTTATTGTTTACTGCATGTCATACAATTATGTTTATTTTATTTTATTTTTTTAATAAAGATTTTATTTATTTATCCACGAGAGACACACACACAGAGAGAGAGGCAGAGACACAGGCAGAGGGAGAAGCAGGCTCCATGCAGGGAGCCCGATGTGGGACTCATCCCGGGTCTCCAGGATCACACCCTGGGCTGAAGGCAGCACTAAACCACTGAGCCATCCGGGCTGCCCTAATTATGTTTATATAATAATCTAATTGAAAAAAAAATAATCTAATTGTACCCTTAAAATCTGTAAGGTAGGAATTCTTACACAAATTTCTGAAGGAGGAAAAAGAGCCTCAGTAAGGTCAAATTGTTTATAAGCAAGATGATCAAGAGTCAGATACAAGGAACCCTATCGGAGGGTCAGAGTAAGCCTGCAAAATGGGAATCTAGGGCCTGGCCCCAGACTCCAGATCTAAGAATTGTAAGGCTGATGTTTAAATACATTTGCCTGACTCAAATGTTCATGTTTTGCTATTATAATGTGTTGCCATGGAAAAAATATAACTAAGGACCACGATATCAACTTGAAAACTGATTTCTGAAACACAGTTTTTGTAAATTAAGGAGTATCAAAAAACATGTTTTAAGGTCTAATAGTCATATATAATCCTAGCAAGACAAATTAGGTACAAAGCACTCTAATTCAAATTTTTTAAAAACTGAAATTCTTAGATCTCTAAATCACAGAACTTTGATTTTTAAATACATTCATTGAGAACTTACTGTGTACCTGACAGCCTGTTTGGGGACTGGCTCCTGCCTAAAGGGCACAGGTTCTAACGGGGCAATTTCACCCTACCAATGGGAAAGCGGAAAGACAGCACAAACTCTTTACTCCCAAATTCAGAAGTGCCTTCTCTATTAACAAGATAGTCTTTAATAATGAAAACAGCTGATTTCTGACACTGCACTTTGCCAGTTTCTCTGGTGAGTGTGCGTTATCTGGATGGTGAATAGATATAATTAAAAGCTAGAGACAGGGAAAACTCTGGTAATTTAGATGGCACTATCCTTTTCCGGTATTCACAGGAAGCATATTTTACCTCTCTCTCCACCTCCTTGGGTTGGCTCTGTACTTGTGACTACCAGATGTGTTGGCAATGTAGATTCTGTCTCCCAACCTGACAGTTCCTTGAAAGTTGGGGCTGTGAGTCTTCATTTCCGGGAGTCCCCACGAGCCTGGGTGCATCACTCCCTGCCCCGAAATACTCCAGCTCCTGGTGGAGACCCAGTGCCAGCTGGAAGGCCAGCCAAACTGGGAAAGTGCCACCAACCCAGGCACTCACTCTCCCTGGGTCGCTGGCTGCCTGGGATCTAAGCTTTAAATGGTTGAGTCCACATTCCCACAGAGTCTCCCCAGGCCTTCCCTAGACTGCCAGTTCATCTTTCTGCTCTTTCTATCTCCTTAGTGAACACACTTATGCCATCAAAGGTGAACCACATTTCCAATTGTGTCCAACTGAGGAGGCATATCTGCCCCTACTGACAGACTTATTGACATCTTACTTCTATTATTTTAGGTGGCACGCTTACAGCAAGTAGTCTGTTCTACGCCTTACACATAAACAAAGCCCTAGAACAAATTAACAGGCTTTCCCTCCCTCCCAGGACTGTCAGAGGAGCTCTGTGTTTCTTTACCCAGCTGTCCCTACACTCCATAAAAGGTCACCAGCACAGGAAAAGAGGCTGCTTGTCATGGAAATTCTCAGAAAAGGAGAATGTTATCTGGGACCATCAAAAGCTCGAGGGCAGAGTTTCTTCAGGTCTTAGCTTTTATCAAAGCCGGTTTGTTTTTTTCCCAATGTTGATCAATTAAGTCTTAAACCTCACTGAAGGAAGCATTTATCCTGAGTGTAGACCTGGATTTAATGCAGTGCCCTGCACAAAGAGTGACAATACCTTTGGCTGAAGCCACCTTAACATTTCCTGGATGCTGACCACAGGATTCCTCATAAACCTTACCAGGCTGTTCCCTCTTCCTGGGCTCTGCAGGCACCTCCTTCCCCCAACTCCCACCAAACACAGCACACCTGACTCTTTCTCATTCATTAATTCTTGTTTCCTGAAATGTCCCTTGTTAAGCCTTTTTTAAAAAAGATTTTATTTATTTATTTATTCATTTATTCATTTATTCATTCATTCATGAGAGATACAGAGAGAGGCAGAGACATAGACAGAGGGAGAAGCAGGTTCCATGCAGGGAGCCTGACATGGGACTCGATCCTGGGATCCCAGGATCACGCCCTGGGCCAAAGGCAGGAGCTCAACCGCTGAGCTCCCCCCTCCCCCCCCCACCCCCACCCCCGCCCTCGGCGTCCCTCTTGGTAAGCTATCTGCATAGGCTCTCTACAACTACCACCCCTCCCCACTATCCTTTAAGAATACAGTGTCATAATTCTATATTTTATTCATTTACTAGCATAACCAGGTTAAAGGAACCTGAAGCAGTATGGGGTGAACAGAAAGCGACTTAGTCGCTCCCACTTGTGCTCCTTTAAATCTGCTCCACTTCAAGTTTTTCCCTGTCACTAAATGAAAATACCCCATCAGTCCCAAAACAATCCGAATCACTTCCCAGTTATCGTCCCTTTTGTTGGGTGATTTTAATATCAAGACTCCAGACTTAAACTAATCCACAGTGTCTTTCCGCTGCCAGCTCAGATCTGCTTTAGGCTTGGAAGCTTGTCAAGGGAAGCAGCCTTGTCAGCTTTCTTACTTCACCTCTTCCCATCTTGAGCCCTTCAAGGTTGGGGCAGGGGGTGGAAGGGAAGAGGGGATGATAGATCTAACTCATCAAATATGGCTGTAATCTGGAGTTGGTGCCTCTGCATTTGGCAGACACCCAAGCTTCCCAAGCCTGCTCTTTCTGGGGTTTTCAGAGCTTCCTGTCATGTCATGGCAGATGTCTTGCCCACAGCTGAACTGCTAGGCAAGGCTCTTTCTAGTTGTTCCCTTAAGAATTTCCCCCATTCTCATTCAACTGCTCCATTCCAGAAGCCCATCTTTTTTCCAGAGTCACCTCATCCCTATGGTCTTCCTTGTCAGGTTACATTCAGTATAACCCAGTCTGCTCTTTTCTGAGTCAATTCTTAGTCAACTGTAAAAGTGCTGGCCAGTCCCAATGCAGCCACCTCCTCTCTGCTGCCCTACCATATCCCATTCCTTCCCCCACCTCTCTGGCTTGTGCCTTGAAATGTCTCAGATGTCAGTCCCTAAGTCCCCAAAGTCTGGGAAACACAAAAGAGTGCTCTCTCTGAGGGTTCCTGAGAAGCCTCTTCCCAACTAGGTTTGAGTGAGGGGGACACACAGCCCCTCCCTGCAGTGAGGAGAACCCCACAGCACAGTGACAACTCTCCTCAAAGAAAACCTACCAGCACTGAAACCTCCAAGCACACCAAGCCTTCTCTTCAACGCCCTGAAGGTGGATGATGGATTCAGGCAGGCAAAACCAGTTCTGAGGTACCCTTTTTGCAAATACTGCAGAGGTAGTCTAGCACTTCAATTTAAAAAGCCAAGGAACTTGACACCTAGTGCTTTTGTTCTTTGGTGCCTCAGCCGAAACTGAGACAGAAATATCCTGTTACTCTTGTTTGTGGTCAGTCTCCCCCATTAAGCTATAAACTCCAGAGGGGCAGGGACCTTAGCTGTTCTATTCATCAGTGTATCAGCACAGCCTAGCAGCATGCCCTGTGTAGGTTCCCTGTGGGTGTTTAATAAACGTGTCTTGAAATAATGAATATATAATAAAATGAAGATAGTGATGATACCGATGCCATTTTACCAAAAAACTTTTTAAAAGTTGAAGAGACTTTCAAATTAATCAATAAAATAGCTGATCTTGAAAGAAATTACCTTGTGATTCCTTACCTTGAAAGAATCTCCTGAAAGACCTAAGTCTAAATCTTAGACCTGGAGTTTTCATTTTAAGCCAAAAAATGCCTGAGGCACAGACAACAAATGCTTACACAAGAGTTAACAGATTGGATGCTGGCTGATGATGCTAATATCAATTCTTTGTCTAGACATGCAGTGCCAGTTCTGCTGACACATTCTTCCAGAGCTTTTTTGCAGGATGTGAAACTGGCCTCTGGGTCAGTGATATTCAGAAATAAGCCTGAACTCTGCTGAGAAAACTCTTCAAAGGGACTCTGACCCGCCAGACTCTGCCCTTGATGATCTTACCAAGCTCTCTACAACATGGGCAGGTGGAGAAATAGGGAGGCACCACTGTATTTTTTTAAAGATTAATTAATTAATTAATTAATTAATTTATTCATTCATTCATTCATTCATTCATTCATTCAAGACACAGAGAGAGAGAGGCAGAGACACAGGCAGACGGAGAAGCAGGCTCCATGCAGGGAGCCTGGCGCGGGACTCGATCCCGGGTCTTGGGGATCACAGCCTGGCCGAAGGCAGCACCAAACCGCTGAGCCACCTGGGCTGCCCCGGCACCACTGTATTTTATTGAGGCTGATGCCACATTGCTACTTGGCAAAAGGATGGGAGGAGACAAAAGAGCTGAAAAAGCAAACTCCCCAAGATTCATTCCATGGTGAGTTGACCAAGTCCGTGGGGCTGAGGGTATATACAAGGGCTGCTACCAAAATAGCCTAGCAAACACCCACCCCACATAACAATTTCTTCTATCCATCAGTAAGGTGGTGGGTAGGAGGAGATGGTTTAGGGTTCAGCCTTCAGCTCTGGGAAGAATGGGAAGCAGGGTTGTGGAGAGAAGAGAGGCTGGCCTTACAAGTTTGTGCCTGCTTTGCACACTCAGCCTCCTCATAGCCAAGCTTCCTTCGGCAGTTCCCTCTGTGCTCTTCAGCAGCTCTGATGACAGACAGAAGATTCCAGATGCCAAGTTAGAACCAAAAAACTGTCTCTCATAGCAATTGCATTTAAAAATAAATCTTTAAAAGAAAGCAACTTTTGGTTAGATTAAAACTCACCTAAGGAGAATCTTTCCTAACATGAAGACAACAGTTTCAAAATTTTGCACTAGAAATTTAGAACTTAGGAAACATCTATGCTGATACCTCACATTTTACAAGTGAAGACTCTTAGCTTCCTTAAGTGACATGACCAAAGTCCTGCAGCTCTCAATGGAACCTGCTTCTTCCAACTGTGGTGTCTTGCCCTTTCCAATACACTATGTAGCCTTCTGTGTAGACCCAAGCCCCTCTTCACCCATCCTAGGTAGGGGACTATGGCTACACTTCTGAAATGGATCAGATAATTTAAACTGTCTCCAATTTTTGTAACTGCACACCATGCTATTGTGCTAGCAAATATTAAGAGAGTGTCTCTGCCTCCAGAAATTTAACTTCAGAGTTACACAAGTTGCTTTGGCCTGAGCAGTTAAACTAAAGTTTAATCTTAACTCTGACCCTGACTCACTAGGATGCTTTGGACTAGTCACAAAATTATCTCAGTTTCTTCATCTGTTCAGTGGGAAGAGTAATGCTGATCTGTCACTTGTTAATTTGAGGAAACTACTGGTCTAGTAGCTACTAAACAATTGTGTGTGTGTGTGTGCGTGTGTATTCCTATAAAGATTCTAAGTATAAACTGAGACGACCATATAACGAAGGCATCAAAGTATATAACTCATGCTTTCTAATAATCATGACATATAGAATTTTAGTTTACCAAACTAAAATAGGAGACTGCTACCAGTCGAGCATGTTTCTACAAAGAACCACCTCATCATCATATTGTTTCAACATATCTGAGACATTAATTAAGCCTGTAGAATTTAAAAAACAAAACTGAAGTGGAAATTTGCCTCAAAGCTACTGAGACTGGATGTATAGCAGGTTACAAAGGTTTTATCTGCCAAATAAGGTCTTCCCATCAGCAGAGGAAAATAGGAACTACTTTCCCATGACCAAAGAGTCTCTATGTGCACCAGTATCAGTTTTTGTGGAGGCACCAAAAAAAAATAAAATAAAATAAAATAAATTTTAAAAATCCAGACAACAACAGCAATACGAGGGAATCTGATGGATAAATTAAACCTAAATTGTGCTTTGTTTCTCACTGACAATATTCTCTACCATGTGGTCTAATACTTAACTAACAGTGGAGCTTATGGATGGGATAAAAAAAAATTTCATTCCTTTATTTTCAAAAATGCCACAAGAAGATCTTCAAAGTCCTGATACTACCCTATTGCCAATGGACACCAGTTGTCTAGTCTCCAGCAGAATAAATAATCACTTTAACAATTACTGAAAGAATTCTGTGCTTGGCAAAATCAGCAAAGAAAAAGAGATGCTGTCTTATTTAATCAGTCCTTAACAGAACAATTAAAATGGCTTGATAACAAGGATTTACCAAATTATTTGTTACAGGGGGAAAAGTTTTCACAACAAATTTTTCTTTTGGGATAGATATCATCAGGCACTCTGTTTAATGCCACCCAGAAAATTAGGACTAAAACAAAAAATTACTCATAGAAGAAAATAAATATGTTTAAGGTAATAATATTTGAATAATTATAAGCAGAGGTCTACATATGGGTTTCAAAACTCATGGGATTCTTTCTACTTTCAGCTCTGCTTGATTAAAGAATATGGGACACTAAAGTTAGTTGGGTGCTAAAGCAGAGATAGTTAGGGCTTACTAACTATGTGCCCCCCTACATTTCCCAGCTTCCTTTGCACTTAGGTTGAGGTCATGCAACTGGTTTGGACCAATGGATTCTGACAGGAGGTAACCTGTGTTACCTTCAAAAGCTTCTGTGCCTTGTTTATTTCTCTCTTCTCTCTTCCCTTTCCTCAGCAACAATGAGGACCACATGTTTCAGATGCTATAGCACGTTCAGAGGAATGCTACTGACTCATACTGGACTTTATATAAGTGAGAATAAACTTTTGTTATGTTAAGCTAATGGGGTTTCAGGGGTTGATGTTGCAGCACTAGGATTAATTACTCTGACAAATATTAAGGCCCTATGTTAACATATTCATGGTGGCCTGAAACTTAAATTTATACTACTGACACTAGGTTTTCAAAAAACACCACTGGAAGAGAAACAATATATTTTCTTCCTTTTTACTTCTCACTCTTTCTGGCCTTACACAGTCTAAGGGAGTGGTTTTCAAAGTGTGGTTCTCAAGATCATTAGCATTAGCATCATCTGGGAGTTTCTTAGAAATGCTCATTCCAAGGCCCTGCCCTGGACCTGTTTAATCAGAACTTCTGGGATGCAGCCCAGCAATCTGTGTTTTAACATGCTCTCCTAGTAATTCTGATGAATACTTAAGTTTGAGAACTAGTGGTTTAAGGTAACCTTTCCCTGAGCCCATTGATGTGATCATCATGTAGCTAATTTCCCTCTTTATAAAATATGCATTCAAGAGACACCTAATGCTAAACTTCCTAGGCTTTTTATGCCCTTTTCTTTTTTCCAATCATTAGCTTTTATATTGATTAGCTATAAACAGATTTACTATAGTAAAGATAACTACCAAATCTTTGTTATTGCCTCCACTGAGAAGTAAAATCTTGTTTCCTTACCCTCTTAAATATAAGTTGGGCCTGTGACTACTCTGACCAATAGAATGTAAGAGAAGTGAAGCTGTGCAACTTTCAAGCTAGTCTTTAAGGGGAATGGCAGCTTTCACTTTCTGCCTCTTGAAATCCAAGAGCCATGCTATAATCCTAAAGCCATAAGGAGAAGCATAGGAGGTCTTGAGGAGAATCAAGACCTCCAGCAGACATTCCTTGCTGAGCTGCCTGCTGATGGCCAGAGTCAGCTGTCTACTACTAAAGTATGCCCTCTTGAATGCTCTGGCCCAGGTGAGTTCCAAGATGGCTGCATCTGCAAGAGACTTCATGTGAAGCAAAAGAGACTCAGCCAAATCCCATCAGCCCAGAGAATGAGGAGATATAATAACATAATTGTTGTTTTAATCTACCAAGTTTGGGGGAAGAGGAAAGCTATACAGCAATAAAGAATTAAAACATTCACTTTCATTGTTTTGAAAAGTACTATCAAAGTCAAATTTCAATAGGATCCATTTAACTAAAATTCTTTGTCTCAAACAAACCAACTACTTGGCTCCTTATAATGTTGTTTTCCAGTATTTCCCTCTTTTTGGCTTAGCTACAATAATAGCCATTTGTAGCTTCTCTATCTTCAACTCTGAAAGCTTGCAATAATTTCTCTACTAACTACCCAAGAGGTTTCAAATGGAGATGAGTCTTTTGTCTCCCATAGCCATAACTTTCAAGGGAAAGAAAAGAAAATAGAAGCAGTAAGTTTATAGCCTCATCAGAGGATTTCCGTAAAGTTTAGTTGAGGGAGGAGTCAGACTTTGTAACCTAAACAAAAACTTTCCTTTCCACATTCACCCCCATATGCAGTAATCAAAAAAGATTAGAACCTGGTTATCAGAAAGCTTAAAACTGCAAAAATCCTAGTTTTGAATTTCTGGCTGAAAGAAACACTTGCAAAATGAAAGAAAACTAATATTAAGGGTTCATATCTACTAACTGATGCCTTAAAAACAGCTTCAGCTGGTTGACTTTTACAGATACCTAACAGAATATAGGAATGAATTATTTAAAGCTAAGACTCAAAAACTAAGCATTCAAAGTGTAAGTACATTCCCAGAGGCTATAAAAGTAGCAAAGGATCAATCTTGCAAAGAAATTGCACCCAAGAAATTATGCTGGGCAGTAAGCTCTTAGACAGTAAGCAGCGTGTCTTTAATTCTCTGTCCTCATGATCCAATACAATGTTTGGTATATAGAAAATGTCTGGTATGTGTTTCTGAATGAATAAATGAATGACAGGGCAAAGGAAGAAGCAAAAGAGAATAAAATGAAGAAGAAGGAGGAGTGATAGGAAAACATTTCAAATGTATATCCCTCCAGGAGCAGACATCTCTGAATTTTTCAAAGGTACTTTCTCAACTTCAAAGCTCTGATACATAAGTAATTGGGATATAGACCTTGGTCAGCACACGTAAAGAACAGCAGCTAAACAAGCCCTGCAGCTCTGAGCTCCTCAAGACAAGTCAGGCCTAGGCGGAGGAGCAACAAGGCTTTCAGTACCTTAAAAGGACTGAAAGAAAGGGAAGGTCTCACACTCCTTCCTGGCCAGTCCCTCACATCTTTATGAGAAAGGAATTGGTAGTCATGTCATAATAAGAGAGTCACCTGGAATTAAGAGGAAGTCAATTCTATATGTACAGAAGCCTCTTTCTACCTGGAACAATTAATACACTAAAATTCTTTTTTTTTTAAGATTTTATTTATTTATTTGAGATAGAAAGAGCGAGAGCAAGAGGATAAGCAGGGAGCAGAGGCAGAGGGAGAAACAGACTCCTTGCTGAGCAGGGAGCCCAACACTGGGCTGGATCCCAGGACCTCAGATCACAACCTGAGCTGAAGGCAGACCCTCAGCCCGACTGAGCCACCCAGGCGTCCCTATACCAAAATTCTTTTTATTTATTTATTTATTTATTTATTTATTTATTTATTTATTTATGATAGTCACAGAGAGAGAGAGAGAGAGAGAGAGAGGCAGAGACACAGGCAGAGGGAGAAGCAGGCTCCATGCACCGGGAGCCCGATGTGGGATTTGATCCCGGGTCTCCAGGATCGCGCCCTGGGCCAAAGGCAGGCGCCAAACTGCTGCGCCACCCAGGGATCCCTATACCAAAATTCTTGATGGTAATTTTCAAACATCACAATTTCCACTAAAAAAGATAAATTTTCACTTGGGACAACAGTCATATGCTAAGTCACAGTTGATGTTTGCTGGCCATTAAAATACCAATTTATGTTTTATTTTAACTTCATTATTATATTTTATAGAAGTATATTATTTAAGTGATGGTTCATTTTCTCACTCTAATCCTCAAAGGCCATCTTATCAAGTGTATGTATATAAATAAACAGCCCCTGATATGTCTGATCACCTAATATTTTCCTAATACTTTCAGAAATACAAGTTTAAATTCTCCAATAAGCAAAAATTTAAAAATAAGATTTCAGTAAGTCAAACTCAAAATCTTTTTGTTTTCCTACAGTATCTAAACCAAGGCCCACAAACACTTTGTTATACATATCTGCCACGTTTTCCAACATAAAATCGTAGAGTCAAATTGTGACCTGTAATAAAATGTTTTTTAGTAGCTAGTCCAAATCACTTGCAGACAAAAAAGTCTGAGGTCTGCAGAGTTGAGGTGACTTAACCTTGTTCGAGTAAGTGGTTACCAGTAGTAACGCACCGAGCAAGCAGCTGGGGCTAGGCACTCTACCTATCCTAGGAGTACAAGGATGAAAATGAAGTCACCCTGTTATTCTCTTATACATATTGACCATCTAACAGTCAATCATTTCCTATGGTATGTACTGAATTGTATTATTTTCATTTACATTAATCTACCTTTCAGTCATCATAATATCTTTATTTGGACATAGAAGAGAATCACATTATGTCATTTATGGAAACTCAGCCACTCTAACGTTGACTGATGCTCCCAAGAGTCTGACACGTACGTCAGTGCACCAAAGTGTCAAACTTCAAGGTCTGTACTTAATCCAGCTGAATGACACTGTCTCTTGGAAATAGATCTCCTTTCGGATGTCTGATTGGATTGGAGTAGGTAATAACACAGTGACTAGCAAGCAGCACGAGCCAATTAGTACGTGCCTCATGAAGGTGTTTTCGATGTGGTTCATTTTGAAAGAGGAATGAGACGTTGCCAAATCTCAGACAAGTCATGTTTGTTCCTGTACTTGAACTGAATAATACAAAATTTTCTTGAGTAAATTTTTAATCTTTTCCTGGCTGCAACTCTACCACATTGCTTCCCACATCAGTGCATTAAAGGATATGCAGTTGAAAGCTCACTCTGGGCTTCAGAAGAAGAAGATAAATTCAATGACAAGTAAAAACAGGAAGTGCCATCCTAGTATTATTTAACATTCACAGTTTTCAAAATCTGATAAGAAACTCAAATTCCCACACTCGGCTCAGAGAAAAATACTATCTCTTTGTTTAATCTGGCTTTTATGCTGTATCTGTAAAACATGGAGTAAACTGATCTGGCAATTTTATGCTCAATTTAGTCAGTGTAAACAATAAAAAGTGCACAATTCAGGTTTCAAAACATAATATGATATAGCCAATTGGGATGTTTACATTGACCAAATTAACTAGATTATTGCTAAATCATTTCCCTTTGTTCTTCATGAGTATTCTAAGCATGGGAATCTATGGGATGTACCTATAGTCACAAAGGCAACAAATATTTAATTATCCAAGTGGGTTTAAAGTTTGGATGTACACCCCACCACCACCAAAAAAAACCCTCTTATAAACTGACCTGATGTCCATGTCAAATAGTCTCCTACACAGCCTTCTAACGTGAGTATACAGTAGTACACACAGCCCCCTGTCGCAATGAGGCCAAAACCACATGCACCTGGGGTCATGGCCTAATATAATCCATCACCTCCATTAATAAGTCGAATTCACCTTCACAAACTGTAGAGCTTCTCAGGAAGGCACAGAACAAATCAACGATACCAAAATCAGCCAACTATACATAGCTATAGGAAAACAAGCATTGCCAAGATCAAACATTTTTAAGAACATTTATTTAGGCCCTCTGGGAGGTGGGTAGGTGGCTGCTATTGCTTCTTCAGGTAGATCAGTTATACTCTACTTACCTAGGAATGGATAAAGAGCAGTACTCTTCCTAATTCACATTAATCAAATCACCTTTTCTGGAGAAAAAGATGAATTTTATACTGATGGCCACATAAATGCTATTGTGATGTTTCTATGTTATTTGAGTGGAGAGTGAGTTTAATTGAAGACCCCAACCATTTCTATGCACCAAGGGAGGTTCAGCTGCTAGATCTCCAACCTTTTCAAGTGAAGCCAGAAATTCAAACTTTTATTATAAATTCTTCTGGTTTATTGTAACATCAAGAGACCAAACAAAATAGGCCTATACTTAGGCCTAATGACCACTGGTTCAAGATGTCTAATATGCACAGGGACTTTCATTCACCTTATTATTAATGTACTGAATATATACTTATCTGATCAATTATTATATATTAATGATTATCCCAATATTAGTTTATCTTTTTATATAAAGTTTATTTACTCTAAACAGCAATACAGACAAAATGCTACATAAACACAAAGAAAGCCATACAGCAAGAAGACGCCAGTTGGACTTTGGATCTGAGGCTCATAAGCAAGACAACCCAGGTTCTAGGGAGAATGAGGCATGAGGAGGGAGGGAGGATGGCTGGAGGCTGAGTATAGCTCTCTCTAACTGGTGTAAAGTATGCCTGTTTCTGCGAGCAAAGGAAACGAGCATCTCAGAGATCATCAAAGCATAAAAGTTTATAATTTTACAGCAGTTGAAATACTGATATCAATATTAAAATAAAAGTGATTTTTCCATAACAATCAAAAATACAAACTACTCAAGGAAGAGACCCTGTATGAAAAACCAGGCCACTCAACGAGGACTGTGTACCAGTCATGGAGATGGGAAAGGGCATCCACTCAACCTTCCCTGGGTGACTAGTAATTGGACAGAGCAACATTAGATTTGCAAAAAATTTTGTAAATAAGTTCTTGTTAAGCCAATCCTTTCCTTCCAACAGTGCCACACGGTCACTGCTTAGAAAGGTGCAAATTTCTTGGCTTGTGCTTGAACTCTCTTCTCCTAATCCATTCTGTTTTGGCAGTAAATCACATGGGCCTCTGCTTGGGCTGAGTCCTGGGTATCTGATTCATTTAGAAGTTTCTGTATTCCTAACAAAATCTGCTTAATCAAGAGGGCTGGCCTCCAGTCCTTGTACTCCTCGAGAATGGACAGGCACACTGTGCCCGAAGGGTACCTGTGTAGGTAAAACAGCCATGGTTCAGATTTGCATTTTGGGGGTGAGAATGGATAGGGGTCTCTGAAAGGCATCTGTAGTTTAAACAAGCTTCCTTCCCACAGAGTCCCTTTTTTTGCCTGGAATGGCCGCACTCCCAGTTCATGAAGTTCATCTCATCATCGGGATTTTTTGTCAGGACAGCCACCAAGCCAGATAGAGGTCCTTTCTCCAGGCAAGTCTGCCAAGGGTGATCCCAGGCAGATACAAGTTTCCTTGGGCAGCTACGGCCAGGCAAGCATGGCTGACAAGGCAGAGGAGACGGGCCTCGGAGGCTGCACTCCTTTGTCTCTGGACTTCCTTCCCAAGCCTGCTCTGTGCATGGCCCTGATTATCTCAATATTAGTTTAATTCTACACAATTTTCTTGAGTCAACTAGCTACAATCCCACTATGTGTTAACTAAAGAGGAGCCACCTATGAATAGTCTAACATTTCTGACATTAAAAAGACACAAGGGAGAAAAGTTAGGAAGGTATGTTGTAATAGAGGAGCGTATTAAGGATAAATGGAGTGAATTTAGGTGGTTAATGATGCCAGATGAAGTTAAAAAGACCAGCCACCAAAGCCTTATATGCCACAGGGATGTGGATACCAGCAGCTACCAGTACAGAACACATAAAATGCACTACACCCTGTGTTTCTACTGTACATACATTATCCAGTTTAACTCTCATTCCATCCTTTATGAGGAAAGGACTATTATTATCTGCATTTCATAGATGAGGAAACTAAAGCTTAGACTGTTCAAGTAAACTGCCCAAGAACACGACCATATGGGGCAGTCAGAAACTGGGCTCACAACCTCTATCTAATTCCAAAGCCTATGTTTTCAACCACTATGATATTGCTAAGGAATTTGGATTTTGGCCTATAAGTAATAGAAAACAAATGAAGAATTTTAGGCCCACATTATCCCATTCTGTTTTAACATTTTGTGAGCTAAATAATGGAAAATATGATTACTATTTTATATCTGGAGAAATCAAAAAAGGATAAGGACATAAAGCAAAAGAAACAAAGGGCTCCTATCACACCAATGGCTCAATTTCTAGCCCACGACGAATCCTGGTTTTATATGGTCAGCAAATATTACTTTTCAAACACTTGGTATGCTTTCAACAATCATACTTCTTCAAATTCAGAAATTCCAAAAGCACATTCCCAGTTAAATCCTCTTCCCAGCAGAACTTTAGCTATTTCTAGCCAAGTCGTTCCTAATATGTGATGTAAATCTGAGAAATACAAAATAGCTACTGTGACAAAGGACAGAAGTCATCAACTTCTGACCCCTGTCAACTGTGTGTGTAGGATGTACAAACCCCATCTGAATGCCATAAAGAAATAATAGTATACTAAGAATTTTACATGTTAGTAACTTAATAACATTCCTTGTGTTGACTTATAATTGCTATAAAGCATTTAAGCACTCAACTTTCCAAGTTATAACCACAACATTTTATTCATGTGTGTGAGTTTGTCTCCATCAAGTTTCCTTGCAACAAAAATTTAACATCACTTCTATTATTCAGGTCAAGGCTAATCATTAAAAAGAGATTATTTATTTATAACAGCGATATAACATGGTTGAACCAAAAATACAACCAAAATATTTCTCTGCTCACAAAGGAGAACAGTTGTATAAACTTAACTATATTCTGGTCACTTTTGTTCCCCAGATATGTCACACAGCTGGAGAGTGTGATGCTAATGCTTTCCAGAATTTTTTCATTCTGAAAAATACAGAAAAAATACAGTAACATTCTCCATAAAAGAAAAAGATAGTAGCATCCACTTGTTCAGTACTTACAAATATGAGGAAGGAATAATACACAAACTTTTTTGGAGAAGGAAATTGAGGCTCAGAGAGGTAACAGAACTTTTCCAAGGTTAAAAAACTAGGAAATGGTAATCACTAGAAATTGAGCCCAGAAAAATCCTAAGTCTATAAGCTTGAACCCGTGGGAGTCTTATACATTAAAGAAAAAAATAAAGGAAAAGTGGAAGATGTAACTGATACAAAAAAGTTCAAGGTTTATCTGAGACTTCATATATGAAAACATTGAGAAACAAGTATAAAATGTATATGGAAAGAGATAGAATGAATGTAAAGTCAAATTATAGAACAGGGATATTTGCAAAATCCATGACAAGCAAAAAAAACTAGAGATAGAAGAGAAATTCCTCAAACTGATAAATAACATCTACAAAATACCTACAACTAACGTCATACATACTGGAAAGAAAATGGATTTTTTTTTCTCCCTTAAATCCAGAATAAGATGAGAATGCCCCGTTTCACTACCCCTAGTCATCAGTGGACTAGAAGTCCTAGTTAGTGCAATCAAACAAGGTAAAAAATGAGCAATTTTGAAAAGACACCTCACCAAAGATGGCAAATAAATGCATAAAATATACTCCACATCCTTTGTCATTAGGGAATTGCAAATTAACACAAAAATAAAATGCCTCTGCATATCTATCAGAATGGTTAAAATCCAAAAAATTTGATCTGAGTGTGAAGGGCGGCTTGAAAATGATGGAATCAGGCCAAGGCATGGTTGCTACAACTATTCATTCTTCCCAAAGGAAGCCAGATCTCATGGGATCTCAGAGGAGAGCCAGCAAGGGAATCTTGGGATGACAAACACCTGGGATCTTTCTTTTTTCACCCTAACCCTTGGCAACCCACTGATTTTCTCAACCAGTCCATACTTTTGTCTTCTCCAGACAAAATAATTGGAATCATATGATGCATAACGTTTTTAGATAGCTTCTTTCAGTTAGTAAAATTGCATTTAAGGTTCCTCACTATGTTTCTTCATAATTTGATGGCTCATTTCTTTTTCTTGCTGAATAACATTCCATTGCCCAAATGTACCCCATTTTATGTGTCTCTGTATCTACTGAAGGATATCCCAGTGCTTCCACATTTAGGCAGTTATGAATAAAGCTGCTGTCAACATTTACAAAATTCAAAATGGGGCAACCCCAGTGGCTCAGCAGTTTAGCACCGCCTTCAGTCTAGGGTGTGATCCTGGAGACCCAGGATCAAGTCCCGTGTTGGGCTCCCTGCATGGAGCCTGCTTCTCCCTCTGCCTGTGTCTCTGCCTCTCTCTCTCTCTCTCTCTCTGCTTGTGTGTGTGTGTGTCTCATGAATAAATAAATAAAATCTTTAAAAAAATTCAAAACATTGACAATACCACTTGCTGATAAGGATGCCAAGTGACACTAATTCTCATTCAGTAGTGGTAACAGCCACTTTGGAAAACATTTTGGCAGCCTCTTACAAAGCTAAATCTAGTTTTACCATATCCAATAACTGTACTCCTAGGTATTTGCCTACATGTAAACTTATATTCACATAAAAACCTGAGCCTGAATGTTTATAGCAGCTGTATTCATAATCACTAAAAACCAGAAGTCACCAAGAAATTCTCCGATAAGTGCATGGATAAATATACTATGATGCATCCATATAATGAAATATTAAGTGATTTTAAAAAGATATGATCTATAAAACTAAGACTATAACTATAAAACTACATGTATCAATCCTAACTAGATATTGCTAAATGAAGGAAATCAGTCTGAAAGGGCTGTGTTCAATATTCAATTATATTCCAATTCTGTCACATTGTACAAATTAAAAAACTAGTGAGATGGTAAAAATATCAGTGGTTATGGACAGAGAAAAGATTAATAAGGGTTGACTAAGCACCAAGGGTATTTTTGGGCATTAAAACTATATATTACTGTAATGGTGGACATATGACACTATTAATTTGTCAAAACCCATAACCTTTTGGGACACCTGGGTGGCTCAGTGGTTGAGCATCTGCCTTTGACTCAGGTAGTGATCCTGGGGTCCAGGATTGAGTCCCACATCAAGCTCCTGCACTAAGAGGGGCACTTGACAGGATGAGCACTAGGTGTTACATGCTGGCAAATCAAACTCCAATAAAAAAAATATACAAAAAGAGAGAGAGAGAGTCTGCTTCTCCCTCTGCCTAAGTCTCTGCCTCTCTGTCTTTCATGAATAAAAAATAAAATCTTAAAAAAAAAAACCCCATAGCCTTTTATAGCAAAGAGTGAACCTCAATGTATGCACATTTTAAAAACGTTATTTAGGAGGTCAGGGATCTTAGGATAGAATAGAGAATGTAGCAAAACAATCTAACCAAATTACATATACCTGAAACTACGGAAGGGAACAGGGGCAAAGGTGCTGACTTAAATAACTGGAAATAGGTAGATTCTATAAAATAGATGCAAAACAAAACAAAATAATCAGTCATGTTGCTGGAATAAAGCTTTGAAATGATGCAATGAAAATGGCACTTTATTAGCTATAGAGAACAAATTGATGTTACCATAGGGGAGGTGGGTGGGAGGATGGGTGAAATAGGGGACAGGGATTAAGGAGGGCACTTGCGATGAGACCTGGCTGTTGGATGTTAGTGATGAATCACTAAACTCTACTACATAAAACTAATATTGCACTCTGTTAACTAACTGGAATCTAAATAAAAACTTGAAAAAAAATGGTACTTTACCTCTCTTATCTTCTTCCCAAATCGCATTAACTCCATCTAATCATGTGAAAAACAGAGAAATCCCAACTGGGGGGCATTCTACAAAATACCTGAACAGTACTCCTCAAAACTGTCAAGGTCATCAAAAACTAGGGAAGTCTGAGAAACTTACACAGCACAGAGGAGCTTAAAGAGACATGACAATTAAATGTAATATGGTATCCTGGATGGTACTCTGGAATAGAAAAATAACATTAGAAAAAATAACTAAGCGTATCTGAATAAAACATGGGCTTGAGTTAATAACAAGGTATCAGTGTGGGTTCATTAATTGTGACAAATATACCATACTAATGCAAAATGTTAATAACAAGGGAAATGGGGCAGGAAGGATGAGGGTAATATGGGAGCTTTCTGCACTATCTTCACAATTGTTCTGTAAATCTAAAGCTATTCTAAAACTGAAAGTTTATATTTTAAAATACCAATATAAGATCAGTGGTTCTAAAATGTAAAAAACTACAAATTAAAAAGAAGAAAACAAACAACTCAAGAATAAGCAAAGGCTATGAGCAGGATAGTCTCAGAAGAAATCAAAATTACCATAAAACTTAAACAAACAACCCTCCCCCACCAATAAAGGCATTGACCTTATCAGTGAACAAAGGAAACAGAAATTAAAACATGATATTTATTTATTTATTTATTTATTTATTTATTTATTTAAAGATTTTATTTATTTATTCATGAGAGACACGGGGGGGGGGCGGGGGGCAGAGACATAGGCAGAGGCAGAAGCAGGCTCCATGCAGGGAGCCTGATGTGGGACTCGATCCTGGGACTCCAGGATCACGCCCTGGGCTGAAAGCAGGCCCTAAGCTGCTGAGCCACCCAGGGATCCCTGACACTCTTTTTAAAACATTAGTTTAACCTATATTTAAAAAAGTAGAAACATGCAGTGTTTACAAGGATGTAGCAAAATGGATATATTGCTGACAGAAGCATGAATTGCTAAAACTCTTTGCAAAGTAAAGTGGCAATATCTGTTGCAATAAGGAATGCATATACACCTCTAATCAGTAATTATACTTTGAGAAATCTATCCTACAGCAATAAAAGAACCCGAATGAAAAGATATGAGTCTTCATTATAAAATTGTGATATTGTAAAACTGTAATATTGTAAAACAGTATTTTTAGTGGTGAAAAATTAGAAACAATCCCAACGTCCATCAATAGGATAATAATTAAATGAATTATAGTATATCCATACTGTAGAATAGTTTGCAGCTATTCAAGAATACAACATACACCTATTAATCAGAGAGATGCTATGATGTAATTTTTTTTTATGATGTAATTTTAATGGTAAAAAAATTTCAGAAGAATATATACAATGTTAAAGTATTTTTAAGACCCTCTGTATGTACCTCTACATTTAAATCTTTTTGGAAGACATCCCTCACCGTTATCAGTTAGCACAGGGCAGTGAAATGCAGCTTTAGATTTAATTTCTTGTGACTCTTCATATATATTTATACTAAAGTTAAAATAAAATAAACTTCAAACATGATTGTCATATGTTGCACTTTACTGTGCTCAGAAAAAAAATGAATGCCAGAGCTTCAGAAAGGACTCCCATGATCACTGTCTGGAAGCACCACTATAACACAGTAAAATGAGAAGATATTCTCCATGGGACCACAGTAACCCACTTTCTGCATCAAGAGAAAATGCACCAAGTCATTTATCTTCATCAGTGACCTACCTGAGAGACATGAACCCAGTATGTCTACATTTGCCTCTATGTGGGTGCAATTGCTAACTTTCTAGAAGTTAGGGAAAGGGTGTAAATTGACTATGACAATTCAGAGAAACAGCATTTTTGAAAATTAAATGAAGTCCAGAATATATGAGTATCAAATCATACACAGGAGAACCAAAACCAGTAATTTCAGTTCAGGTGACATCAATAAGCATGAGTGATGTCTGAAACCAGAAGTCTAGTCAGCAAGAATTGGAAGATAAAATAAATAGATATAAACCCAAATGGGTAACTCTAGAAAGAAAAAGCCAGAAAAGAGAAAACCTAGCAGAACATTTATAAGCAGCTTTGTTTCTTCTATACTCAGTAGCCAAAGCTTCATTCAGCAACACAGATGCAAGGTGGTGTCTAGAGCTACTCAACCCAACCAGTCAATATTTAGCTATAGTTAAAATCATATATTGTTTGGCACAAAGCAATGTCAATAAATGTTTTGAAGGAAACAGGGGAAAAAGGAGAAACAGAACAAGGCAATTAGAAGTAAAGTAAATGATGAGAATTTTCTTTCTTTTCTTTAATATTTTATTTATTTATTTATTTATGAGAGACAAGAAAGAGAGGCAGAGACATAGGCAGCGAGAGAAGCAGGCTCCATGCAGGGAGCCTGATGTGGGACTTGATCCTGGAACCCTGGGATCACGCCCTGAGCCAAAGGCAGATGCTCAACCACTGAGCCAACCAGGCGTCCCAAGAATTTTCAATACAGAAATAGCTAGTCTTAAATTTGAAAGACTATTTAAAGGAAGAATTTCTAGAGTTATTGTGAAGTTGAAAGAACAAACAAAAATAAACAACAGTTTTTTTAGCCATCCTTGATCTTGCACATGGAAGGAAAAGATATCCCAGTCAGAGTAAAACTCCAAATGTGAGTTTTATAAGAAAGCTTGATATACATCAGCTGGACCCATAGTAACTTTTCTAGACAAGTGGATGAAAGAGAACATACTACAAGAAGCAAAGCACAGAGGACTTTACATACCAAATACAGATATCAGTGTATTTCAGATTAGAGCTTCAGAAACATTATGCAAGCAAGTCAGGCCACACACATAGCAAAATTATAGTGATTTCTTTTGTAGCCACGCCTGTCACATAAGGGGTATATGAATATTAACTCCAAAAGGTCTCATGGATGAGCATAAAACATTTTAAAAGCCTTACTTATACCCAAGGCATCTGCTTCAGCAAAAATAAGAAAGAGTATTAAAGAATAAACTGGCCAAACAAAAGAAAACTAATATTTAAAGATTTGCAAATCTGTCTACTCTGACTTAAAAGACACTTTGTTTCTTTTTTTAAAAAGATTTATTTATTTGAGAGAGTGCAAGAGTGGGAGGAGGGGCAGAGTCTCAAGCAGACTCCCCGCTGAGCACGGTGCCCAATGTGGGGCTCTACCACACAACCCTGAGATCATGACCTGAGCCAAAATCAAGAGTCGGGTCTCCTAACCAACTGAGCCACCTAGGTGCCCTAAAACACTTTGTTTCTTGTCAGGGAGGCCCTGAAATGCTCCTGAAAAAAAAAATATATTGTTCCTCCAGAAACTTTAAGTCTCCCTCAGCAAGACAGTTTGGAGACAAAAGGGTGTGAAGAAGATAGATTAATGGAAATAGTGCTGGCACAGGAATCAGGAAGTTGGGTTCTGGTCATGGCTCTGCCTCTGAATCTGAAGTCTT